>NW_020664482.1:24605114-24697769 GCF_002925995.2 Terrapene triunguis
CACACACACACACACACACACACACACACACACACACACACACACACGCATAGATGTCCATGCCATTTTGTGGGGCAAGAGTTTGTCTGGAAGTAATTAGCCCCTTACTTTTTGTATTTGTCACCCTCTTTGTATTTGGGTAAGGAAATAATTTGTACTATCAACCAACCTGTTTATCTTTAATAAACTAAGAAAGTGATTCCTTCTCTCCCTGGAGAAAGTAGGCTGCAAAGGCTTAAAAAGGCTTATGTCTTTCCTGCCAGGCACAAAGCATGTGGGGCATGTGAACAGGATGCATCTTGGGAACAGGGTGGATACAATCATGTGAAGAGAGAGGGACATGCTTGCATAAATGGAGAGAGGAGGTTGGAGATTACTAATAGCAATTCAGGGGAGCTGCTCTGTTCAGTGTTAGCAATGATCTAAAATTGCAGCTTGTTAATATTTTACTTGGCTACCCTTTTCTCCAAAATCCTCAAATTACTTTACAAACATGAATTAACCCTCACAACTCCCACAGGAAGCAAGCTGGTGTTATCCCATATTATAAATGGGAAAAGTGGGGCAAAGAGAAAGGAAAGGATTTGTCCAAGGGCAAAACAGCATGTCTAGAGCAGTCCCAGGAATGGAATCCAGGCTTCCTGCGTCTCAGACTTGCACTTAGCCTCGAATACTGTACAAACACAAAGCAAAGACAAGGTCCCTGCCCTGAAGAGTTTACAATCTAAACTGAAACTGATGCAACAAGTGTTAAACAGAAGGGAAGGGAGAGGGAGGACTAGGGTAGAGCAAAATCAGTTCCACAGATTAGTTAGGAGCATAGTTTATGGTTCTGAATCATGTGAAATGGATCCATCTTCCCCCCACACCCTTTAAGACAGTTAGTGCTGACTGAAGTTCAATATAGCTATCACTGACTGGCTGACTTCTTGTCAGGGCAGCAGAGCTGGAGCCATGAGTTACAAGCCTAGGGTGCACACAGGCCCTGATGGACATAAGGCTGCCCACCTTCAGAATAGCTTCTCCTCCAAAACAGGGTAAAGGCAGGTGGTTTGGGAAGATTGTTGTGCCTCTCCTAGATGTTATGAAGCAACATGAAGCTGCCTAAAGAGGATGGGGACACCAAGGGCTATATGAACAGAGATCTGGAATATAGGAAAGTTGAAATATAGGAAAGTTTATTTCTCATTCCCCTCTCCTCCCAGGAAGATTTTTTCTACAAAAAGCAAGTTAAGCATAAATACCCAGAACAGCCCTAGACTGAGGGGCAGTTAGTGAAGTAGCTCCAGTCACAAAGGAGAATTAGTTTTGCTGTTCCCAACCAATGCATGGACAAAGCTTAGAAGTGCAATGTAAGTGATAATTTAACAGCATTCTCTCCAGGAGGAGCTGAGCCACAATACTGGCTGTTAGACTCACCCCACTGAAACAAGGGTCTGCCTCCCATTGCAAACTGCTGAAAACTAACAGCTAAGGGCCTCTTTTTGGGAGTTCTGTCCCCAGCACAGTCCCTGCCTGAGCTGACAGAGGAAGAAATGCAGCTCAGTCCAGTTCCTGATCAGCCAATAAGCCCATCTCAGGGAGGGAAGAGCCTGCACCAAGACAAGGAGGGAGCAGCAGGTCTATACATTGTTCACAGGCAGGAAAGTTCTAAGCACATTGCTCCCCACCTGTAAGCTATTGGGTGGTAAGACTGGCCCCAAGGCTGCAGTAGTAATAAAGGTTACACTTGCCAGACCCCAGCCACCCTTCATGTTGTGAGGCATCACGCATCACGTTTAAGGCACCAGGAAACTTACAGATTTCACTTCTCATGGGAACTTTGAAATAACACTGCCCTAGAGCCGAGGCACAAGTTCTCCCTTCCCAAGCCCATCAAGGAGAAAGGGGAAAGACCCATATATGGCCAGTCAGCTCACATACATGGGACTGTCTCCCCCTGAACTAAGACCATTAGTGGAGGAGAAACAGCTCTCTGAAAGCCTTGCGTGGATTTTTATCCTTTCCCTACTACACTCTAGAAAAGGGTAACTGATGTGGCTATTCTCACACATCCCATGCACAAGTGAGAGATCAGGAAACATCTAATGAGCTAGTGTAACCCACACACCTCCTGGGTGTGGTGTTCTGTCCCATCTAGTGGCACCAAGACCACTTAGAGAGAGAGAGAGAGAGATAAAATGAGTCTGCTCTACAACCTTAGGGTCTGTCTACACTGGAAACTTCAAAGCACTGCTGCGGGAAAGCTCCCACGGGAGCGCTTTGAAGTACGAGTGTGGTCGTGCGCGAGCACTGGGAGAGAGCTCTACCAGCGCTCGTGGTAATCCAACTTCACGAGATTAGCTAGCCCTTTAAAGCGCTCAGACTTGCTGCGCTCAGGGGGGTGATTTTTCACTCCCCCGAGCCAGCAAGTTAGAGCACTATAAAATGTAAGTGTAGACAAGCCTTTAGCTAACAGTTGGCTTTTAGCTCATGCGGTAGAGGCTCATGCACTAAGCTCCAGAGGTCCCAGGTTCGAACCTGCCTGCCAGCGACCGGGGTCTGTCAGCATTACACTAACATTTCCACATAGAGACCAGTTTGAGCTAGAGGTCTGGGCTGGCTTTCTTCCTTCCTTCAGGGGCCCCATACCCACTTCCAATGTCCTTTACCCTCATATAATATATTGTACTGGGACATCTTTCTTCAATGAACCCAGGCCCACTGACTATAAGATGAAGTCTGCAGGAGAAGAAAAGGCATACAACCAACCTTGGAGTGAGAGCCAGTACCCTGAGCTTTCACACAAAGGGTGGGGTAGGGCATGTGCACAGGGAGAGAGACTCATTTAATGATTAGATCACTCTGAGCTGCTGCACAGGAACGCAGAGCTTGAAAGGCACAGCTGTACGATGGGCTCTCCATTGACCTCTGGCCCAACAAAATTATCCTGACAGGTTGTAGCTGCCCCAATTATTTCAGCAATTAGTTATAGATGACAAACTGCTAATGGTGGAGAACAGGAGAGGGGAAGAGTCCTATCTAAGAGCACTTTGTTCTGGATGCACATGCACTGGTGCGCACGCGATCAGGACGTGTCTCCAGAGTTTATACAAAATAAGAATAATAGAAGTTTAAAAACAAACACAGCTGAAGGGGAAATTCCAGCCGCCTTCAGCTCTTAGCACCTCCAAACTACTTCCTGAAACTTTAACCCAACCAGGCCCAGCTTTCTACAACAGCCTTTCCCTCATCAGCTGCTTCGGCCTCCGATCACACTGAGAAAGCAGCTCTTTGTGTGTCTGCCTGGGAGGGTGGTGCGGATCACAGGACATATACAATAACTTCAGCCAGGCCCTGCTGCCAAGGCAGTCTGCTTGCCTTCAATATCCAAGGCACTACTGCTCTGCAGCAAATGCACGCACACACCACCCCCCTCGGCCATTTCCTCCATCAGCCTCACTCCTCCAGGTACAGCTTGTTCCCAGCTCTGCAGGGATTAGGAGGAAGAGCAGCTCCTTTGAGGCCAGGGCCAGAGAAAGGAGATGAGTGCAGCACCTAAACTGCCTATTCCCCAGCATCACTTGAACACCAACCTTTAAAGTGGCAGTGCTGCAAGAAGAGGTAGAGAGGCACAGAAAGGAGCAGCTACTGCCTACGTTGTAGGTTTTAGATGTTAGAACCCCCACCAGTGTTCAGCTTCTGCCTTTTTCTGCAGCAGTCAACAAGACACAAGCTAGAATCCAGGCTTCTACAGAGAGTTGTTCAAGCTGGAGTTTAAAAAAAAATAATAAGTTGGGCAACTCTGCCCTGGGCTTCCCTGCAACGCAGCAGTGACTCTCAGTCCTGACACACAATACTTCTTACCATTCGAGTCCCACACTTCTGAACAGATCACTAGTGCGCAGCAGTTGCATGCTCTGGACCTACCTTTATTACCATGAATTTCATTTCACTCTGACCCCAGTGGTTCCCAGAGGAAAGAGGCTATTCACTGATGCATTAGCCAGATCAGCCCCTCCCCACTTCAAGTAAGATTTTAATTCTTTTTTTATTACTTATTCTAAAATAATTGACTAATTGGCTGAGCCCCAGTTGTGCACTCCGAGTGAATTCCAGGTTCACTCTTGCATGAAACATTTATTAAATACACCAGAGCTAGAGATTACAATAAATCAACACCAGGCAAGCCAGAGAAACTGGGTGGTGTCCTCCAGGAGTAGACTACAAGGGATGGAAACTTCCATTGTACCCAGAGAGGGGAAAGCCTGAGGTTAGTCCCAGTTATAGCCCACAATGCACTTCTGCCTTGAGTAGGAGTGTATTTGAGTCAGACCAAGTACAAATATCTATTGTGCAGGCTAAGCAATGTACCTCAACCTTGATCTACATCTTCCACCAATGCTGTCCCTGTTTTTCAAGTCTGTCACAGAGAAACCAACTCTGGAGTACTATGAAGGGAGATGAGAAGATGATTGAAGCAACCTCATGTAAGGAAGAGAAAGAAGAACCGAGGGCAGCAGCTCATAAGCTCTGCAACTGGCAGCCCATCAGATGACGGGGAGCCTGGACTATCCCAGTATCTCTGAGGGAACCCTCTCTTCACATTTGTATTGCACATAAAAAAAAAAAAAAGAGAGAGAGAGCTGAGCAAGCCGGGCACAAGTACAGCCCACACAGACTTGGTGCCTCTCAAAGGACAGGAGTTCATTACTCCTCACAGCCCATTTCTAAAGGGTGGAATCTGGCAGGGCCCCCTTTTCAATTTCAATCCATCACCACGAGGCTGTATACAGAACGGAGCTCTCACAAGCATGCGCACTTTCTGGGGCCTTCCTGCCCAACCCCAGCCAGGGGCACTCTTCTCAATGAACAGCTCCAGAAGGGGGACAACTCCCACAAAATTGTACATTCAGAATAAAAGCTCAGGTGGGGAGAGAAGAACTTGGTTAGTGCACGCAGTAGCTTCTCACTGCACGGCATGCAGATTTTTTTCAGCAGTCACTATGGGTCTAGCTGGTCTGAAGGGAGACAAGCACAATACCATATAATCTCTATTTTAGAGATAGGGAAACTGAGGCACAGAGGAGCAGCAACTTGTCCAGAGTCACAGGGAGTCCACATTACATCTGGGAATGAAATTGAGGGGCTCTCAGCTTCCAGTCAATAGACCATGCTTGAGGCCCTACTTGAATCACGGGAGGATTGTCAAAAAATTGCAGGTGACTTGCAGACGAGCCATGGAAAAATCAAGGAAAAGTAATAATGGACCTTATTATTTGCAGTAATTTGGAGAAGGGCTGAGAGCAGGAGCTCCTGCCATCAAAACTGTGGTGGAAGCCTAATTGCAGGATCCGCAATTTCCACATTATTGCAAATCAAGTAGGGTCTTAAGCATGCTGCCTCATATAGTGTGTTAGGAATGTGACCTGTAAAGGCAGACTGCTCTCGCAGTGGGTGCACCTATTTATTATCAGAGAGGTTTTCAAAGGGGCTATGGTTTTCCTAACCCCTAGAGGCAGTGAGCAGTTTTCATCCAGGAGAAGGGGAGGAAGGCAATCCCATGTCCTGGCCTTGCAGGAGGCTGCCACCCCCTGGCTGCACGGCAGGCTAGCCTTCCCTCTCCTTTGCTTTCCTTTAATCCCAAGCACTGCAGCAGACCCCTTTTGGGGGAAATGCTATGCAATACCTGGAAAGTTTCACCCACCACTCTTTGCTACCTGCTGTCAAATTTAAAACATATTTGATGCTCATCAACGGAGAAACATAACCTGCTCCCTAACATGTTTACTTTTGAGACAAAGAAAAAATTCACACACTGTCACTCATCACATTTTCCCTCTGCTTACAGCCTACAGCCCTGCGAGTGACAGCTGCCAAAAACCTGCGTAGGATGAACTGCGCATGCCCCATGGAGTGAGGCTTGAGGTAAAAGGGCCATATTTCATATTACTCACCTATCCACATTGGGGAGTGAAGCCCCAGCACACCAAAACCAAGGCAAACCTGTGGCCCAAGAGGAATGGTCCTGCTTTAAAGTTAATTCTCAATAGCAGAATGGGAGTCTGACCAGTGTGGGGGTATGAGTTACGCCAGACACCCAATGGAACAGTGTGGCAGACCAACAACAGGATACAAAGCAGGTCTAGAAAGTCCTGAACTCTCACAATACAAGGCATGATGCAGCTCAGATTGATAACATACCCCACAACTGTCCAGGACAATGAACACGATGAGATCCTTAACACCATATCAAACTAGGTAGAGTCAGGTGGAAAATGGACATTTGAACTGGAAGCTGGGTTTACCAGGAAGGGAAAACTGGATGGGAGAGGAGATCTAGATGCCTACGTCTGAGACAAATGGCCAACTGAAATGCCCATTCTGAGGAAAAAGATGGAAACCAGGGCACTGCTTTTCTCTCTCTCCAGTCTCTGGGGCACATTAGATACTGCTGGATGTTGAGGCGGGGAGGAACTTTCCAGCTCCTTAGAAACTGCCCTTAAGTCCCCAGGCTATTCAGACTAACCAGGCCATTCACTTGAGTGCAACTAGCTAAAGCCTCAACAAGACAGCCATATGATGCCATTAGTTGCTGCAGGAGGCAGTCCCAAAAGGCCTCTCTGCACCTGCAGCAATCAAAAGTGACTCAGTCCCACCAGTGATGCTTTGCAGAAGAAATGCCAGTCCTAAAAAAGCCCTTTTCCTCCCTTTGCCTGAAGAATGGTTTCTGCCCAGGGCACTCGTGCCCAAGGAGCTGCTTCTCACTTCATTTGAGGTGCTTCCACTAAAGCAGCCCTCCCCTCTTGGCCTACCCCAGGGCAGGACCTGTCCCAATTGCCCAACCACCATTCATCCCCCAACCAATAGCAGTATGCACTCACCTCTGCTACACTCAGGCATTCAGTCCCTGCTGGGCCCCTTCACAGCTTAGGCCAGTCTAATGAGCCCATGAAAGCCTCCGTCTTTCCCTGAGCAAACTATCTCATCATTAGGATTCCAAAAGGCTCCAAAGTAAAGGAATTTTCCAAAGTGGCTTGGTTCTTAAGCAGAAACATGAAGCAGTGGAAAAAGTCTGTTGGAAGTCCGGCACGGCAGGAGTTTAGGGCGGAGGAGAGCACAATGTGTATAGCAGATTGAGCAATCCGACAGGGCCCATTAAGAAAAAAAATGTAATACATTAGGTCGTTTCTGTGGACTCTTTCCTAAACCTCTATTTAAACAGCTAAAGCAGAGGTGGGCAAACTACAGCCCGCGGGCCACATCTGACCATCCTGCCCGGCCCTTGAGCCCCCAGCCCGGGAGGCTAGCCCCCAGCCCGGGAGGCTAGCCCCCAGCCCGGGAGGCTAGCCCCCAGCCCCTCCCCTGCTGTCCCCCCTTCCCCGCAGCCATGCCGCCGCGTGGGCAGCGCTCTGAGCAACGGAGTGGCGTGCTCCTGCTGAGCAGAACAGCAGCGTGTCTAGCTCCGGCCGGGCAGCGTGGCTGCCAGACATGCTGCTCTGAGCGGCATGGTAAGGGGGCCGGGGCCGGATAAGGGGTGGTTAGGGGCGGGGGGTCCCAGGAGGGGGCGGTCAGGGGACAAGGAGCGGGTGTGTGTGTGGATGGGTCGGGGGTTCTGAGGGGGGCAGTCAGGGGGTGGGAAGAGGGAGGGGGCGGATAGGGGGTGGAGGCCAGGCTGTTTGGGGAGGCTCCATATAGTTTTGCAACCCCAATGTGGCCCTTGGGCCAAAAAGTTTGCCCACCCCTGAGCTAGAGCCTTGACATGCACACATAACACAGACCTGAGCTGTAGTGCCTACATGTGTAGAGATGATATAGGCTATTTCTCCTGCTCATTACACATACCCATGCTAGCTCTCACTGAGCTAGCAGGAGTATAAATAGCAGTACAGCAGCAGCAGCAGCTTGGGTAGCGGAGGCACAGCTGAGCTACAGAGAATAACCTGCCTGAAACCAGCGACTATGTACTCTGCATGGCTCAGCTGCACCTCCACTGCCACTACCCTGGTTACCACCACTACACTGCTGTTTACTCATGCTAGCTCAATGAGAGATGAGATGGGTAGTGTACATGGACATGGGAAATCACACCTCTAGCTTACAGTATGGACACAGCCATAGACACAACATGACATGCTAAGAACGTCACTCCTTCCACTACCTGCCTGAGATGAGACAATGGCTAAATCCAGGAGCTGCAATGTAGCCACAGGGAGAGGCAGTGTTAAACCCTCCCTCTGTCCAGCGAGCCATCCCTCCTTTTTCTGGGTGTACAGCCCCCGCATAGGAAGCAACAGAATGGCAGAGGACATTCAAAGAATTGCACGAACATTTTATTACATCTAAACTGTATATCTTGACCAAAGACATGAGACAAAGGTTTTTTTAAACTCATCCATGATTTTCCTTGCAGCCCATAACAAATATAAATCCAGCCCTGCACAGAAGAGATCAGATGGATGCTGCAAACACAGCTTCATGTGGGCCAGAAAATGGAGACAGAGACTCATGTGGAAAGAGCTTCCTCTTCATATTGCCAGGCACTGAGGTGACGGACTGCAGACCCCACTGATATATGCCGCAAGAGGGAAAAACAAGTACCCCAATAATGTGCATCTTGGACCATGGGGAATGGCAAAAAGAGATGCCGGACTGTCCCCACCCCCTGTTGCATGGACAAGACCACTATGAGCTTTTGAATTCTTCAGCTGGCGCTAAGCAAGAACGTGTGTGTGTGTGTGTGTGTGTGTGTGTGTGTGTGTGTAATAGATAGATAGATAGATAGGGGGAGGGAGGGGCGTGACGAGACACCAAATAAATCTGGCAGCATGTGTTGAGCAGCTGAACGCTCCTAGGTCTGAATGAGGGAGGGTACAGTCCTGGCCATTCAGAACCAGACAAATGAGCACTCAGCAAACACATGAAATTTAAAGACCATGGGCAAGGCAAGTGGGAAAGCGACTGGTAATAAGATTTGCAGACACCTGGAGGGGTACAGCTTGCCTTACAGCCCAGGAATTCAAAACAGAGGTAAGCTCTAATAACCCTGAGATCCAAGAGGAGTGAGTAATCCAGCACCCCCGACACTAAGACGCTGCATGAAAAGCAAAGTCACAGGCCACTAATCACCACAGACCTGGGATGGGCTCTGAAAACCCTTCAGAAGACCAAACACGCTAGTAGGAGCAGAGCTACCAGGAGGCTGGACCTTTGCTCCCGAAGCAGCTTCGCACTGCTTGCTGGAAGCTGGATTTGTACAGTTTATATAACACCCCAAGTGAGCATGGTGCTTTAAAGACCTCTGTAGTGACAAGTCTGTACTCTGAACAGTTTGCAATCTGCAGTCAGTGTAACACAGAAAGGATGAGGCAGCACAAGGCTAAAACAGCAGGAGGTCAGAAAAGAAGCTCTTTGCTATGAGTGGACACATTTTATCAGGATATTTTTATCTTCAGCTCTGGGGACAATATGGTCTGTAGATTGGACTAGATCTCATTGTACATCAGAAAGCATCATCCATGGCTCCTTTCATGGTCAGCACCCAAGAAGCCAGCTCCAATGCTTCCCCAAACCCACAGATACAAGGAGGCATCTGATGGGCAATCAGACACAGAAGCACATTCGTCTCTTCAGTTTGCTGTAAGTCATGAGGCAGTGCAAAAATTGAAAAAAATCTTTCTATATTTATGTTGCATTTTACATTTGCAAGATGGATTCTTCCCCGAAGATGGTAAAGTCTCACTCACCCCTCCCCTTCTCCCACACCTCCAACAGAAAATAAACCTGCCTTGAGCCAATTCTAAGCTGTGCCCCTCTCCGTTCAGACCCTTTTTAATTTACATAATCATCTAAAAATCAGGAGGCACTTACTGTCGGCACCCCTGGGTCTTTGCTCAGAGATGGCCTTGGAGCAGCTGCCTTTGTTAGATTCCCTGGCACTGCAGCTTCAGCCCGACTCTGCAGTGGACTGCTGGCCTCCAGGGAGGGTGTTCAGTTATGGGGTGGGGGCCACGTTCTGGCAGCAATAGTTCTATCTGCAGGTCTCCTGGCTCCTGCTGACTCTGCTTTTGTACTCTGAAGTTCTCGGCTGTACATCTGAAGAAGAAGCTAACAGTTGTGAACAACAGAGCGAGAGAAAGAGAGAAAGAAAGCAACACAAATCCCCAGGATAATGAGCCCAGAGGAGGGAGATGGTGGGCTCTATCTGAGAAGGGAGCCTTGCTTTTATTGGAGAGGCCTAAAAGGGCTATAAATCCTCAGATTCAAAGGCAAACTCAAGCTCTTTCAAGTCTGAGGAAGGCCTGGGATGTGTCAGCTGGTGAGGACTAACCACACTGCGTCCCCTGCTGAAGTGGCCTCTTCAGTAAAGCTGTTCTGCAGCTTGGGATATTACACTCAGATCCTTTCCATATGCTGCCCTTGCGGCTGCAGACAGGGTACCTCCTTAATCCCTCCCCTGGCTTCCAGGGGAATTTCTCCCTGCACAACACAAACTATCTCACACTCACCTCTAAAAGAGAGGCCCACTATCCCATAATCCTGAAAATGCCAAAAGATGCCTAACAATAGCCCAAGGGTCCCCCTTTGCAAAACTCCAGCCATCATACTGCTTTTTAAAGGGGAAGAGTCACCATTCCACAGATCCCATATTCACAAACACTGCATCTAAAATTGCTCCTTAACTCCAGATGGGGAATGGACTTACACTAACGCTTTGTGGGAAAACAGCAGGTCTCCCCTTTGTGTTCAGTTGGGTTACTACAAGAAAGCTAAACAAAGGAATTGCATCCAACCCTTACAGCAACTGTATTTACAGGCAGACATCCTTCAGTGCAGTTCTCTCAAGCCAAATCGGGCACTCGTTTGTCTCATTGCTGCTGTAACGAGGAGCTGAATGTCTTCGCTTAATAGTCTCACACACAATACCGTACATGCAAACACACTTTAGAAACCCATTAAAATACAGAAATCGGTAGCAAAAGGAATGAAACGTAAAGTCTTGCACTCACATTTAACGTGACCAACCACAAATAGACTTCTCAGCTTTAATGAGGAATAAAATATGCAAATATTCAGTGATCAATACTAATGGCATAAGTGTATTTATAGCTGATAAGCGGCAAAGACATTTTGCTTTTTCTGAAGTATCGAACCAGAAGCTGTTGGATAATAATAAAAAAAAAAAAATCAAGCAGTGCAGATCATATTCCAGTTCAGATCAAGCTGCAAAGAAGGGAACTTCAGTCACTACAAAAAAAGAAGTAAAGCCCTTTACAGCAGGAAAAGTACATTCACATGCTCTAGATAGCGAAGGAATGTGTCAGGCTCATTTCTGTCTCTCCCATTCCTTTCCCCAGCTACCTGTGAGTTAGGAGCTCAGCCACCAGGGGGTGACACCTGGTCTGCTCTTGAAGAATGTATTCCCCAAACTCACTACCAATGATATTCTCCAGGGATAGAGATGACTAACTTGTATAGCACCTTTCATGCAAATCCTGTCCCCACTTCCTTACAGTGGTTAAGTATTAAGGGCAGAATCCCACTCCAATCTTCGGTGAGTGTGAGAGGGTTAATATGGGGGGCGGGGGGAATCTTACCATGTCCAGACCTTCTGATACCAGTTGTTAGAAAAGACATGTATGCTGCATATTTAGTGTACCAACTAAGATTTGAGCCTCTTCCCCTCTTCCCCACCACCACTACACAAGAGCCACTGAACCATTACAAGCAACACACAGGCTTAAGTATCTACCCAGTCTGATTTACACAGTACACAAAATATCTTGCCTCAGTAATTATTCAACTCCCTCAGCCAAGGGAGGAGAGCCCACACTCAAGCTCCCAAAACATAAAACTCTTCCAGTAACTAGATCCTTGAATAAGCTGAGAAAGGAGTTTGTTCCCCAATACTAGAATAGCAACCACCAAGCCATAGTCAGTGGGAATCCCAGCTGCAGATCATGTGACAGAATGACACATTTTAAATAATCTTGTGTTACTAGTTTTCACAACTTGGTGCAAATCTGCTTTTTCCATAATATGGAAGAGAAAATACAACTGAAAAGTTTGTGGTGAGAGCAGCTCAGGCTCCTGAAATTCCCTCAGGATGTTTGTTTACACTGACATTTTGCAAGCCACCAGCTAGCCCATAAAGCTGCATCTCAGCTCTGAGATTTCAGGAAAAATAAAAGGGGCTTGGAAAAAACAATTCTGGAGCAGGTGCTCCAACACCCTTTCAAACTGCTACACCACATACTAACATTTTATAAAGGGTTTTGTGAGTAGCAGTCACTCTGACATGACAGCATCACAAATCTAGTTCATGCTTTATCATGTCAATATCTTGTATGCTAATAAGTTGCTTGTTAAGTAGTCAGGCATGCCACACAGCTACAATGCTGGAAGAAGCCTCCTGGAATTGTGGTTGATTAGTTTCCAGTTATTCCTTTGTCCTTTTTCATTTAAACCAGGAAGACAAATATGCAAGCTTTGCCCATCCCTATCTTTTACTGCAGAAGGGGAACAAGCCATCAATTCAGTAGTCAGGGACACTGTACACAGAGCAGATGCAGATTTGCTATTCTGAAGGTACTAAAGACAGGCTAGCAAGCAAATTAAAAAAGAAATCCAGTTCATTACAATTTCACTTGAAAACAGGTTTATCTTATCAGTATTGGGCTGTACGTATTTGCCTTTATGTAGCTCCCTATCCTGATAGTCTATGCAGTGATTTGTTCACCCACAGACTGGTATTTCCTCAACATGGCACAACCTGGCTACTACCCAAAGCAAGCACCACAGACAAAAGCTGACAAAACCGCTGTGGGAAGAGAAGAGAGAAGACAGAGCACCTGTGAAGGGCAGGCTGCAGTCAGGAAAGGTTATTCCAAGCAGAACAGACAAGCCAGGGTTAAAAATAGCTAGCATTTTTTAAGTGCAGCTGCTCAGCTCCAGGGCCCTGGCGGCCTTGCCACGCTGACACCTGAATAATTCTATATTCAGCTCTGGGGAGTGAATGGAGAGAGCTCTGAGAACAAGTCATCGCTAACCAAAGCAAAGCCCTACCTGCCACCACCACCATAACTCTTGAGCCTTGCTTACAGCAGCATTTTTGTTTAATCCAGAATAGCCATGTGACTCAGACACTGCCCAGGCACTCAGAAAATCGGAGTCCTGGTCTCAACTCTGTCACACATGTCCAGGGGGCCCTGGACAAATCATTTAATCTCGGTCTCTCAGTTCCCCATCCCTAAAAAGAGGATAACTCTTCCTTTTTCTCATCTTTTGTCTTGTTTTAGACCACAATCTCTTCAGGACAGAGAAAGGGTTTAGACCACACTCTCTTCAGGACAGAGAAAGGGTATGTCTTCACTACCAATGTTGAAGCACTGCCGCGGCAGCACTTTAACGTGGCTGTGTCGTCGTGGCTCCAGCTCTCTCCCAGCGCTGTAATAAAACCACCTCCGCGAGGGGAGTAGCTCCCAGTGCTGGTGCTCTGTCTACACTGCCACATTACAGTGCTGAAACTTCCATCACTTCCATCCCCTGAGCGAGAAATTTTCAGCGCTGTAAAGTGGCAGTGTAGATAAGGCCAAAGTCACTGCCTATGTGTTTGAACAGCATCTACCACGAAGGAGCCCGATCTTGCTTGGGGCTCCTAGATGCTGCTATAATGCAAAAAAAAAAAAGAAAAGGCAAATCTTGCCACTGTTGCCACCAATGGAGCAACACAGGGGCTGGGCCAGTCAGCATAGACAGGACAGATGTTCAGCGCCAACTTGTCTAGCCCCACTGGGATCAGGTTGAGATAAAAACATCTAAACCCTGTCTGCAACTCTGACCAGCACTTCTACTGATGGATAGGGTGACCAGATGTCCCGATTTTATAGGGACAGTCCTGATATTTGGGGCTTTTTCTTATATAGGCTCCTATTACCCCCCACCCTCTGTCCCGATTTTTCACACTTGCTATCTGGTCAGCCTACTGATGGAGCTGCATTGATGCTAGTGCAATAGCAGGCAATCTTAGAAACCGCTCATGTACACACAGCCTTTAAGGTTGTCCAGTAAGTAGCAGACTGTGCCCTCTATGCGAGGCTGTGGACTTCTGAGTCTCAACTGTAATGACCAACACAGACAGCTAGTGATGAGTGACCATTAATGTGGACAGTCCCCTGAAGGATTAGTGTGGGAAACTATCACCCTTGTGAAGCTGCCTTGCGATCAAAGAGGCTCAGCTTCCAAAACTCAGTCCCTGATACTCTAGGTCACAGAAGGCGGCTTTTTGGTTTGTTTGTCTGTGTTTCTAAAAAACATTCTTACTCCATGGAGTTAATTCAGAATAGTTAATCTAGAATAACTCCCTACGTAGACAAGACCTAAAAGAAATTAATGAAAGGGAAAACAGACCAAAAAAGCCAAAAGGAGCAAACCTTCTAGAGGAAATAAGACAAATATAATAAAAGCACCACCACATTACTGCATCCTTGCCCAGATGTGACATGATGGCTACTCCTTCCAGTTTCCTCCTATACAAGGAATCATTAATTAGACACAGAGCGGATTTCAGCTTTGTTTCTCCACACCCTGCTTCAGCTGCCAGACTCCAAATAGCATGTGCTACTGATCTGTACAAGACGTTTCTCCACTAGGACTCCTGCCCTTCTCAAGCAGATTTGCTTCCAAGCACCAAGGCTTCTTTGACTCTAACACTTTGTAGAATGGCTACTCTGCTAGATATTAGCAGCTCTGAAACCTTTCAAGGAGACACTGGGACAATACTACCCATCTGAGACACAAAAATCCTATAGAAGATTAGTGCCGTCTCCAATACATATCAAAGACTTTTAGAGAACTTTCTAAACTCCACTCAATATTAATCCCATAAAGGGGCAAAAAGCTTTAATTAGACATATGTTTGAAATATTAGCCTTGGTCTTTATAACTCACACAATGAGGATATGGGAAAAGGCCTACACGATGCATGCTAGTATCCACACTCCGTTCCATGAATACACTACCTGCATCTGCTGTACTATGCCTGTTTTGGACAAGACTCATCTTCTGTTTGCTAAACCACTATATAAAGCGCCATGTATATCTGAAATGCTGTATTTAAAAAAATATGAAGGGTAGAGAATATACTGAAGTCACTAATTCCTTCAGATCAAATATGAAATGGGACCCTCTCATCTGAAATGCTGAAAGAAAAAAGAAAAAAAAACACTCTCCCAAAGAAACAAAAGCTTTAATTCTGTCATAATTCCAGACAGTGTTTTAAGGTACTTTAGCAGCTGTTTAGCTACATGAAACTACAGCTCCTTTCACAATCAGTCACCCCATCACAGCTCTTTTTTAAGGAAGCAATTAAATCTGTTTTATAGAATCCAGTGGTATTTACGCAGCTACTGCAACAGTCGCTGCTTCAAATTCAGTAACCCCCCTCTTTTTTTTTTTTTTTTTTAATTTTCTTAAGTCAACAGAAGAGTCATTCCCTAAAGACACTCCGTGAGCCCTGGCAAAGGCACGGAGAAGGGAAACAGGACTTAGAGGGAAATGGCTTTCTTTCTTTCTCCAAAGTTGAAAGTTACATTTATTCATCTCTCCCCTGAATAATGCCAAGACATGCCAAACTTGCCATATCCTCACTGAAATGGAGAGACAGGCAAAGTGTAATAAAAATTCCCTCCATCATGCATGAACACAAATTTATGTAGATTTGCTACAAAGTAGTTAGTAGACTGCTGCACCCCTATACGTAATCACAACACGCAAACAATGTTCTGCGTGCACTTTAAATTGAAGCTAGCCAACCTGGAAAATGCACTTTCAACAACCCTGCACAAAACTGAACTAGCATTATGCTCATAATCACGAGGCCAAGCTTACATCTGAACTATTCGAACCGAAGCATGCAATGCTCTGAAGCCCCTTTTCCACCCTCGTCTTCCTGGCACATTTGAGAACAGTTTTCATTCCAGCAGGAAACATGAACCAGGATTCAGGCTGCCCAGCCCCAGTTAATCCAAACCAGTCTTTGGAGATTAAGAAAACCCCTTCAGATGTACCAGTTAAAGGTGCATGCATGCTATAAGATCAGTTACGCTGCCATCTGGATATCCCCCACTCAGATTAGCAAGGAACCACAGCAGATAACACTCAACTACTACCAGCAGAATCACTCTTATTCAAAAGGTTCTACAATCAAAATACATTTGTAATTAAAAATAAGCAGCATGTATTCAATATTGCTCAACTCCTTATACTGTGAAGCGCCTCATGCACCCCCAGTACGGTAATTAAATTACATCTGCTCCTACAAGTGTTAGCCCACTGATGCAGAGCTCCAGGCCAACTACTCCCATCAAAAACAGCTTTCCCACAAGTACTTTGTCCCTCATAAAAGACATTAAAAAAAAGCAGAGAGACACCAGTCTTCAAACCCAATGCTTACAAAATTAAATAGGACACTGTGATGTCATTAAAGACAGAATAAAAATACCACAAAGGATAAGACCTTTTTGTTCTTGGCAAACTTTTTTTTAAGACAGTAATTTTCTTGCTACAGAAAGCTAATAAGTGAGCAAGTCGAGGAATAAAATTTCCAGGGGGGGAGGCAGGAGGAGGAGGGTGGGAGAAAAGTATAGTAGGTTATAATCAATTCTTAAAAGCTACATGGATGATGTGTCCCATTTCCCTCTCCTCCCTATTAAAATGCTTTCTGGAAAGCCAAATTCCAGCCTGAAATGAATTTTCCAAACCATATTTTATTAGGAATATTTCCTTTCAGCGTTCAGCACAGAAGCCCACCAGGGTCAATATTTCTCCAAGATTACACTCATGGGATTTAAGATTTAGTCAGAATTTCTGCGTAACTCCAAGTTGTCTAACAATAGTACACCCCAACCAGCGATCAAAAACACTATCTATTAAATAGCACACAGTCTGATTAAATCATTGAAACCACACTTCAATTTTTGTCCCCCTGTAAACTCAGAAAGCAGTTTTCAAAGAGCCCCCTTCAGAGATGATGGGATAAAATTAGAACCACATTGGTTCATTGAGCCCCCCGTAGAACAACTCTGCTCATTTCCAATGCAAAGCTCACTTAAAGGGGCCCTAATCCTGTCAAAATTTGTCCTAAATGTTTGTTGAGCACACATTAAAAGCTCAAGCCCACCAAAATCATCATCATATTTTTCAGATACACATCCTTATCCTGCATTTTTCACAATACAAGATACAGTAATATCTGATAGTGCAAAGGCCAAAAATGAAACTGACTAAAAACAAAAGGGAAATGTTTCTGCATTTCTCACTCAACAAGAACGAAGTAAAATATTTGACAAAGTGGAAAGTAAATGAAAGATTTAAAAGGCTAGGGCATTTTGTATCATCTATAAGGAAGTTGCCCTTTTACATCCAATATTTAACCCGATGGCGTCCACTTAATCCAAAGGGTAACCACAGCTACTTCTCTCACCCCACGGAAGAGTCACAAAACAAAATTATAAATTCATCCTTTATATGAATAGTAGTGGGATGCAGGGAGAAAAGGGCATAAAAATACTGACATATTTTAAAGTGACACTATCAAGTCCTGCCAGTCTAAAGTGTAATGCTTTTTTCCTTGTATCTCTTAGAAAATGCCACATGATATTTTTAAAGGCTTTCACTCTTTCTTCTAAAAACAAGTATTAATTCTAAGTACTTTTAATGGCATTTGGATAGAGAACTGATAAGGAATCACTGGAGTTCTAAGTTTCCAAGAAGCATAAGAGAAAACATTTTTTGTGTTTCAAAAATCCTAGTGAGTGGTCTTTAAATGCATCAGCACAGAGGAAATAATTCTAATGTAACAAAAAGCAAATTGTTCATTTTTATTAGGTTGGGGGGCAATGTGTGATGGGGGCTATGTAGGTTTCAACCCACTTTTTAAATTTGCTTATTCAATTGCATTTGCTAGCGAGAGCAATACATAGTGAAAAGGGGGACATGTCTAATTGAGCATAACTTGCAAAAATCAAAAGCACTAGTGCAAGATAAAAAAAAGTGTAGCGTGTTCTATTTGGTAACCAGTCGTCTCCAATGAGACCTGAACCACAGAAGAAAGCAACACAGAGAGAGGTTCCACAGATTTAGTTGTGGCAACCCTTGAAAAACTGGAGTCCAGAAATTAAGAATTTGATTTTCACTCGTGTATTAAAACACAAGAGCAAGGGAGGATATTCCACAAGGGTCCAAGCCCTAGATAGAATTTGATAGACTTCACTGGTATCCACAGCCGCCTTCTATACAGAAAACTTACACAGATATGGATCTGCTCTATCTAGTATCCTTGCAAAACAGAGAAGAAATGCTGTGAGAACAAGTACCCCAAAAAGTTCAACCTTTCCATAACTAGAAGACAGAAAACCAAAAACTGAACATTTTCTGTGTGGGAACTCTATCATCATGCAGACATTCCATATTCATTTCATCCTTTCACCACCACTGAATAACCAGCCAATCTTTAATTCCTATCTAGTTGGCGCTACTTCAGCAGGTTAATTTGTAGAAGGGAAAGAAAGAAAGAATGATTTTCAACGTTACTCCCTATTCACCCTGGTAAACCCCAGTACACGCCTGGCAATGGAGCTGTGCCTTTGTTCTCACCCAAGTCCTACACTCTACTCTGGCTATTCAAAAGAGAAATTCTGCTGACACCAGAAGCCTGCTGGCAGAAAAGTAAAGAGAAACAGAAATATGAATATATCAGAGAAATAGGTTCTACATAAGCAAGTGTTCCTACAAACTTTAGCTTCTGAAATCCATACTATGGGAAGTTTGAAGTAGGACCAGCAATTCCACCATACTCCAAACAAATTCCACAAGCATCAAGGAGTGACCATTACCCTCCAATGGTAACTATTCCACCTAATCATCAAACCCGCTGTATAGGAAGGAAAACAAGGATCCTAACTAAAGAGGATGTCTCCAAATCCACTCACATATTGATCTTTATAAGCAATGAAACAGTCTTTTAATTTGCCCTCTTTCAGTGTTACATTCTAAGGCAAGTACTGCAACAACTTAGAGTATAAGGGCAACCAGTTTTCCTGTGACAGCTAGGCACTCTGAAAATTCATTGGCATATGCTTGCTTTTGGGTGGGGCATTAAAGAAATATACTCCAAACACGCAGAATAATTATAAGACTCCTCCCAACCTTGCAGGCATTAACAATTTAACATTAAAAACAATTTAATTAGTCAGGTTTGTCTACTCAAAGTGTACATTTTACATTACCCAGATATGGAAAAGTACCAGAAATGCAACTCAAAGGTATCAGCTAACTCATAAAAAGAAGACTCATCACATAATGAAGGAGGGCGCCTTCTCTTTGCTTCGTAGCACAAATTAGAATGGCAAACACTCTGCACTAAGGAAATGGCTTCTCACATCGGTCCCATGCCAGGTACATCCACCTATGACTTCTCAAGCTAATGCAATCAGTTAAAAATTATTTCTAGTGCCACTCCTCCCCCCCACCACCACTTACTTTCTTTCTTTTAAATAAGCTGAGGTGGTCTTTGGGGACAGGGGCTCCTCTTGAGTTCCAAGCCCATGAAGGTATCTTCAAAGGGGGGGGGGGGGAGTAGGGTGACCAGATGTCCCGATTTTATAGGGACAGTCCCGATTTTTGGGTCTTTTTCTTAAATAGGCTCCTATTACCCTCCAACCCCCGTCCCGATTTTTTACACTTGCTGTCTGGTCACCCTAGGGGGGAGAAAGAGAGAATCTAATAGATGCTATCATTTACTGGGATTTTATTGGCCAGAAAAAGTCTCTCTCCTAGTCTTTCTAACTCCTCTGAATCATAATGGGAGCATTTACATCCACATTCGCATGCTGATAACGAGATAAATTGCTGTTTAAGTGTTAGTGTCCAGCTGTACAGGATGACCAAACTGTTTCAAATTATTTCGTTTTCCCCTTTCCTCCCTCTCCCAGAAAAGCCATAAACTCATTTGATTGTTAAGAGATTTGGAGAGAAAGTTATCAAGATAAAGGCTTTTTTTAAAAAATTTGAGACGAGATGGGGATAAGATAAACACTCTGATTTACAAGATAAAGTTCAGCAAGACTGCTACCAAAAACATCCTGATGTAATCGGTCCCAAAACGCCTACATGTCATTAGTACCCAAGTTGGGTTCTTAAACATCTTTTAAAAGCTTTTAGTTACTTTCTAATCCAACAAACATGTTGGAAAAGTAACTTTCGTCTTCAATATTTTTAAGTTAAGACCACAGTTGTTCGGGGATTCTACCGAATTTATTCTATGTGAAGTTGTAATGCCACGTTACAATAAGGACTTGAGGGAAAAAGGAGTGAATGCTGGAATCCCATCAGATATATAAAGTAGGGCTTGAAGGAAGTGCTTAAATCTTCCCCTGTCACCCTACCCTGAAGATAAGAGTTGTTTAAATTCTGGTTGTTTCAAAAGCTTTGCTGGTAACAAAATCAGTACTATTAGATTTCAGAAACCGGGAATGTAGAAGCAAAGATTTACTTCTCTGTTCATGTTTTAATGCAAGAAAGATTCCTTCCTCTCAGAAATCTTCAAAAAATATCTACTTTTTTAACAAGCCATATACCAGCCTTTCCACATCAAAGTACACCAGTACTGAACTGTTAAGACAAAACTATTAATCTTTAATTTTCAGGCAACTCATGCCTAACAGCCTCTGGGTGCCTTAAATATAAATGAAAAACAATTTACAAAGAGGCAACATGTTCCATTAGGTTCAGAACAACCAACGTTTCCAAACAAAGACATTTACAGAAACAGATAGGAAAGTGCCTACCACTTTACACCAGGTAAAACAAACAGGCAACAACAAATTTGCCAGGAGCAAAGGAAGACCAGCTTTTGACTCAGAAAATAGTACTTCCAAGCCATTTTAGAATCAAGGACAATTTGAAGATCTGCTCCAAAGAAGCAAGCAGATGAGCATATCTGGTATTTTATTAAAGTATATACAAAAAGAGTAAAATTTCTACAACTAGGTGCAATGTGTTTACCATTTATACTAGGTGCAAGCCAGAGGCATTATTAAATAAAGGCTGGCACCAAAGTTTACAATCTTCTCTTGTGGAGCCAATTGATAATCTCTGGATGCTGGCTCCTGTAGTCAATGGGAATGTAAATTGCAGGCAGAGTGGTCTCCCTGGCTCCAGCTTGCAGAGTTCAGGTAAATGATAGAAACCAGGGCTAGTTTTTAAATATTTGCCCATTAGTCAAAATTTATTAAAAAATCCTTTACAGACTAGCACAGTAGGGGAGGAAGAAAAAAAATGGAGATTGGGCCTAGAGTCAATCTGAACCTAGCACAATGGAAAGGCAATCTGTGCAGTTCTAAAGCCATGGGTAAAAAGCATAGATTACTTTTAGATGATCTAATAAAGATATCAACAGAAATCCTGTTTGCAATAAAACTGAAGTCTTGTTAAGACTGCAAATAACTTGAAACATTCCTAGATCTCATCTGTATCTGCAAAAGCAGCCAGAAAGTTGTAAGTTCACACATTTAAAAAAAAAAAAAAAGACAAAGTTCTCACCCAATTTTTTGTGCAAAGGGAACATCGTTTTGGCATAAAACTGACAGAGATGTGATGAGGTTTTGATATATTAACCTCCAGTTCTTTTGCCTCTAGCCCAAGTTTGCACAAAGCATGTGAATTGAAAGCCATCTGCTGGCAATTCCAGACCAATATCTACAGCTTAAGTAGTAAGATTCTCGGTAACCTATTTTTAACAAGCAAAAAAAAAAAAAAAAAAACCAACCCAATATCCAAATATAGCTATTACATTTTACAAGTAACTGGCACAAGAGGGGCACTGAAATTTGGAATCCCAATTCAACTTGAAATCCCTTGTGGGCCATTAAAATTTGATTTTGTCCGTTCTATTCAGAAATATTCTAATGCACTTAAAGGTTCAAAGATCTGGAGAAAAGTCTGCATGACAATTAAAAAGAAATTTAACCCACCGCCAACAATGATTTTCCCTGAGAAGGGGGGGGGGGGGGGGGGGAGGAAGAGAATCTTGTAAAAGTGTGGTCACAAGATTGCAAAAGGAAGGAACAATTTGGGGTAATGTTTTAAATGCAGCCAGGGAATCCCTGTGAAAGAAAAAAGGTGCTCCCAACCTCCCACAAAAATATTTGAACAACAGCAATTAAGTGAGACACAAGATTTAAAAATACAATATTTCTACACCACTTTAATTGGGCACATCCAAAAACTGGAATATTCTCCTGTAGAAAAGTAATGTCTAGAGCTTGGGACTGAACACAGACTGGCGTAAAAGAAACAGATGGGACTCTAATATTGTACTTCTTGAACCATTCAAGGAGGCAGGGGGGATGTTCTTCTCCCACTGTATTAACTGTCCCATCAGCATGAATTGAAAAATCAAATTAGATAAATAAGAAAATCTTCTTTTACTGATACATTTTACATGCTCATTTCATATCACCATTGTCCCTAAATAAGGGACCTATGGTATTGCTCTAAAAGGCAAGAGCATATCAGTAGTCTTTCCACCCTTCTTCTTTGAGGGCATAGTCAGGGGGCATCTCCCCCAGGTTATGATTGATTAGAAAAGTAAATGTATTATTAGGACGGTAAGATTAAGAGAATATATTTAGCTTTATCAAGTCAGATAGCCTAATAGAGGGGGTAAGGGAGAATCAAAGTAAAAATATACGTGTTTAATTTCATCTAAGAGAGAGAGAGAAAATGCTTCATCAGTGATCACTTCGGGCTCTCGCCTCGCCCTATAAATCATTTATGTCTATCTGCGTGTGTGTTACCTATGGAGTCCCCAGCGGGATGCCTTGCCAGTTTCCTAAATGGGTTTCTGTGGAAGAGATGAAACCCTAGATTATCCAGAGCTAAAAAAGCTAATAAAATATTCATTTTAGTCTATTTAAAAACCTGGTGCATGTCATCTTCCCCCCTCTCTAAACGCTGGATCTAGGCAGAGCTGTGTATTTGGGGGAAAGAAGAAATCAGACACAATGGGGCTGGTCCTTTAGGCACGATCAGCCATGGGGAGGCAAAGTCCGCGGGAGCAACGCTGAACTCAGAACCACGTTACAGCCCAACGGGCCCGATTTAAGCACCGGGGCCGCGTTAAACTTCTGTAATTTCTCTCTCTTCCCAAGAGCTGCCCCAGCAGACGCAGCGGAGACTCCAGACGCGTTCGCCGGGCACTTCAAAGGGACGGGGAAGGAGGAGAGGCTGCACGGCGACCCGCAGGAACATGACAGCTTGATCTGCCACCGCGCTCAGCCGATCCCAGCTCGATCAGCGCCCAACGCCCAGGGCAGTGCACCAGGGCGGGAGCGGGCACCGCATACTCTGGGCGAGCTCAGCCGGCTCAGAATGGCCCTGGACTGCCGTGAGCTGCCAAGGGATTGCCTCGCCCTGGACCCCAGCTCCTGTGCCAGGCAGGGGCGCCCAAACCACGCTGCCATGCCACCGCCCCGGAGAACCGGCCCCCGCTAAAAGGAAAGGGGAGACGCCCGCGGTGGAGATGGGGGACCCGAGGGTGCGACACGTACTTGGGGTTGGCCGAACTCCAGGACACCGGCTCCAGGTTCTTGGCCAGCGGCGCCGCGAGCCGGCACATGGCAAGCAGGACGCCCAGGAGCCACTTGCAGAGACTGGGGCGCCCCTCCGGCAGGGCCATCTTCCCCCTCGCCCGGGGGCGCCGGGGCCGGGGAGCCGCTAATCCTCCCGGTGCTGTAAATCCCGCCGGCCGCTGCCCTGGCTCTCAGCCGGTTTCACGCTCCCATCCCCTGTGGCTGGAGTCCCCCGGCAGCAGGGCTCACTCCGCCCGCATCCAGGGCCCCCCGTGCAGCTGTTACGGCTCCCCCAGACGGGCACTGTTGCACGGGCTGGTCCCGCGGAGAAATCCGCCCCTCTCCCCCACGCGCTAGTCCCTCCAAACCGGGGCCCCCCGCGCCTCGCCCCGGATTAGCTCCTTGGGGCCCCGTCGGCTGGAGTCCAGCTCTCCGCGGGTCTCCCGGCTCCGCTCTCCGGTCCCGCCGGGCTCAGCGCGCCCATGCACTCCCAGCTCCACACTGTAACTCCACGGGCTCAGCCCGTCCCGTCCCGTCCGGGCGGCTTAGCGCTTCCCCTCCAGCTGTCCAACTTGCACAGCGCCACCGCCCGCCCTACCACGCTCTGTACTCCCCAGCACAGGCACCAGCGAGGACAGCCCCACCTCGCCGACCAATAGCGAAGCGGGATAGTGGGGCCTTCGCCTCTCACTCCGCCTCTCGGGCTGAGAGGGGCGGGGCAGCCCGGCCTCTTAAAGGGAGGTGCAGCTGCAGCGGCGCGTGGGCTTGCTAGTTTGAGGCACTAGAATGTCTGCTCCATAGAGCGAGTGTGTGAAGTGACTGATGTGTATGTGTACGGCTGCTGGCGCGCAGAGCTGGGGTTGATGCATGTGAGGGAAGAGGGTAGAGCGGTGGTGCGCGTCTGTAGTGAAGTAGGCAGGGTTATGAGGAATGCACTGGGTTACATGGGGGAGGGGATGAAGCTGGGGGGTAAATCAGCTGCTCTGGGGAGCTGTTGCCTTTGCAGCGTTGAGATCCCTGTGCAGGGCTCTGCTAGGGCCCTTCTCCTATGCCGAGACTTTCCCTGCTCTGGAGACTGGTTGAGTCAAGAATCCTGGCAATAATTGGGGGTACGCAGCTGCTGCGCTTCACGAGGAATTCTGGTTCCAGCTCCTGGCTCGGGCGCTCCCCCTTGCAAAGCGAAGTGTGTGGGGACAACACGGGTCTGGAAAGGAGAAACCACCCCGGGTACAGAGGCTGGGGGCACCCAGATAACTTAAAGCCCTGGCCCGAAATGCTCGCACTCCACGCAGCCCTTAGGAGGCAGGGGAAGAGGGCTCACTTCACTTTCATGAATTGCAAAAGACTCTCCCTGTTTGGTTAAAGGAGAGGAGCGGAGTGAGAGTGGGGCTCGGGGGGCGAGCCCTGTTTGCAGAAGGAAATAGCCCCCTCTCCTTATCTGATTTACAAGCCGCTCTGTCTCTGAGCCACTCGATAAGGATCTGCAGAGCGCTTCAGAGGCGTTGTAAGCAGTACTGCTCTTCGTAGAGCCGGATGGAAGAAACTGCAGAGGGGTTCGCTCGCCCCTTCTTTACTCAGTAGCTCTCACGCTTCTATAACATCCAGCCGTTTCTTTCACAGGGCAGGCTGTAGGCAGAGTGGGGTTATTCTTTCAATTCTCCCTCCTCCCCTCACCACACACTCGGAATAATTCAGTGACTTTTCTGCATCTTCTCTACTAGTGTAAAATTAAATACAGCATTTTATCCACAGGGTCTCAAACGTTAAACATTCCCCCCCGCCCCCGCTTAATCACGTGTAGTAGACGTCTTCCCATAAAACACAATCACCCTGTTCAACACAAATGAAATAAATCCAAAACAAGTTCTAGAACCCCGCAAATTGTTCAGCTGTTTCCCTACGCAACATCTTTCTTACTTTCCATAACATTAACGTGTCCAAGATAATCTGCTTTTAAAAGGGAAAAAAAAGTCAGTGTGCGCGCGCATTATTTCATTGGGATTATGATTATAAAACCCCGATTAAAATTAATCTGTTAGAGTGCTAACTGGGGTGGATTACCTGCTATGTATCTAATGACTTCTGGGTTTGCCTAAGCCTCGGTCACTCTTGTTTTGCCAGACAGTTTATTGCTGTTTTTACAAAGGGGTTGTGAGTTTTGAGCATTAAAATTGTTTGGTTTTCCGTTTGATTGGATTTTCTCTGACTTTGGGGTGGTATTTGAATGATTTAAAGGACATTAGGATACTCGGAGCCCTAGAATTTGAGTTTGGATTTTATAAATTTGTTTTTTCTTCCGTTACAAAAAAGGGATTATTTTTGTAATATGTTGTTTTCATCAGTTACTCTTGTACAACTTTGATCTTTATCTGTGTTTCAATACCAATAATACTGCCCTAGGGTTCCTGTATTACGTTTTTCCCCGCTAAATTACTGAGACATGCTAGCTACGGCATTCAAATATGGACCAATATCTCCCCCTGCTGGCTAATAACTTCACTGTCTGGTTCATATCCATCGCCTGCTCCTTGCTTGAAATGGCTCACCTTGATTTTTAAGTATGGTGTCCCTATTAACTGTTAGAGATAAACAGTCTCCGAAAGACAGTTCTCTCATCCCGCTTTCTGTCCATAGCCTGAGATGCCTCAGTGAGAGTCTATAAAGATTGCTGCAGGCTCAGCTTTTCCTCCTGTTGCTGCTGCTGCAGTCCTGTGGTTGAAGAGATGAGCAGCTGTCAGCACTAAATCAAACTCTTGGGCTACAGACAGTCCTCCAGGCATTTTCTCCATTAGATATTCTTCTAATCTAGAAAACTCCATTTCTCTACTTAAGAGAATGGGAGGGTCCCTTGAGAGCAAGAGGTAAGAGGGAGCTTTCTTTCTCTCACTTCTTCCTTCATTTTGAAAATGCTTCAAGCAAAGTTCTCAAGTTATCTTTCATTGTTTCACATCTGCCTAAGACATGGATAATGTGAGAAAGATGACACTTCAGGCCTGAGTTTGAGGAAGCAGCAGCAGGCCTGTGGAGCCACTTCTTTTTGCTGTTGAGCTGAATGCTAAAAACAGATAGCATTCAAGCCAAAACTCTAGCCTCTTAGAAGTATGGCATTTAACAAACCTGGAAGTAACCTAGTTTGAGATCCTTTGGTATTTGCAAACTGGAAGATAAAATACTCATAAACTGAAGCTCTGCAGAGATTTCCCTGAAAACACAGGGATATAGCAGTCTTGTATTACCCATTCCCATGCTAGCTAAATTAGGTTGTTAGGCACTTAAGGAGAAGTTAGAATCCTGAACACAAGTTAAAATTGTAGATTTGATTTAAGCTAATGAGTGAGTCCACTTACCATTTTTATTTGATATCTTAATTCAGAAAGGAAGAAAAATGCTGGGGGAAAAGAAGAAAGAGTTATTTTCTCTTTAAGTGGGAGGATTTATAACTTACCACAATGAGTTATATTGCAACAAAAGTAATTATTCTAAGTAAGTTGGCTGGGGAATAGAAAATTGCATTATAGCATCAGTGACTTCCTCTTGTGTCTTCCATCATTTGTTCTAGTCAGAAAATTAAGCATAACATCAAGAACAGAGACATTTACAAGAGATTTTATCAAACACGTCACAACAAGCTTAATAACCCCTTTGTCTTTTGTGCCAGGAAGTAGTTTACCTTTAACAGGTACAAGCTACCTGTCTTTTGCATTCTTTCCATTTGCCTATCCCATTTCTAAGCAAATGGGGGAAGTAAACTAGCAATTCATACTTTTCCTGACTTGCATGAAGTGCCCATGGAAACTGGCAGACTTTAATCTCTGCACATGACAACATAATTGTTTGCCATGGACATGGCCAGTGTCACAAGATGATACTTCAGGTAGGAAATAAGCAGCAGGTGAATTCTTAAGAAACATCCCTTGTGAAGAAGAGTAAACAGTGGAAAAAGAAAATTGATCCAACAGAACCAGAATAATTTCTAAAGAAAGTAATTTAACATTACATGAAGGGTGCACTGAAAAAGTCAATGTCTAGAAATGCAAAAGTTAGGATTCCAGCAGCAGAGGTAGGAACATCTGGAGTGTTGCACATCCTGTATCTCTTGTGGATGGCTCTTAATAGTTATTATACACAGTAATGTATGAAGCTACACAATTACAAAGAAAAACAGAACTAGCACACACTACAGCTCTGCAATTTAGCTGAATTAGCACTATCATTGGTATATTAACTTTGGCATTTCCTGACTGATTTTAACACTGCAGATTTCAACCTTAATGTTGTAGTAATTTTTGTATATAATTTTTGGGTTTTGTTTTTTAAAGGGAAAGAGAAGAAAAAGTGGGCCAGCTTGTGCCTCCCAACAGTCTCTGAACAGTGCATTCTTCTACCCATGTGCACTTGGTATATCCATCTCAAATCATGAAGCTTAGAATTTACCAGTATCCGCCAGCCTTGGCCTATCAAAATAACTCAGGAAAATTACGGGTGTGATTTTCAGAGGTGTTGAATTTTGGCTGATCCTACTAATTTCAACTGGAGTTGTGCATACTCAATACTTCTGAAAATGAGGGCCTAAGTTACAATTGGTCGTTAACAAGCAATCAAAGGCCAGCTGGTACATATTTATTGTTATTGAAGATCGTAAATAGATGACCTACACAAAAACATAGCTGTGTATTCATATGCTATATAAATATGCAGCTTAATGGCAGATTTTTACTATTTCTCCTGCTACTGGAATTTTCTGACAGTCACATGGACAAATGCAAAGTCATATATCTCTAACCAAGCAGAAGCACTGGAGCTCAAGGAGGACTATATCTATGTCAACTTGATCAGAATTATCTGCATCGAGCAGCAGTTCTCAAACTGGAGTCTGCGAACCCCTGGGGGTCTGTGACGGTACTCTAGGGGGTCTGCGGGTCCTGATGATCAACTCCTCCCCCTCCCTCTCTCCCTCTCAGTGCCTCCTGTACGCCGGGGAGCGGAAAGAGGAGGGGCTAGGGTGGATTGGGGGCAGGAAAAGGTGGGGCAAGGGTGGGGCTTTGGAGGAAGGGGGGGAGAGGGGACAGGGCCTGGGGCTGAGCGGGAGGCTTGGGGGTCCAAGGCAAAATTTTAAATCAAAATGGGGGTCCTTGGGTTACTAAAGTTTGAGAACCACTGGCATGGGGGGCGGGGGGAATCAGGTCACAAGAACAGGAAAGTATATCTTCACTGTTGCTTACAAAATGAATGACTTTTGCTAAATTTTCCCCTTGGGGGAAAAAAAATCTCACTTTCGGCCTGAGAACAGTACAACTGAACCATCTCCAAGGAAAGGATGTTAGTTATTCTTTAGCAGAAATAGAAAAGATTTGCTATTTTTGATTTGGCTGGGGGGTGGGAATGGGGATTTATAAGAAATTGCCAGGAGGTGAATGAATTGGGCAGGTGCAGCTAATAAAATGGAACCCCCACCCTTCCTCAGAAAAAGACATTTAAAATCCAAAGCTTTGTAAGCCCTTCTCAGGATTTAAAAAGCAGTTGGAAGTGTGAATGAAGTGGATATTCATGAACACCATCAAGTCCTGCCCATTGCCTCTTGGTAACACAGGGGTGAGAATTAAATCATCCTTTCCTTGCTGTCTCACTTTCTTTGCCTTTCTGCTTCTTAACTTCACTTGCAGTTTTACCACTGGACACACACTTCAGCATGGGGCCACTCACACACCCTTGGGGCCTTGTCTAGGGTGACCATATTTCTGAAAGGGAAAACAGGATGCTGCGCGGGCCTGGCCCGAGCTGCTCGCCCAAGCCCTCCCCTTCCCACGTGGGGCTGGTGTCGCTGCTCGCCCGAGCCCTGCCTGCCCCCCTTGTGCGAGTCTGGAGCTGGTGTTGCCGCTCACCACTCACTCTGCCCGCCCCTCTGGAGCTGGTGTCACTGCTCAGCCAAGCCCTGTCTGCCGCCCCTCCCTGAGTCCTGCCTCCTCCCTTGCTCAGGGCTGGCATCACTGCTCCCTCTCCCCACCCCTTTCATTTGCATCCCATTTTTTTGACAAAACTGGGCATTTGTCCCGTTTGCCAAAAAAGTCATGACGGCCAGGACAGGGCTTAAAAAAGGGACTGTCCCAGCCAAAATGGGATGTATAGTCACTCTAGCCTTGTCCTTTACATCAATACATTTCAGTGAAAAAGAAGAGGGTCCTGAATTGGAATTGGGGGAGGGGCTATGGGGGAGTTTAAGGGTCTGTCTGTGAAGTTCCAATTTGGTGGCTTCAGCCAATAAGTTTAAGTGCAGAAAAGAGATAAACGAGAAGCCTGATGATTTGTTTAGCATCCACATTTTCAATTCTCCTCCTTAACCAAAAGTGGAGACCAACTTGCTGTGTTCCATTATCTATGGTATCATGATAACTCTTGGCTCAGGAGCACCTGTTAGGAGCAACAGCTAGAGTTCATACATTTTACCATGATAGCAAGAGATCAGAGGCTCAAGCTGTGATGGAACAAGCCCTCCCACCTGTCCAAAGGATTCACATGCCACACATCAGGAAAGACCATTCTTTATACGATTCCATGCCAAGAGCATGGATGCAACACATGTATGGGGTGCAAATATAAACACACACAACACAAATACAGAATTTTATGTAAGAGGTTTACTTATGCTTCACAGATGCAAAAACATGCATGGAATACAGACAAAAACACAAGCACACAGCATGTGTACAGCATAAGGGATGCTAGATACAAAAGAAACAATGCAGGACGTAGCCAGCTCTCAGCTGCTGTGGCAGAAAAAGGCTGTTCTTCTTGCCTTTGAAGTTTTGAGGAAGGACAGCTGGTTTATATATTAAACTAATAGCTGAAAGCTTGTGTTGTCGCATGGGTGTGGCAATTGGACCAAGAAGTAATCCACCATCTGTGTATTCTCCTTCATACACCAACAAAATCATTGTATGCAAATTAGCTGTTGAGTGTGGGTGGTGATTGGTTAAGTTACCTCTGATATCACAATGACCTAGTACTCTTGACATGACAGAGACATACCTTGCTGATACACAGATTTAATTCATAAAGTCAAAATGGCTGAGAACTTAAAAAGTGAATGGTAACAGACCTCAAACCCCAGTGATAATTGAACCTACTGATATTCTGAACAAAAAACCTCTCAACAGCTGTTTCTCTTGCTTCACACTGACTCAACACATATACTAGGCTTCAAAGGGACACACAGTGACAATCCTGGAATCATATAAAATATATATATATATATATATATATATGAATCAGTAACAAGTTTTTGGGGGTCTCAGCTCCTCTTCACAAAGTCTGTAAAACAGAGCAGTGCCCTCTTTCTATCTGAGGAGTCTTTCTAATCCAGCCTGCGGATTTTCTCTTGCACATATTCAGAAACTTTTTCTACAGCCAGAGGGTAGTTATAAGGACAGATAGAGCTGTCACTTTATTGCCATGTTTCTCAGAATGTTTGTGTTTAGGACCTGCCCTGTGTCACACTATACTATATACACAGTGGCCCCGTCCCAGTCCTCCCCTTTTAATCTAATCAAAAACTCCACTGCTATTCCTGGGTACAGAGTGTGGGAGTTCACCCCCAAATGCCTTTCTATTATTCCTGAAATGTTTTACTTCATTCCAAAGGGACAGGGAAGGAGCTCCCTTACACACTTCAATGGACTCCAATATGCTTGTGACATACCTCTGCCTTCAACTTGCTTCTCCATCTCCTCCAGCATTGTGTAGCCCACTGTTTCCCATAATGAACAAACACTTTCCCATCAAGTAATGATCTGCATCAGGAAATGTATTCCAAAGTCACTTCATATTTAAATTACCAGAGGAATTGTATAGTAAGGGAGTAATGTGATAAAACTGAACAAAAGAAAATTTAGACTGAATACCTGGGGAAATTGCTTAATTGTTAAATCTAGTAGGTAGTCCGGAATAATCTCCCAAGGGAAATGGAGAGAGCCCATTGCTTGAGTTATTTAAAGCTCACTTAGACACAGCATCTTAGGGAATCATCCTGAACTGGTCCCAACAGTATGAACTAGATGGGACCTAATAGGTTTTTCCCAGTTGCTGTTTTCTGTGATGAAATGGGTAGGACCTAACACACCTGAACCCTCCTAATAATTCACACAGTACATTTGATCCAATGTCACTTTTCAGTCAATGGTATATAGAAAGAGGAATCACAGCACACATCTCTAAAATACAGCTTCTCCAAAAGGGGCTTGACATGCCATATGGTGTACAATGGGACAGAAGGTGAATTTGGACCAGTACATTTTATAAATCCTACCATCTTTCATGGGATCTTTAACATTCCTGGACAAAAGACGTGTGGAGATTCAGACTACCTAGGTACTTTCTGGATAACAAGTGTAGCCAGCCAAAAAGGCAGCAGAAAACCAATGACCCAAAACCAGAGGACCAAATTCAGAGATGTAAGGTGATGTAAATAAGTTTCCGTTACAGTAACTCAAACTTTCTGGCATTAAGACTCCTTGAGACTTACTGATACCCTCTCCATGGATGTGCTGGGTATTGAAGATGATGTAATTTACACACTGATTAACTGGAAGAAGATGTAAATTTAAATGGCCCACATCCTAAGTTAGTGTCCACTTTTTCCTGGCTCCTTGCCATGTAAGTTATACCAATTACACATTGATAGAGTGGGTGTAGATAGATTTAAGGGAGCTTAACCCACACCACCTTATTCATCATCTCTGAATTTGGCCCAGAGACTCCAACCACAAGAGAAAACTTTCCCAATCATCTACTGAGTGTTAGGGAGGAACTGAGTGAGGAGGTGAAAATAATACTGAATGTTGGAACGAGTAGTCATGTGCTACTTGAATCACAAAATTAAGGAATGGAGGGGGTACCAAATGCAGCAGCAATATGAGGGTATTAGATTCAAGGCACATTTTATGGACGTGAGAAATCTAGAGACTAATGCTCAATGGGAGGAAGTATCAAAATCCATAAGCAGTTTTCAGAGACAGAACGATTAAGGCACAGCTAGCTACAATTCTATTGAAAAAGAAGAATGCAAGAAACAAGAATCGACAGCTTCACAAGGGGCCACTCATGACTTTGAGGTTAAAAATGTCCATATCAGAGAAAGCAAATGAGAAAGGACAACCAAACAAGAGTATAGTCGATTAGAGTTTCCAGAGAAAAAATAAGGGCAGCATAAGATAAGATTAGTGAATAACGTCAAAAGGATTAAGGAGTCTAGGGCAGTGGTTCTCAACCTTTCCAGACTATTCTACCCATTTCACCTCACTTAAAAACTACTTGCTTACAAAATCAGACAAAAACATCACAGCACACTATTATTGAAAAATTGCTTACTTTCTCATGTTTACCATATAATTATAAAATAAAATGATTGGAATATAAATATTGCACTTACATGTCAGTGTCTAGTAAAACAAGTCATTGTATGAAATTTTAGTTTGCACTGACTTCGCTAGTGCTTTTTATGTACCCTGTTGTAAAACTAGGCAAATAGCTAGATGAGGTGATGTACCCCCCTGGAATACCTCTGCATACCCCCAGGGGTAAGTGTACCCCTGGTTGAGAACCACTAGTCTAGGGCCATGATTCAGGAAAGCACTTAGCACATGCTAAAGTTCATCCATATACAGCTCTAAGCACATGATGGCTTGAGTGAAAATTGAACATGTGCTTAAATTCTGTCGAGAATAAGGATGCTTTCTTGCATCAAGACCTAAGAGACACTTTTGCCAATATACTGGGGGAAGAGTACTTGAGGGAAAGTAGGTCATTAATGACGTTTGAACTAATTACTCACAAATGGATGAGAGATACCGAACTCTGTTTTAATCTGTTTTCAGCAAGACAAAATAAGTTTGGACAAGGAAGTAGGGAAGAATTTGTAAAAAATAACTATCAATAAAGAGCAGGTAAAACAATACTCAGAAAATCTGGTTGTATACAAATCAGGTAGTCTGGGTCATATGCTTCCTAGGATATATGGGAATTAGCTAGCAAAGGAACTGATCCTGGAAAGTGCTAAGCACCCTGGTCTCCGACTGAAGATAATGGGAATTGAGCATAGTAAGCTCAATTATTTTTAAAAAGTTATGGAGAAGAGAGAAGGCACCAGAAGACCAGAGAAACAGCACTACTGATCTTCAAAAAAGGAAAGCAGAGTGATCCTGACAGTTGTTCCATACATGTAACTTTTATGCCTAATAAAATAGTGGAACAATTATTAAGGAAAAAACATTAAAATATCCAGAGGTTAACAGAAACATGAGATGAGGTATGGCAGTATGGATTTACAAACAATTGGCCTTGCCAGATACATTTTGTTTTTCTAAATATAACATAATCAATGAATGAGAAGAAGTGGTAGATGCAATATATTTGGATATTACTAGCAATTGGTACAGTATCTCATGAGACCATTCTCAAATTTAATGTAAATTGGCTTGAATATGAACAGTTGAGGGCTGAATGGAGGATAAATGGCAATATATCACGTTCTGGATAGTGGCTCCTTGTGAGGGCTTAAGAGTGTTTGGTAGGGTATTGCAGGGGTCATTATTTAACATCTTCCTTAATGATCTGGCAGAGGGTATAAACAGCATGTTAATGATATTTGCAGAGGATGCTAAGATGTGAGGCGCTGCATATATTAGCTAGGTCAGGGAAAAAATAAAGACACTGAGAGAGGAATAGGTGACAAGGAATGGATCACTTGATGATTACCTGTTCTGTTCATTCCCTCTGGGGCACCTGGCATTGGCCACTGTCGGAAGACAGGATAACTGGGCCAGATGGACCTTTGATCTGACCCAGTATGGCCATTCTTATGTTCTTAGAAATGTGCAGAAAATAAAATGATCCTAGTAGAAAAAAAATATGTTAACCTACCCAGGAGAAAAGTAATCTAAAACACACATCTTAAAGGAGGGAGAAACCAAGTATGCTGTAATAGCAAGACAGCTTTAGCAGTGGTAGTGGTCAGCAAATTAGAAAAGAGTTTCAATATGACAGATAAGGCAACAAAAAAGGACAATATAATTTAGGCTTAATATATAGTCATCACAGACCAGAGCGGCACCAGTGATGTCTTGACGTGAATCCATCTGGAATATTGTGTTCACTTCTGGGCACCTCATTATTAACAAGATACTGACAAATTGAAAGAAAAAAGAGCCAAACAAATGAACCAGGGCTTCAAAATTTATATGGAAACATTTAAAAAACGAGATCAAGGACAAGAGAAATGATAATGGTGTACAAACATCTGAAAGGTTTTGGCACAAAGGGTAGGAATTATTGAGGGTGTTACAAGGGGGTGTAAGTAGGAGGAATGGGATGACATTTTTCCCAAGGGAAAATGAAGCCTGAATATCAGCATCAGTTTCCTACCAGTGAGTTGTAACAGGCTGGGAAATAGTCTCCCTTGGGGAAGAGGTGGAGTCTATGTCACTTAGGACTTTTAGGCCTGGTCTACACTAGGACTTTAATTCGGATTTAGCTGCCTTAATCCGAATTAACCCTTCACCCGTCCACACTACAGAGCCAGTTAATTCGAATTAAAGGGCCCTTTAAATCAATTTCTGTACTCCACCTCGACGAACGGAGTAGAGCCTAAATCGATTTTGTTAATTCGAATTAGGGTTAGTGTGGACGCACACCACCGAATTACTGTGTTTAAGTTAATGGGGTAGTGTGGCCGCACACCACCGAATTAATGTGGTTTAAAACCGAATTAAGGTGCTTAGTGTGGCCGCGCACAATCGAATTTATACAACCTGTTTCCCAAATTCGAATTATCTAAATTCGGATTAATCCTGTAGTGTAGACATACCCTTAAACTAAACTGGGCAAAGCACTAGTTCGCATGTACCCAGGTGATGGACTGGGTGGTCTAGCAGGGCTTTTTCCATCTTTAAATTAAAGGATAATCTCCACACAGAGAAGACCAGACCTTAGGTGTAAGGACTCATTTGAAAGACACACACACACGTATAGAACATGGATACTCTAAGAGCAGATGAGGAGAGCTGAATGCAGATTCCTAGAGCCTATGCATGGCCTTAGGAGGGGACAAAGAATGATGCAGTCCTTCCCACTATGAGGTTTGAGCATGTATGTATCCTCCCACCACAGCAGGCCCAATGGGCAAGGCAAGATCTCAGATCCCCCAGGTGGGATTAAGGATATGAGATACTTTAATGTATTTAAAATAGATTGTCACATTATATTTGAATCATTACGTAACATTCTCATTGCAGTTTCTATTTGTCACAGGTTTCACCTATATACACAGAAGAGTCTACAGAGACTATAGTACTTTTCCATTTGGGGCCCAGCCCACAGAGCTGAGAATAATAGAGTGAAAGGCAGAACAGAAGCTGGGGAAAAGGTATATTTTATCACAACGACCACAAAAGAATCAACTGACACCGTGAATCGCTGCACAGCAGCATCCCTTTTGTGGGGCTGGTAATTTCTGATGCTGAACATCACTGAAAATATCTTAATTAGTGTTTATTTTGATGGCTGGATAGGCTTGAGATGATGTGTTTGGAACAGGGGGTGGGGGGACAGAGGGGCAAAGGGAACAAAAGAAGATTTTTTGATTTGCTGCCCAGAACCACAAAAATACCTTTTAAAAAAATCACTCCCCTGCCTGGACAAACACACAGGAGAGAAAAGAAGAGGTACAGGAAGGAAGAGAGATTGAAGGATAATCAGAGGAGAGGAGAGGCAAGTCAGGGGAAGGAGAGACAGAGACACAGTTATTTGCATGTTTTATTGGCCTTTGATTTCAATGTATTTACAATGCTTAATACTAACACCCCAGTGGGAAGTTCTAGAGATTACTGTATTTACCCTCTATTTAGTTTTATATCTTTATCAAATGATCTGCCTGTCTAGCCTCCAGCCAGTCATTTAGCTAGCTGTATGTACCAGTCTGAACTAGAGGAGACACTAAACCCAAACCCTTCCTGCCTATTCCTGGGAGTGGTTCAGGTGAAAGTTAAACAGCCCATGCCATGGCTCTTTCCAGAAAGAGTAAGGATCACCCCAGTGTCTTGACCTACAATCCTGTATCAATGAAAATCAGGTTCTAAGATCCAAAGCTGCCTTTAACCATGTGTCACCCCCTCCAAATGACTGTTACTTCCCCTCTGGTCTCTCCAGATGCCTGACTTTTCACTCTATGTATGGCCAAATCTCTGGGAAGAAGCTTGTAATACAAAGGGAAGTATATATAAGAAATATGCAGAGTTGTAACATATGTGCTATCTGGAGCACAGAGGAGCTGCTGCATTTGCTCCTATAGACACAGCCACCGCCTCTAGGACTGGCACCAATCTTGTTAGGGCAGTTTGAATATAGAAGGAACTAGCGAGATCCAAATTCGATTCTAAGATGCATTTTCCTTGGGCTGTCCCATTCTTTTTTGGTTTTTGTTTGTTTGCTTGTCCAGTTCTAAAGATCTTGCTGGAGCATTTACGTAATCAGACTGGATCGATTCTGGGAGTGCTCAAGAGTCTCTATGACTCACCCTAGTTACCAGAGGGAAGGGGAGAATTTGGGACAGATATATTCATTTCTTAAATGGGTATTATGAAAGAAAGATTCTGACTGGCTGTTGAGGGTTCCATTGTGCATGTATCCGATAGGATTCCAAATTTCCTAGGATCAGAGTGTGACGTTGCACTCTATATGATTTTATGAAAGTATGCTGATGAGTGTAACTATAATGTAACTAAAATATGCTTCATGCAAAAGGTCTTTTGTAAGGTATTATTACAAAGCTTATAATCTACTGAGTATGGTCATCCTATTTGTATAAATGTATCACTCTTGTATCTAAAACTAAAAATATGAAATATAACTTTGAGGGCCTATTGTAATTATGCAAAGTGTGGGCCATTAATGGTGGTTTGGAATCTTGATGGCTCCCATCAACCAGGACAATTGACTGTGGATGTCTCTCTTTGCAGGCAGGCCTTCCTGTGAGTCAGGCTGGGAGCAATGAAGGCTTGGGGTCTTACTGTGACATGTGATCATGTCACCTGAACTGGAATTCATCTTTAACCTGGTGTTTTTTCATTGAGAAGGGGGGGGTGGGAACCCAGAGGAACAAAAAATTCCCGCCTTATGCAAAAGATTTATAAGTGGGTGGAACAGAACAAAAGGGGCGGCCATTATGAAAAATCCCCTACCTACCACCTAAGCTGGAACAAGGGCTGTACCAGGGGAAAGGATTGTGCCCAGACTAGGAAGGCATCCAGTCTGTAAAATAAACTTATTAAAACATCTTTGAGGGTGAGATTTTATCTATATTCAGTTATATTATCGTACTAGGCTTAAACTTGCGTGTTCTATTTTATTTTGCGTGGTAATTCACTTTGTTCTGTCTCTTACTACTTGAAACCACTTAAATACTACTTTCTGTATTTAATAAAATCACTTTTTACTTATTAATTAACCCAGAGTATGTATTAATACCTGGGGGGGGGGGAACAGTTGTGCATATCTCTCTATCAGTGTTATAGAGGGCGAACAATTTATGAGTTTACTCTGTATAAGCTTTATACAGGGTAAAACGAATTTATTTGGGGTTTAAACCCCATTGAAAGTTAAGCATCTAAGTGTTAAAAACAGAAACACTTCTTAACCTGCTTTCAATTAAGTCTGCAGTTTTGGGGCACGTGGTTCAGACCCTGGGTCTGTGTTGGAGCAGGCTGGCATGTCTGGCTTAACAAAACAGGGTGCTAAAGTCCCAAGCTGGCAGGGAAAGCAGGGGCAGAAGTAGACTTGGCACATCAGTTGGCAACCCCAAGGGGGTTTCTGTGATCCACCCGTCACACAGAGCTTAGCCAATTGTTACAAAAACACTTGAAGTTCAGCTACATTTTCTATTGCCAGTGGTGCTGTGTGGTACCACATCACTGGGTGCACACCAGCATCTTCATCAGGTTCCACCTTACTTAATGTTCACATGAGAACTAGAGAGATGCTAGCCTTTGCACAGGAGAATGTCACGGTTACTGAGTTGTCCCATGAGTGCTCCATGTCTCTTAGCTTCCCTAGCCTATTTCTCCCCATGTTCATGTGATTCTCCTCTTTCTCTGGTTCTCTTTTTCTCATTGACACCTTCCCTTTTCCACCCACTGCTGGTCTATGAGCTGTACTTTGTGAACTGGTGAGACTGTGACATCACAGGTTCCTCCCTCTGCCAGTGCCTTCCTATGAATAACTCAGCTCACTGCCAAGTGGTGGGCTGGTGACATTATTGGAGGTAACATCAATTCTTCTCCTGTCCATCTCTCCCCCATTTCCTCCTTTTCAAATCATTTGCATAGTGCTCTCCTATTAAGTGACATTAGGCCTCCCACTCTAGTTGAATGGATATGACAAAATGGACAGACAGACATATAGTGGCTGTGGTTATGGCATAGGGAGATAATTAAGGCAATTGCTTTTTTGTTTCAGGATACAAGAGCTCCAGCTAACCATCAAGTTCCATGAATTCCAGTGTTGAAAACGTGATTTACAGCAATCACATTTCTGTGGGAGCAGACAATTCTTCAAAGGGATTTCAAGACCTAGTGTGGATCTATCACCTGGACGCTGCTGTTCACTATTCTATGGTTAGTTCTAGTCTCTAACCATTGACCCGCATTAGGTTTAAAGGGCACCATCATCCCAAAACGCACTCACTAACCCCAGTTATCACTTTGGAGAAAGGAAATAATGAGCACGCCTCCTAAGGTCCTTTGCAGCATGATTGGTCAGTAGGAATCTCCTGACCTCCCTCCACCAATCAGTGCCCATAATTCACCCAGGATTTGCATGGCCTCAGATTGTGCTGATTTGTGACAAGGGTAGAACAAGTCATTTGAAGAATTTGGTCTCTTTCTGCTTGTGAATTGTCCTCAAGCATCTAAGGATTTTCTCAGTTCTAGTCACCACTCAAAATTATTTGCCAGAACATTTTTTTACAGGAATTCTCAGCTGGTTTGTGATATTAGCAGATTGTTGTGAGTACATTTGCTGTTCTAACAAACACAACTTGCTTTGACTGGATATAGGTTACATGGCATTGTTTCTTTTTCATGACTGGATGAGCATAACTCTTAGTAACTCGTTTTCAGCATGAGCATTAACTTTTACAAGTTCAAATGCTCTTTCCCTGAATATTCTTTAATATTCGTTTAAAATTTGAGGTTTTCTCATCCCTCTCTGCCAGAAAACTCCTCCTCTCGGATATTTGTGGGAAGCTGAAGTAAATGCAGTTTTCATTTATGTGAATATTTATGGACATTCTTCTGAGAACTTGCCTAACTCTAGATGTGAAACAGCCTTGAGAGGAACATTAGGAAATCCAAACCTGTCAGGAAGCCAGAGCTTGTAATGTGAGAAGTCTTTTACTTAGGACTCCTTTCTACAATTCCCCTCTATTACTAGTCTGAGACCATGTCACTTTTTTCTCACCCTGGTAATTGGTATTGTTTTTCCTGACATTTAAACCTTGCTCTTTAATATTTCTACAACTAAAAGCAATTAAGGAGATCAGTGAGCAGCACCTATTATGTTGGTACCTACTGAAGCACATCCAGCTCAGGAGAGATGTTCCCTAAAAGCAGGGTAGAAAGAGGGAGCAGGTAACACAAGCTGAAGGCAGACCAGAGCTGGTGGTATATGTACGAAGAGACATCACACAGCTTGTCCAGTGAGGAGATGTAGTTCTATTGAACCCTTCTGCAGAAAGGAGCTGGATCCTGGCCCAACTTCATTTCCACTTGGGGAAACAGTAATGAAAAGCATTCCCAGATTTTATAATCCTGGGGTATTCCTATAAGTAATGAAGCCAGAAGCATAAACACCTCAGGAGCAATATTGCCCTGCCCAGAACTAAGCAGCCACCCACCGACGGGAGCAGCATCTCTGTACAATATAGCAAACACGCAGTTGTTTTTATACAGCTACAACCCAGCATGTGGTCCGGCTGCAGTTCCAGCCCATCCTGCACTGAGAGACTCAGCAGAGGCTGCTCGCTCGACTTCTCAGGAGGTTCTCACTCGGCATCTCTCTCTTCTCTCACTCTCTGCCTGATTTGGTTGGCTGCCCCTTTCACCTTCCTCTTTCTCTCCTTCACAGCTCACCAGACACAATTCTTCTCCCACACTTTACATGACTCCTGTTAACCTTCCCTCCCTTCCTCAGGAGGTCCTGCTGCTGCCACAGCACTTTCCTCAGACCCCTCCAGCTCTCTAGAACTGCCACAGAACCTTCCGGGCTCCCACCAACTATCACAGAACCTTCTGGTCCCCCCCCACCAACTGTCACAGAACCTTCTCTTGTTAAAGGGGCATTACCTTACACACTCCTGCTTGCTGTACTGAGGAAAATACTGTAATGAGCTGGCATGTGTGCACCCATGCCCTCCTCCTCTCTAACGGACATCATCAGAACTGCTCAGCTATGAGTCATAGGCCCTATATCTCTAACAGTTAGAGGAGACTCTCCACAAGCCCAAATGGCAGGAGACGGTGCCTTAGGGGCAGGAGGATCTCAATTTTTTCCCCCGTCTATAGCTATGAAGTTGCAAGGGGTTAGTGTGCAGCATAGTGACAACCATGAAGTTTCTGTCTGGCCACAGACTAAGATACTATAGAGAACTGATCATTACCAGAAGCAAGCAAAGCGACCTTGAGAAAATGAGAAACCACCTGAGCGTATAACTAGAACTCCAACCTTTCCTGGAGATTTAAAAAGATCATTTGTTTTTACCGCCAATCCTGCACTTGCTAGTCTCAGCCCCAACCAGACTGCTCAGCGGTCGAGACGTTTTGAGCTATTGGCAAACTGAACAGACCCTTGAAACATTAAACTCACTGGGATTTGTAGCGCAGTTTTTAAACTGAGTCCATCTGGACATGTCTGGAGAAAAACTGAACTTTGGGATGTTTCTCTGAACAAAACTTGAAATCCTTTGATATTTGTCTATCACCAATTACTGCCCTATTCAGGTGTTTAAAGTCATTCAGCCCTAAGGCCAGTTCTAATGGCCAAGAAAGATGCTGCCTGATGTATGTGTATCTTTCCAAAAGCCTTTAGGGAGGAGAAGGGATCATAAACTCTGGATATGAATTTTTCTATCAGTTATTTCTTCTGAGACTGCTTGTGGGTATAAGGGAGAAGCTGGTGGTTTGATGATGACAAAGACAGTGCTTTCCTGCGGACCAAAAACCCCTTCACAATACGGCACCATTTCCATGATAAATGATGTTTAAAAAGAGACCTGTTCTTTCCAGCGAGGCAGCAGATCAAAGGGGGCTCTATCTGCAAGGCAGATGGTAATTACTAGCAAATAATCTATCCACAGCCATTGCCTGGGAAGTAATGCTGAGTGCGATAAGGTGAATCTGAGGAATGGTTGAGCAAGATTGATTTAGGAACATAAGTAACAAATACAAACAGGGATTCCTTGATAAAAACAGACAATTAACTTCATATACAGAGGAGCTCACTTAAAAGCCAGACCCTGTCAGAGGGCTGGACCTGTGAAAAGAATGAAGCACCCGGCCTATGTGTGCACACCCTGAAATGCAAAAGAGCCCTTTCAAAAAGGAAGGCCTAAAATGTAATGTGCTAATCTTCTTTGAGGCGCAGCATCCCAGAGACAGCTGGGTCTCTGACAAGCACAGGGTGTTAAACAAACCAATCCCCTAGGTACCCACACTTCCCCACATCTCTGTCTGTAAAACTACAGAATCACCTGAAAAGTAGAGCCATGAAAGAGGGAGTTTAGTACCATGGAAAACCCTTCAGATGTCTCCAACTTGAAACACCCATCACTTTTCACTGCTGTTGAGTTTAATGAATTGTCACTTTCAAGAAACTGCTCCTCCCAGTCCACCAAAACTGCAGCAGAGTCCAGAAGGTAACAGGTGTAAGTGGGCAAGAATGGGGTGTACTCTAGGTATGCATCATACCCATCTTAATTCATCAGGGAAGCCGTGCACTCTAACTGCCAGCATTTTTGTGGGATATTCTGCCTAAGGTAGAACCCTCAGTAACCATCTCAGAGGGAAACCTCTTTCACCAGTCACAGATAACAGTGTTTAGAAGATGTTGTTCAGAATCATTGCCTAATATAGTCCCATTCCTATGGTCACTGCCCTTCTTCCAAAACCACCTTTTAGTCTTAATACAAAAAATAGCGCATCCCACACCCTTATCCCTCCCCCTTCCTGGCCCTGCACATGTACAAGGGCTAAAAACCCCCGATAATCCCATTACCAAGCTCTATCCGTCACTGTCAGATTCTCTATAACATTATGGGAAGTGGATAAGGACTTGATCAGATGTCTAATTAAACTCTAAGATATCTGGGCACTTCAGCTGGATCACTAACAGCAGGTACATTCTCAGTCCTGCCTAATGGTCAGGAGATGCCCTTTTAAAGCCTGCCTGCTGTGTACAGCACCTATTGGTCTCTGTGTAAAGAATCAAACGCTAATAACCTTTTGTGACAGTGGTGTTCTTCCTCCATCACAGACTGAGAAGAGAGCTTTCTTCCACTGTTGCTGTAGGAGGTAGAGGCAGTCACATGAGGACTGTCACTTTAAGAGCTTATAGAGAAGCATGTCAGCAGAAAGTACCGTGAAGAAGTGAGAGAACCTTTCATTGCCTTAAGAAAAGCACCTGCACATCCATTTCAATAATAATAAATATTGATTCAATAATAATAAATATTGAGCAAGGACAGAATCTGTATACACAACATTTTAATAAAGAAAACACTAAGGAGAGACAAAGGCAGCAGCTGCTGTTTTCTTAATTTAGGCAGTATTCCTTCCACAGGCCCACTGACAGCGGGGGCAATTGCTGTCCCTTTTAAATTGCCCAGGTGGGCCGCAGGGCTCCTAGGTGCGCGTGGGGTGGAACCGGCGGCAGCGAAGGCAGCCGGGTGGACACGTGGAAGCCCTGGCTGAGCTGGAAGAACACGCCCAGCAGCGCAGCCAGCAGCTCGCTGGGCACCAGCCAGCACAGGTGCAGCACCACCCAAAAACCTCAGCCATCCCTTTCTAGGGGGCCCATTCACTGTTCTGCCCTGGGGCCCGGAATTGCGGTCAGTGGGCCTGTCCTTCCATATTACTTAATGACACACCCTCCCTCTCAAGCACTCTCTCTTCCCCCTTCCTCCCACCTAACCCCAAAGTGCAATGTACCAGGCTTGGTTACCCATATGCCAAATTCAACTGACGCCTAGACTGAACATTTTCATGGAAGAGTTCACCCCTGGGATACAAAGTGTAACTTCCCAAGTGCATGGAAAAGATCACTGTGAAATTAATTTAATTCTCCTTAATTTTGTACAATCCACACCCTTCCCCTCCAAAATCAACCCGGAGAATGGTACCTTCCCATAAACATTCCTAAATGATGTACAGGAACATTCCATTCCCATGTGATTGTCACAGGCTAGAACTGAGGTGCACTGGGCTGCTAGTTAATGAAGGAGGAGGACAGGAAGAGTAGAAGATGCACATTAGGACTGAGGTGCACGGTTAGAGCTGTTAGGGTGTTTGGGGCCCCATAGGCTGACAGAGCAGGGAGTGCTACATGTGAGAATTGAAATGTATTTGCAGGGCTATATACTGGGGAACTGGAATGAGGGGTCTGGTTAGTGTTCATACAATGGGAAAGAAGGTTGCATAAGACCAGCACAATGTACACTTGTGTCCTAACTACCCCTTACACAGAGCAGTGACCACTATGTAGGGCTAATAACAAAGCAGATCATTTTATTCAATAAACATCCTTAAACAAGCTACAAATATTAGACTTGTAATATGAACATTTCCATAATTACTGGGTCCAGAGGGAGTTGGTACTTGAGTCAGTATCATGTTGTCAGATTGCTAGTAACTGGTTCAAGTATAGGCCTCCTCCTGGCACATTGGTCCCAAAAGCATCCTGACGTGTTGCCCCGGGGCTGGCTCCTCCCATTCTCCCAAGTAACCCACAGACACCTTGATCTGTTTTTTTAAGATAACTCCAGCCTGGTCCAGCTTCTCTCCCCTGGGCAACCTTAGTGTAGTCCTAATTCTCCCAGGGCAGTTTAAAGTTGCCAGCCTTGAGCCAATTGAAGACAGGGAGGAGGACTCTGCCAGCATCTTCCTGCAGCCCTTTTGTAAAGTGTGATGACTAATTAAGTAAAAACTAGTCAAATGGCATGTGACAAATTTTGGTTTTATCATTGCATCCAAATCATTCAAGAACCTCTCGTGTCAGTTGAAAATTGAATCAGTATTTGTAAGAATTTGTTTAATAGTTTGAATGAGTAATTTCCAGTATGCAGTTATTTGGGAATTGTTGCATGTGACTATATGCTGCATATAATGTATGATTAAGCACATGGTATTGTCTCTGCTCCCTGACTGGATAAATCTTTAATAAAACAAAGGCAAAAGATTTATACGATCTGAGGACAAACATGAGAATAGCAAATTGTTGGCTTTCAGAATGAATCTGCAAAGTCGCGGGAGTCATGAACATTTTCCCAGCAGCCATCCAAATGTTCACAAACATCAAAGCATTTGATCCCACCAATAGCAGGAAAACAGTTTGAGCTGTTTATTCATGAGTATGCCCAAATCTGTTTTTTCACTATTCAGCCAGTGCTAGTAACAACAATGGAGCTGGTTGGAAAATGTTTGTTTTTTCCACAAAAGATTTCAACCAAAAATAAACAAACAAAGTTTGTATTTAAATTTTCTATTGAAAGTTTGTTTTGTTGGGAAAAAACAACATTTTTTGGCTTTTGACCAAAAAGTTGTTTTTCAGCTGAAAAAACTTTTAGGTGAAAATTTCCATGAAAAACAGACTGACTCTCTCTCTCTCTCTCTCTCTCTCTCACACACACACACACACACACACACACACACACACTTTAGCTGAAAACCCAATTCTCCATCAAAAAGAGTTTTGTTGGAAATATTTCGATCAGCTCTAGTAACAAGTGCTTGCCAGAGACACACTCTAGGGCACCTGTTCACAAACATTTTAATTAGCAATAACAATCCTGTCATCTACAAAATAGTTGCTTCCATGCCTTGCAGATGCAAATTAGTAAACATTCTGTTCAGTTCCTCTTTTTCTCCTGGAGGCAGCACCAAAAAAATCTTCTTAGGAGCCTCTGCAGCAGGGGATCTACACCTCTAATATGTAGCTCTTGCCTCCATGACACCTGGTTCTTGTCAGTGCCATCTTGACGGTCACTGAGCTTCAGTAATTGTGGTAACTGGAGTCATGCAAACAGCCTTAGGGAAGAGGAAACATAAATAGAAATAAACCTGGATATTCTGCTCCAGTTTGACCTGAGCGCTCAACTCCAGTCCCCAACTCCTTCCATACAAATGAGAGAAGAAAAAGCTAAATATCACAAATTAATTTTCACTTCTCCCCTCTTTTGCTATTACACAACAATCACCTCACTACATCAGTCTATCTAGGCATCATCAGGCTGGGGCTATGTCAAGAGATGAACTATATGGATCATTATTCTGTTCCATTAGGACAATTTCTATGCCAATGCCATTTCTCCTGATTATTTTCTTTAATAGCCCTGGAGAGCCCAGCTCAGTTATCATTCAAATTAGTCCCAGACCCTTTAAGTCTTTCTCCTCACTCCCAGAAGGGGACAAGGCCTAGGCATTTCAGTGCCCCTAATACTCCCCAAAATGGGTGAAAGAGGCTCCAGCAGAGAAGCCGGAATGGGCGAGGGCTGATCATGTCAAAACATTTCAGAATAATAGTCATAAAGCACAGCCAGGCTTCAAAACAAGTTCAAACAGAGCTGCCAAGCTCTGGTCACCTCATAAACTACAGATAACACCAGAAAGGCTTCACTAAAGCAGGTTTGATCTTCCTCCCTTCCTGTATCTCTTTCATAAACATCTTTGGGGGTCAGAGAAGGAGAATCTTGATGAACTCTGAAAACTAACATCCTATGGATCCTGGAAAATGCCAACCAGGATCCCACAGTTAAATTTTTTGCCTCCATGGCCAAATTTAGCATTTTCTGTCAGCTCTGCAAAATATTTTGCCAGCTTGGTACCCACATGTTTGTTTTTACTGACTCCTGTCCTACTATTCCTACAAAAATACCTTTAAACACACTCAATCCCCCCTGCCCACATGCCGTATATTAATAGGAATGAATAACTCCTACTTTTTAATTTTACAGGCTAATTGCAAACCAAGAATGCCCCCATTTTCAGTGCCTGGTGCAGTTGGGTTTTTATAGAAAATGGTCCGTTGTTCTGGTTTTTGCAAATCCCAGCAGACTTGCCACCTAAAAGGGCTGTTGGCTAGCTTTGCTGGTGACATTGATAGCAGGCTGAGTGAGCACTTATGCATGTTGGGGATCACCCTAGGTCAGTCATATAATGTTACCACCACTGCCTCCATGAAGCTTCCTAGTGAGCTCCTCTCTCAAGCTCAGCCCGCCTATACACACAGTCAGAGATTCTGGGCACTGTTGTGAGTGGTGAGCTTACTGGCAGCATGGTGCACAAACAGCCACTGACCCAGACTGAGCACTAGCATACACAGTTCTGCTCTCATGCATCACAGGTGAGCACTGGATTGTGGCAGGGCAGTGGGGGTAGATGGAATCTGAGGAGGAAGAGGAGAGAAAGAAAAGACTGAGAGTGGATAAGTGTAGCAGAGAGAGGGAGAACAAGCAAAGGTGATGTGAAAAGTAAGGCACAGAAAGGTAAAGGCCAAACCTGAATATATAAAGTTGGGTTCCTAAATTCATATTTAGTCTCCAAAATGAATGCAGTGTGATTTTTCAGAGGTTCTGAGCAATTCTCTCTGAAGTCATTGTGAGCCAGAGGTGCTCAGCATCTGCCTATTTTGTTTCTTCCGACACTACTCTGCTCCTCATCTGCAGTGGATTTGTCCCCTTTTTGTGCCCTGCTGTCAGTCTGCTGAGTGGCAGCTGGGCCTGTGCCTGGAAATTTCTTCTTACACACGGCTGCGTTGTAATACAAATGCAATTAGAGTAATTGACCCCAACTCTCAGTAGACATTTAGAGTAGAAAGAAAATCTGCCTACTCCTTATCTCTGCAGGACCCTCCCCACAGCACCCTCTGCCCTCACAGACAGCAGCCACAACAGCTTTCTTCTCTCCCTTATTTATTATTTCCCACTAGGCTTAGAATGGTTGTCTCACCCTGCTGCAATTCCTCACACATACATACACACACAGGAACACTGCTCCTCCTTGTTTTCCTGTCCCTGGGCAGGTCCCAGCACTGATAATGTTAAGGTTAAAAAACAATGGAAGACAGAAATACCAGCAGCTGGAGGTCCAGACAGAAGGCCAGGACAAGGGTAGCCTGGTGAGGCTTCTTGATGCTGCTATAGACAACATCTTAAAGCCAGCAAGGGCAGTTCCATTCACACAAGGAGTGCCTTCCGTGGCTATTGATCAGGCTGCATCACAATATAGTCTTCTCAAAAATTCAGCAATCCATGGAAAGTGCATGCCACGAGCTCCAGCATCAAGCCCTACCGATCTCACCATTTAAAAATTGATAGGGGATCAACATGCCTTTAAAGTAGATATTCCCAGTGCACTAGAGGACAGTTCATCCCTGTGTCTATATTCTACTCAGCCCAGGGACCAAAGAGAAACCAAGGTGACCTTATACCACTCCTATCTTCAAACTACCCGCGGACAGTTCAGCCCTGGTGCAGGTTAGAGCAGCCTCAATGCTTCCCTAACTTGATCCTGCCTGCCAACAGCCCCTATGGGCCATTCCAGCTGCTAGGAATAGCGAGGCATAGAAATACCCCAACCCATGCCTCCTTTCTCCCATAAATGTACTCTGCTACCTCCACTACATTGGGGGAAGTTTCCCAGTGGGGTCTCAAGGCTATCAGAGCTAACATAAAGCATCCATGGGGCAACTATGAATCTGGCCTCTTGGGCCCACACTGAACATCTCAATTCCATGTTCAACCCTACTCTAGAGGAGGAGGATTTAGGCTTGAACTCAGTTCCAACCTACACGGCTTAGCCCATCTGACCTACACATTTTGTGCTTCTCAGTGACAGACGCTTTATGGAGCAACCTTGGGAATCTGTTGATCTTTGAGGAAGCCTGGAAAGACAAGGGAGAAGAAGCACACCTGCTTTCCGCTATCTATGGAATGTGGTGGCTGCAACTTTTCAGGGGGAATAATGAGGGAATGAGTGTGAGAGAAGGAAACAGAGACATTTGAAAACAGCAGGGATCTGCAACAACTGACTGTGTTTAGTCTCATCATCATTCAGACACACAGAGCAACATTCGCTAATTTAACAGAAAATATTCACAAATTAAAAACAAAAAACTACATTAATAAACATCTCAGGCATTGCAGTCAGGCAGGCACATATCAGAGGAAGCAGCATGGTTTACATGGCCATTGAGAGCTTAGCATCTGCTAAACTCAGAATAGTCTTTAACCTGATAGGAACCCTAGTAGGCTGGGAGCCAAAATGAAGCTAGGTGACTTTCCAGGTCCTTTTATATGTAATAGGAATTCCCATAATCCCTTCTGGTTTTAAAGAGGCAGCGCAAACAAAGCACAAATTACCATGCAATCAGCTTTATATCCTTGTTACTATCCCTCCTGTGCTTAGTTAACATATATCCTCAGCAACCACAGAAAGAATTACTCAAGGGAAGCAAATGTTTTTAAACTCACAAATAAACAAAATGGTCTCCTTCATTTCCACTCTGTCAGTACTGGGTGCTGTTATGTCCTGGGTCATTTCTTCTTTCCCTGCCTATTCTGTTCTAGTGCAGCCTTGCTGTAACAGCTCGATCTCACAACAATGTTTACTCACCCACTCAGTGCTCGTGGTCTCTAATCCTAGCCAAGCCAGTGCTCTTGCACTAGGTAAAAGAAGCCCTTGCCCTGTTGAGTGGAAGACCTGGGTGCAGTAGCAAAACCTATTGGAAACATGAATACTAATATTGGATATTAATAAATAATAGAATTGTTATTCATGCTTTGTATTTCTATAGCACCTTTTTTGCAGTAAGGGTCTCAAAGCACTTTAGAAAATTGATTGACTATTTCCTATAACCGCACTATGAGGCAGGTAAGAATCATTATTCCCATTTTACAGATGGGGAAACCAAGGCAAAGCAATTCATTCAAGTTAATACAGAAGGTCAGTAGCAGCACCAGGAACAGAACCTAGAGCCCTTGACTCATAATACCACAATGTAACCACTGGACCTGCTCCCTCTTCTATTTCAAATAGAAGCCTCAAGGCAGGAAATCAGACTAACCTCTGAGAGCCCAGATACCCCTCAAAACAACTTGTGTTTGAATTCCTACATGGCCAGTGGAAATCGAATCACATATCACACAAACTAGAGCTGGTAAAAGACTATGGTCACCCACAGGCAATAGAGCATTTAAAGCTATCAGCAGGGCAGGGAAACCCCAAAGCAAGCAGAAAGCACGCGTGGAGTGCTGCTGTGCTGTGGGAAAGTATGTAAGCAAGTGTAGAAAAAACAACAAAAGGTATGAATCAATGTGTGCAATAGGAACAAAGAGAGGCAGGGCCCCTCCCACTCATCTCTGTGTGACTACAGCAAGGCAAAGGGCAAGAAGATCAAAAGCCAAACCAGTAGGCAGCCTACACCTTCAGGAGTTCTTCCAGGTGCCAAGTCTGCTGCTCTGGCACATCACAAGCTAAAAGAAGCTAACCTGCTCCCTCCCTCACAACACCTAGGATCTAAGGGCCTTAAATGTATCAAATGCCAATACAAGCGTTACCTAATTAGGTAAAAGGCTCATCAGTTCCCTGCTGCTGAAATCTTGGGCTGGGGTGATTATGCAACAGGCATAGTTCCTTCCTTTTGAAATGGGGATATTTATAAGAGCAAGGGGAGTGTTGGTTTTTTAATTTTAAAATAAAGGTCACACTGGAACTAGTGATGGATTGACAGCCCTAAAGAGTGAATGGGGACAACCCTGATTGGAGAGACCAATTCCCTGGCTCAGGTGCTTGGCTGGCTGGTTGCTGCTCACATGCTCAGGGTCTAACGTTTGTTTGGTTTTTGCCTTCGTCTGCAGGTGTGGGTTCAGGTCATTTGCCAGGATTATTAATCATTTCCCTGCCATTGAGGGGACCTCAAGCACTCACGCACCTCAGTCCATCCTATTATCTGCCTGTGGCATCACATAATTGTCTAGCCTCCTGTGGGCTGTAATGCTTTGGTCTAATTTTGATTATTGGGTTTCGTGTGTGGTTGCTGGATGGTATTGGTGGCCTGTGGTATATAGGGGGTCAGACTAGATGATCTGGTGGTCCCATCTGACGTTAAACTATGAGAAGAACTCAGTGTCCAGGTCCATTCAGTCCTTGGCCTCCCTACTGAGGTTAGCAACAAGGGGTCTAGTTAGTGCCAGTTGTGCTGATGATACCTGTCCACTAGGAATTACACTGAGACCCTTGATTAATTTAACACAGCTCACCAAGCAGCCATTGGGATAGTAACATCTTCTGGATTCTAAGCAACCTGAGCTAGAATGGAAGAAGGTGAAAAGATCCATCTCGCCCACCCCAGTCACCCGAGCCATCCTGTTATCATGGGTTTATAGAAAATAGATCCTGTCAAACTAACTTTTAATCTCATCGAAAGAAGATATCAAGTTTGGTAAAGGTAATAGTGTTTCGATAATATACTTTGAGTTCTGTAAAGTGTTTGACTTGGCATCGCATGATATTTTGATTAAAAAACTATAACGATATAAAATTAACATGGCACACATTAAATGATTAAAAGCTGGCTAACTGATAAGTCTCAACAATGATTCTTCCTTTCAAACTTACATTTTGAGCAGGAGTGTTTCCAGTCGGGTCCTGCAGGGACTGGCTCTTGGCCCTATGCTATTTAACATTTTTATTAATGACCTGGAAGAAACCTAAAATAATCACTGATAAAGTTTGCAGATGACACAAAAATTGGGGAAGTGGTAAATAATGAAGAAGACATGTCACTGATTCAGAGCAATCAGGATCACTTGGTAAACTGGGCACAATCAAATGATGTGCATTTTACTATGGCTAAATGTAAGCATATACATCTGGGAACAAAGAATGTGGGCCAGGGATCAGCAACCTTCGGCACATAGCCCATGAGGGTAATACGCTGGTGGGCCATGAGACAGTTTGTTTACATTGACTGTCCGCAGACACGGCCCCCCACAGCTCCCAGTGGCCACGGTTTGCCAATCCTGGCCAATGGGAGCTGCGGGAAGCAGCAGCCAGCACGTCCCTGTGGCCTGCGCTGCTTCCCGCAGCTCCCATTGGCCGGGAACGGCGAACTGCGGCCACTGGGAGCTGCGGGAGGCCATGCCTGCAGACAGTCAATGTAAACAAACTGTCTCACAGCCCACCAGCGGATTACCCTGATGGGCTGCGTGCCAAAGGTTGCCGACCCCTGATGTAGGCCATACTTACAGGATGGGGGAACTCTATCCTAGGAAGCAGTGACTTTGAAAAAGATTTGGGGGTTGTGGTGAATAATCAGCTGAACCCGGGCTTCCAGTGTGATACTGTGGCCAAAAGGGCTAATGGAGTCCTAAGGTGCATAAACAGAGAACTCTCAATTAGGAGTAAAGAGGTTATGTTACCTCTGTATTTGGTGCTGGTGCAACCACTGCTGGACTACTCTGTCCAGTTCTGGTACTCACAATTCAGAAAGGATGTTGATAAATTGGATAGTGTTCAGAGAAGAGCCACAAGAATGATGAGAGGATTAGAAATATCCCTTATAGTGGTAGACTCAAGGAACTCACTCTATTTAGCTTAACAGAGAGAAGATTAAGGGGTGACTTGATTACAGTCTATAAGTATCTACATGGGGAACAAATATTAAATAATGGGCTTTTCAATCTAGCAGAGACTAGTATAACATGATACAATGGGTGGAAGTTGAAACCAGACAAATTCAGACTGGAAATATGAAGTAAATTGTTAATGGTCAAAGTAATTAACCATTGGAACAATTTACCTAGGATCATGGTGGATTTTCTGCTACTGACAATATTTAAATCAAGATGGATGTTTTTCTAATAGATCTGCTCTAGGAATTATTTTGGGGAAGTTCTCTGGCCTGTGTTATACAGGAGTTCAGACTACATGATCACAATGGTCCCTTCTGGCCTTGGAATCTATGAAAACTCTGATGTGGGTCCAACAGGAGATTAAAGAAATGGAGGGTCAGATCCTCAGTTGGTGCAAATCAGCACTGCTGCATTGACTTCATTGCAACTATACCAATTTATATCAGCTGAGGATCTGGCCCACTGAGTTACATGAAATCTTCTATTTCCAAGAGACACAGCAACTCAGTGGTTCCATGAACTCTCAGAACATGGCACTGAGGCACATGGAGTGAGCAGCTATACATTCCAGATGCTGTAAAAGGGGATTCCTTGCAATGCATATTATTACTGGGGATAATATGCATGATATTGGCTGGGCACCAAGGGGTTAATTAACAAAACTGGTTGCTCCACATATTAGAGAGAGCTAGAACTGAGTTGGGAAATCATCTTTTTGGCGTTAACAATCTGCCATTGCAAATTGGATTCTGTTCTTGTCTGTCCCAAAGAGGGTCATGGGGGGTAAGGGGGTTGATGCTTTTGTGGAATCTCTTCTCCATATCCTCAAAGGCTGTATCTCTATAAGCAGCCCAGACTACCATCCCCACTTGGTCCAGAGAGATCCATCTGTCACTGTCACACTGAGACCCTATTCTGGGCCATGAGCCACACTTCCACTCCTTCTCTCATTCATCATGGCCAATTAGCAGGGCACACATGGTCTCTGGGCTCAGAGACTCTGCTGGCAGCAGGAGCTGTGACAGAGCACATGTGGTCAGATGCTAAGAGAGAAAGAAAAAGCAAAGTTAAGAAAAAGGAAAGAAAAATCATTATTTTAGACACTATTATCCCTGAAAAATGTCCCTCAGCCAGTCAGATTGCTGAAAGTTAATAGCAGGGGTGTCATTTTAGAAAAATTCTGAGGGGGCAAAGTTGTGTCAGCATACAGAACATTATATGTTATATTATATTATCCTCCAAAGTTTTGGGGAGAGGGGGACAAAAAATGAAAGACGTAATTGAGTATATATATCTCTGAAAAATCTGGGTGGGCAAACCAAGGTCTGGGGGCAGCTGCCCCCCCTTGTCCCGTAGCAAATGATACCCCTAATTAACAGTCATTATTCCCTGAGATTACTGCAAAAATACAAAAGCCAACGTTGTCAAACCTGGGTCTCAGGCACTCAATAAGTCACTTGATTTTCAGAGGTGTGGAGCACCCACAGCTCCCCTTGATGTCAGTTGTGGGTGCTCAGGCCTTTGGAAAACCAAACCATTTAGCTAAGTGCTTAATGTGGATTTAGATGCATAACTTTAGGCACCCAATTTTAACAATTTTGGCCAAAGTAACCAATAACAAAATAGATGTAATGCAACTCAGCTGCCCTACCCAGCCAGCTGGCTGAATTGATTTCCCACTCCACCCATAACGGGTGAGGCTAGGGATTGGCTAACTAAAGACTAGTTCAACTGACATTGGCCAGTCCAGATTTAAAATTTTTATTAAAGCTAATGTTTAAAATCAAATGTACACAAGTTAAGAAGGAAGGTACTGTACATCTGGGGTCACGCTTAAGTTAAGAGAGGTTACAAGTATCGGTTACAAGGTTCACAAGATACATACATAGCACATAACCGGCATAGACCCAGATTGGGGTGCGGGAGTTTTTAAAGCGTCAGTGAATAAGTGATCTTGGGTAAGCCACCCATAGAATGTATTTGGAGTCTAAGTCAGTGTTGTTATAGCGAATAGGTACATGGGTGGGATGCGTCCCTTGGTTCGTCCAGGGAGGAAGTGGGTTATTTCCCTGACCAGCGATCTTGTTTACTCGTCCTAGTACTGACGGTGTCCTGTGATGTGTTCCATTTAAATGTCTCTGGACCACCTGATAGTGTCAGACACCAAGAGCTGTCTCATGAGCCGGGCGTAGTGTTGACCAACTCCACACGCTCTCAGTACCGGCTTGTTGTGGAGGTTCCATGCACCCAAGGCTCCCATGACCAGGGGTGGATCTGGACCTCGTAGCCCTGGGCTCTTAGGGTGTTGGCCAGCGGGGTGTATTTCAACACCTTCCGAGCTCGGGCCTCGTGGAAGGCCGGGGACCCGTTTTCAACTGGCACCATGATGTACACCATGAGGATCTTCTTCTTTTCCTCGTCAGTCATGACAAAGTCAGGGTGCAGTTGGCTGTCTGTTCCAGGGATAGTGGAGTCAACGGTGATCTTTCCCAGGCACAGCGAGATGGCTTTCACCAGCCGGTTCTGGATGGTGTTGTGGTGGTGCCGCCAGGCTCCGGAGTGGTGCTTACAACCACACAGGACGTGGGGCAGGGTCCCATTGGGGTAGCCGCACTTCCTGCAGCGCTTGTCTCGGTTTCCATGGCGGACGGCTCCGTTGAAGGGAACGCAGGTGAGCCGGGCCCGGTGGACGAACTGCCAGTCGGTGAACCTGGTGAAGCTGTCCCCAGGAAGGAAGTGGTTGCTGGCATCCCACTTGCTGGTCACCTCAAACACCTTGCCCTGGTCCGGTTTCCGCTTGAGGTTCTCGGCATAGTGGCAGCGGATGGTGTCTTTCAGGGTCCTTTCCAGCATTGTTCTGGCAGTCGAGGTGATGATGGTGTGGTCCAAGGTCTTTATGCACGGCACAAGTACTCCCAGCTCCCGGCGCTCCTCGCACCACTTCCAGTGGCAGCCGATCCTCTTTCCTAGACGTCTCAAGGTGTTGCGGGCACGGGATCGGATAGAGGACAGGTCTCCCCCCTCTCTCCCAAACTCAGCCTCCAGGGAGCCGCTGAGGTAAGAGGTGACATCCTGCTCAGAGAGGGCCCTAGCGATGCGTTTCCTGACCACGTCCCGTACGGCTTCATCTGCAATGCTCCTCACTGTCGGGTCCGGGCATGTCAGGAGGCGGAAGGCATGGGTAATCACCGTCACGTCGCACAGGTCGCCCATCTGAGGCAGATTGGCACCGCCCTGCCTGTGTGAAATATAGATGATGTCAGTGCTGGCCCTCTAAGAAAAATAGAGCCATTTCCTCACCAGCTGCCTGATGGTGCTATCAGTCTTGTTCAGGGGGACCTTGGCCACGGCCGATCCCCTGAAGACAAAGGAGATGTGGGGGATCAGGAAGGTATTGAGTACATTGATTTTTTTGCCAGGGGACGAGCAGGGAGGAGTCAATTTGGGCTGCATCCCGCAGGAGCTCCACAATGGTATCTTTGGGGGTCTGTCGGATGTGGACTCCTCTGGGTGTGCCCAGGTGCTGGTATACCTCTCCCTCCTCGAGGGAGGCCATGGGCTCATCCTGGATCAGGAACTGTGATGCCCGGACCAGAGCCCTGGCGCTGCCGTAGATGTGGAGGGAGGTGCACTTTTTGGGATTGAAGCGGAAGCCCATCCATTCGGCGGCTCAGTTGGCGACATCGAGCATCCGCTGGCCAGTCCAGATATTACACTGCAAAGCTGGTGACTGAGTAATAGAATGATGGTAGGACTATGACTTGGAACATCTCAGGATGGGAAGTCAGACTAAATCACAATTTGCTGTCTCTACCAGTTCTGTCCAGGGATCTAAAAGTGCCTACAAACATTGATGAATTTGCATCTCTGTGATAGCAGGTGAAACTGGGGTACATACAGAGAGGGTGACTTGTCCACAGTCACAAAGCAAGTCAGTGAAACAGCCAAGAGTTAGAAACCAGGAGTCCAAATTCCAGACCAGTGTGTCAACAGACTATCCACAGCTGAGCTACAGAAGGCACCACCCTGCCCCCTCTCGCCACCACTACACACACACAGCCACACCCAACTACTAGCTGCCGATTCATAATCCAAGCGAGACGGGTGCATTTCTTGTGCAAACATTTTCTGAAATAAAATAGCTGGAGCTGTATTTACTCTGTTTATCTTTCTTATATTATTTATTTCCTACCTGTTGATAAAGGTTTGGAGGATTTTCGGCACTGAAACTTGGCCAAGCAAGCAGCCAGGATCATATTGACTTTGGCAAAGGGACATCAATATGTGAGCCAATGCGCACAGGGCTGGATTTGAAACACTGTCTGGGTCTACAGCGTAATGCGGATAGGGACCGTAGGATGGGAGTGTTTCTATTTTGTGTGGGAATTAGGACCAAACTTCAGGACTCCAGCCAGTGAGGGCTGAAAGCCTCAGGAAAAGATCCCATGTACAATACCCTGATGGGTGGAAAATGGCTGCATGGGTGCAGGGCGCAGTGATAGGTGGCTGTGCTGCAGTCCTGCTCCTCAGTATCGTGGGTTTAAAACCAGAAACACATATAGTAGTGGGGGTGGGAGGAGGAGATTGAAGGAACGTTTGTATTTTTAGTTACTGTCACTTTTGTATGTGAGACTCCCCATCAACTATGTGGGAGAGGGGGAACCGAGTACCACCTTGTTTTGGGGGGTGGCGGGACTCACCCTCACTTTGGGGTAACCTGTCTCTCTCCCCGGTCTCATCACCGTCTGAACAGCCTCAGAGTGTTTGCATAAAGGCCAGGTGGTCTGCAGAATTGGGAAAGCTCATCTTTCTCTGGGGTGGCAGGGTTTCTCTGTGGAAAACAAGGAATTGTCTCTGGGGCAGGTGGATTCAAAGTCACAGCTCTCCTCTTAATTCATATTTAACCAACTGGATATTTAGATTGGTTATTTTCTAAAACAGAAAAAAATTTAGAAGGACATTGGGAAAGAATGACTCCTCCCCAGAGTCCATATACTGGGCTGGGTGGGCACAGTCAGGGTACTGTACAGATGTTCTGTGCTTCAGATGCTTGCTTCCATCCTTCATTGCTAGTCCACAAGGGTTGCTTGATCCCAGAAGAATTACCTAAAAGCAGCACACCAGTGATCTCTCTGTTTATACTCAAGTAAAGGGGAAGGGGGCCCAATACCGTGAAGGGGCCCTGCAACCTCCCACCATACAGATGGGCAGACATCCATTAAGATAGCTTTGAGTGTTTACAATGATGATGCTAATCAGCATGGACCTTAATGCTGGATTCCTGATGGAAAGGGTAGGAGAGAGGTTCCCAGTAAGGCCAGGGGGGGCAGCGGGGGAGGGGCTGGGGGCTAGCTTCCCCAGCCAGGAGCTATGGGGCCGGGCAGGATGGTCCTGTGGGCCGGATGTGGCCTGCGGGCCATAGTTTGCCCACCTCTGGTCTAGATGCCCATGATGAGGTGGGAGGAACAACTGGGCAGCACAGTTCTCTCTGGGGCACTTCAGTAGTGGTCCTGTCTCTGGATGTTCTCAACCTGGGAGATCAATACTGAAGCTCCAGATGCCTCAGAAAACCCTGGCCTTACTGGGATGGGCCCTATCTGGTGAAGACACTGAAAAGACAGAATTTGCTCAGGATTTCCCATTCTCCACACCTTATGTACCACATTTAACCTGCGCAGACAGCAAACTAAAATAGAAGGCACTTCCAGCCAACGGCAATCTAATCGTCCTATTGGGTTTTGAACCTGCAGTGGACTCGTGCCACCCTCCTGCTCAGACAGCTACCTGCATTTGGCCTGCATGTCTTCAGGCTGAGCCTCCTGTATATTCCTCTCTCCCAGACACTCTCCACAGCTACAGGGCAGGTGCACTTTTCATGCTGCCCCATCTCTCTGAAAGCTCTCTTGCTCCACCCTCTCTTCCCCCTCTTTAGCTTTAAGCCTCCCCCTTAGTTGATCTCTGCAGAGCCCAAATGCTTTGGGTGATCGTGTGTATAACAGACACGATCTCATAAAAATCAAAGCTGTTGTATTATTGTAGCAACTACTCTCCATCCTCCCATCTCCTTTGCTTGTCTGACACGAAAACGTGTTCTCTGTAATTGTTTTCCAACATCACAATGGCTTATTCTATAGAACTTCACTAATGAAAACAGTTCACGGGCAAATGTTAACAAGCTCCAGTTTATAAGGAGAATAAAACAATTATTTGATTCAAACATCATGTCCAAGTGGAAGCTGCTATTTACTATACACTTTGTTAGCATGAAAACACTCATGCGATCATCAGCGCCCTGGCATCAGGCCAAACCAGAGCCGCGCACTGGTCCAGGGACACAAACACACACAGCATTTCCTTGGCACTGCATGGCAGGGTTGGGAGTGTTTGCACAGAAAAGGGGGAAAGGCTGAGCTTATGATTCACAAAGCGAGGCCCTTAGGGCACAGAGTTCCTGTGAGGAGAGAGTGCCTATGCTGGCACAGAAGGGGTCTCTTTCTGGAGGCATCCCAGGGAGTGAACCTCTCCCATACCCACACTTTGCTCCTTCCGGACATGAGGTTCTGTGTGCGCAGCGTAGCCACACCCTCCCACCCACGGGAAATTCAATAGTGATTTCTAACAAGCTCACTCTTCACCTACCAGGCTGGATTGTGACATTTGTAAAGAGACCAATATACTCGATACCATCTTTTCTTTCTGAAGACTAGAGACCTCCAGGATTTCAATGAAGAGTGAGAGGGCTCCCCCCAGTTCCAACCCTGTACCACAAAGGAGCTCCCTTCTTGTGGCACATGCACCAAGGAATGTAATTACGCAGATTAGAGTTTTATTAGATTGTATATCCTGCAGGGCAGGGTGTGTCCCTGCTATTATGAGTGTACAGTGCCTACTGCAATGGGAGCACACCACAGTACACACAACAATTGGCCATGATGCTGGACTCACCCTGATTCTTGCAAGAGCCACAAAATCCTTCAAGAACAGGACCCTGGTTTTCTTTGCACATGAAAGATGGTATCTCTGGCAGCACAGTACCCTGTAGCATTTTGCAAACATTGGGGTTAGTACCAATAGAGAGGGAAGAGTACTCCCTCCGCCCCTCAGGCATGACAAACACCACTGGCGGCAACACTTGTGCTTCCCTGGGAGGTTTCCTATCCAAGTGTTGGGCAGCCTGGATGCTGCTTAGCCTGAGAGAGCTGGCACAATCACAGCCTGAGGTTAAAATGCCTTTTGCCGTGAAAGAAAGCACCAAAAGTTTGAGGAAGCAAATGCACCGACTGATTCACTGTGTAGCTATTGGGCAAAAATGGGAGGTCTCAGCAGCTTAGCTGCAGACATATTCATCCAGGCTGCAGTTTGGAAATAAGCGGCGTTGCTTATCTGGCTGTGACAGTGGAACCCAGAAGGTGCAGAAGCTGCACACACTGAGTTCCAGGTTCATCTGATATCTCAACAGGAGTTATTATTCTACAGACACTTTCTAATGCAAACAGAAAGACCCCCTGGGCAGTGCCCTTTTCCCATGATGAGAGACCTGTGTCCCTCTGAGGCCAGGGCAGGCAGGGCCACTGCATGTCCTCAGAAGGCTCAGGCCTGCAGCTCCCTTCTGGGGCAGTGATTCATGGTCATCTCTATCCAAAGCATGCTGTGAGCATCTGTTCCACAGCCAATGGATGCTAGTCCCACCTCACCGCCTTGCTGGGTCAGGGTCAGGTGTCAGGGGTCACTGTAATACAAACTGGAAGGCACGAATCAAAGCTGATGGGCCCTCCAGACACAGCCCTGGAGATGGAGCAAGGGCAGCTAGAGTAGCAAGTCACCGTGATGTTAGTGTTATAATGTTAGTGAACCTAAAGGGAGAAATGTGAGCCCTGTGCTCTCCCCACAGCAGTGCTGTCCGCCTAGGCAGGGTGCAGCTTAGTCACCCAGACAGAGTCACTCAGAGGGACTGGAGATCAAGCCATGGTGAGACCCTTCAAAGGCTCAGCCTCCTCCGCAGCTCTCCATGCAGCCCAGGCTTGGACAGCAGGATAGGATGTGCCAGTGCTATTGCCACTGCCAGGCACGTGCAATCAGCAGTGACACACAGAGATTTACTGTATGTAGAGACATTACACCACAGTCCCTCCCTCCACCCAAGCACATACACGCCCCTCCCTTTGACCAAGCAACGTTAATGGCTGCCCTCAACATAGGCGAGAATTCATCCCCAGTGACTGCAGCCCATCCAGCTGAAGTTGCTACACTCTGCACTTCCTGATTGGAGGAGCCAAGAGACAGACCAGTTACACGCAGGTTGAATTGGGAGCCTATGTGCATATGCATGTGTATGCAGTGTGGCTTGTGGTATCTTCCTTCAGCAGTGTCTGCCCATTGCCAGCCCACGGGGCACAATAGCATGATGGCAGGATGAACATGCAGTTCTGAGGCAGGTAGTTGGGGCGCTCTGGACAGCACCTGTATTAAAGGGGCTGTTCCAGTGTCCTATTCTGTTCTATACAAATTCTGGTCCTGCCCTCCTCACCATCGTGACATAGCATCTTCCAGAAGTGCATTAAGCAATGTGATTAACATCTGTCACATGTGAGTCATTCTCTCTTGCAACCTCTCCCCAGATGAAAAATTGTGTGTGCAGTGGAGTCTTTTGTTATGCGGGATTTTTTAAATGTAAATACTGCTCTGTTTTTAAGTTTGAGAAGGTAGGCTGAAGAAATGTGCCTGGCATTTGGAACAGAAGGTGGTGAGGTTTGGGATGGTCTTTAATCTCAGGCGGCCCCTGAGAAATCTCTGTCTCCTGCACAGATGAACTTGCCCTTGTGGTCCATTGTGCCAGAGGAGCAGAACTGTCAACCATGGTCCTCACCCTAGAGGTCTAGATACATCCAGTGCTGGATGAAGCCATATTTTTGGATGAGCCACCCCACACCCAGTACGCACCTTGATGTACCACAGCCACTCAGAGTCATCCAGGCCTCCCTCACCTTGTGGGCCATGGTCATTCCCCTCCTGCAGTGACTGTGTATTCTCTGGAATGACATGAGCCATTGCACTAAAGGAAGCCCTAGGCCAGACGGCCTGTAAATAACTATCACAGGGCCCTAGGCTACAAAGGCCACAAGGGTCACTGAAATCAAAACCAGGCAACCCCTTCCTTTACAAAGCAGCTGTCCGCAAAAGGGTCACTGCCTCTCCTGTGCCCTGTGCTGCCCATGGAGCTTTCCCTCCCTAGTCACTAATCCATCCTTCCCTCCCTCTCACCTCCTTCCCATGGCCTGATCCCCAGAATTCTCTCTCTTCACATTATTCTTCCCTTACCTTCTGCTCAGGCAGGGAAGTTTAATTGCTTCAGTTTTCATTGTATGAGGTGTATCCCTTCACATGAGACATCTGCACTCAGGGCTTGTTAGAAAAATTCTGCCAAAACATCTTTTCTCAAAATGTATCAATTGATGAAAATGGAACCTTTTTGTGCAGAGGGTTTGATTTCAACAAAGTTCAGACAAAACCCAGGCAGAGTGCAGCTGGATCCTGTGTACCAGGCAGGTTTAGAATCAAGCAAATATCCTGCCAGTTTGCCCACCTGGCTCCACAGCAGTCACCATGCAAACAGCCTCTGAGTTGGGGATCCCAGAACGCCAGGATCCACAGCTCTGGGGCAGTCTGCCAGGCAGACTTCCCTTTCAGAGAGAATTTTGAAATGTTTGTTTTTCATTCCAAATTAGAATGAAACTAGGAGGACAGAGTGTGAGTGAGCAGCAGCCCCTAGGATTAAACTGCATTCTTTACTTCAGCAATTTCCCATTTGTATCAGGCCAGCAGCAGCTTGTCCTTCCATCCCTGATTCTGTCCCCCAGCTCCCTCTACTGTTCTGCAGTAGAAGCTGCATTTTCTTACTTCTGCTCTGTACAAGTCCCCTTATGGCAGCCGATAGCCCCAGTGTTTGGACATGCTGGGTTGCATTCTCAGATGGTGTCGATGGCTATAGTCCATTGGAGTTAATGAAGCTAAGCTTATTTACCACCCACCTCATTATTATTAATATTCCCCTCAGTGCTCTCTTACATTACCTCCACTCAGAGATTTATGATCTTTTTTGTACTACTGTATTAGTATCATGAATATGCCAGCCCCCAGAGCAGCCATTCATCCTCTCCTGGAGCAGACAGCGAAGGATTTCATTCCCCCCAGATTTTATAGTTCTGTGGAGTGGCTGCAATCATGCTGCCAGAAGGAAGGCCAGCCTTGTAGTTAAAGTATAGAATGTGGTCTCAGGAGATCTGAGTTCTGTCCCTGGCTCTGCTACAGACTAGCTGTGTGAGCTTAATTAAGTGACAGCCCCGCTCTTTGCCTCAGTTTCCCCATCTATATAATACTTGTTTTCGTACATGCTGCCAACAGCCTAGGAGTTTTCAGTCCTTCTGGAGTTCTTTATACTGTATGATGGGATGCACTGTGTTTTAGGTGAAATGGCTTTATCCATGTGAGATCCAATACTTCCCATTCTCTGTTTAAGAAACGCTTCTTCTCCTGAAGAGACAGAAACTCAGAATTCACTATCATAGGAGAACCCCATTCAGTATATAGGGCTTTAATCTACACACACACACCAGTCTGACCTCTCTGGAGTCGCCGTGATCTCACCCCACCATAGCCTAGCTGACCTCTCGTTGTTCATTAACTGCAAGGTATAATGAATCATAAATCAAGCACAGCAATCTGATCAGACTTTAAACACTGGCTCAGGCCCTGAACAATGCTGCTGGGGCAGCCAAACCCCCATACTATGCAGTCCTTTTAGGTATACATACAATTCCTTGAGAACCCCACATCCCCAAACCTAATGGCATTAACACTCTTTAATATTAATATCATGCACAAGCCTCCTGAGTTGCATCACCCGCAAAGCTACTGAGGAGCTGCTAGCTGTGCTGTCTTCCTGCTCAGCTTTTCGTAACTTGCAGACTCCTGTTCAATCTTGGAGTAAACAGACTCCTGAGATAACAGAGCCCGGCAACCTGCTGAATCCCTGTTCCCTGCAGCCTGCACGTCCCATTTGTTTTCTCTCTACCAAACACCATCGTTTTAGTTTTACTGGTGTTTATTCTGAGATCAGCCCTATCACACAAAGATGCCAGAGTATCTAATTGTCTCTGAAAGCCTACTGGTATTTGCACCCTAGAAGCTGCATCGCCTGCATAAAGTGAGGGAGAGCAAGTTTTTTACAGTTCCAGGAAGGAGGGTGATGATCTTTATCCAAGGGAACTAGTAAGTCATATGTACATATCAGTACATACATTATATATATGCAGGGATGGTGTAGGAACACATCCCTGACCTCGTATTGCAACAGTGTGGCTGATCTTTCTTAATACCCACCTGTACCCTCTCCCAGCTTCTATCACATTCCTGGGTAAATCCTAATTAACCCTTCACCATTCCAAAGTACTCTCACACCTCCATAGTTTACAGCATTTGTCTCTTCAGTGAGCCTGATCCTGAGCTCCTTCCTCAGTTTTTGGTCAGATCTCCCAGTGTGCTGGGCAAAACTCCCAATGACACAGTCTTTCTGAGAGCGGCCTGGGAAAAGAGGAATGATAGTCCTGGTTAGAAAATGCTAAGTATCTTCCACTGAACAATTAGGAAGAAAGGGGGAAACAAATTTCAAAAATTTTCAAGGTATTGTTGGGGAAGTTTTGATTTAAAAAAAGTTTTAGTTTTCAAAAATGAAATATAGAAAGAAACAATAAATTCCCATTAAGTTTTTCATTTAATAAAAAAGACTACTTTTAATTGGAAATTCCCCCCCCCCCATCAGCTCTGGTAAGAAAAGACTTCAGAATCGTACCCCGTTTAAAATGCAAAGGATAGAACAGTCAAAGGACAATCAGACAAACAACTTAAACCCATTTCCCCATCAGCTTAATTCAGAACCAGACATTGGGCATCTTACTTCCCATTCACTTCCCATCCCTTCTGCCCTGCCAGTATTGCCAGCCTCAACCCACATTTGTTCACTTCTCACATGACCGCCTCTGTGCTTTTTCTTCCAGGCCACTCCTTACACGTGGAGCATCTTCCATGATCTGATCTCTCCTCCTCTTCTCAAGACCCCCATCTACCTGCAAGAAATTAACCAACTGATATTATTTAGGAAGAGAGGTGAAAATGACACATATTTGATTGTACGTTTAGTCCTTCTCTACCACTCTTCAGTTGTTTGTCTTCTTAGCTTGTGAGCTTTCTGGGACAGGGACTGTATCTTTTTGTATGTGTGGACAGTGCTTAATATATTACGGGCACTGTCAGAATCAAGATAAATTGTAACAGATCTGAAACTTGCTTGTTCTTCCCTCTCTACATGTTCAGTCCATCCACCACTTTCCTAGGGGCTTCCAAAGGAAGGTGTTTCCCCTCCATCTTAGCTGTTATATGGCTTGTATAAAATAAAATCTCATTTGCATCCTTACTTGTTCAATGGGACAAAAATGTTGCAGTCTAGTTTTTAGGCACCTTGTTTAAGATGATGGAATAAATTCTGCTCTCATTTGCATCAGTAAAATTCCTAGTACCTCTACTGATGGCCCTGAAGTTACTCCACGTTGGTGTAAGCGGGAGCAGAATTTGGCCCCTGGTGCTATTAATTGCTTATATGAACAAAGGGGTTTGGGCTGTGGATGAACATTTCGGCAGGAACCATATCCTCATAGAATCATAGGACTGGAAGGGACCTCAAGAGGTCATCTAGTCCAGTCCCCTGCACTCATGGCAGGACTAAGTATTATCTTATCTAGACCATCACTGACAGGTGTTTGTCTAACCTGCTCTTATCTGATGCTTTAGATACAACCAGCTCCTCTCCTAGCGCTCAGATAACTTTTAGCTGTTCTGGGACCCAGTACTGTTTGCTATGTGCTGCTCTGGCTGCACAAAGCAGGCAGAAAGCCACCTTAACCCTTCTGTTGGGGACTCCCCAAGAATAGGGGAAACATCAGGCTGTAGCATCAGGAGTATGGCCAGAGCACTGCTGCACTCTGGTCATCCTTGGCTGCCATTGCTCGTGCTACTTAGGTTGAAGCTGCTCTAATTAGTTCCTCAGAAATGGATTGGCTTACAGCTGTGCTGGGAGCAGAAGAGCCATTCCCCAGAATCTGAGCCTCCATATCTGCCCCTTCCACACAGTATCTCAGTTTTTCTCACCTCTTCATTCTCTCTGTTCCATAGCATTGGAAAACAATTGCAGTGCACTCCGTGGCCATATTCTGAGTACCGATGCCCTCCTTTGTGCCCTCCTATGCAGTGAGCTCGCCGATATTTTCCTATACATTGGTGCTTACTATTACCTGCCCTTCGTGGCTCTCTCCGCTGCCTTCTCTGAACCCCTTCTCTCATTGTTCCTTTAGGCTTCCCAGTCCCACTCCTCTCTTGCTCTCTCTCACTGCTGTCACAATGTTCTCAGCCTCACCTATTGATGCGGAGCACACTCACATTACCTGGAGAATGTGCCACTGAAGGTAGGAATTGGTAGGGAACCTGCCACATGGGGCTAACCCTGTAACAAGTCATTGTAGGGAGAAAGCATCACTGCATTGTGCGCTTAGATTTCTGAGCCTGCTGGATTCCCATATGCCCCAGCTGCTACACTGCCTCACCAAAATGGGGCTGTTCTTCTCAGGGGCAAGTGCTCCTGATAGGCTCTCTAGCCACTCTACCCTCCCACTCCACACACTGAGCCCCCACAGAAAGTTAGGGTGAGCTGGGATGGAAGGGGCTGGGATGCTATAGCCTAGACAGAGGAGAGGCTCAATTTGGTTAATTTGTGGGTAGCAGCACCCGTCATAAATGTCTTCTGCCATAATCTACCTGGTGGCCTAGACAAATTAGAGGATTAGGCCAAAAGAAACCTGATGAGGTTCAACAAGGACAAGTGCAGAGTCCTGCACTTAGGACGGAAGAATCCTATGCACTGCTACAGACTAGGGACCGAATGGCTAGGTAGCAGTTCTGCAGAAAAGGACCTAGGGGTCACAGTGGACGAGAAGCTGGATATGAGTCAACAGTGTGCTCTTGTTGCCAAGAAGGCTAATGGCATTTTGGGCTGTATAAGTAGGGGCATTGCCAGCAGATCGAGGGACGTGATTGTTCCCCTTTATGCGACATTGGTGAGGCCTCATCTGGAGTACTGTGTCCAGTTTTGGGCCCCACACTACAAGAAGGATGTGGAAATATTGGAAAGAGTCCAGCGGAGGGCAACAAAAATGATTAGGGGTCTGGAGCACATGATTTATGAGGAGAGGCTAAGGGAACTGGGATTGTTTAGTCTCCAGAAGAGAAGAATGAGGGGGGATTTGATAGCTGCTTTCAACTACCTGAGGGGGGGTTCCAAAGAGGATGGAGCTCGGCTGTTCTCAGTGGTGGCAGATGACAGAACAAGGAGCAATGGTCTCAAGTTGCAGTGGGGGAGGTCTAGGTTGGATATTAGGAAACACTTTTCACTAGGAGGGTGGTGAAGCACTGGAATGCTTTACCTAGGGAGGTGGTGGAATCTCCTTCCTTGGAAGTTTTTAAGGCCCGGCTTGACAAAGCCCTGGCTGGGATGATTTAGTTGGGAATTGGTCCTGCTTTGAGCAGGGGGTTGGACTAGATGACCTCCTGAGGTCCCTTCCAACCCTGATATTCTATGATTCTATGTCTCCTAAAGCACAAGGTAGCCTATTCCCATGGCAACATTCTGGGTGGGGCACCATGTAGGCTTACTTGTATGCACAATTCCTGTTAACTGAAACATCAGGTATTGTCCTCTAAATAGGCAGGATACTGGAATGACCATTGGTCTGATCCAATATGGCAAATCCCATGGTCCCATGTTATGATGGGACTCCCATAGGATTTGCCATATTGGATCAGGTAATCAAACCTTCTTCCTTCTACTGTCTGGGAATGAATTCCCACCCCACATCCATGCTCCCCAGTGCAAGCCACTATGCTGCTAGGGTCACACTGGTCTCATTTCAGAGGAGATAAGGATGTGCTCACCCTTTTCCAAGCCTGGGCAGGAATTGCCCTGCACACGGATGGAATAAGGGACACTGTTAGAGATAGTGGATTTTATTCTCTGTAGTTTGAAGAAGATTGTTAGAAGCTGGAAATTCCCACTTACCATCCACTGGAATGCAGCCACTTCTGGGGTGGAACACAGCAGCTGTTTAACAGCCGATAATACAATGACTCAACAGTTTAGAACTGAAAATGAGGTTGAGGATACAGCAATGGAGAAAGGAACAACAGAGGATATGAGAATGGACAACAAGAGGAAAGATAGTGCGAATGCCAATGACAGTAAGTCAGGTAGGCGATACTGGCAGTAAAATGTGTGAGGAATCTGGGCAAAGCCAAGCAGAAACAACTAAGATGTCTGTACACCAATGCAAGGAGCCTGGGTAACAAAATGAAGGAACTAGAATTACTGGTGCAGGAAGTAAAACTAGATATAGGGATAATGGAAACATATTGGAATAGTAGTCATGCCTGGAGTACAGGTATTAAAGACCATGTGCTAGAAAGAAAGAAAGATGGTGGAGTAGCATTTTATATTAACAATGAGGTAGGCTGCAAAGAAATGAGAAGTGATAGAATTCATAAAGCAATCTGTTTGGGTCAAAATCACTTTGGGGAAGAAAGGTAACAGAGGATCCACTGAAATAGTGCTACTAGAGGTCAACAATAGACGCTCATGATCTTATTTGAATATGGAAAGAGACCTCTTTAATATTTTTAATGAAATAAAGACTACTGCAAATTGTGTGATTATGGGAGACTTTAATTTCCAAGATATAGACTGGAGGACAAGCGCTATTAATAAAAGTAGGGCCCAAATATTCCTGGATCTGATAGCTGACAGATTTCTTCACCAAACAGTCACTGAACCAACAAGAGGTGATGCCATTTTTGATTTAGTATTGGTAAGTAGTGAGGACCTCATGGAAGAACAGGTTGTAGAGGACAACCTTGGTATGAGTGATCATGAGTTAATTCAGTTTAAACTAAATGGAAGGATAAACAAAGTAGGTCTGCAACTAGGGTCCTTGATTTCAAAAGAGCAAACAAAAAGAAGGGAATTAGTTAGGGAAGTGCACTGGACTCAAGGACTCAAGGGGGTCTGAATGTGGAGGAGGCTTGGAATTATTTTAAGTTGAAGTTGCAGAAGCCTGCATCCCAAGCAAGGGGAAAAATTTGTAGGGAAGGGTTGCAGACCACATTGGATGAATAAGCATCTCAAACAGTTTATTAAGAGAAAGCCAAAAGCCTACAAGGAATGGAAGAAGGGATGGATCAGCAAGGGTCTTTTGGAGGCCAGAAAGTGTAGGGGGAAAATGAGTACTGCCAAAAGCCAAACAGCATTGGACCTTGCAAAGGAAATTAAAACCAATAGTTAAAGGTTCATTAGCCTAGGGTTACCATACGTCCGGATTTTCCCGGACATGTCCGGCTTTTTGGGCTCCAAATCCCCGTCCAGGGGGAAATCCCAAAAAGCCGGACATGTCCGGGAAAATCGGGACATGCGGGGCCGGCGGTGCTGGGCCGGGGGCCGGGCCAGGGACCGGGCTGGCGGTGCGGTGCCGAGCCGGGGGCCGGTGCCGGGGGCCGGTGCCGGGGGGTGCTGAGCCGGGGGCTGGGCCGGGAACTGGCAGTGCTGGGCAGGCCAGGGGTGCTCGGCCGGGGGCCGGGCCGGGGACCGGCAGTGCTGGGCGGGCCGGGGGTGCTCGGCCGGGGGCTGGCCCGGGGCCGGCACCCCAGAGCCCGAGCCGACCCAGGCTGGAGACGCCGGGGGGGCCAGACTGGGCCGCGCCTCCTCCCCCCACACCCCCCTTACCTGCTTCAGGCTTCCCGCGAATCAAATGTTCGCGGGAAGCAGGGGAGGGGGCGGAGTTGGGGCGGGGACTTTGGGGAAGGGGCGGAGTTTGGGCGGGGCTGGGGGCGGGGCCCCGTGGAGTGTCCTTCTTTTGGAGGCTCAAAATATGGTAACCCTACATTAGCCATATAAATAACAAGAAAACAAAGAAAGAAGTAGGACTACTAAATACAGAGGATGGGGTGGAGATGAAAAATAATCTAGGCATGGTCCAACACCTAAATGAATACTTTGCCTCAGTTTTTAATAAAAATAATGAGGAGTTTGGGGGACAGTGGCAAGGTGGCTAACTGGAGTGAGGATATGGAAACAGAAATTACCACATCCAATATGGAAGTCAAACAGCTTTAATGGGACCAAAATGGAGGCCTGGATAATCCCCATCCAAGAATGTTAAAGGAACTGGCACATGAAATCAAAAGATCAATAACAAGTATTTTTAATGAATTTATAGACAGAGGTCATATCCTATGACTGAAGAATTGCAAATATATTTAAGAAAGGGGGGAAAAAGTCATCTCAGAAACTTCAGGCCCGTTAGTCTGACTTTAATTGTATGCACAGTCTTGGAACAAATTTTGAAAGAGAAAGAAGTTAAGAACATAGAAGTAATCAGTAATTGGGGTAAAATAAAACACGGTTTTACAAGAGGTAGATCATAACAGAACAACTTGATCTCCTTCTTTGAGAAGATAACTGGTTTTCTAGACAAAGGAAATGCTGTATACCATTTCAGTAAGGCATCTGATACAGTTCCACATGGGAAATTATTAGTTAAATTGGAGAAGATGGAGATTAATAAAAGTATCAAAAGGTGGGTAAGGAACTGGTTAAAGGGGAGACTACAACTTTCATTCTGAAAGGTGAACTGTCAGGATGGAGGGAGGTTATTAGTGGAGTTCCTCAGGGATTGGTCTTGGGACCAATCTTATTTAACTTTTTCATTCATGATCTTGGCACAAAAAGTCAATGTGTGCTAATAAAATTTGCAAATGACACAAAGTTGAGAAGCATTCCCAATACAGAGGAGAACCAGAATGTCATATAAGAAGATTTGGATAACCTTGAAAATTGGAGTAATAGAAATGGGATAACATTTAATTTTGCAAAGTCATGCACTTAGAGACTAACAACAAGAAATTTTGTTATAAGCAGGGGACATACAAGTTGGAAGCAAAAGAGGAGGAGAGAAAGCTGGGTGTATTCTCATTGATCATCAGATGACCGAGCCACCAATGTGATGTGGCTGAGAAAAAGGCTAATATAATCCTAGGATTCATGAGGCAAGATATTTCCAGTGAAGATAGGGGAATTTTATTACTATTATACAAGACACTGGTGAGACCTCATCCGGGATACTGTGTGCAGTTCTGGTCTCCCATGTTTAAGAAAGATAAATTCAAACTGAAACAGGGGCAGAGGAGGGCTAGTAGAGTGATCAGAGGAATGTAGAACCTACCTTACGATGGGAGACTTAAGGAGCTTGGCTTGTTTAGCTTAACCAGATATGATTGCGCTCTATAAATACATTAGAGGGATAAACACCAGGGAGGGAGAGGAGTTATTTAAGTTAAGGGCCAACGTTGACACAAGAACAAATGGATATACACTGGACATCAGTAAGTTTAGGCTAGAAATGAGATGAAGGTTTCTAACCATCAGAGGAGTGAAGTTCTGGAACAGTCCTTTCAAGGGGAGCAGAGGGGAGCAAAAAATCTAACTTGTTTCAAGACTGGGGTGATATGATGAGAGTACCTACAGTGGCATATGACCCATCCGTGACTGCTTTTAGCAAATATCTCCAGTGGCCAGAGATGGGACATGAGATGGGGAGGGCTCTGAGTTATTGCTGAGAATTTTTTCCCAGGTGTCTGGCTGGTGGGTCTCACTCACATGCTTAGTATCTAACTGATCAGAATAGTTAGGGTCAGGAAGGAATTTCCTCCCAAATCAAATTTACAGAGACCCTGGGGGGGTTTTGCCTTCTTCTGCAGCGTGGGACATGGGTCACTTGCTGTTTTGAACTAGAGTAAATGGTGGATTCTCTGTAACTTGAAGTCCTTGAAAAAAGATCTGAGGACTTCAGTAACTCGGTCAGAGGTTATAGGTCTATTACAGGAGTGGCAGGGTGAGGTTCTGTGGCCTGTGATGTGCTGGAGGTCAGACTAGATGATCATGATGGTCCCTTCTGCCCTTAAAGTCCATGAATCTATAATTATAAGCAATTGAAGCTGCATGTGAGATTTATGAAGGATGTAATTACACAACATGAAATGTGGCCAAGGCACTGGGACCAACCCTCCTCTTTCCCTGTGTCTCAGCATGCTGTGTCTATTGTGTTTTCTTTAAAAAACCACTTTCCCCCAAACCCACAAACATTGGTAATCCATGTCAGTAAAAATGCTGCTGTCCATCAATTATTTAACAGTAAAAAAATATGCTCTAAGATAGGCCCTGTCTAGTAGGTGTCTGAATGGGTTTTGTATTTCCTGCCTTTAGTTTGTCAATTCTGTAGGGAAGGGGCCATGTCATCTTCTGTATCTTGTATATAATCTTGTGACAAGTACCATGTGTTCTTTGATGAACACATGTCACTAGGACTCTGGCTGAGCACATTAACTAAAAGAGAGCACGTCCCACAGCACAGCACTCCCTACCCCCATGTTGCGGCATTGCTTCAAGACTGACTCAGAGGGAAGAGCATTGCCCACCGAATAACCCCACTGCTTGCAGGGACCTTGGCTTTCCTTGGACATCTCCCATCCAATACTGCCTAGGCTTTCTTCTGTTTAGCTGAAGAGATACAGCTGAAGACAGTATCAGTTTAGCTATAACCCCGTCAGACCTCAGTGCTTCAGTCTAGGTGAAGGAGTAACTGACTCAATACTGAAGATATGTCTGTATAGCAATTAAACACCCACGGCTGGCCCATGTCAGCTGACTCGGGCTCACGGGGTTTGGGGGCTATAAAACTGCTGTGTAGAGGTTTGAGCTTGGGCTGGAGCAGGCTCTGGGCCCCCCACCTTGTGGGTGTTTAATTGCTGTGTAGACATACCCCGAGTGCCTGACTGTACAGATTAACACACTGAAACAAGCTTGTTTCCAAAATATACATTTAACAGGAAACAAATAAAACTCTGTTGGAACCAAGAATAAATAGGAAATAACTGCCTTCTGCCAGATCCCTGCAGTTTGGATGTTGCGAAATATACCCCATTTATAGAGCAATTGTGGGGTTTTGGCCTTGTTTCCATCTATTGCATTGTAACAAGGCTCTCTGTTACTGCTGCATTTTGTAGTCTGCAGAGCACCAGGGAATCTTATCAGTTTAATGTCAGACAAGTATAAACTTGCAAAGCTTATCAATTGCCCTGGAGGAGACAGCTCCTGACTTCACACTCAGAATTTCAGGCTGTTCAGCAGCAAACGAATCAGCAGCATCTCTGAGTAACTGAAACTAGGTTAGCGCGAGGTCCTGCAAAATGGGTATTTTTCAAGAAGCAATCAGAATGCAAAGATTTTAGATGTGACGTTGACAAAAAGGTGTCCATGGTACATCTAGAAATTATATCTATTTGCAAGATGGAGTCAGAGACCGAGTGTAATGCCAGCCTGTGGGAGTGTCTTGCATTTCTACTCTGAAATAAAACCAGTGATGCGTGTGCACAGCACGCATGCATCCATCAGCATACACAAACTGCCCAGTGCACACACTGAGTACAGAGGCAGACAGATACACATATGACCAGCAAACAACTACAGACGGCCATGCATTCCCCTCCCATGCACCTATACACACATCTGCTCACCAGTGTTTAACTTTAGCTCCAGTCCCATGAATCTTTGTGAAGGCCTGTCTCTCTGCCATGGGTATTTCCCTTACAGGTCAATGGTGTACATCAGGCTATGCTAGGCCTCTCAGCAGCATAGCAGGAAGAATGACTCCAGCTAAATTGTGCATTCCCCGCACACATGCTGCTCATCTCATCACCTCATTTCCCCCCCACCTCATAAGCATCTTTTCAAACACCCATCTACCCACTCCCAGATGAGGCATTACAAATGGTTCCAGACGTGGTTCAGAGGTCCCAAGATCTTCTCTAATCCCCCACTGACAGAGCTGCAAAGAAGTGACCCCTGTCCTGTTTCTGCTTCATTCCACACATGGTGCTGGTGTCAGGTTAGCACTTCAGAGCAATCAGTGTCTAAAACAACAAGCCTCTAGCAAAGCAGGACCCCTCTCACTACTCCCAGGGTATTTATTATACAGCAAGGCTGCTGCTTTTCATCAGGTCTGACTCTCCCCTGTACATCTGCCATCCTTAGCCTATAGGATCTGGTGACAGTTCCTATGCAAACACTAACACATCTTAGTGGGTAATAAACAGGCTAACAGGCCTCAGAGGGAGGGATTCATGGTGTTGGGAACCAGGAGTGAGCTTCTCCTCAGGCTGTAGCACAACTCCCTTCCCCCATCTCCAGAGAGAACCTGGACCAAGCCCTGGAATGGCTGGGTAGGCCTGGATCTGTTAGCATTATTGCTATAGCAGTGTGAAAAAATTCCCACTGCCAATGAGAAAATTGATTTCACGAGGAAGTGATTTGCCTCAGATTTCCACAAAGAAGAAAGTGCTGTCTCCCCAAAATAGACTCCGAAATGGTGAGATGCTCAGCAGAAATGACCAGTACCTGCCTGGGCAGGGAGGTTCAGAGTGGAGTGGAATTTTGCCACCTTCATTCTGACAGTGACTGGTAGAAATAAAGGAAATCCCAAATTTGTACACACCTGGCAAACTAGCTGCTTTCACCCCCCAGTGTGGCTGTGATCTTACTCTTTCTGGAGAGAGCAGATGCTGTGGCTCAGCACAGTACGTGCTGCATCTCCAAGCAGCTGTGCTGCTCCAGGGTGTGCACTCCCACTGCTCTTAGGGCCTTGGCTACACTTGCGAGTTACAGCGCTGTAAAGCCGCCCCCAGCGCTGTAACTCACTCCCCGTCCACACTGGCAAGGCATTTGCAGCGCTGTATCTCCGTGGTTGCTGCGCTGCATGTACTCCACCTCCCTGAGAGGAATAGCAAGTATTGCGCTGCCGCTGCAGCACTGCGGCGCCAGTGTGGCCGCCCAATGCGCTGTGAATGGCCTCCAGAATTACTCGGCAGTATCCCACAATGCCTGTTCTAGCCACTCTGGTCATCAGTTCAAACTCTACTGCCCTGGCCTCAGGTAACCAACCATATGACCCACCCTTTACATTCCCCAGGAATTTTAAAAATCCCCTTCCTGTTTGCTCAGCCCGGCATGGTGTGGAGTGCTATCACCGAATCTTTCCAGGTGACCATGCCTCCATGCGCCAAGCGAGCCCCAGCATGGAACAATGGCGAGTTGCTGGACCTCATCAGTGTTTGGGGGGAGGAAGCTGTACAGTCCCAGCTGCACTCCAGCCATAGAAATTACGATACCTTCGGGAAGGTATCAAAGGACATGATGGAAAGGGGCCATGACCGGGACGCCCTGCAGTGCAGGATTAAAGTGAAGGAGCTGCGGAGTGCCTACCGCAAAGCCCGCGATGCAAACGGCCGCTCGGGTGCTCCCCCCGCGACCTGCCGATTCTACAAAGAGCTGGATGCGATACTTGGGGTTAACCCCACCTCCACTCCGAGCACCACCATGGACACTTCAGAGCTGGTGGGGGGGGGGAGGAAGAGGAGGAGGAGGAAAACGGGAGTGATGGTGGTGGGCCGGATGGAGACACCCCGGAATCCCTGGAGCCATGCAGCCAGGAGCTCTTCTCGAGCCAGGAGGAAGGTAGCCAGTCGCAGCGGTCGGTACTTGGTGGAGGACAAACAGAAGAGCAGGTTCCCGGTAAGCGGGTTTTTTTTCAGGAAGGAATTTTTTCGGTGCGGGCTCTTTGGGAGAGGAGGGTTAGGCATGCATGCCTAGATGCGGAATAGTGCATTGATGTGGTTTATCACATCACGGTAATCAGCCTCGGTAATCTCCTCGAATGTCTCATCCAGAACATGTGCAATGCGCTTGCGCAGGTTTATCGGGAGAGCCACCGTGGTCCTTGTCCCAGCCAGGCTAACGTGTCCGCACCACTGTGCTGCGAGGGGACCATTGCTGCACACAGGCAAGCTGCATATGGTCCAGGGCGGAAGCTGCATTGCAGTAGAAGACCCTCCCTTGCTTCCCAGGTCACCCTCAGCAGCGAGATATCGTCCAGGACGAACTCCTGTGGAAAATGTTGGGACAGTGTTCAGTGTAGGTGCCCCCTGAAGCTGTTGGCTCTCCCCAAGGCACAGAAACCCAGAGGACAGTGCAGCCCTGAAACAATCAGTCCCCCTTACTCACCATTTTGAGGCACCCGTGGGATATGTGTGCTCTGTTTCGGACGGGAAAATTATGCTATTGTGTAGACCCTGTGTGTTTTCTACTCCTTAAGTGCGGGGGGAATCATTACTCTGTCTGGTATAAACAATGCTGCCTCTGTTAAATGTTGCATTTTGCCTTTACAGCTGCATCAACCTTGAGACCTCAGCTGTCCCTCTCATCGCCTGCTCAGAGACTGCAAAGACTCAGGAAGAGACCGCGAAAAAGCAAAGAAGACATGCTGCAAGAAGTGATGCGGCAATCTATTAAAGAGAATGAGAAAGCACAGAACTGGAGGGAGAGAGAAAGCAGGATCCACCAGGAAAATGCAGCGCACCAGCGGCAAAGCACCGAGCACCGGCAGCAAAGCACGGATCGGCTCATAAGCATCCTGGAGCGCCAAACAGACGCTATCCAGGAGCTCGTAGCCATGCAGAAGGAGCAGTACTGCAAATGCAAACGCCACCCTTCCCCCCACAGCCCTTGTCCCAAAACTCTTTCCGTTGTGCCCCACTGTCACCTCCAACCCACTTTCCCCAACTTCCGTGTTCTTCACGCCACCCACTGCCTCCAACACCAGTAACTTCACCACCCAGCCCTGAAAACCACGACCCTTACCCTCTGCACTTAACCCCCATCACCATGCAGTATAGCTATCCTGAAGTGCAGCACTCACTGCACAGCACTCCAGACAGGACACATGCAAATCTATGATTGTACCGTTCCCCACCCCACCCCCTTGCCCTTTCTGATTCCCAAACAGTTGTGTTTCGTTCAATAAATGAATTTTCTTTTCAATAAATGGATTTTTTGGCTTTGAAAACATTCTTTATTATTGCATAAAGTAAAAGATACCTTAAAAGATACCTTAGCCCAGGAAAGAAACAGGCCCTGCAAATCAGCCTAGCAAACACAGATTCCTACTGACATTGTAACCACTGCACTTCACTCCTGTGCAGGGCACCAGACATTACTGCTGGTTTTCAGCCTCAAATTGCTCCCTCAAGGCATCCCTAATCCTTGCAGCCCCGTGCTGAGCCTCTCTAATAGCCCTGCTCTCTGGCTGTGCAAATTCAGCCTCCAGGTGCTGAACATCGGAGGTCCATGCCTGACTGAATCTTTCACCCTTCCCTTCACAAATAATATGGAGGGTACAGCACGCGGATATAACCGCAGGGATGCTGTTTTCGGCCAAGTCCAGCTTCCCATACAGAGATCGCCAGCGGGCCTTTAAATGGCCAAAGGCACACTCCACAGTCATTCGGCACCGGCTCAGCCTGTAGCTGAACCGTTCCTTGCTGCTGTCAAGGCTCCCTGTGTAGGGTTTCATGAGCCACGGCATTAACGGGTAAGCAGGATCTCCAAGGATCACAATGGGCATTTCAACTTCCCCTACCGTGATATTCCGCTCTGAGAAAAAAGTCCCAGCCTGCATCTTCCTGAACAGCCAAGTGTTCCGAAAGATGCGTGCGTCATGCACCTTTCCGGGCCAGCCTGTTAATGTCAATGAAATGCCCACGGTGATCCACAAGCGCCTGGAAAACCATAGAGAAATACCCCTTCTGATTAACGTACTTGGATCCTAGGTGGGGTGGTGCCAGAATTGGAATGTGCATCCCATCTATCGCCCCTCCACAGTTAGGGAAACCCATTTGTGCAAAGCCATCCACTATTTCCTGCACGTTACCCAGAGTCACGGTTCTTCTGAGTAGGATGCGATTAATGGCCTTGCAAACTTGCATCAACATGATTCCAACGGTCGACTTTCCCACTCCAAACTGGTTTGCAACCGACCGGTAGCTGTCTGGAGTTGCCAGCTTCCAGATTGCAATAGCCACCCGCTTCTCCACTGGCAGGGCAGCTCTCAATCTCGTGTCTTTGCGCCGCAGGGTGGGGGCAAGCTCCTCACACAGTCCCATGAAAGTGGCTTTTCTCATCCGAAAGTTCTGCAGCCACTGCTCATCATCCCAGACTTTCATGACGATGTGATCCCACCACTCGGTGCTTGTTTCCCGAGCCCAAAAGCAGCGTTCCACGGTGCTGAGCATGTCCGTGAATGCCACAAGCAATTTCGTGTCATACGCGTTACGCGGCTCGATAGCATCGTTGGACTCCTCACTCTCACTGTCACTTTGGATCTTAAGGAATAGTTCGACAGACAAACGTGACGTGCTGGCGAGACTCGTCAGCATATGCCTCAGCAGTTCGGGCTCCATTTCCTGCAGACAGATCGCGCTGCACAGAAACCGTTGAAAGATGGCGCCAAAGGTGGACGGAAACAAAGGGATTTCTGGGATGCGAAGTGATGCATCACGGGGCGTTGCGACAGGATCCAGAATGCCCCGCACCTACGCCCCCTTCCCACAACCCATGGCGCCAGAATGGGAAGAGGTGCTCTGTGGGATAGCTGCCCATAATGCACCGCTCCCAATAGTGCTGCAATTGCCGCAAATGTGGCCACGACAGTGCGCTGGGCAGCTGTCAGTGTGGACAGACTGCAGCGCTTTCCCTACTCAGCTGCACGAAGTCAGGTTTAACTCACAGCGCTGTACATCTGCAAGTGTAGCCAAGGCCTAGGTCTTAAATGGCTCTCACCATTTGCTGGGAGTCGCTGTTATCAGCTGCAAGTCTTGGCCCCAAACAGGGCATCAAAACCAGAAAGTCTGAACTTTAAGATTCTGAAGGGGAAGGAAGGGAGAATCTGGGTTCTAAAACCAGAGATGGGGATCCAGAAAAGGCCCGTTGGGTCACACCATGTGACCCTGCACTTTGCAGTTATTAGGTGCTCCTTAACAAACAGCATTTCAGTTCCTCCTGACCATCCTTGTCAACATCATCACTTCATCTAAGTGCCTCCCTGGCCTGTATGCACAGGGGGGACACAGCTGGCTCTCCATCCCTATACTCTCCATTCAGAAGCTTTTCTAGTTTTCATTCAGTTTCTTGCTCTCCTTTCCCTGCTGCTCATCTCTTCCCTAGTTCTTCCCTTCTCTTCCCCTCAAGAGCCGGCATCTCACATCATCTCATTACTATGGAAAAGGGCCAGAGTTGTGTCTAGCAGCAAAGTGTGTGAGCATGGCACATTGCCATATTAATAGCCAAGGGTGCTTGCTGAAACTTGCCCTCACTTTCTACTAGGCAGGCAAGGGGATTGCAGAGAAATGGGGCATGAAGGGGGCCTATTCACCCTTCCACATCTCTCCAGCCTATGCACTCACTCAAATACAATACCAGCCTACTGAAACCGACTGGGTATTGCACTTGGTTATGACAGACTCAATGGGGACAGTTTGATTGGAAGGCACAGAACTGTTTTCCTATTGCTCAGTTTTGTTTGTAATGCTTGAATTTTGCTTATTGTGCATGCATTTAGCTTCTAGACTGGCACAATATAAAAATCTAAATAAGTAATTAGACCACCCCAACCCTTCACCTACTCAGCAACATTACAACACTCCCACCACAATCACAGTGACCAGGCCTGTCCCTTATCACACTTGTAACAATCCTAACATTCCCATAGGGCTTTCAAGTATATCACAATGCAAAGATGTGTGTAACGAATGATGCATGAGGCAGGTTTGGCAGGAAAGACAAAGCCCAGCACTTCTGCTAACTGCACAAGCACACCGCTCAATCTGAAGCCACTCATGCTTCTGGAAACTGCATCTCCTTCCCCATGGCATGCTCACAGGTTAAAACAGGCATCAGCCTAGTCACTCCCATACTAACATCACATCATTTCATGGGAATTGGCACTCCCATGCTAGTAATTTGAAACCCATTTTTTGAACCTTCCCCCTTTTAAGCCACTTAGCTCCTCTAAGCTGACAACTTTAACACTGAAATAATAACACAATATAACTGCTTGATAGGTGCTGAAATACTTTTCAAAGTTCCTCACTTACTTATTTACACTTTATATCAGCCCTGTGTGTATCTGGCTGGTTTTCTCAAAACACAGCTGCTAACTTTTCGTCCATCAGGCTGATTATGCTGTGGCTTTAGCCAGGTGCTACTTGGGTTGACAGCCTGGACAAAGCTAGTATCTGTAATGACCCAACATTTGGTAACACTGGTCTCTGGAATGATTCTGCAGACCCTGAGACAGATTCCTTGAGGAATCAAGGGTTCACCTTTTTCTGAGAGATGCCTCAAGCATTTAAAGTAAATCTTACTGATTTTTCTGGTACCTCTAACCATCTGTTTCCATAACCTCTGATTGTGACTCTGCTGTGGTGGGAACAGCTGTTACCAGCTCAGGGGCTCAGGTGAATTGATTGTCAGCCTGGGCTGCAGTTTGTACACCTTACATAATAATATTTTTGTTTTTTCTGTCTTTCTTCCAGCTGTATTTGCAAGTGTGAAAATTCTGTAAGTTGGAGTAACTGTGGTCTTGTGGGAAAGAAAGTCTTTATTCCTTTGACCGTTTGCATCTGTGCTGGGGAAGCTAAATCTTCTGTTGGTGCATTTCTAAGCTACTGCAGGGCTAAATGCAGAATTCTTTATTGCCATTGTTAGCTTTCTTTAAGAGCTTTGTTACTGTTTAAAGAAAGCTTTTGGCCATCCCATTGCTCTGGAGTGTCCAGAGGAGTAGATGATGTGGCCAAACGTGAATCTTAGTGAATCCCTGAAATTCGGCAAATGAGGAATAGGTTCCATTGTCAGTTCCCAGAACCACTGGCATCCCATGCCTTGTGAACTGTGGTTTGATAGAGGTAACCATCAGTTGTGTTTCTTAGTTTTAAAATATCCCTGAATTCAGGGTATTAATCAAATCACAGTAATGGTTTCTTTGTCAAACTCAATTAAATGCCTTCTTTGCCTTTATCATGGTCTCTCAGGGATTTTATGACACTGCATTGGCTCTTTTCATGAAGCAATTATATCACAACAAGGTCTTGTTTCTGTTACCTGAGTATTCAGGCCAGACCAGAACAAAATATACCTTGTTCTTTGCTTACATTTTTTAATATCTGGATCACTGTTATATATTTTAGTGAGTGTCTCTTTTCTCAGAGTTGCTGGGACAATCAATCAGCAAAACGTTGTCCCTTCCCCTAATTCCTTCACCAAATGGCCATTGTGGTTCCAGTTTGAGGTCTAACTGCTCTTTCTTTAGACCAGCCCTACAAAACTCTTAATGGCAAATTAGATCTCACTGTCTTTCAGTCTGAAATTCTGGTACTTATAAAGTAGTCATAAATCATATTCCTCATTATCACCTTGATCGATTGGTCCATCAGCCCTCACAGAGAGAGCACCGATCACAACACGTCATTCATGTTGTTCTAGCCATTCCTCCAGCCAGGCTTCTCTGTGGCACTGGATTCCTGATCAACATAGCACACTACAGCCCAGAACCCCTGAGCCTAAGCGATCTGCCAGCCTCAGCCTCTCAAGTAGTTGAGATTATAGGCACACGCCACTGTGCCTGGTATTCCTCATCATAGGGGTTTTATATCCATTAATATCACTTATAGGGCACGTTGATCTGCTTACTGCACTGCTAAATGAATATTTGCAATATGTAGATCCTTAGCCAATGTACCTTCCACATGGAAATTGTAGCTTTGCAACTGAAGCAAATGTTTTTAAAACAAACTTTTATGTATTTTATGATCAATTTCTGTATGTACCTTTTCTCTCCCATGTATATTATACTATATTGAAGGACATTAAGACCAGACAATTTTCAGTATCTCTTTGTCAATCTGGACATAGTTTCTTTCTGTCTCATTTAAGGGATTCCACACAAGCACAATTGGCTGCCTTTCCTGAATAAGGCATAGACCTCCTCCTTCAGCATGCAGGACAATGTAACTGGCTCAATTAAATCACACATTTTTTTAATGGGTGGATTCATGATCACGGTTCTGAGCTGCTCAAACACCTGTTTCTGTCTCTTTTCCCAATGCCAAGAAAATTCATTTTCCAGTGATGCCCATAAGGGCTTGTGTAACATTAAGATACATATGATCATTTGGAATGAGTTTTGTCAAGTAGTTAATCATCCCCATAATTCTCTGCAGGTCCACTTTCCGTTGTGAACTGGACATTTCAGTTATTACTTTTAGTTTATCTGAATTAGCAATTGAGCTGTCTTTGTTCAATTTATGTCTAATAGAGATAATTTCTGCTAGACCAATTAATGACTTTTTATAGGTTTATTGTATGCAGGTGAATGTGTCTTTCACTTTCTCTCTGTAAAACTGTCCCAAGTCTTTCACTGAGTTATTTAAGAACCCTAAGCCAAATTAAAACATTAGCCATTATAACTTTAATGCCTTATAATACCTCCGAGACCTTGGAATTACTCTCTGAAATGGTGTGGGAGCAGAATTAATGCCAAATGTCATTTGCTTACATTTGAAATGTTCAAGAGGTGCATTAAAACTTGCCACATTATAGTTTAACTCATCTAACTTTACTTGCCAAAGTGCATCTCCTGCATTTAATTCTAAGAATACTTTTGCTTCCGAAAGCTTTACTGCCTTGGCTTCAGCAGTTCATAGGATACTGTTTACATTTTATAGCTTTATTTAAATCATGAGGAGCAATTCATATCTGTTCTTCATTTGGCCTTCTCAATTACAATCACTGAATTAATCCAGTCTGTAGGCAGCTCTGTTTTTCCATTAATGCCCAGATTTTTCCACTTCATTATCAAGTTCATTTTTTCCACTCTATTTCAGAGGACAAATGGCACTTGGTAGACAGAGCACTGGAGTTAAGATCTGTTTATCTCCCAGACATCCTAGGCCTTGGGAAACATCTGAGAATTCCCCTAGTGTTAACTGGCAGAGACAGTGTGAGAATTTTGGGGCTGACCTGAGACAATTTGTTTTTCCATACACCCCTTTCGACATAACCAACTCCTCTCCACCATGACAACAATGACCTGAGGATTTTGAAGAGGGCCAGCTAAAGGATTTGTTTAACCTTGTATAAAGATAAGTATATGTGCTATCCTCTAGCGCTTTGGTATTAGAGCTGTATGGGAGACAGTTTTCCCATCCCGCAAAAAATTTCAAGATGTAAGAGAAAACTTGTCTGTCCCAAATTGGGCCAAAAATTTGAAATCTTGAAAATGTGTGTGATCTGAAAATAAATAATAATAATTAATAATTATTTTGGGTCAATTGAAACATTTTGTTTTGATATTTTTGAAACATTTTGGGTTTCTGCTTATTTATTTTTTTACTATGATTACCTTAAGTTTTGAAACAAAAAGTTGTTTAAAAGAAAGAAAGCTGGAATTTTGCAGTGAAAAATGTAGAAATGAAACATTTTGACAATTTTAAAACTTTTTTTTTTAAAAAAAATTGAGTAAAAATTTCCTCAAAACCAATCCTTTCCCATGAAAAGTTTTGATTTTTGACAAACTGGCATTTTCCATTTAGTTTCTCTGCAATGCACTCATTCTCCTCAATTGCTCCCTTTACTGCCAGGGAGGTGCGGAGGACCTCCCATGCACCAATTCTCTGCAGTTTTTTTCCTTCTATATGCTTAAACTTCTTGATACCTGCCATTTAACCAGACAATTTTTTTTCTCTTGCCATCCTGTTTCCTTTTCCATTTAGGGGTCTGCATGCCTTCTGCAATTCTGTTATGAGAGCTTAAGTAGCTTTCATGCTGGGACTAAGGATTTTCAGTTCCTCACTTTTGACTCTCAGGTCTTTTGACTAGCTTCCTCACTGTTTTAGAAATCCTCACTTGCTCCCAGCCCGCTTTCTAAAGTTAAGCGTCACCACAGATGGACTATCAGTGAGTTTGGCAGGTTTACCTCTCTGAAAGAAGCATCAGTCTTTCCTGTTAGCAGGGGTACAGTTGCTCTCTGTTGGCTTTTGGCGGACAGGATGTCATGGATCTGTTTGGCTCAAGTACTTCTCAGAGCTTCATCATGTATGATAGGCCAGGGGTGACTGGGTGGTTATGGGTGTCTAGTCCAAAGAATCCATCTCCTATTTAGTTGATATTTTCTTTGCAGTGGCATGGTCCTGGCCTGTATTTTTTAAATAGTTTATAGCAATACTTGGATGATTCAAATTAGTTAAAAATAGCCTAATGTTTCCCATTGAACATTCTGTCCTTTGAAAAGACCATTTAAAAAGACAGGACCCTGGCCCAAGTAGTTTACAGTCTTAGGGCCAAACATGTGCTGAGGCTCTTCAATGCCACATGATTTTAATGGGAGTAGAAGGTGCTCAGTATCTTCCAGAGCTTGGCCTTCAGCTAGCCCTAGCACAACTAGGGATGACAAAGGATGTGTGGTAGATAATGGCCTGGGAAAGAGTAGGTTACCACAGAAATCACGAGACAAGCTGATAAGCTACTATTGCAGATGCATCTCAGTAGCACCTTGTATTGAACCATGTCTATCACATATGTCACTAATAATTCTTGGGTAGGGGCTGGACTTCTCAACTAGTCTCCTCCTTAGAGCTAGAGCTACGAGGAGGCAAGGGACAGGGGAGACTTGGAGCGGGCCCAAGTGCAGGAGTCCCTGCCCATACATCTAGGTCCAGAAGGAGGGTCCCAAACACACAAAAGCAAAATTGCTTCCCTCTTGAAGTGCTCAGCATCTTGCAGGGCACAGCTCAGATTCCTCACACGTAGGCAGCCCTATCCCACCCATTCATATCACACTAATGAAAGAATAATAGAGCAAGGCATTTTGCCAGAGATCATAATGTGCTTTACACAGGTGGGAAAAGGGCCAAGTCACTTCACTTTTACATGGCAAAGGTCACTCAGCAAGATCAGGCCCCGGACACAATCCTCCAAACTTTGTGCATAGGGCTGGCTGAAGGAGTATCTTACAGCCCCAGAGTGGTTCCTGTCTCAGTCACGGACCACAGAGACAGCGTGTAACTCCCTTGTTAGTGCTCCTGCTTTTCCTCACTATTAGCCAGCCAGCTGAGCCCAGTCTCATTCCTTCATGGTTCGTTTCCTTGGCAGTCTCTGTAGCAAGACTAGCCACCTGCCAACTACCAGAGGGTAGGACCTGCATCTCCCATCACGGGGTCATGTGGCCATCTCAAATGGAACCCCGAGGGTACATCTGTCTCAGTCTTCTTGTTCTCACTTACTGATTCGGTGAGCTCCTGAGGCCGCTTGCTGCTTGCCTGGCCCACAGCACCTCTCATCCTACATATCATTCGGATGCAATAACCCATTTCTCTATTCCTCCTGAACCACAACAAACAAGGAATGGTGATGGGAAGCAGTGCTATGTGGGAGCCCACCTGGGAATATTTCACCTACCTATGGGCTAAAGTAGAAGGGACATACTTCCCCACCACTCACATACCAATGTGCTGCAGCAGAGACTCTGGAAACTGATGTCTTTACTGACACTGAGATTTTACTGGATGACCAAGCTCCCCATAGCTGCAAGTCCTACTGAGGAATTCCCTTAGAATCAAAAGCAAAAAAGACCACACAGTGGCCCTGAGCATGTCCCATTCTGGTGCAAGATCCTCACACTGTGCCTGTGCAAATTCAGAAAAAAAAACATCCCTACCCATCTCCTTTCTAGGTGGGCAGGGTAATTGGACATCATATTAATGTACGACTTCAATATAGCAGGAAAACACAAAAGCCATCCCAAATATACTAGAACTTTCAACAACCAGATGCAGAATACACAGTCCAACTGCCCAGGTACTTAACTGAAACATAAAAACAGCTTCTTAGCCAGATGAATCCCTTCTTCTCTATGTTTAATGCTGCATTTACCTCCAAAGGGAAGGAGGAAGGACAGGAAATGGTTTCCTACATATTTTTCATCAAAGATATTGCATAGATATTTAGCACACAAAGCACATGGCAATGGGGGAAATGGCATTGTTTAGTAGATAAGATGCTGGACTGAGACACAAGAAATCTGAGTTCTGCTCCTGGCTCTCCAACGACCTGCAGTGTGATCTTGGGCAAGTCATTTCCTCAGTTTCTCCTTCCACATCTGTCCATCTTTTTTATTTAGACTGTAAACTCCCCAGGGCGGAGGCTGACTCTTACTATGTTTGCACAGTGCCCTGATCTCAGGTGAGGCTTCTAGGTGCTACTGTAATACAAATAAATAGCGAAACAAATAGCAATGGTTGCTACCTAATCCTGGTTCAGCAGAGAATGACTCCTGTGTACAGGGAATCACTGCTGATACAAAGGTGACATAGCCTATGCCAACCACCTGTCACGCCAGCATAGGTGGGAGAAAGGAGTGTGCCAGGACTAGGGGGGCATATTCAGGCCCGGCTCTGGCTTTTTTGCCCCCCCAGGCAAAAAAGCCTCTGGCCGCCCCGCCCCCCCCCCCCCCGGGGGGGGGGGGGGGGGCGGCCAGAGCGCCGGGGGGAGGGGGGCGAGCCCGGCCCTGGCCCCGCTCTCCCCGGCGGCCGGAGCGCCGCGCCGCCCCCCTCCAGGTGCCGCCCCAAGCACAAGCTTGGTGGGCTGGTGCCTGGAGCCGGCCCTGGGCATATTGAGGACAGGAGGATGTGTGGTGAAGCTGAGCTTCCCTACATTTGATCCTTTGGTGATATAAGGGAACTTGTGTCCTGTGCTGGGGCTGCCTGGCTCTGAATTAGAGAACTGGAAAGGAATCAGAGAAGAGTGTATCCCACTGAGAGTGCAGGCAGGATTTAAGAAGGCAGAGAGTAATAACCAAACCTGGGATTTGTTTGGGACATACTCTTATGGAAAAGTCCTATTGAATGCAACAAAAATACGGAGAGACCAATAGTAATAGAGAATTAAATCCCAGCCGGAGGGTTCAACAAACTTACAGGAAGGAGATGGTTCTTTATGGATTCTATAGGCTTCTAAGAGTACAACCCTATTAGTTACAGCAAAGTAAATGTAAAGAATGATCTGCCCATTTCAGGGCCAAACAAATGTAACAGAGATCCCTCTGCCTAGGTAAAGGGAGGCTGCACAGACCACTTCAGCCAATTTAGAGAGGGAACCACCACCACTCGCATTCTCCTCTCTCCAGCCTTCTTCCCAGAGATCCTTCCTCCAGTACTCTCCCCCTTCCATAGCACTATGCCTCTTAGAGTGTGGGGGTGGGGGGCAGAGGGGTCAGTAATCCCCTACAGCTGACCCACCACTGGTATCCTGCAAATCTATATACCATGTCCCAATCATGTATGAAGGTATCTATGCACAGTACAGGGTGTGTATATAGACAATGTAGGGCGTACACTTTATTCATTTGCACCTCACACTGAAAATGTGCAGCCATAAACATAGAAAACACAGAGTGCTAGGAGATGTTTTCCTCCTCCTGGAGCAGTGAGAACAGGAATAGATTCTCCTGCCCAGCCAAGAGTGATCCATTGCCAGCAAACTCCTAATCTCCGCTACTTGCTGGTGAGAGAGCTTCATTAACCAGTCTTTTTATCAATCCTGGATTTCACCACTGTAGAATCATAGAAGATTAGGGTTAGAAGAGACCTCAGGAGGTCATCTAGTCCAACCCCCTGCTCAGAGCACAACTAAATCAGCCCAGCCAGGGCTTTGTCAAGCTGGGCCTAAAAAACCTCTAAGGATGGAGATTCCACCACCTCCCTAGGTAACCCATTCCAGTGCTTCACCATCCTCCTGGTGAAATAGTTTTTCCTAATATCCAACCTAGACCCTCCCGCACTACAACTTGAGTCCATTGCTCCTTGGTCATCTGTCACCACTGAGAACAGCCTAGCTCCATCCTCTTTGGAACCCCCTTCATGTAGTTGAAGGCTGCTATCAAATCCCCCCTCACTCTTCTCTTCTGCAGACTAAATAAGACCAGTTCCCTCAGCCTCTACTCATAAGTCATGGGGCTCCAGCCCCCTAATCATTTTTGTTGCCCTCTGCTGGACTCTCTCCAATTTGTTCACATCCTTTCTGTAGTGGGGGTCCCAGGATATTAGATAGACAAGGTGGATGAGGTAATATCTTTTATTGGACCAACTTCTGTTAGTGAGAGAGACAAGCTTTTGAGCTTACAGATTTGAAGAATAGCTTTGTGTAAGCTCAAAAGCTTGTTTCTCTCACCAACAGAAGTTGGTCCAATAAAAGATATTACCTCATGCACCTTGTCTCTCAAAAGAGGCGTGTTAGGACTCATGGGCTGATCCAGAGTAATAGAAGGACTGAATCCAGAGGGAAGAAGATGTGCATTACAACAATTTAGCCCCACCCACAGCTTAGCTCCGCTGAGTCTCTCCTCTGCCTTGGTTCATGGCCCCTATAGGAATCCTCCCAATACCTGTCTGCACACACCTGGAAACCACTGACCACCATGTCACTTTGTCTAGTTATGGTAATTTCACAAGGATAGTCAGGCCGTGTTATTTCCTGTTCACACAGTGTCTGCAAATTCCTTGGTGTAGGGGAGGTGAATTCATAGCACACAGTACTGGTACAATAGAAGAATTAACCTGCAGAGCTTGACCTATGTATATGAAATCTTCCGGGTGTATCTGGCTAATGTGTAACACATCACGGCCCAACCCCCACCCCTGCTGCCAAACAGCCAGGGTGTATCCCCAGGAGTAATTATTCTGTGTGGTGTGAGAGGCATACTTGGTGCTTTACAAGCAAATAAAATGACAGGTCACCACAGCAAGGTGTTCACAGTCTAAATGAGTGAGGAGGGACAACACACGAGAATGAGGAAAGAGCATGGGAGGACCAGGGTTACATCCTCCATGGATTTCAGTGGAAAATCAGTTGCCAGAGGGACAGCAGAGGAGCTATAGGGGAATATAGCAGGGAAGGAGTTAAAACCGTTGTGGCATTTGTTTAAATCTGGCCTTTCCCAACCCAGTGCCATACCCCTCCATCTCACTATGATTACTGCCCTTTTTTCCCTGTGGCATCTGGTGCTCACACACACACACACACACACACTACACCCTCCTTGTAAAAGGTGGCCCACAACCTTGCACCAGGCTAGCATACATTGACCTGACAGAGGTGAGGGGGGAAGAGGCTGGATTTCATCCCATTGATAACAGGGAACCTGGTTTAAGAAAGGGCAAGGCATCACCTAAGGGGGAGGGGGGGCTTTATATCACTGAGATAAGTGAGATAGCTGGCCTGAAATTCCTAGATAACCCCTGGCAGATATATGGCCAGACTGAAGAGCCCTGCCCTCTTGTCCTCTGGTAAATTAAAGCAACTGTGGCAAGTGAAGCCCACAGGACGTAAATTAATGATTCAGATCTGAAATATGTGCTATCCCTACAGTCCAGCAGCTCAAGCAGAGAGTGAAGTCTGTGTGGAATTAAACCCTGGTCTACACTTAACACTTAGATTGACCTAGCTACATCATATGAAAAATTCACACCCCTGAGAGCTGTAGTTTAGCCAACCTGAGCCCCAGTATAGACACAGCTAGGTCGACAGAATAATTCTTCCATCGTTTGGGAAGGTGGATTACCTATATCAATGGGAAAAAACCCTTCCATTGAAATAGGACATGCCTACACTACAGCAGCCTGGCGCTAAAGTCTCTCATAATGTAGAGATGCCCAGAGAGATCAACAGGGGTATATGGAGATGCCCTTATGCCTTCATGCCGAGAGCCAGTCTGCTTCCCTTTCCCTTCTTTCTTCTGCCACTCTTTCCCCGTCTCCTCTCTCACCTCCACAGGAGAGGGGTGTATTGAAGCCCCCAGGTCTGCACTGGCTGGGCTTGCTATGAGGATCACAGTCCATCAGACCACTTGACGGTCAAAGAAATACTGTATCAGACACCACAGAGCACACAACACACAGGCAGTGTCTGATCTAGTATGTTTAAGAATGAAATAATGTATGCACACACATACAAACACTCACACGGGGTGCTGCCCATCTAAGCAATGGGGATATTTAGTTTAAATTGGCTATGGTAAAAAAAAATAATAATAATGAACTTTACTGAGTTTTATCTCTATAAAGCAACCAAATTCCTCTCCATACAGTATATTTGTTTGCCTGTTTGGCATAAGGAGATCGTTAATACCTGCTGACATGGAGGTCATAGGTCAGATCGGAGGCCTTCTTGCCAACCTAGGGGAAATGACCTTTCCAATGACCCATGGCACAGCCTTCGACTCCAAACAGTCTACGGGGCATTCCTAGCCAGAATAAGGAAGTTCTGACTGTTAAAGGCACAAGGTGTTGGGGGCATTTCTTTCTCATACCCTTGGGTGGGGCTGTATTCTCTGTGGGGAATCCATTTTCAATGCTGGGATTGCAGCTCACACCCCAGTACTGATTCCCCAAGGGTGTGGGATTCCAGCACACAGTGTACCCAAACATGCCCTACCCTATGCAGGCAAGAAGCTCTGTGACGGTGTCATCATTGAAATCCCTTTGAGTTCCCATAGAGTTTGCACGAAGACTTAACTGAATTGCTTCCACTCAGCTACTGAGTATTGCCTGCTGCCACCACCAGCCCACTGCAACTTTCCTTGCCAAGACTCCTGTGACACCCCTAGCTACATCCCCTCTGCAATCCTCCTCACCCAGATACCTACACTCACGGCAAGCCTTCTGCCCCACAGCCAGGGCCACTGGGATTTCACTCCTGAGAAGTTTCAAATAGAGCCCCAGATTTGTGCTACCCCGTCCCCTGGTGAGCTGAGCAGCACTCCCAGCTTCCTGCATGGGAGTGGATCTAATGTCAGCACCAGCTCAGCTTTAGAATTAGAGGAGTGTGGGGATGCTTCATCATTTCTTCCCTGGAGCACAAGGGGACGGGATGATAGCAAAGAACTCAGCCTAAAATAATGCCAAGCAATGTCTAGTTTGCAGCCCAGCCTCCTCAAAGCAAAAGCCCACAAGTGGAGCAGTCATGTCTGCAAATACCAGCCATTCCTGAGGCATCTGGGAGGAGAGACAAGAAGGGTCTTTCCTTTCAAGTTTGGGATCAACTTAGTACCCATAAGTGTGAGAGGCTGGTAGCAGTAGCCAGAGCTAGACATTGTGCAGGCATCTCTATCCCAATTTAGCTATGGTATATGAGAGCCGTGTTATTTATTATTTGCAGTACGGCCTGCTATTCTATTCCCGGCCTTAGCTTTGGCCAATCCACCTCACCCTTGACCCGCACCTCCCTCTGCTATTCCAGTCCTGCCTGCCAACCCCATCCCTGCTCTGGCAATGAACCTCAATCCCAATTTGCAGTGCTTTGTGTTACTTGTGCCAAATCAAGTGATGTTTGTATGGTGTGGGCAAACATTCACTGCAACTAAAATAAGGGGAACCCCCCAGCCTTGGTCTAAAGTAGCTTCTGATTTTTACGGACCCCATGAGAGGAGACAATGAATGCACTAAACCTGGGGAGTTCTCAATGGCCTTTTCCTCCCATCAAACCCTCAGTTGACTGAGAACGTGCTGCGTATCTCTGGGCTGCCACATGGGAGCTCAGATTTTGATTCATGGCCATATTGAGCTGACAGGGTGGGGAGTGCCACAAAGACATAACCAACCAAGGAAGGGGGATGTGGAGGTCATTGCCACACTATACAGTGGCTTCTATCCCCTAAATTACAGGACAGGTTAATTGCTGCTGAAGAATCCTTTCCATAAAAGGGGTCTCATGAGGGGGATGCCAGGTGGGTGTGGACAGGGCCAGATTAACTCTCCTGTAGGCCCGGGGCTATTAGATTTTGTGGGGCCCCGTATACAAGTCTTTTTCCTAATTTAAAACAAAATGATCACAATTATGGCATCGAGGCTATTAATGCTATACTAAACTTGCCTTTTAATTAACATAAAGCCATTCTGTGGTTACATTTCAGGCTTAAAACATGTGGAACATAGTTAAGTAAATTCAAAATAGCCTCTTTCTTACCTTAGAACAGCTGTTATATTAGTTTCTTTCTGGGAGGGAGTTTGGATGAAGGAGGGGGCTCCAGGCTGGGGCAGAGTGTTGGGGTGCAGGAGAGGGTGAGGGGTGCAGGCTCTGGGAGGGAGTTTGCAGGAGAGGATTGGGGTGCAGGAGAGGATTCTGACCTGGGGCAGGGGATTGGGGTGTAGGAGAGTATGTGAGGTGCACAGGGCCGGCTTTAGGCCAATTCAACCAATTCCCCTGAATCGGGCCCCACCCCTAAGAGGGCCCCGCGCCCAAGCCCTGGTACTGGGGTGGCCCGGCTTCCCCGGGGAGCAATTTAAAGGGCCTGGGGCTCCCAGCAGGGGCTGGAGCCCCAGGCCCTTTAAATTGCCACCAGAGCCCCACTGCTGGAGCCCTGGGGTATCGGGGGGCTCGGGGACTATTTAAAGGGCCGGGGCTCCAGCTGCCTCTGCCGCCCCGGTCCTTTAAATAGCTGCCGGAGCCCCGCCGCTTCCCCTGGCTCCCTCGGCTATTTACAGGGCCGGGGCAGTGGAAGCAGGGGCACTCCGGGCCCTTTAAATAGCCCCCGAGCTGCTGCTGCTATCCTGGGGGTGGGGGGAAGGAGGGAGGGGAGGGGAGGGGAAGGGAGGGGGCACTTACCGTACAGGGTGGGCTGTACCCGCACCCCCTGCCCGCACCAACCCCGCACCCCCTGCCCTGCCCGCAGCCAGCCCACTCCGCACCCCCTGCCCTGTCTCCAGCCCGTCTCCAGCCAGCCCCACACCCCCTGCCCCATCTGCAGCCAGCCCCGCACCCCCTGCAGCCAGCCCGTCTCCAGCTAGCCCCTGCCGCACCCCCTGCCTGCAGCCAGCCCCTGCCGCACCCCCTGCCCGCACCAGCCCTGCACCCCCTGTCCTGCCCGCACCAGCCCCGCCCCGCCGCTGCCTGCAGCCAGCCCCGCACCCTCTGCAGCCAGCCCATCTCCAGCTAGCCCCTGCCGCACCCCCTGCCCG
>NW_020664482.1:24697869-24729136 GCF_002925995.2 Terrapene triunguis
CCCCCCTGCGGTCCTGCCCGAAGCCAGCCAGCCCCACACACACCCCTGCCCACACCTGCCCTACACCCCCTGCCCACACCAGCCCTGCACCCTCTGCCCTGCCTGTAGCCAGTCCCGCACCCCCTGCCCTGCCTCCAGCCAACCCCTGCCGCACCCCCCTGCCTGAAGCCAGCCAGTCCTGCACTCCTCTGTCTCCAGCCCTGCCAACCCCTGCCACACACCCCTGCGGCCCTGCCTGAAGCCAGCCAGCCCACCCCACACACCCGTCTCCAGCCAGACCCGCATCCCTTGCCCTGCCTGCAGCCAGACCCTACCTCCAGTCAGCCCCTGCCCTGCCTCCAGCCAGCCCCATGTCCAGTAGTGCCCTGCAGTTCCCTGCTTCAATGAGGGGGGCAGGGAGCAGCTGGGACCCACACATGTGCACACACACACCCAGGGAGTGGTGGGGACCCACACATGTGAAACGGAGCTCATTTCTAGTTCAGGCCCATCTTTTTAAAAAAGGACTTTAAGTAGGGTTAACATACATCCGTATTTTCCCGGACATGTCAGGCTTTTTGGTTCTTAAATCGCCATCCGGGAGGAATTTTTAAAATTTAAATTTAAAAATTCTTCCCGGGAAAATACGGACGTATGGTAACCCTATTGGTACAAAAAATGCATACTGTGGCACATCCCTTAAATCAGAACATTTTATAGGGAACCGGTTGCTAAGAAATGAAAGGCTTTTTTTTACGTTTTTTTTTTTTTTTTAGTCATCCCTGCAGGGGCCCCGCCGAAAATGTTTGAATTGGGCCCCGCACTTCCTAAAGCCGGCCCTGGAGGTGCAGGCTCCGGCCGGGAGGCACTTACCACAGGTGGCTCACAACCAGAGGCGCAGCAGGGCTCAGGCAGGCTGCCTGCTTGCATACTGTGGCCCCACGCTGCTCCCAGGGGCCAGCTTCTGGCATGTCTGTGCACACCCCTGGGGGGAGGGGGACAACATGTCTCTGTGTGCTGCCCACGCCCGCAAGCACCGCCCCTGCATCTCCCATTGGCGCCAATGGGAGCTGTGGGGATGGGGGTGGGGTTGGGGGCAGTGCACAGAGCCACCTCCCTCCCCCTGGCCAGGGGCCACAGAGACTTGCCAGCAACCGGCCGCTTCCGGGGGCGGCGTGGGGCCACGGCATGCAGGCAGCCTGCCTGAGCCCTGCTGCACCGCTGGACTTTTAGCGGCCCGGAGATTGCGATTGACTGGCAGAGGCTCCAGGATCAACCAGTCGATAGCAATCGATGGGTTGGTGACCACTGAATTGTATATAATTATGGATTTATTTTTGCGGGGGCCCCCTTAGCCCGAGGCCCTGGGCTGCAGCCCTTAAAGCCCTTGCGTTAATCCAGCCCTAGGTTTGGAGGATCCCACTGAATCTTGCATGCAGGAGGGTACAACAATATGCTATTCATTAAGCAGTAGGGAATCTGCATTCACCACCATCCTTCACCTGACTGACTCAAAGGATCCCCCCCCCGAACCCTGGTCAGTGCATCCCTGGATCCCAGGGTCGAAGAACTGCTCTGGAATTGCAACCCGTCGGCCCTAATAGCCAGACTGCTGTTGAGGCCATTCTGTTAGCAGAGTCCAGGAGTCAGCATGGATACCCAGGTTTCAGTGGGTTTTGAACATTTGACCTTTGCTGAGCATCCCATGGAAAACAGCCTCAGATATTGCTCCTAACTGATGCATTGTTTATATTGTTCACACTGCAGGGAGTTGGCTGATCAGGGCATTTGACATGTTGAAATAAATACGTAAATATGTCTCACAGTTCCGAGAGGCCTGACCAAGATGAGGCAAGGAAGATGAGGCAGTATTCCCTGCACTGCACCCAAATTCTTCTGTACTATATGCCAAACTGCCTCCTGCCTTAGAAGAAAACTGTAGCCTTTTGACAAGGAAGTTCACAGGGTAAGAAACAGCTCTTCCCACTGAGTGTAAACCCAATAAGCCTTTCACTGACATTGTCATTTCAGCACTTCTTGCTGGTATCTTGCTGCAAAAAGGACCCTAACAGTGGCAGAGAACTCCAGTGTCCCTGACTGGGCCTAGGGTGACCAGATGTCACGATTTTATAGGGACAGTCCCAATTTTGGGGGCTTTTTCTTATATAGACACCTATTACCCCCCACCTCCTCTCCCAATTTTTCACACTTGCTATCTGGTCACCCTAACTGGGCCTGCTAGCCAGGAGACCACAACAGGGCCCAATCCTGCTGATGCTGAAATCAGAATTAAGCTCCCATTCAGTGGTGCAGGATTCGGCTGCTAACCAGAAGAACTTTATTAGAGTCTGTTTCCTTCTAAGCATTTCACAGTTTGAAAGCGAAGCAGAATACTTTAGTGCCAAGCATAAGTGTAAGTTACCTGGGTTCGTCTCTACAGAGTCACAGCTGTATTGTGCACGCACTGCCGCACTTCCACTCAGGCCCCTGCAGGGAGCGGAGGGAGTCTGTTGCCAGGGCTATATGGCTCATGCATGTGGAACAAACTTATGTAAGAAGATTCTATGGAAAGGCAAATGTGGGAACTTTGACAAACCAGTTTTTAAAATTCCCTTCTCACTGATACGATCCCTCAACATCTCTCCCTTCACCCCAGCTTCCAAACCCTTTAACAGCCCTGGCGCCAAGCTCTGGTTAGCTTTGTTGTTCTCTGTTGTGAGCATGTGGGTCATTAATGAGCTTTGGTCCTGCAGCAGGGCCAGGAGAGCCCATGATCTCACTCCAGGCCTGTCAGCGGATATGGGTATGTGTGTTAGATTAGTGCCCCGCAAAGCCTTTGAGAGCCATATACACACCTCTCACCCCACAGCTCCCTGCCTGCCTCCCTCTAATGGATGAGATGTGAAATAAAAGAGCATCCTGCAAATGCTTATAGCTTCTCCGATACCACCCCATTAGCTGTCTTGGGCAATCGCCCAGCGGGGCTAGCCCACTTTTATCTGCCAACAGGCTTCGAATGCTCCAGCTGATGAGCTGGGAGCCCTAAGGAACTGAGACAATAGCAAAGCCAAGAGTTATTTACCTGGCCATAATTTATCAAGCCTGATATATGTTTCCGTAATGAACCCAAAATGGAACAGGGTGAAGATTAAAAACAGACCCCACCTTACTCCGCCAGGCCCTACTCCCACCATCCCCCAGTGTTAGCATTTTCCTGAGTGCACAGAACATAGATAAGATGAAGTTAAATTTATCTTCAAAGAACCCCCAAAAGTGGCTCCCTCTTAACCCCCTGCTCACCACCCCCTTCCTTACCAGTATAAATCTTTCCCTTATCTTAACTTCCAAGAAAGGGGGGGGGAGGGGAAGGAGAGAGAGAACACAGCAGACTTTTTTAAGCCCAAAAAATCTCTGGTTTGTATTAAAGAGGCAGGATAAAAGAGCGCAAAGGGCCCCATCGAGAGCATAAATAACACAGGATGGGCCAGTCCAAGAGATTTACACCGGGTGGTTTTCAACTCTTAAAGAAACAAAAAGACCAACAACAACAAGGAAAGTACAAAGGGGGCTTGTCTTTTGCAAAGAAGTTTCCATATGGGGTAAGAATCGACTGTGCGCAGAAGATGTGAAAACAGCTGTGAGGTCAGCAGGAGGAGCTTCAAAGCAGCTGCCCTGCCGAGAATCCATGAGTTCCTGACAACAGGCCACGGGGAGGAAGAGTTGCTAGCGGCTGGGGAGGGAAGGGGAAGCATCTGATTTCTACTGAAAAAGATACTGCAGATGATACAGAGGTTCTTCCTTTTAACAGAATAACCTCACACATCTCATTGAGAGACCACTGAACACTGCAATGCTGGGTCAATATCACCAACCATACAGACTGCACATGGGGAAACTGAGGCATGGAAAAGGTGACTTGTTGAGGGCAGCATACCAAGTCGCAGGCATGGAATCCAGGTGTCCTGAGTCCCATTCCTATGCTCTATCCACTATCCCATGGTATCCCCAAATGTCTATCAGTCTTGACTGCTGATGCCGTTTTCATAGTGAGAGTGTCAATGCACAAGAAGACCAAAAAGGGTGGTGAGGGTATGGTAAAGCCAAATGCTTCCCTCTCATGCCTAACCCAGACTATGTCAATCACCTGTTAGACAAGCCACACTATGGACTGTAGCTATTGGGATGCTTGAGACTGTAGCATTTGAAGGTTGGGGATCAGATTGGATTATGTGCAAAGGCAAATGAAGTTGGCAACATCCGTCTAGCCCCCCATTGTGCACCTCACAAAGACATCACATGATCAGCAGCATCTGCTCAGAGGGGAAAGGACTGGAATAGCAAGGTGCTGCAGGACAGAAGCAAGTTGCATTGGCAGAGCTGTGTCGAAATGCCCAGCAGTGGTGCTTGCTCATTGGTGGGTCTCTGAAGGCCTGATTCATGGCTGTGGTAGTAGAAAGGAGCCACAGTCTCCTGGGGAATACCTGTGATGCAAGAGGCCTCTGCAGGAGCTGCTTGCCCCTCATAGGAGGCCCCAGTGCCAGGGGCATTTCAGGTGGGCTGTGGGCACGTGGAGGAGTGGTGGTGGTGGTGGGGTGGAACCAGGTGGGGTGGCAAAAGCCCTCTTATGCCCTGGTGATTCTGTGTCACTTTGACCAGAACGGCCATTCCAACCGGGCTGCAAGTTATGGCAGGCTTGGGGGTGGTGTCTTAGCCTACACTGGGGGCCAAGCTGGCTGTCCCTCAAAAAGAGTGGGAACCTGTCTTTGTACCACCCTTAGCAGCAGTGTAGTGACGAATCCCCTGTTAAGTTTTTCCCATGCCTTCTAGCTTGCTGCTGGGCTCCACAGCTTGGCCTCATTCCCCGCAGGATGCTCTCCTGCACCCTGCCTCAGGGGAGAGCCCTGATATTCTCCCTCATTCTAACTAGGTCTTTAGTTCTCTGCCCGAGTCTCAGAAGCCAACTTGAGCTTTTGTTTTAAATTTCCTTGAGCTGCCTTTGTGGCAGGTTGGGAGTTTGGGGACTGAACTTTTGTTTTATTTGCTGTAAAAGGAAATCACCTCAGGCAACTAAAACCAGGATTAAAAGGGAAACTGGTTATCCTGCAGGCAGCAGGGCCAGATTCCACTGCAGGCTTCATTCCCCATTGCCCTGCCAGTGACCTCTTCCCTGACCTCATTAGCCCTTCTGGGGATCAGAGGGGGTTTGGCTCAACTGACAATTGATGAGATTGCATTGGCGATGACAGAACCAGCTTGAGGGGCCACAAGACTCATTTCATCCAAGACTCAGGTTGCACTTGAGATATGGAGAGGCTATTTTCCGAAGACACAGCCTCCCTGTGGCTCAGCCATGTTTACATATCCCCATGCCACTCCAGGCCTGTTTTATGGCTGCCCTGGAAGCCTATGTCCTGGATTCACACACAAGCAGTGAGATGTTGACCCAAACTTCTTGCCATGACCATTTTTGCAGCTTGCACAGCCAAACTGCTGCCATTTCTTGTGTTTCTGCAGTGCATTCTGGGAGGCAATATGATGGCTTTCCATATGCAAACAATTCACTCCACAGAGGACTGGAGGTCTAGGGTTATTAATTAGTTAATGTTTTCAAAGCGCTTTGAAGAGAGAAAGCCTTAAATCAGTGCAGAGTTGTTATTGTCTGGGTCTAAATAGATTGGAATCAGTGACAAATCAAGGTAATGAAATGGGCCTGCAGTGGGAAATGAAAGGGAATAGGGTTGAAGATAAATTGTCAGAACTAGAAAGCTGCTGAGAAGTAGAGCCAACCCAAGCCAGTTCACTCACCCTCTGGGGCAGTGGAGATGCTACCCATGGCTGATGTGGTAAGGTATGAAATCCTGGAGGGAGGGAGTTGTGGCTCTATCACTTGAAGAGTAGCTCAGTTGGGTAGTTTATGGCAACAGAGGAAACAGCTCACTCCATCTAACTAATAAGACAACCTGCGGTTAGTGGCCCCAGTAGCAAAACGAGATGGTTGAAGTGGAGCAAAGAGGAGACAGGCAGAATGCTGCTTCTAAGTGTGTTTTAATGTAGGGTCTTCCCAAGAAAGCTGCATGGGGAAACCACCAGTTTTTAACCTCCTCCAGGCATTCTCAACATGCAGCCTCTGCTCGTTGGTCTTCATCTTCCAATCTGAAGGCTTTCTTCAAAGAAATGAGGAAAGAGAAAGGGGGAAGAGAGAGACCATGGAGCCTCCAACAAGCCTAACTCTCCACTGCCTTGCACCTTGTGTGTCATTTGCACATGCACAAAGTGAGCACGCCCTATGTAAAAACACTGTCAAATCAGAGTTCTCCACTCACATCCCAGCAACAGCATTTCACACCTACGCTGCCCTCTGTGCACAGATGTAAGTGACACTCAAGGTACAATGCTGTGTAGAATCAGGCCCAGGTCTAGGAGTCAGTGATCTAAGATGCACATACATTAGCTGCCGTACCTCTTTCTGTCTTTCCATTGCTCATGGAGTCCAGAAGCAGTCAAGAGGCAAAGCACAATGCAAGACAAAAAAGGGAGGAATACCAGGCTGGGGGATCAGTGACTAGCATAAAAGCCCAGCAGGTCAACATAGGCAGAAATGTACATGCAAATGGTCCTTCAAGTGTTTGCTACGGTCAGGCTTTTCCAAGGTCACACTTTGAGGGAGCGTCCACAGTGCCCCCTGCCCATTCCTCCCCCCCCCCCCCCACCGGGGAGTGACACTGCTGTATCTAGATGGAACCAAGGCTCCAGCAACCACCAGTGCAGGGTATTCAGCTGTAACCCCCAACTTGGGTTACTCCAAGTCCAGCTGGAAGATCCTGGCAGTGACATGAGTGTGTTGATTCTTAACTCAATCCTTTAGTGCACGTAATATGTGGCCAGATTTGGGTATTCATTCAGCATGACACACACATACCCCCAATCCTCTCAACTGATACTGGGGGGAGGGTGTTGAAGATTAACATTTATGACTGACATGCCCCCTGTGTAAATATATTACTGACAAAGGAGAACAACTCTGCAAGGAATTTTCCAGGGGATGCTCTGCAGCAGAGAAGCCAAGAGGGGCTACCTCTCCCCTCCCAGGGTCCTCTCTGTTCACAGAGGGAAGGGAGGGTCATAAAGGGGTAGGACAGGCTGCAGTGACCTGAGACTCACACGCTAACACACACGCACCCCCGCTGAGCGGACAAAGGAAACTGGGCAGACGCAGTCAAATTCCTGAAAATTATTTTTTCATTTTCTCCTTTATTAGTTTTTTATTAGAGAAAAAAATAAACACAGGCTGAGTCTGTTAGAATGCGGGGCTTAGCAGGAAAAGCTCCCGGCCAGCTGCTGCGTTTCCCCGCTCTAAGGGATCCAGGACCTGGCTGCTCTGCATGCTAGGGGACAAGACCCTGAGCCGAATGATTCTGTTTCTACCCCACCTAGATCCTGAACGGCAGCGTCTCTTTCTGTCCACTGTGTAAGAGCCCCAGGAGCTGATACACATCAAGCAAGCACAGTGGGGACACAGTGTAGGTCTTTCTGGATGTTTTCAAATAACCAACAATACATAACAGAGTGCGGCCCCTGGAGCCCTGCATGCCCATGTGCCCATTGGCCAGTTTTGTCTCACACACCTGACCAAGGGCAGGTTTTATTGCTGGTCCACTCTACCAACAAGCACTTTCTATTCAACAATCAAGGAAGATAAAAGTCCCAGCAAACAGGGTTCCATGCACCAATCTTTTCTTTAAATATTATGAAAGTTAAAGCCCTTGGGATCACAAATAATAATGCTGTGCATTTATCATCTATGTGCTTTGCAAATTAACCAATTACTCCTGACAATGGTATTGGTCCATTACTAGATGGAAATGGTAGAATTACACCTCTACCTCGATATAGTGCTACCCGATAGAACACGAATTCGGATATAATGCGGTAAAGCAGTGCTCCGGGGCGGGAGGGGCTGCGCACTCCGGTGGATCAAAGCAAGTTCGATATAACGCGGTTTCACCTATAACGCGGTAAGATTTTTTGGCTCCCTAGGACCGCGTTATATCGAGGTAGAGGTGTATCAATAATAATGCAGAAAAGGCAGAAGTGTTAAATAAATATTTCTGTTCTGTATTTGGGGAAAAACAGATAATATAGTCTCAAACACTCTTCCTGTTCCACTAGTATTTCTGGAGGATATGAAACAGAAGCTACTAAAGTTAGACATTTTAAAATCAGCAGGTCCATATAAATTGCATCCAAGAGTTTTAAAAGAACTGGTTGGGGAGCTGGCTGGATTATTACCCTTGATTTTCAAGAAGTCTTTGGAACGCTGGGTAAGGTCCAGAAAACTGTAAGAAACCTAATGTTGTGCCAATTTTTAAAAAGGGGAAACAGGGTAATTAAAGACCTGTCAGCCTGACATCAATCCAGGGCAAGATAATGGAGCGGCTGATATGGGACTCAATTAATAAAGAAGTAGAGGAGGGTAATGTAATTATTGCAAATCAACATGGGTTTATGGAAAATAGATCCTGTCCAACTAATTTAATATCACTTTTTGATGAGATTACAAGTTTGGTTGATAAAGATAATAAGTAGATTATGTCAACACTAGACTTCTGTAAGGCTTTTGACTTGGTACCATATGACATTATGATTAAAAACTAGAACATTATAGAATTAACATGGCACACATTAAATGTCTTAAAAACTGTCTAACTGATAAGTCTCAAAATGTAACTATAAATGAAGAATCATCATCGAGCAAGTGTGTTTCCAGTTGGGTCCTGCAGGGATCCGTTCTTGGCCCTATGCTATTTAACATTTTTACCAATGATCTGGAAGAAAACATAATCATTACTGATAAAGTTTTCAGATGAGACAAAAATTGTGGGAGTGTTAAATAATGAAGAGAAGTGATCTAGCTTGCTTAGTAAACTAGATGCAAGCAAACAGTATGCATTGAATATGGCTAAATATAAATGTATACATCTAGGAACAAAAAAAGCAGACCTTACTTATAGGATGGGGGAATGCTATCCTGGGAAGCAATGACTCTGAAAAAGATTTGGGGGTTGTGGTGGATAATCAAATGAACATGAAGTTCCCAGTGTGATGGTGTGGCCAAAAGAGGTAATGCAATCCTGGGATGTATAAAGAGGGGAATCTTGAGTAGGAGTAGAAAGATTATTTTACCTCTGTATTTGGCACTGGTGCAACCATTGGTGGAATACTGCGACCAGTTCTGGTGCATACAATTCAAGAAGGATGTTGATAAATTGGAGAGGGTTCAGAGAAGAGCCACAAGAATGATTAAAGGATTAGAAACATCCCTTATAGTGATAGACTCAAGGAGCTCAATCTATTTAGCTTAACAAAGAGAAGGTTAAGGGGTGACTTGAGTACATTCTGTAAGTACTTATGTTGGTGAACAAATATTTAATAATGGGCTCTTCAAACTGGCAGAGAAAGGTCTAACATGATCCAATGGCTAGAAGTTGAAGCTAGACAAATTCAGACTGGAAATAAGGTATAAATGTTTAAAGGTGAGAGTAATTAACCACTGGAACAAATGACCAAGGGCCGTGGTGGATTCCCCATCATTGACAGTTTTTAAATCAAGAAGGATGGTTTTCTAAAAGCTCTGTTCTGGAAATTATTTTGGGGCAGGTTTCTGGACATGCATTATACAGGGCGTCAGAGTAGATGATCACAATGACCCCTTCTGACCTTGGAACTGATGAATCTATGGATCTTTTGGGAGCTTCCTGCAGACCTTCCCTAGCTCAGCTGGTCTGATTCCCCCACCTCCTAACAGGTTTGGTGCCCTGAACTGAAGGATTGCCTTGTCTAATGTACAGTGTTCCTGAAGTCCTCATTCCCACACAACAGTGATATCGGAAGGTAATCATGTGAGTGAGATTTACCCTTTCACAACACTGTAGCAATTTGACACCTGGCTCCCTCACCCCTGCATCTCAGTTTCCCCATCTAGAGAATTGGGATACTAACTCTCAGCAACTAGGGAGAATTAGCTAGACCTGGTCCAATAATATACACCAAAGCAAAAATGTGGCCAATTCAGGTCTTTTTGTGGTTCACAAATTGTTCCCAATTTCTGAAAATGTCTTTATTACTAGTAATGATCCAATGAATATCTGGCATGAATAATTATCAGTATCTGGGTAGTTCTTGAAGCGTTCACCACAATTATTCACTCTTCATTATTCACAATGCATCATGTGTGAATGGTTACATGGCCCTGTCTCTGCTTTCTACTTGGATGATCATACCTTGTTAGCAGGAAAATAACAAAAGATGAATCATGGATTTAAGGTACAAATCTGTAGAGCTCTTGGTAAAGGCAAACATTTCCATGGCCACAAGGAGCCATCCAAATATTCATGTTACAAATAGTTCAATACTGCCAATAGCAACAAATGACATTTGAGTTGTTCACTCACTAACACATTCTTGAGTCTGATTCTTTCATCACTGACCAAGCTCTAGAATTAAATATTTGTACAGTGCTCTGAGATCCTAAATGAAAGGTTCTAGAGAAGGGCATAAACTCACATTCAAAATAGAAAAATACATATATACTGATCAGCACGTGCTGTCTGTATGAGTGTGTGAGATAGACACGCACACACACACAGCTGGAGCAGGGGGCAGAGTGAGCAACTAAGAAGGAAAGCCACAATTAAAATGGCAAGTCAAGATAAGTCATAAGATAAAATGCCAGGCCAAAAGGAATACCCTGGATTGTTTCTTTTTGTTTATTGTCTTTTAGGGTGAGATTTGTGTCAGCCCCATTTATCCCTGTGACAGCCTTCTCCCATGTATGGATTTTCCCACACAGTCAGTGCAGTGCATTCCCATTTCTCACAGGGCTGGGAGAGTGCAAAGGTGGCCCCTACCTCTATTCCTCTGTGCTGAGAACAGCTTGGCTAGACCCCAGGATTTGGAGGCCTGAGGCCTTCTCTGCACCTAGCATCTGTTAGGCACATCTGAGGAGGGGAGCTATTTACATCTTCCTGGTCCTGGGGTCGGTTGCGGACCAGCTCAGCTCCCATGCAAATTTAGACTTTCTGTGGCCCTAAGGGATTGTTAGAATGCAATGAGATCTGACCATGACCCCTCCATCCTCAGGAATCTCGCACATCTCCTACAACTAGAAGCTTCCAAGGGGTGAGTTGAAGCTGGCTATGCTGGCTTTTTGCCAGCTGGGGACTCTCCTCACTGAGGGAATCCTCAGCTGGAGAGATCTGCTTTCTGGCTCCTTTGCATCATGGAAGTTCACAAAACAACCAGACTGGGGCTTAGCCTCTAGCAGTGACGGGCTCAAATCATTCTATGACTACCTAGCCATGGAGAGAGGAGCAGAGTTGGCTGGCTCACAGAAAAAGTCCTAACCAATCCTTCTCAGCTGGAAAAAGGATGGCTTGGAAGGCTGAAACAGGGGGTCCTAAATCACAATGAGGGGCACAGAAGAAAGATCCAGTTACCCCTACTGGCAACAAGTGAGACAGAATGAGAGTGCTTCCCTAACCATAAACCAAGTCAGCTGTTACCATCAGCTTGGAAAATGACCCAGGACAACTAAAACTCCATCAGGCTCACATGCTACAGTTACCCATTTAAGGCTCAGACCAGGGTCTGTGCCTTGGGTCTAGGTAGTTCCCAGTAGGTCCAGGTAGAGAAATTCCATTTAGGCCACACCTAGTGGCAAATGCTTTGCTGGAGTATTTTTTTGTTTCTGGGGGACAGATCTTCCTGGGGAGTGAATCTGAGCACTCTTCCACCACCTCTCAAAACCAGTGAAAGCCAAAATTGGGCAGTTTTGCCCAACCCTTCCCCCCAGCTCCTGTACACAGATGTGCCTGTGGTTCTCACAGATCCTCTGAAGGTAGGTGCAGACAGTGGTGCTGGAACAATTTCTATAGTGGGGGTGCTGAAGGCAGAAACCATGTATTTGGGTTGTTATTACTACTGCAAGCCAGGGGGTGTGGTAGCACCCCACAGCACTTCTAGCTCCAGCACCTATTAATGCGGGACAGTACTCGGCTGGTTCCTTTCCACGGGAGGCGTGAGGAGCTGGGAGGCCTTCTGGAGTTAAAGTACACAAACAGGCTGAGGTCACCCCATCTCCTGATTACAATCCAAACATCCCCAACAGGGTGAACACCAGTCAGCCCCCTCCAAACACTTGAATCTGGGCCAGGCCAACAGCCCCTGGTTTACCTTGGCTCAGTCCCTCTCCACTCCTTACCAAGACATAAGACCCCATCCCCCATTCTGCTGACCATCCAGCTGGGGGGTCACCAACATGGTAGAATCCAAAGCCAGGACTTCAGTATCTGTGAGAGATGAAAGCAGAAGATGGATAGATAAATAAATACCATGGGAACAAGAATGTCTGGCCAGAGAATGAGCTAACTGCGGTGAGGGGTGGCGGATTCTGTTGAATTGATGCAATCTGGAGGAGATGTTGCCCCCACGCCCCCAGCCTTGTGTTATATGTTCCAGGTTTATTCTTTAGTCACATTCCCATTCCTTGCTGGCTTTAGTGACTATTTATTAAATATTTATCTCCTCCTCCCCCCTTCCCAAGCCCCTGGCTCAGGAGATGAGCATCACAAGGGAATTCTGATGGGAACAGGTGGAAGATGTCTTCAAGTTTCATGAACACCTTGAATGGTTAAAGATGCACATCTTCCCTGAAAGTGAAGAAAGAAGTGAATCCCCTAGAATTGTGTGAGTCAGATTCAGCTTTCAGTGAGAATAATATAAATCCAGAGTGGCTACACTTAAATCCATGAATTTGCAACAATATCATTGAGAGCAGAATTTAGCCTGTATATCTGTACATTAACTGTAATCCTGATCATATTCTGGAATCATCATGGAGAAATCCTGAAACCTAGGTGCCCAGGACCACGGTTTTGCAGGAATGTGTAATGTTGAGAGTTAATTCCCTTCCTGTTCCTAGTAACCCTTTCCTTGTCCCCAGTAGGAAGGATGATGTTCTGGTTCCCAGCACAGCTGCAGTCTCACCATGTAGTTCACATTAGTGATGCAAAGGGCTGCCAAGATCTATTGCCCTTCAGTGAAAGTGCTCAGGCCTCTGGAATCAATTACTCCTCAGTTGCAGAAATCAGTCAGTTGTACAAGGGTCTACTTGGCAAAGCAACTTCAAGAACCCAGAATGGGACCCAGTTCTGCCTGAATCTCCCCCCGCCCACCCTCCTTTTGCTGTCACACTAGGGGAAGATGGACTTGTGGGGTAACTAAGCTTGGCACTGGTCAGTCAGATCACAGAAAATCCTCATGCACAAAGCAAAGCCAAAGCTGCCATGCTCCAGAACCAGCCATTCAAGGTGTAACCCTGGCAGGAGAGAGGACACTCACAGATGTGTTCAGCTCCCCACCCCCAGAATTAATTTTGAATTAGTTGCTCCCACACACCCAGATAAAAGCCTCAGTGATGAAAGCAAGAAACCTTATATTTATCTCAGAGGCTGCTGACCTTCCCATTCTCCCTGTCCTGGCCTGCCCAGCAACCCTGCTCTGAATCTAACAGTATCTAACATCCAAAGCCATGTGTGAGTTATTGCTAAGTGCAGAATCGCTGCTGCATTTACCCACAGCATCCCTGCACTGCTGGTATCTAACTCATAGATGTGTAAAGCACCTTTGGGATGCCAGGGGTATGAAATGCGCTGGATAGAAGCACATGCCCCTGTCGCTTAGATAAATTGTCATTTGAAGGTAAATACTCCTGAGAATGTATGTCCCCAGGAGAGCTCGGCTCAGCAGCCTCTGAGTGCTTCCTCTCCGTGCTCCAGCAGTACACTGAGGTGAGCTAGGCACAGTGAGTCAGCCACTCGTCTCAGAGCAGTACACATGACTGTCTAGGCTCCAGTCCACCAACTGCTAGGCCTGGCCCTCAGCCAAATAGCCTGGGGGCAAGTCCAAATTCAGCTCTCTCTCAGCCAGGATTTTGTCCCTCTTTGACCTAGAGTCCCTTAGGGTTGCCTGGATCTCTTCAAGGCCTGAGGATAACATCCCTTTGGGCTGAGCTCACAGCCAGTTTCTGCTCTGCCCTCCTCTATTGAAGGATTAGAGGAGAATAACTCAAGCAAACTCAGTGAGATATAACAAGGAGCACTTAGTGGCATGAGGATGCTGCAGTACACAGTATTAGTCAACAAGTGATAAAGCCTCAAATTGCTTTTGGACCAGCTGATTCTACCTTGAGCAGATTTGTGTGCTTGTGGTAAGCCAGCTAACCTCACTTCTAGCACTTCCCCCATGGAAACATGAAGCCATCCCAAATCCTACCTTTAACCTATAGGGGAAAAGATTTCTAAGGACATTAAACAACCCAGAGCCTTCTCTGATGACAGTCTAGGCCTGTGTACAAGGTAAACATCAGCATTCCTTCCCCAGCTCTAATGTTCATAATGGATCACATGACAGTTTCAGTCCCAGGAGTGCCATCTATTCTGTATGTTTAATACAGGTGAAATGCACTTTACCACACATAGACCGCAACTGCAAACAACTCTGGGAGAAATTTGCAGCAGACCAAGAAACAATTAAATATGTTTAATCACATCATGTCTAACAAATATGTGGAAAGGTGTTTCCTTCCCACCATTACCCCAATCCAAGCTCCTTGTGTATCTTGGCGTCTTTCTGGCCCCCATATGACACAGGGTCCTGCTTAAGTAATGCAGACCTGACATTGAAATATTGCAACACATTCCAAAATGTAAAGTCCAAATGAGTACATCCAAAGTCCAAATCTCTACTGCCTCCCAGCTTATCTGGTCATTTATATTGGGCAAGATGGACAATGCTCCCAAGTCAGGAGTCTCCACTCATTCACACTGGTGGGTAGCATTTTACTCTGAATTTGTGCATGTGTAAAGGTCTATGCAAGGTGCAAAGCAGTGGAGAATCAGGCCCACAGCCCAGTTCAGGAGAAACTGGCTATGCAAGATGCAGGGGCCCTTTTGGGGAACCCCTCCCAGGCTAGAAATGCCCTCTTCTAGTCATGCCAGTAACAATCTTCTGGAGGAGCTTTCTTGATCTGAAGTGCAGCTTAAATAAATAGACCCCACTCTCCCATTGCCCTGCCCAAGCTCTGACCTAGGGCTAAAGAAAAATCCTGCTTTGGAAATAAGACTAAAACAGAGATATGGCGTGGACTCAGCATAGGACTTGCATTCCGATCAGTCACTATAAACAAGAGAGTTGCCAAACATAATATTATAAAACCAATTTCCTCTCCAAAAGGCCCAATACTTACTGCTTCCAGGTGGAATGACCAGTGCAGACGGATAGGCTTGGGCACTGAAAACCCACATCTTATCCTTCTTATCGTTTTTTTTCCTTTTTTAATCCCAGTTTTCACGTGTATTTGCTTTTGTTACAGCCACAGGAGAAGGGGTAGCAATGGAGAGATGGTTCTGCACTGCCTGATGCTTTGGGTGTCATTTATACAAGTCCAAAACTACTGCAAGTGGGTCCTAAGACCTAGCAATTCAGAAGTCTCCACTCCCATGCCAGTGGGAGCATTTTATACCCACTTTGTTCAGATGTAAAAACACACAAAATGCCACTCAGTGGCCAGTCAGGCCCACATCCTCATTCATAATGCTAGGGAAAAGGCACCAAAGATTTGCCATTTTCTAAGGTGCTGGTTTTATTTGTTTCCGCTTTTACAGCAAACAAAGTTAGAAAACTAGAACAGGATCTGGTGTAGATCCCCTGGGATCTCCACAGGGAATACACTCCTGGTAAAAACCTAACCAGACATGGAGCTGCCTTCAGACACAGTCCAGGAACTGACATCTGTGTACATTAGAATAGCTATATCAGAGTATTATGGATATTCAGTGGCCAGAAGGGAGTCTCCATAATTCAACAGGCCCTGGACAATCTTTAAGTAGGAAACCAGGCCTGTGATAGGTTCCTCTGTTCCTCCAAAGAGAATATACATTTGCATTTGATATAGAAGCTCTATAACAAAAATATTCTCAAGGAATGACCTAAGCACTACAGGCTGGATCTTCCTATCACACCAATTTTGTATCAGTGTAACCCCCCTTTGTCTTCAGGGAAGCTGTCACCTCTTTGATCCGAGTGTTAGCTAATATTCAGGGCTTTGCTGGGTTGGTTCTGCCAGGAGAGGAAGTCAGGTATTTCTTTGGTGCAATCATGCTTATTTACAAAAAAAATGTACACTAAGTCCTGTTCCCTGATCCCAGTAGAACCAAACAATAGCAGGCAGTTTCCTCACACAGAAATCCCCAAGCCTGCCTCTCCAGCAAGTTCAGTGCCCAGGTAGCTCTGTCTCTCTGCTTTCTCCAAGGTCACACTCACCACTCTATCCCCGGTTCCTGCCTCACCCCTCGCAGCCTGACAATCCAAACTCTGCCCCTACCTTTGCAATCAGGGAAACCCCTGTTAATGTATCTGGGTTGGTTTTTGCTCGGCTCTCACCGGCATCTGGTTGTCTAAATAGTAGTTTCTGTTGTTTCCAGCTATCTCACTACATGAAGGGGCTTAATTGCTCCTTCCATTTAGTCTGAAAGAAGCGTGATTAACACATTCATTGGCTTTAACCAGGTCTGTTACTCTTTGGATCAAAGACCCGCTTGATGGCATCCATTAACAACGTCCAGCATAACAGAGCTACTGCCAATTTACACTACTGCTGTCTTACCAACCCCACAAGTTCAAAGATCACAAGTCAGATCGCAAAACATCCTGAGACTGGCTCAGAAAACATGAGATTTTTTTTTTAAATTTCTGAGTTCTCTTTATATGCTTTCTGCTTTTTGAGGATCTAGAGTTTGCATTTTCAAGCTTTACTCTGCAACCATGAAATCTTACTCTTTCTTTTTCTCTTTTTTATTTTCGTTAATGAAGGCTGGGATTCCTGTGTAATTACACAACTCCTGGAGCTGGGGCTTTAAAAAAATCACCAAATATTGTGAGACTCACAATAAAACAGAGTTGGTGACACTGCTAGTGTGAACGAGAGGAGAATGAGACCTTAAGAGTGTCACTGCAGTGTTTTAGGCCATTACTGGAGGATACAGAATGTAACAGCTTCTTATAAGGGAACAAGTGCCCTGACAATATAAATGAGGATCTCAGATTTATTCTCCAAGTAACAGTGCCATGTGGAATAGCACCTAGGATCAACGTGCAAGGTGACAGCCTGCCAACACTCTCTCTCCCTGAGACACCTCACTCCTTGAGATTGCAATGTCTGGTAGGGACAACATAAATACTCCTCTGGGTCCCTTGCCTCCTCTCTCCAGGCCATCTGGGATTCATCTGGGATTGAAAGAGAGATGTGACCCCTTGAAGGGAACCTTCTTGCCAGGAGAAAGATCTGAACTCTGTAGGGATAAAGGGGTTCCTAGAAGCAGACTTCCTGTAGCCAGACTCTGCTAAGCCAAGATCCAAGCAGCCTTCACACAGATTGTCACTACTATCAAAAGTACAGTCAAACTCGCCACGTGCGGGGTTCCTCTGGGATATGCCCGAGAGGACAAGGCCCTCTTGTCTGTCCTTGGTCATGTTCCACCTGCTCTTGGGGAAACCATGGTGTCATTGTGCAGTCCCAGTGCTAGCTCCAGCTGTGTCCAGAGGCCAAAGTATCTGGTCACATCTTGTTTAACTCCAGCTGGTTTACAGTCAGCAACTATAGTCCTCCGGATCCCTGTGCAAACAGGAGACAGCTGTAGCTGAGACAGAGGGAGGGTTTTTTTCTGATGATGATGATGCTCGTTGGAGATGGGCTTATGCAATAGGCCTTGGAATCCAGCCTTGTTTATATTACTGTTGCTTCCTCTCCCCCTCTCTCAGACCCCCGCAGCTCAACTCTGCATTGGGATACACAAAAATGCTCCAGTTTACTTGTTGCCTAGGATCTATTTATACATGAAAGTCTCAAGCCGTTACCTCTTCAGAAGGTTCTTGAGCTACAAGCTTTTAAATCCACATGCCAGGTGTACAGCAGATGGACAGACACAGTGGGAAAGCCCCACAGAATCACTCCCCTGCCTCCGGCATCAACAGACCAGTATCCAAGAACCCCACAGAAGGGAGCAATGCTGAGTGAAGAGGAGGCACTGCCGTGGCCCACAGTTTGGCAGTATTGAGCCAAACCCAGGACTGGTGTAACTTATTAGCATTATTGCTGGTGACACCAGGGATGAATTTGGCCATTGTGTCTATTGAACAGAGGATTTCTCAAGGCAGCCAAAGAGTTGAGCTTGCTTTTATCAGACTCTGAGCACTGGTTATTATCCCCTATTAGGAATAGATTTTCTATACAGTCATTATATTTTAAATCTACAGCATGTGCAGCCCATCCAGCAAACATTCAGAAAATGGATTTGTTTCCTGGTGCCTCTGGTCCTTAGCTGGGACGTAGGCAGGATCCCCCTAAGGTTGTATCAATGGATTTTGTGTGGCATGGAGAATATAAATCTTCACTTCTGCCTTCCCTTGTTCTCCCCAAACACCTATCCAAATGGAACTCGGTATGTCTAAGTTGCTATATGGCTCCCATACCATCTGAGACTCCCAAGTACTTATTTTTCAATCTTTCCTTGTGAGGTAGCGAAATATTATTGTGATCACTATTTCACAGAGACGGAGTTAAGGTACACATCAATCGTGAGACTTGCCCAAAGTCACACAGGAAGCTTATGGCAGAGCCAGGAATTTAAGTCACATCTTTTGTGTCCAATGTCAATGTCTTAACCACAAAATAATCCTTCTTCCTTCAATGGGTAAATATAACTAGCACTTAATCTCACTGTACCTCAATTCCCCTTCTATAGAATTGGAATATCTTCCCTTCCTCAGAGGGGTGTTTGGAGAATGAATCCATAAATATCAGGAAGGCTGAGATAGGATCATACAAGAATCTAGAAATAAAGCAAGTCCCATTTGAACTAGTGTTTGCTTTGCAAGCATGACTGGCTTCTCAGCATGGCATGGATAAGGACGCTTTATGCTCTGTACATCACTATGTACAATAATTCACAATTTCAAAGAAGCTCCGCGGTCCTGTCTGCTTCCCACCCCATTCACACAACTCAGGGCTCTGGATTACAAGACACTATGGAATGTGCCAGATAGATTCTTCCCAGGCATGGTGCAGGTGGAATTATGTCAGTCAGTAAACAAGGGTAGATCTGGTTTCTTTCCTCTGGGAATGATTTATACTCTGCCATGAGAGTGAGAGGGTAGGGGAGCTGCAGAAACAGGCAGAGAAAGTGCTCATGGACAGGGCAGTGAACCATGTTTCCTCTGTGGGTACGTTAGTCCCATACAGAAGAAACACATGGTAGCTTAATATGTTTAAAATATGTAAACTCCTTGGGAGGGCAGCGGCATAAATCCAGAGTAATTCTAAGTTGATTGAGTTACTGTGTTACAGCAGGGTAAGTGATAGCAGGATCTGGCCCAGTGTGCTGGTCACATGCAGTTTCAATCTCTGTGTAATGTGTTTGATCAAGATTATAATAAAGTGTGTGAGGAAGGAATAATTGGCCAGATTCTCCTTTGCACTGACACAAAGTGGCCTTAAAGATGGAGTAGCAGGCTTCAGGAAGATCAGCCCAGCATAGGCAGATTGTCCCATAGTGTAGAGCTGGTATAGTGGCACCTTTGCTACCTCCCCTGCAGACTGCTGGTGTAAGAGTCATGACTGGGAAAAGAGGACATTCTGTAACAGCCCCATGGGGTCACTGGCAGCCAGCTCAAGATACAGCAGCCCTTAGGCTGCTCTAATTTACACCATGGGTATCATGCTGGCATGTAACCAGCCAGGATTCAAGCCATTGTTGCATCCCTGTCCTGAGTTATTTTTTAATGAGCATCATCAGCATGGAAGTATGTCCTCTGGAATCATAGAATATCAGGATTGGAAGGGACCTCAGGAGGTCATCTAGTCCAACCCCCTGCTTAAAGCAGGACCAATCCCCAGACAGATTTTTGCCCCAGGTCCCTAAATAGCCCCATCAAGGATTAAACTCACAACCCTTGGTTTAGCAGGCCAATGCTCAAACCACTGAGCTATCTCTCCCCCCCCATGACCCTGCCTAAAGTTCCCTCCAGTGACTAGTTCTGGCATGGTGGGACCCACAACAAGGCAATGATCAATTCCCCTTCAATAGCCATTCCCCCCTCCCCAAGTCTTCTGTCTTAGTGGTCGTAATGGGTAGGAGAAGGGATAATTGGGACTTCTGCATAGATATACGATTGATTAACTCTGAGCCCTCCCAGACTACTCAGTCCATCGGGGTCAAGTTTCCTCCCCAGACTCACTCAGGAAGGTGGGGCTACTCCCCCAGCCCTGTCAGGAGAGGGAACAGCGCAGTGGAGGGAAAGGGGAGGGGTCATGCCGGGAGCAGGGAGGGAGTCTGCGCTGCTCAGCAGGCCTGACCAGGGGCTGGTCTGGTGTTGGGGGCACAGGCTGAGGCTGGCGCCAGGACAAAGCGGTTCAGAGGGTGGCACAGGCCGGGCTGATCCATACCTGATGAGCTGGGGACAGAGGGTGTTGAAGAGTCAGAGCAGGTGGCGGTGGGGGCTGGTTGTTCGTGCCGCACCCCATGCCTGGCAGGGTGGGCGGGACAGCGGGGGACAGAGAGGCTGAGTTTCTCTGGGCCAGGTAGCGCCCCAGCTGCTCTGTGGCCCGTCCGGGCCTGCTCCTTAGGCTGTGGCGGCGGCAGGGAGGCTGGGTTGCGGGGAGGCTGCTGCTGACATAGCCCAGAGACAAGATGGATATTGCGGGCCTCAACCTCTGTCAGTGTCCCCCCCCACCCCGCGGCCAGGCAGGGGGAGCCCCACACCCCAAGCCACTCATGTCCCCTACTCACCCGAGCCTGCATCGCGTCTCCTCTAGTCCCATCCCAGACACCCCCCGCTGCATGCAGCCCAGCCGCCTCTGTCTGCAGAACTCACATGGTGGCCAAAGCATGAAGGGGCATACAAATGTTTAGCATATCTGGCACGTAAACACCTTGCAAAGCCGGCTACAAACGTACCATGCGAATGCCTGTTCTCACTTTCAGGTGACATTGTAAATAAGAAGCAGGCAGCATTATCTCCTGTAAATGTAAACAAACTTGTTTCTCTTAGCGATTGGCTGAACAAGAAGTAGGGCTGAGTGGACTTGTAGGCTCTAAAGTTTTACATTGTTTTATTTTTCAATGCAGTTATGTAACAAAAAAAATCTTCATTTGTAAGTTACACTTTCAGGATAAAGAAATTGCACTACAGTACTTGAATGAGATTAATTGAAAAATACAATTTCTTTTGTTTATCATTTTTACAGTGCAAATATTTGTAATAAAAAATAATATTAAGTGAGCACTGTTGCAATTGAAATCAACATATTTAAAAATGTAGAAAAACATCCAAAATATTTAATAAATTTCAATTGGTATTCTATTGTTTAACAGTGTGATTAATCGTGATTAATGTTTTTAATCGCGATTAATTTTTTTTGAGTTAATGGCATGAGTTAACTGCGATTAATTGACAGCCCTAGTTCCTACCCTAGATGAAACCAGAAAGTGCTAGCAATTTCACAGGGCTTCCTACCAGGGAGGTGAGAAACTGGGAATTCTTAACTAAACTGAATTGTCTGTGGGAGGCTCCTGCCTGCAGCAGCCCCCTGGTCCCCATTCTCAGTGGCCTGTGCTACATGTTGAAAGTGACAGGACCACTGCGTACCAGACAGCAGCTAGCTCAGTTCCTCATGGGGTCATCTGAATGGTGGTGTGGGAGCTTTACCAAGCTTGTGGAGATAGGAATAGAAGGCAGCAAGGACCAGATGGAGAAGGACATCCACGGTGGGCCTGATCCAAAGGAACAATGGGGATGGGGCCTGCTGTGAACTTGATGGACAGACTGAGCCAGAAGAACCAGGGGAGTGGTATACATCTGCTGTGTGCCCCACCCTGATTCTGAGGACTTATTTACAAGCATCAGGGGAAGCTGGGTTTGAATTGGCCCAATTCGCAACCCCACACAATGAGATGACAAGTGTGGAACAGCCTGTGTTGACTGGGGATGACAGAGAGGGTGGGGGGAGAAAGTGGCAGGGAGGCAGGCGCACTCCCTGGAGATAAGGGAGGAAATAATGACTAGTTTGACACACACACAAACACACAGAAAGCCAAATCGCAGAGGATAATTGCTTCAAAAAACAAAGGGAAGCTTCATATTTTTTTGGCTTGCTGACAGAATTAGCACAGTAAGCGTTAGCTGGCTTTCCTTTTGTTCTCCTCCAAAAACATCACTTTCCTTCAAGGGAGTGGGGGGCGGGAAATGAGCATCCCAGAGCTTGCAACAGAATACAGCCAGCTGCACAAGGAAGCCCCCTCACCCCCCACCCTTTCCCCAGCTACATATCCTCAGGGTATATGCATCCAGCCACAGTGCATACCTGGGAAGCTGGAACTCACTTGCTTCTGGCTCTGAGGATCCCTGTTCTGGCCTGTGAGTGTCAGGGGGACTTTCAGTACTGGTACTTATCTCTCCTCCTGCTTCCTTACCCTATCACATCCAATTCCACTGGAGTAAAGAGACATATCCATATTATCTCATGCTGCCTCCCAGAGAATGGGGCACATTGTGCCAGGCTCTGAACCCCGCCAGGTGCTGCATCCATCAGAACCTGTACAAACCCAGCACTCCCTCTCTTATCTCCCCTCCACCCATCTACTGAAGTGCCCACTGTGACTGTTTCAAGGGAGGGAGCTAGCACTGGTGGAGGCAGGATACTAGAGTAATGGTCTAATCTGGTACAGGGGCTCCTATAAGCCTCAGAAGTGTGAATGGCAGGATCAACTCAAGAGCCTCAGGGGCTTGTTCCCAAGCTCAGAGAGCTCTCTGAAGCTCCATATTAATTGCCCAGTGCCCAGGTTCCCTTTTAAACTGAGCAGGAACCATCAGTTCCGAGCGCAATGAAGCGAGGGCAGGAAGGGCGCTCTCCAATTCCCCAGCCCAGGTCTAGAATTTAGGTCAATAACATACAAATAAGAGCTCTGGATTGCACATTGACATGGATATCACATGGGTTGGCAGGGAGATAGGCCATCATCAAAGGGTTATTTATGAGACAATTTCAAAATGTCACTGTCAAGCGGCCCTGAATAATGGAAACTCTCTGCTCTGTCCTGGCCTTAAATATGAATATACAGTATAGCTATAATGAGATTTTTACTACTTTGCTGGAAGAAAGAAAACAAATGGGGGGAAAATGTAACTGAGAAATGAAAGGACTCAAGATGGAAGAAAGAGGAGCTAGGTCAATACCCCGAGTGCGGAGGCAGCAACAGGGAGGCAATATCTTGTGTAACCCAGCAGTGCCGCCTGTGGATGACTGATGGGTAGCACTGGTAGCCTTCACAGTAAGTCCCATCCAGTGCACCTCAGCCCAAAGCAATGACAGCAATAAAGTGGGGATCACACGGGTGAAGGTGTAAAGTGGGGAACTATTGGGGGATCCTCAGGTGTGTGATTGGGACTCAAGAAGTTCCCTGTTTCACCCCAAATAAAAATACAAATGTAAAAACCCCATTACTATCAGAGTCCTGCTCCCCAGATCAGACCAGAGACACCCCGCTGCTGCTCCACTTCCCAAGCCAGACATGATATCCTTGTAGCCCTTTTTTGAACCTAGTGGCTTTTCATCCGAGGGCACCTGGGTTCACATCTGGATCATGCTACTGATGAAAGCATTTGGTGACCACAGTCTAGTCCCTGGAAATCAGTTACTCACAGAACAAAACCACTGCACAGCCTGGCAGAATTAACTAGCTGTGCTGGGGTGAGGCCAAGGGTTGTGACAGCTGGGGTATAGCAGGTCAAGTCTGAGGGACATTGGCAAAGCAGGGCCAGGGACAGGATTAGAATAACAGAAGTGCTGCAGGGCAGGACGAAGGGTCCCTGGTAGACCTGGGGCAGGGTGAAGCACAAGTGGGATAGCCAGAGTAGCTACAGGTCAGGATTGGGGTGGCAGAGTTGTGTGGGGCAGGTGACAGCTGTCACAGTTTGTACACACACTATACCTCCATTGGGTGAGCACAATCAGCCCCACAACTTTCATCAGCACCAAATTCCCCTCCCTCCTCAAACATTCTTAAAAATGCTGAGCACTGCACTGTACTCAAAGTGGGGAGAAAAACTGGGCTGTTCCTTGCAAGACTGGTTAGCAGCTGTGGACCATAGCAGGTAGGAGGCGGGAAAGCAGAGGGGGGCATTGCCAAACAAGGCAATGGAGTTGTCTCCCCTCCTTCCTCCCTTCCCTGTCCTCACCTCCTGGACCTAGACCAGCCCTTCCATCTCTGCAGCATTCTTTTCTTGTTCAAAGGAACCGGCAAGGCAAGACAGTTTTTTGGTTTATTCCATAAGCAGCATCACTCCTGGGGCTCCTTCTCACCCCTAGGCACTGTCATGAGTTTACCAGATTCTTTCCCTCCTCCATCCCGCCATTACCAGGCACGCTGCGTATTTTGGAGCTCGACTGCCCTTGGCCCTACGCACCTGCTCTTAGCTCACTGCTTAGCCTTGTAAATTATTGACATCAGAAATGCAAAACCTTTAACTAGAGATCACACAAAACATTACGCTGCCTGGGATATTGGAGAAAAAAGCATACAGCATCTCCAGCCAGTCCCCTTTGCCAGGTCTGGAGCCAGGGCCCTCAGTGTCATTCTGGGGCCTGCATTTGCCTCTTGGAAGGGCAAGACTGGCGCTATGTTCAATTCACACCTTTTTCTATAATTGACTTATCAGTGCCCCATCCCCACTGCAATATCTGAGCCTCACATACAACTCCTTGATTCATCCTTATAGCCCCATGAAGTAGGGAAATGTGTCTGCCCCTGGCACTGGGGAGGAAACTGAGGCACAGAGATGATGGTCAGTGACTTGCCCAAGGCCACACAGGAGTTCAGTGGCAGCACTGGGACAGTCCAGCTCTACCAACTCACATTTTAAAGCCCTCTCTACTAAACTAGGCTGTGTCTCTGAATCTGTGCCTCGGATCTGCAGGTAAGGTAAAGCCTCCATGCAACCAGATTTTCCTCATGTAATTTTCCTTAATGAAAGGAGAGGAATATTAGTAAACAAGGCAGAACTCTGGGCCAGGCTTCCTCCCTCTTCTGCTGCTGTCTCTTGCTTGTGATATTTCCAAATCCTCCTCCTCCCCCTGGCTTTGGGTTCCCAGGAAGCCTGCAACACCATTGGAGGCACTAGGTCCCAGAATAAATTGCACACCTGCTTAAGCACATCAACTTCCCAACCTAAGAGAGCTCATGCTTGTGATTGCCAGGGGCATTTCCTGTCCCATTAAGGCCAAAGCCACCCCAGTGAGATGTGTCCAGGGATATACACTGTGTATATGCAACAGTGCAATCTGTCCCTCCCCACCGCCACACAATGCCCTGGGACAGCTCCATGCACTCACACACCTTTCCCCAGGGTCTCAGGTTGGCTTCTGTTGCTGATTTTCATGCCTCCCTCTGAAGAGTTAATGTGCCTCAGAGCCGGAATTAAAAGCTTAATAGTAAAAGAGAAGATAAAGGGAACAGTGGAAGAACCGGATTTTCTTTTTATTGGCATTTTTTTAAGGATGCAGTAGTGAGCCGACCATGACAAATATGCCTGGAATGTTTGCCCTGGAGGCCTGGTACAAAGGGGGAAAGGCCCAGAAAAAAGCACCCACCAACTCCTTATCGAAATAGCCAGTCCCACTGTTTGTGTAAAAACAAATGTAAGATCTGGTGTTTCTCCCAGGACTACAATCCACCCCCGCCCCCAGAGTGGGACATTAATGTGTGCAGAGTATGTCACTAAGTGCCTGAGGTCTCCATTGTGCTGGAGTCAGCACATTCACCAGCCAGCAGCTGTCAGAGGCATTGGCCTCCCCATCTCACAGCCTAAATGCCAGTGACAGCTACAAGATGCACAGCTCCAAAAGGAATGCAGAGGCCCTGCAACATGTGTCTAGAACCCAATGGGGCAGTGATGGACTCCAGCAACTTGCACTGGGGGCGGGTTCCTAGCGAGAGGAGGCTGATGAGGTAGGACAGAGGGGCTGAAAGGTGCTGGCATTCAGTGCTGGAAAGTCACCAAACATCATTGCCAGTTGCTCAACAGCACTGAGCAGGTGCAGACGTTAACTACGATCCAGGTGGAATCTGTGTTTGGAGGTCTCAGCACAATGAGAGATGAGTCAAGTTTCCTCCAGCAGAGGTAGGAGGCACCTGCAGAGAAGCCAGGCCTGAAACCCAAGCAATGAGCAGCAGAAGCGGAGCAGCTCTGAGGGGCAGCAACCTGGAATATGCTGCTTGCCACCAGGTGCTGTAAATGTTCTAGCCCATGTATGAGATGTTAGATGTGGGGTCTGAAACCAAAGAAGGTAATAGTGGGTCTTGTTTCCAAACTGATGGAGGTCATGGCTTGGCATCATGGGGTGACTATCACCATACACAGGAAAATGTGAGGCACTGACACTTCTGTGCTTGGGGATGTGCATTTAATAAGCTTGTAGGCTGCTTCTGAACTCTTCAGCAGTGGGAATGGGTGTCTCAGAGCCCTGGGAAAGCGATATACAGCCTTTTATGTCAAGGTTGCTGGTTCAAAGCTAGCTCAGTTCAGTAATGACAAGAAGTTCCTACCACATGCTTTCTGTGAAATGAGTTTGGTGAACTCAGTCTGCATTCCAGAAGGACAAGTCCCAGGAATACCATGTGCGACTGTGTGTCTCACACATTTCTAGGAGCAGCTCTGGCAATAGCAGTGCCAAAGGGCATCACCTGGAAGCAGACCTATGATAGACCCATCATCCCCACCCCACAGTTTTGCCTTTGTTGCTATCTCCCCAATACATCTCTGTTAATGGTTTGGAATTTAACAAATGTGTCCTGTCTCTTAGGCAGTATCCTGTGCCAGATGCTCACATCTGGGAAATAAAGGCATTGTCATAGCCTTCTGAGGTTTCCTGCTCTTTCTCAGCAGCGAGGGACCTCCTTCTTCAGTGGTCAGCTGCAGAGTCCTGTGGATAACCTTGGCCCTTTCAATATTTTGGAGATACATTGTTTTCTTCTGAACCAGTTAAGATAGGACTCTTCCAAAAGCAGCTGGAATCGTTCAACCCAAGGAAGGCTTCAGCAGGGTACCATGTCAAATCTGAGGTTTCCCACAGACTTGTATTGACACTGGATTGGTCCCATTTGAATGGTAGCAAACCAAAGTATCCCCAGGTTTCCCTTTCCACTGGATTGTCTTGTAAGCAGGTAACCTGATTTCAGTGGAAGAGCCTCATGTTCCCGGGTAGATGTCCATTGGGATTGATTCAGGTCCAAATGAGACAATCTGACCACAGTGCAGCACAATGAATATGCAAATATGAGTGCCCTCATGAAATGTTTCTTTTTGTGATTAGGAAAAGCCCAAGGAAATGAACATATCAGCTAAGTAATAGAAACATGAGGGTCCAGGCGCTAAACAAATGCTCTTAATTTATTGGCTTACTAAATAAGAGGGAAACAAACCATCTGCCCACCCTCGAATACCCATAGGCACAAACAGCCTCATTTGGGAGTGCCTCTCCTATGGTCAGGCTTCATCTGGAGGTCCCACCTGAGCCCTAACTGCTCTCTTCATGCCTACATATTGAAGGGTATTTTGTCCCACCTATCAGTGGGACCTTCCTGGTCTTCTCCACCACTTTTCTGACCCTTCATGCTATTTAAGAGCAGTGCTTGACTAAGCGGCCAGAGATACGCAGGAAATATAGATCAGTAAATTGACTCTATATTACACATAGATCAAAGTTTGATAGGTGACCCCTGGCTGGCAAGAGAGATGGTGAGATAGAGAGATGCTCTCTTCAGGCCTGCAAGCCATTCCATCTTCCTAGCTCTTGCACCCTTTGGAAACCTTCTGCCAGAGCCACCACCTCAGATTGTGAAGATGAAAAGCCTCATAAATAAGCCCTGACACCAGTCAGTATAACACATGGCCCATCAGCACCCTGTGTAAACAGAGTGTATGAACCATTCCCTGTGATTCATTTCATTCTCCTCCATCGAAAGGTGCCTAGGGCCAAGCCCCCATTCATCACTGTAATTTATACCAGCATGATTAGAGCAACTGAGCTTTTCTGCACTAACAGAGGAAGGAATGGAACAGGGAGGGAAGGTGATAGTTTTTGTTAAGCTTGGCAAGTCCATTAATCAGAGACCTGTCAGATCTCCCTAGCTCAGAGCCACATTGTTGGAATTATAAACCTAACAATGTCTTCGTTCCAAGACAAAGTGGCAAAAAAATACTGCACCATTCTCTCTCTCAGGAGTAGAATAGCGGGGCGGGAGGTGCATCAACAGAGCTAGGGGAGAATAAAGACAGGCCTGGAATATGCAGTGTTCTATAAATCCAGATTAAAGATACATTGGCAAAGCTTGGGGAGGGGGAAATAGCCACATGTTCAGTCTGAGATGCACTAGTTGGTTTCTGTGGGAGGGAGTTCACCCATAGCCTGCTACATATTGTCGAGTCTCAAGCCTTCGGTTCCACTCCTGGGTCCTTTCATGAGCAATAACATTGAGCAAACTCACTCCCCAAAGGCTTTATAGAGCGGGGGGAAAGCTGCAGGTCACTGACACCTGCACGAGCTTTGAACTCCACAGGAGTCACAATGTCTGGCGTGGTGCCAGCACCCTCAGTTGCGACTCACTGTCAGCACCCTCAGTTGCGACTCACAGGACTTAATAGGTTCATCCTAATTGCCTTGAGAACCAACCTGCTTGGCTTTGGGCTGGAAGTTCTCTCCACAGGAGGCTTGGCCTCTCAGCGATCCCTACATCTTTCTGCTCGGACAGGCAGGGGGGCTGTTTGTCATTCCAGACATTACCCACCCCTGTATTCAGAGCTCGGCCTCTCTCCTGACCTTTGTGTGGTCGTGGTGCTGGGTGTGGTTGCCCATTTGGCCCATAGTGTAATGTCAGAATATAACCCTGAACCAGCCAGCTGATCCAGGCCAAGTCCAGGAAGGCAAGAACCTTAGCACTGCAGCTGGACCTGGAACCTTTTGGCATATAACAGGTGGCGGCACTGCCAACTGCATTACACAAGGCCTGGATTCAGGTGCACTATGGGCCTTTACACAGAGCCAGTGAAGAGGCTCAGGATGCTGAGGGGATAAAAGCTCCCCCCAGATACCTGCTGATAAGCAATAGCCAGGAGGGCGTTGGTATATTCACTCAGTTTGTGGGCTGGAATATGAGCACCAGTCAGGTGCTGAGCCCTAGCTAACTCCTCTTGCAGACCCTGGACAATAGGGTGCCTTTCAGGTCCCTGAGGTTTGAGCAAACTAGAGACTGGCAATTTAGGCAACAGTTCGGAACAGCCAGGACAGGTGTAATAATAACACTCTGCAAGCCCACAGGCCTTCCATGTGAAGGACTCAGAGTCCTTTGCAAACAATGAACTAAGCCTTACAGCCCCCTTCCTCCTCTGAGAGGTGGGGTAATGTGCCTTGCAGGCTAGCGTATGGGACTGGGATTTAGGAGACCTTGGTTCTATTCCTAGCTCTGCGGAGAGACAATGGACAATTCACTTCAGTGTTCTATGCCTCAGTATTATCCCTATTTTATAGAGGGGGAAACTATTTCTTTGTAAAGTGCTTTGAACCCTACTGTGGAAAAGTGCTGTTTGAGAAATTGGTGCTGTTATTATTATCCCTATTTTACAGCTGGGGAAACAGGCACAGAAAAGTAAAGAGACTTGCTCAAGGTCACACAGTGAGTCAGTGGCAGAACTGGAATAGGACCCAAGAGTCTTGACTTTCATCTAATCCTTTGCGCTAACCACTAGTGAATTCACCTTCTTTAAAAGAAAAGACCTGGTCATGGTTACTTTTCTCTTTGCCAGCAACCAGCTTTCTCTACTTCTCTTTCATTCCTCTAGCCTCCTGAAGATTCTCTCCTCAGTTCTTTTTCCATTGAACCAAGTGAAATGCCTCTCTCTAAAAGAAGCCATCTTTAAATGAAGACTTTAAAGCAGTGGGGCTTCTAGGGACCTAGGAGTCTCTGTTCTGACTAAGAAAACGGGCTACCACCTCCGTGACATGCTGCTGCTTAAAGTCTGGGCTCAGTCTGCATGGAAGCAGAGCACAGCAGGCTGCGGCCTCACTAATTAACAGCCCCTGTTAAAAATATATTGTGCTTGGCTTAAACTAGGTTGCCTTGAGCTGGGAAGGCTGGGACTGGGGATTATTGAAAGAGAGAGTTAGTAAGGCAGCTGGGAGGAGGGGTTGGATTATGTCAATATACAATTAATTATTTATTTACTTACCACCATTTCTAAAACCAAAAAGTGCCTTTCTGTAGCGCTAGGGACCCTGGTGTCCATTAAAATACCACATAGGAAATTGTAAAACACAGGAAAACCACCCCATCAGCCTGACTCCTCGTCAAGCGCCAGTCATAGTCATCAGAACAGAACAAACAAACCAATGCCTCATTCCACCACAAGCCCCGCTGAGTCCCTCCACATACACTCCCCCTGGCCATTTGTATGGCAAAGTAGATGGGCCTTGCAGCTTCCCCTGAAGGTCATAGCAGATTTGGGCTATTTCAGACAAACAGGAATGGGTGCCATAGCTAGACACCCATCCAGAGAATGGCTTGTCTGCAGTTACCTCCCATTTAAACCAAGGAAGCTCCAGCGCCTTCATTCATTGCAGCAGCGGCAGTACCGCAGGGTATCGTCAGCACATTTTAAGCCACATAGCTAATGCTTTCTTGCTAGCCCCCCACGTAGTCATTGAACAAAGGGGATGACAACGTAGAAATCTGCAGCACCCCACACCAAAGTGCCATTCAGGCATTGAACCCCCTAAAGCAATCCACTCCACTCCTGCACAGAACTACAAGGGATACATCAGCACCTTTTGATCAATGGTATCAAAGGCAGCTGATAGGCTTAATATCAGCCTGGCAACTGCTCTTCATCCATTTCCAGAAGGAGGTCACTGACTGAGGCAAAAAGTGTGGGTTCTGTGCGATACTGACATCTGTTTCCAAGCTGAGAAAGTTCAAGGAGATGAGGCATCTCAATGCTATGAGACCTTCCAAGTCACCGTACCCAAAAAGGAAGATTTAAAGTGACTCAATAGTTGGCCAGAGTCTCAAGCTCAAAAAGCTAATGAAAGCTTCCTTCATAGTCAGAGGCATCCTGTCTTCAA
>NW_020664482.1:24729146-24736266 GCF_002925995.2 Terrapene triunguis
ACTGAGTATAACCGGGGGTACAGCCAGCGGGTACTGAGTATAACCGGGGGGTACAGCCAGCGGGTACTGAGTATTACTGGCAGGGTCAGCCAGAAGTTGCTGAGTTGCCAGCCAGCTCCCCCCATGTGATAAGTCTGTGTTCTTTGCTCTACGCAGGTGTTGGCAGAGTGCTACAGAACTGTTCTTACAGGGGGGTTCCCAGCAGTGGGTGCCCTTTTATGCCTGCCCCACTGTTAGCAAGTTATGCTGGGAGCAGTAGAATCCACCGGGCCGTGGAGTCTTTGAATGGAGAAGCACACGGATGCCTATAGTGCAATGATTGGGGGAGTAGGAAGCTTTGCTTTGCAATCTCTATGACAGGTTTTACTGCTGTCTAGCTAGCCAGGGCCTTTTCCTTCCCGGTTCTAGTGACCGACATTGCCGGGTGTGGGCATCTTTTCCCCTGAGGCACCCACTATAAATAGCAGCGGTTAACAGCATCTGTCTTCATTCAGTCAAGCCTGCCCTATGCACAGTAGATAAAAAGTTAAATGAGTAGCTCCCTGTTTGATTGAGTCTCTGTGTTCCCTGGGGGACATGCACAGTGATGCACACCACCACCAAGCCCATTATGGTGGGATTGCATTAACCAGCTAAAGTAGGCTCTTCACTCCACCAGCCCCAGAAGGTCCCATAATTCCCAGCGTCTGTCTCCTGCTCAGTTGCACCCGGCCCCATCATCACTGAAGTCAGGCTTGGGGAATAGGAGGAGTCCACAGGGGCAAGGGGATCAGGGCTCTCTGGTTGGGAAGCCCATAAACTCTCATGTCACTGAGCCATAAGAGGGAAAGTGTTTGTTGTTCTAACAGCAAGCAGCCTTGTAAGGATGGAAGCATCAGGAGGACGCCTTCTCCACCACAGAGCTCTCCTCTCCTGGCCAGAGCAGCAGGATGTTTACAAGAATGTTTCTGGCTGGTTAAGGACACACAGAGCCACAGAAAAAAAAACTCCTGTTGTTCCGTCTAGCAGATGGAAAGTAAACACAGCTGCTCCTTTAGCACAGCCTGGCCCCCCTTCTTACCAGCCGCCCACTCCCCTGTGTAGCCCCAGTGGTGGGTCCCCTTGAGCTTTAATGGCAAGGTGTGAAAGAGCCTTCCAGAAAAGTGTGGCATCTCTGGACATCTGTGTGTAGCACTAAGGTCAGCAGCTGCTCTGAAGGAGATGTTCAGACCCAATGCTACTGTGAGGGTCTCCAAACCCTTGCTGTCCAGCCCGGACCTGCCCACTCATCTGAGCCCCTGGCACCCTCTTATATATCTAGCACACATCACTACATGTTGAGTAAAACATCAATGATCAAAACAGGGCTGGGCTCAGTGGTTCAGGGAGAAGCAGCCACTCAACCAAACTGGAGAATATGGGCACAAGGAAAATGAAACTCAGGAAGAGCTAATGGGGGAGGTCAAGATGGTAATGGTGGCTGAGCCTGAATGAAAAGGCCATGTACATAGCCTTGAAACCTATCCCAGAGATGTGCTAGTGGGTATGCTAAGGAAGGGAGACCCATCGACTGGGTCCTGGGCCTGAGAAGGTCTGATCCAGACACAACCATGGAAAAGAGAGCAAGTTGGTCATATATTTCTGGCCTAGACCCAGTGGCGGATTAATAATTTTGCCGCCCCTAGGCCGGGAAATAATTGCCGCCCTGGCCCCGCCCTGACTCCGCCCTTTCCCTGCCCCACATTCCAACCCCCTCCCCAACTCCGCCCCTTCTCGTCCCCATTGGATCCCTTCCCCAAATCCCCGCCCCAGACCCCACCTCTTCCCCCAGCGCGCGGCGTTCCCCCTCCTCTCCCCTCCCTCCCTGCCCCGCGAAAGAGCTGTTTTGCGGCACAAGCGCTGGGAGGGGAGAGAAACAGGACGCGGCAGCGCACTTGCAGAGGAGGCGGAGGTGAGCTGGAGCAGGGGGCGGGGCGCGGAGGGGAGCTTCCGCCCCTGCAAATTTGCCGCCCTAGGCCTAGGCCTAGGCCTTGTCGGCCTAGGTAATAATATGGCGCTGCCTAGACCATTAGATATTGTTTCTCTGCCTACAAGAAGTGCTCTGTGAATGCTCCTGAGAGAGAGATTCTTGGAGATTTCAGTCTCTGGTCTGCTCAGAGAACAGTGTGGAGCAGCAGAATATAGGAAGACAGGGATAGGCACATCCCATGCCCACATCACGCCAACCACAGCACAACCCAGAGAACAGGTGACAGAGAGGACATGATTAAAGTCTACAAACATGGGAAGGAATCATATTCCAAAGAAGACAGGAAGAAGGGCTTCTCACTAGTCCCCAAGGCTGTGGCAGGAGCAGTGGGCCACGCCCGCAGCAGGAAGAGTTGAGGTTAGCTTTCAAACTCTACCAAGAGTTTGGATGACAGAATAAGCTCCTCATAGAGGCTGTGGAATCGCCTTTCCTAGAGACATTTCATACTGAGAGAGGCACTCAGTTCACAGGGTGGCTTGGAGATAATGAAATCAATCCTGCCCAGAAGAAGGAGGGACAGACCTAATGGCCCGCTAGGAGTATGTCCAGTTCAAATGTTTCTCTGAGAGAAATTTAGCACCCTGGTGTTGCTACTGTCAGGTCATTTTGTCAGCAGTTTGTCAGGCCTGCAGCCCTGGTTTTGGGAGAATAGCTTTTCCAGTATAAGAAAGGTACTTGGAACATCTAGTGATAGTATTTTTAAGTGGCATTGCATTTTTGGGGCATCTTTCACTGACTTTTTCCCTTCATCCCTTTTTCTTCTCTTTTCCTCTCCCGCATGGAGCTGGTTCGCTGAGCACCTGAGGAGAGAACAGGAGTGGGTTCCCCTAGCACAATCTTAGCCTGTGTGATTGGTATGAAGTCCTAATCCTGGAGGGTTCCATACTTCTCCCAGTGAAGTGTGGGAGACAGCATTGGGGCTGGGTGTGCACGTGTCTTTGGTGGACACAGGCAATGAAGCTGGGGTTTCAACAATGAGAAGGAAGCTCCAAACATCCTGCAGCCTCTGGGATTTTCCCAGTGCCCGTTGCTCCTTGCCATATTTTAACCTGATGAGCCCCTGGAACCAGGGGTTGGTGACTTCCTGCTGCACCTCCCCAGCCTGGGATGTGCTGCCTGCGTGATCCACATCCAGCCTGACTCAGGGCTGAAAGGAAATTAAACCTTTCCCTCATTTAACATATAATCTCACCGGTTTCATGGCACAGCAGCTCATGGAATATTCCATGCAGTTTAGGTTACACCCCAAAGTTATGCTTTGGGTTTTTAGGTTCAAATAAACCGTAAATCACTAAACCAGACAGCTGAATTTCACCCAATTTCATGCTAAAAATCATGACTTTTGTATGATTTCAGAAACCATCCAAGACCACCCAGGCTCCTGGTCCAGGAGCCTCAGTGTCCCTCCCACAGACTGGGGCTGAGCTCTGAGTTTGTTGTGGAACTGCAAAGGAGGCGAGTTGTCCATTTAAAGGTGTCAAGTTTTTGTTGCAAGTATCAAACATAGCACAGCAGTAGAGCCAATGAAGTCTGGCTGAGTGGAATTCTAGTGTCCTCTAATGGCCAGTGCGCTTCATGACATCTCTGCAATGCAAACTGAAGGGACATGCTGCAGGAAGGTAACAGCACAAGCAATTTCCTCTCACCAACTCCCAGAAAGATTTTGCAATAGTTCATGGTCCCACAGGTTGGACTCTCCACCAGTGATACAAGCTGTGGTGAGACTGAGTTCCATGGGTGACCAAGTCACTAAAGCAACTGATGATGGGAACCGCTGATTCCCTCTATGTGAATTTTGAGAAGGGGGCATAGAGCAGGAGAGCATGCTGGAGTGCCCTTTCTATCACTTTTCTTGGCAAGTCCTTCCCATTCTTCATGCAGGAGATATGATGTCACAGTTGACATGGTACCCCTCCCCCCAGTTTGACCAAAGTGCCATCATGTCACTCAGGTGCACAATGCAAATGCACTCATGTCTATTGTGTGTCTCTCCGTGAGAAGGTGATCAAGGATCTGTAAGTGATTACATTTTGGAACTAGGTTTCAGTGGTAGCCGTGTTAGTCTGTATCAGCAAAAACAATGAGGAGTCCTTGTGGCACCTTAGAGACTAACAAATTTATTTGGGCATAAGCTTTCGTGGGCTAGAACCCACTTCATCAGATGCATGAAGTGGAAAATACAGGAGTAGGTATAAATACAATTCACATCTTTTCATGTATTTATACCTGCTCCTGTATTTTCCACTCCATGCATCTGATGAAGTGGGCTGTAGCCCACGAAAGCTTATGCCCAAATAAATTTGTTAGTCTCTAAGATGCCACAAGGACTCCTCGTTATTTTGGAACTAGTAATTTGCAATAGAATTTCCTTCCTGCCCTGGCAGAGTGTCATGTCCTAGCTGCAGCTTCCTGCTTAGACTGCTAGGCAGAGTCAGGTCTGGGCAAAACCCTACATCCCCTTCTGGCACATGGTATCATAGCCCAGCCAGGACTGGTGCTACCATTAAGGCAAACAAGGTGGTTACCTAAGGCGCCAAGATTTGGGGGCGCCAAAAAGCGGTGCCCCCAAATTATTTTTACAGCGTTCCTGGGCTGGGCTGCCGGCGGCGCGCTGACACGTGCAGCTCAGACGCCCTCTCCCAGCGCAGCGGCCGCTCCACTTCTCCCGCCTCCCAGGCTTGCGGCGCCAATCAGCTGTTTGGTGCCGCAAGCCTGGGAGGGGAGGAGAATTAGAGTGGGGGCGGCGTGCTCGGGGAGGAGGCGGAGCAGAGGTGAGCTGGGGTGGGGAGCTGCCGCAGGGCTCCCCGGGCCAGAGGGGTGGAGAGCTGCCGCGGGGGGCGGGGCGCAAGGTGGAAGTTTCGCCTAGGGCGCGAAACTTCCTTGAATCGGCCCTGAGCCCAGCCCCTTCTTATCAGAAATGGCAGCGATTCCCCAGACTGCAGAGGCCCCACTGTACCCACAGCGGTTGGTTGGAAATGGAAGTTTCAGATGGGTTTTTTTGGGCAGCAAACCTTCAGGTGATTTCTATGGGCCCCTTCTGTGCTCCAGTGTGCAGCACATGCTGAGGCGCTGGTATGATTAAGGGAGGCATCCTTCAATTCTGTGCAGCTCCAGGATGGGGAAAGGTTTTTCCCCCAGGCTCTGAGGAGCTTATAATGGGGACAACTCATCAAACATTGTGTGCAAATGGAAGGCTTTTAATTCATTGGTCTAGAGTGGTGTGTGACTGCCAGGCGGGTGGGGAAGGGGGAGCTGGACTGAGAGATGCGGGCCTGTACGAGTCCCAGGGTGAGGCAAGGGCAGAGTGGGATATTTGTCTAGCCGAAGTGCATCGCTTTGAGTTAGGATACTCCCAACAGTGCCGGGACTGGTGACCAACCCTACAGTAACAAAGCAGCACTCCACAGCTGGCAGTGTGTGCTACCCAGCCAGCAACCCGACACTCCAAAGGAGCACTCCCAAAGAGCTCTCCAATCATCACCTGGTGCACAGCCCCAGCGCTCATGCAGGGCCGTGCGGCTCACCTGTCAGGATTAGCTGGGTATATCTCACTTAATCATCTCCCTGCCTTTGTGGGGGCCTCTGGCACGGGTGCACCTCAGTCCCTCCTGTTCTCTGCCAGTGGCACATAATAGTCTAGTCTCCTGTGGGCTGATTCTGATTGTTGGGCTTTGTGTGTGGTTGCTGGGTGCTCTTGGTGGCCTGTGCTATACATGAGGTCAGACTAGATGATCTGGGGGGTCCCTCTGGCCTTCAACTCTGTAGCCACCCCCCCAGTTCCAAACTAGCAGGTTTAGCTCAGTGCCTGTAACCAACCCCGCAATAATAACCCAGTGTGAGCAATCCTACAGTGACAAAGCAGTGTGTACAGTAGCAACCCTACAATAACCCAGTGTACACAGCCCAGCATTGCAGGGCATCTCCCAGGCCTCGACCGCCCTCTTCCTCACTACAACTCTAGCCTTCCCTTCTCAGTTCGGTAACTGGGGTATTGCACTGCCTTGCGCAGGAGGTCACGAACAGAGGCAATTGCCTTTTGCACAGTGTCCAGTGTAATTTCATCCCAGCCTTCCAGCCCCACACGCACGCTACTCTTGGGGACAGGTGAGATCCTGATCCCACTGGTTATCAGTTAATGGAAACAAACAAGGTAAGGCCAAGAAGGGAGTAGGAGGGCGGGAGTCTAGATTTGGGTTTGATAAGAGTAACTAATTGAGTACATAGTTGTATGAAAGAGCCATACTGGCCCCAGGTGAGTGTACATGGGGTGAAATATTAACCCAGGCCCACTCTGCTGAAGGAATGAGCTGTTTTCCAGGTTGGGGTTGTCTTACAGGTATTTTCAGTCCCTGAGAGCAAGGCAGCCAGCTAGCACTAACCTGCTCCCCCAATCTTCCTGCAGTGTAATAGTGTTTCCCAAACAGTGTGCACCCAAGAACACACCAGCTGCTTTTGGGGCAGTCAATCATTGTTCACGCCTTCCAACCCAGCCTGTCGGAAGGGTACAAATCGATCCACACCACACAGACGTGCTCCCACATGTATGCATGCTCACATAGTGCACCCAACCTCACTCCAGTTCCTCTCTCTGCTTGGCTCCTATAGAAACATGACCCAGAAATACAACTTCCCGCCCCCATCAACAATCAGATTATGGCCAGCTGCGTATGAGCTCCCCAAGTCCATTGGTGGGGAAACACTAGCTACAACATGAGCATCGCATTGCATCTCTCTGATGCTGGGAATGCAAAGGGGAGTGTCTCAGACTGACCCTCCTCCACAGACCATTAGCTGGGGGCGAAGAGCAAGTTACTGTTTTAGGTTGGCACCCTTGGAAGAAAGCTCTTTAGAGGTGTCTGCACTTGCTGTCAGGCAGAGAGGACAGCATTTCTGTACCCCCTGGAATTAGGGTTACCATATTTAAAAAATAAAAAAAGAGGACACTCCACAGGCCCTGGCCCCGCTCCTTTCCCATCCCCGGACCCGCCCCAACTCCGCCCATTCCCCACCCATTCCCAAAGTCCCCGCCCTAACTCCCCCTCCTCCCTCCCAGCCACGCGAAAAGGGCTGCCCGAGCGCTACCGGCTTCACGGTTTGCCGGGCAGCCTCCAG
>NW_020664482.1:24751266-24764237 GCF_002925995.2 Terrapene triunguis
GGGATACCAGATGAATTAATAACAGACAATTGCCCACCATTCACAAGTAGCTCATTCTGGCAATTCTCTTTACAATAGCAATTCAAACACACCAGGCCAACTATGAAGACAAATGGGCTTACAGAAAAATCCATTCAAATAGTCCTGGCACATTCAAGGGATCTAGACTTAGCATTGCTAGAATATCATGACATACTTCACTTTGGGGATCACCAGTTCAGAAACTGATGGGCAATAGGACAAAAATCTTAGTGCCAACCTCTAACAAGCTTCTTGAGCCAAAAACAATTGACCCTGAAGAAGCTCCTGGCCAGAACGAAAGCAACACTAGGACAAAAATTTCAAACACTTACCCCAGCGCAAGTGGAAGAGAATGTTTGATTCCAGACAGACTGTGTCTGTCAACCTGCAGTAACAGCTCTTTCATCTGCTCCGAGGTCATGCAGCATAACCATCCCTTACGGCCAGCTCTAGAGAACACGTCCAACCAAAGCCAAGAAAGACAACAACTTTCTTTTTCCTGGGGATACTCAGAGTGCTGCTGACAGAAGTAATACACCCCACCTTGTCACTGACAATGAAAGACACAGGGAGCAGCAAACACAGGCTCCATGTAGTAGACTCCCTCAAGGGCCAAACAGACCATTGCTGAAGGAACTTTTTTGGGAATGAGACTTGGCCGTGTGATCAGAAAGCCAGTGAGGGTCAGAAAGAGCAGCTGTTGGCAGATGTCCAATAAGAGAGAGAATAATCCTCTGCTCAGTCAGAGGTTTCAGGTTGTTTCCCCTGACTTCCAGCCTATGCATCCCCAATAACTAGTTGTACTGGTCTGTGGTGGTGATTTGTGGTTGGTATTAGGGTTTCTTGGCATTTGATTTTCAAAGAAAACAAAAGGGAAGATGTATCAATAGCCACTAGAGCAGATAGATACTAACCTCTGTCTCCCAATGGGTATTAACCTTTTGTAACCATAACCCATGTCTGGTGACTGAGGCCAGGACATAAAAAGCCATCTCTTTCCAGCACTCCCTTATTACAGAGGGATGAACTTTCACAGCCTCTTATCCCTCTGCTGTGCATGCAGAGATGACACTGATTCTATCAGTTTGGCTGCTGTCCCACATGCTGAATTTGATATGCATTCATGGCCTCCCCCTCTCCGCAGCCCCCCTCCCCCCATCTTCAAAGTCAAAGACCTGGCAGCCGTTCTGAAACCCGGGCAGTTTCTGTGCCACGCTTGGCACGGAGCTCAAAGGCTCAATTAACAACATCTGCTTTTGTGGGATATGAAACCCTCTCCCTTCCCTCTGAGCACTCACAGCTGGAAGCAGCATGGAGCTGCAGCCAGCAATATCCAGGGAGTTCCTTTAGCTCCCAGCAAAATCCCCCTGCTGCAGGTCAGTAGGAAAGAGCTGGCAGTATCCAGGAGATGCTGCCTACAGGAGGAGCAGGCTACCATGCAGCCATGTAGCACTTCATTTGAAAGAATTCTCGAGGCCCAACTAGCTCAGGGCTGTAGACCCCTTAAGGCCCCTCCAGATGAAGAATGATTTAAAATGCTGAGAAGTGGGCAGGGGATCAGGGCAGCATGTGATAATAATATGAGCTGATCCAGAGGTCTAGTGAGCATCTCAGTGTGCTGCCACCCCAGGATTTGCATTGGGTTCTGAGCCCTGTCCCCATAACTGGGCTGGGAAAGGCTGGACTCAGGGAGGGGATCCCTCATGTTCCTCTGCAGAGACACGCACCCGCCCCCCAATCAGGCTGATTCAAAGAGGGTCACTGCTGGCTCTGAAGGGAACTGCATTCAGCCTTCTTCAGCCAGACTCAGATGCAAGGCCTGAAAGAAGGAAGAGTGGAAACCCCAGAGGAAGCCAAGGTAATTTTGAAAGCAACATGGGGGCCAGGGAGAACACACAGCTCAGGTCCAACCTGACTGGTCATTACACAGCCATGGAAAAGCTCGAGCCCTGATCCCAATACAAACACCTAGTCATGAAGCCACACAATCCCCACTCCCCAGCAAGATGGGCAATTTTTACTATCCCCAGTTGGTGGCTGAGGCATGGGGGGGGGGAATGACTAGCTCAAGGTCACTCAACCAGTCAGTGAGAGAGCTGAGACTAGAACCCAGGTCTCCCAGGCCTTTATGCCAATTCCTGGGCAATGCTTCCTCTCAAAGCTAGGGGTAGAACCAGTCCTGGCAGCTGGTCAGTGACGAGCACAATCTCCCCCCGGCAGGCTGGGACGTGGCAAGGATGTGGATAGCCACGCAGGCACTGCCAGCATTTCAGGGTAGGGGTGGATGTGAGGATGCTGCCATTCCCTCTCCTCATGCCATCAGGCAGAGCATGGTACAGTGGCGAGTGGGAGTTCCTGCAGGAAAAAGCTCCTCTCACTCTCTATGGAGCCTGAGACGTGTCATGAAAATGGGACTTTCAGAGCCTTGTGCTAGGGCTGCCATTTTGCTTGGCTGCAGCCCCACTGATGACCCTGGCCTCAATCCCCAGTGTCAGGGACTGGAAAGTAGTCTCCATCCAGCTTCACTACTTATGTGTTTTAGAGGACAAAGTCCTCCCAATAGCAGCTCCTCCCCCAACACACACGGATTGCTCCAGTGCCCAGAAGGTATGGTGGGTAGGTGTAACTGGGATCCTCCCTCTCCCCCCTGCCCCGACAATGACTTCCTTGTTTGGGGTCTTCTTCCCTTCCGGCCCCCAAGAGAGCATCCCAAAAGCAGGACTGAGAGCCTGGAACAGCCCAGTATCAACTCCCACAGACTGGAAATGAGCCAAGGCAAGTTGTGTCCATCATGTCCCACATTCAACCTGGGATCAAAGTAGAAAAGCTCTTGCAGGCTGGGACGGGGAAAATCTTCTCCTTAATCAACAATGATTAGGAGGAAATCCTTGAAGTACACTGCCAGGCATCAGGCATTTGACTCCCATCAAAGAGATGAAGTTATCTGCACAGCAGAGAAGGGGGGGAGGAGGCAAACCAGCTTTTCTCATGCAAATATAAAACAGAAATTGAAATGAAAGTCTCCCTCATCAATAATACAATAAAAGGAGAGGGAGAGATAACAGGGAACTAGCCAGATAACAAGGAATGAACAAGACAGCACAAAACTTAACCACACCCTGCTCCCAAATCCAGCACAGCTCCCCTCTTAGGTGAGATGAGTTTATGAGGTCTCTGTACAGCCTGTATGCTCCCAGCCCCTCCAAATTAGTGTTACTGCTTTGCTGTTCTAGAGAGCCTTCCAGCTGAAGCTCTTCAAGCACTTTATTCACCAAACAATCAAACATGCTCCCTCATCTTTGAGGCGACCAGAACTTCATGCAGTATTCAAGGTGTGGTGGTACCATGGATTTATATAGAAGCATTATGAGATTTACTATCTTATTATCTATCCCTTTCCTAATGGTTCTTAACATCCCGTTAGCTTTTTTGATTGCTGCTGCACATTGTTGAGTGAATGTTTTCAGAGAACTATCCACAATGACTCCAGGATCTCTTTCTTGAGTGGTCACAGCTAATTTAGACCCTAAATTTTTGTATGTATAGATCAGGGATAGGCAACCTATGGCATGCGTGCCAAAGGTAGCACACGAGCTGATTTTCAGCGGCACTCACACTGCCTGGGTCCTGGCCACTGGTCCAGAGGGCTCTGCGTTTTAATTTAATTTTAAATGAAGCTTCTTAAACCTTATTTACTTTACGTACAACAATAGTTTAGTTATATATTATAGACTTATAGAAAGAGACCTTCTAAAAATGTTAAAATGTATTATTGGCATGCGAAACCTTAAATTAGAGTGAATAAATGAAGACTCGGCACACCACTTCTGAAAGGTTGCCGATCCCTGGTATAGATGGAGATAAGTTTTCCAATATGCATTATTTTCCACTTATCTTTGCACTTTGAATTTCATCTGCCATTTTGTTGCCCCTTCACCCAGTTTTGTGAGACCCCACCCTTTGTAAGTCTTCACAGTCTGTTTTGGACTTAACTATCTTGAGTAATTTCGTATCATCTGAAAACTTTCCTACCTCACTGTTTACATGTTTTTTCAGGTCATTTATGAATATGTTGAACAGCACTGGTCTCAGTACAGATCCCTGGGAGACCGTGCTATTTATCTCTCTCCATTCTGAAAATTGACCATTTATTCCCACCCTTTGTTTCTTGTCTTTTAACCCATTACTGATCCTTGAGAGGACCCTCCCTCTTACCCCATGATTGCTTACTTTGCTTAAGAGCCTTCGGTGAGGGACCTTATCAAAGGCTTTCTGAAGGTTCAAATACACTATATCCATTGGATCACCCTTGTCCACATGTTTGTTGACCCCCCCCCCTCAAAGAATTCTAATAGATTGGTGAGGCATGATTTCCCTTTACAAAACCTGTGTTGACTCTTCCCCAACGTATCATGTTAATCTATGTATCTGGTAATTCTATTCTTTACTATAATTTCAACCAATTGCCTGATATTGAAAGTAGGCTTACCAACCTTAGTTGTCAGGATCGCCTCTAGAGCCTTTTAAAAAAATTGGTGTCACATTAGCTATCTTCCAGTCATCTGGTACAGAAGCTAATTTAAGTGATAAGTTATATAGCAGTTAGTATTTCTGCATTTTCATATTTGAGTTGCTTCAGAACACTTGGGTGAATACCATCTGGTGCTGGTGACTTTTACTGTTTAATTTATCAGTTTGTTCCAAAACCTCCTCTATTGACACCTCACTCTGGGACAGTTCCTCAGATTTGTCATCTAAATAAAATGGCTCCATTGTGGAAGCTCCCTCACGTCCTCTGCAGTGAAGACCGATGCAAAGAATTAATTTAGTTTCTCTGCAATGATCTTGTCTTCCTTGTGCATTCTTTTAGCACCTCGATTGTCCAGTGGCCCCACTGATTGTTTGGTAGGTTTCCTGCTTCTGATGTACTTAATGTTAGTTTTTGTGTCTTTTGCTAGTTGCTCTTCAAATTCTTTTTTGGCCTGCCTAATACTACTTTTACACTGGATTTGCCCCCTTAAGGCTGCGTCTGACGAAGTGGGTATTCACCCACGAAAGCTTATGTTCCAATACATCTGTTAGTCTTAAAGGTGCCACAGGACTCTCTGTTGCTTCTTAAGGAGAGGGTTACTCAAGAGTCCCCGCATACCCAACCCCAAACACGAATCTACTGTAGTTTCTTCCAGGCCCCACTGAAAGAATTGGTTCTCTCGCTGCCAGAAGTTGGAAAGTAATGAGGCTTTATATTCCAGTTTGTCACCAAGTCATAACCCAGATGCACTTGTATAACAGATAATAATTGTGCAGAATGCCGGCCCAGCACAGGGGGGATAAATATCCCAGATTTCAGAGGGTGCCCAGTGTGATATGTCCCTCACTGGCTCACTGACTTCAGAGGGATTACAGCCAGGAACTTTAGAGCAGTGGTTCTCAACCAAGGTACGCAGTGGCCTTCCTGGGGATATGTCAACTCCTCTAGATATCTGCCTAATTTTACAATAGGACATGTAAAAAGCACTAGTGAAGTCAATACAACCTAAAATGTCATACAGACAATGACTTGTTGATACTGCTCTATATATTATACATTGACATGTAAGTACAATATTTATATTCCAGCTTATTTATTTTATAATTATAGGATAAAAAATGAGAAAGTAAACTATTTTTCAGTAAGTGTGTTGAGACATTTGTATTTTTATGTCTGATTTTGTTAGCAAGTAGTTTTTAAGTGAGGTGAAACTTGGGGTACGCAGGACAAACCAGACTCCTGAAAGGGGTACAGTAGCCTGGAAAGGTTGAGAACCACTGCACCGGAGGGTCTGTCCTTTAATATTATGGGTTTTAACTGAGCAGGTTTTGTGCTGATGATGAAAGGTACCAGCCCAATATCCACATTTGCCACTCTCATTTACACACCTACATGCTGATGTGAGTGACCAGAAGGTGGATTTGGATGATTTATTATGGTGCTGATATTTGAAAATCAGCCCCCTAGTATGTAAAAGTAGATAGACTGTAGAGGGACTGAGGCACCCTCTGTGTGGGTGACTGTATGTGGAAATGGGAATGTGTGTTTATTCATTGTTACCTGTAGATGCAAATCCCCCACCCCAAACTCATTAGGTTCATATACCAGTGTTATCATTCTGTTGCAATCTACATTTCTGCTTTTTTTCCATTCTCTTGCTCTGGGCCAGATGAGGGCTCATCCCCTCTGCTGCTCTATCCAGACAGCTGATCAACAGCCTTGATGACAAAAGAGATTTCCATTTGACAGGGGTGTCTGCAACAAGATAAGAAGTAATCAGAGGGGGCTCATGAGCAGCTGCACAAAAGGACATAGTCAGTGAACAGGCACACACTCAGGCTGTGATGCTGGTGGATTTTCAAAGTGGGCCCCCTATATCTTAGTGACAGAGTTGCAGGGTCCGAGGGAAGGTAGTTGATCCAAACTGCTGCCCACTGCAGAGATGTTTGTCAGGGAAATTCTAGCCATAGTCACTGGCTGAGAGGGGCCATTTTGGAAGGTTTGAATAACCCCTGGTATGTGCCTCTCACATGTCTTCTCCCCTGGGCCTGCGATCGGTGTCGGTCCACCTACCCACTAGGGGGCGGTGTGGAGCTACGACGTCACTGGCCGGCCTGGGTCACGCCTCCGCCAGCGGGGAATTAGCAGCGGGAAGGCTGCCAGCCAGAGTCTGTAGCACGCCCCTCAGGCAGGGGAGCGCCGGCAAAGGTCAATAGCGTGCCCCTCAGGCAGGGGAGCGCCGGCAAAGGTCAATAACGTGCCCCTCAGGCAGGGGAGCGCCGGCAAAGGTCAATAGTGCACCCCTCAGGCAGGGGAGCGCCGGCAAAGGTCAATAGCGCGCCCCTCAGGCAGGGGAGCGCCGGCAAAGGTCAATAGCGCGCCCTCAGGCAGGGGAGCGCCGGCACAGGTCCCGGCGTGGCTCGGCCGGGTAGGGGAACGCAGGCCCACCCTACACCACTACGTTCCAGCCCAGGGCCCTGACAGTGGCAGGACGAGGGTCCCGCCACTGGATCAGCGGGGTCCTTCCGCGATACAGACTCACCACTGTGCAGCTCTGTCCCTGGGCTACTTCCTACCCGATTGCTCGTCCAAATCCGTCTGGTCCCGCCAGTGCATCAGGGTAGTCCGCTGTTGGCAGCTCCAGCTCCCCCTCAGGCTCAGGCTCCTCCAGCTCCTCCCGGTCCTCGGCTGCTGGCAGCTCCAGCTCCCCCTCTGGCTCCTCCAGTTCCTCTGGGTACTCGGCAGCGGGCAGTCCTGGCAGCCCCAGTCCGTCCTCCAGGTGAGGTTTCCACTGGTCCAGGGCCTCCCCTGGCGTGACAGCAGGGTCTGAAGGGAGCAGCCCGCAGTCTGCGTCTGCCTCCCTACCTGGTGCTGCCCTAACTGAGCTAAGGGCCCCGCCCTTTATACTTCCTGTTCCACCCCTCCCCTTCCGGGGCGTGGAGCGAGCTTGGCCTGGCCCCGCCCACTCAGGCTGAGAGAAAGGCCCTTTACCCTCAGGTTCGGAGGGCAGCCACCCTGGCTCCCTACAGGGCCTTTATTTCTGTTGTTAGCTTGTTTGGTTTTCGTTTGTGTGTGGGTGTGACGCTGAGCACCCCTGTATTTGCACACTATTGTAATAATCTTTGTAGAAGATATGTGAGGTATCATTTGAAAACTAATAACTCAGTGAGCATTAATATTCCTGTGTGATGTATGTGTGCACAATATGTGTTAAGAGTTACAAATATACGCCAGAATTATGACTAAAGTGTGTGTATGTAAACCAGGCATACAGTGGGAGGGGAATTGGTAAACAGGTCTATCCTAAACAAAGGAATGTGTGTTTACTTCAGTTTACATATGAGCAGTAAACAGGGTCATCAAGACAGCATAGGTAGGAGATGGCAGGAAACAGAACAATTTGCATTTCAACAAACACAAGTGTGGGAAGAAGGAGCCTGGAGCTTCCTTTACCACCAGACTCCATGTCACCTTCCTGACAGCTTGAATAAACTTTACCTTGAGGGGTAACCCTCAGAAGAATCCCTTTCAAAAGTTTACTGGTCTATAAAGAGAGGATGGGTTTAACCTCAAGTGATAAACAATTGAATCAACTGATTGTATATGATATTACTGTACTGTAAAAGTTTATAGAGCGAGGTCTTTTTTGAAAGCAAATGGCACACTGGTGATTACATTTCACAATGATATTATGTATTAACACTATATGAGGAAATATGGATATTTAATGACATGATTTTGTAAAGTCTGTGGCCAAACAAGGAGAAACCAGTTCCCTAGGGGCAGGAGAGAAGGCAGCTACTTACCTGTTTTCTATGTAAATTAAGTATGGTGGGATCAAAGGACTTGAAGCCCACAGGAAGGGAAGAACAGCCTCAGGTCATCCTGCCTTTTCAAACAAATTAATTGAATTTGGAAGATACAAGCATGGACAGAAGCCATCTTTGGCATCCATCACAGACAGACACAAGAGGCCAGGGGGAGTTTGACTTCTCTAGATATGAATATAGGTGAGAAATCTGCATAGGCAAAGATCTTTCGCCTATGAAGACAAGGGAAGACAGCTCCTTGTACTTCTGTGGAAGGTCCTGACTGAAGGAAAATCAGCCATGACTGGGAAGAGTTGCTGGTGAGAGAAACCATCTTGAACAAAGCCTGGATCTTGTTAGATTATGTTTTAGACTTATAAGTGCATGTTTTCACCCTTTGAACTGCTTTCTCCCTTGGCCAGAGTTAGCTGGGTTTTGTCTTTAAAGTACAGTTCTGCTCTGAAAAGTGGCTTTGTAAAATGGCATCATGGCCCTGTTTATTGTCTAACAGTGGATTCCTAATCAAATTGTTCATTTTACAAGCAAAAGATGGGGGAGGAAGCTTCCTGCTGCCAGCCCTGCAAATTCCCCCTGTGATCTGAAAGTCAAACTGGCCTTTCTGGCTCATGCATCATCACCAGAAATACTGAATCTGCCAGCCAAAGGCTGCCCTTGGCTGCACCTGTACCATTCTACAGCCCTCTGGCTCTACAGATGTAACTGAGGGCCAGATCCTCAGCTGGTGTAAATCAGTGTAGCTCCATGTACTTCAACAAAGCTTGGTGGTTTTCCAGCACAGGATATGGCCCAATGGATTACACGAGTGGACCTGCAATTAGAACCTAGTTAACAATTCTGTTGATGTTGTGCAGATCATAAAGCAATCTCACTTCCCTGCCAACCCCCCTTTAGCTGGGATAGCCCTACAGGGCTACTAGGAGTAAAAACTGTGAGGATCTCTCCACTGTGCAGCTGGAAGCACACTTCCCAATATGGGTAGAAAGACACCGGCTACCTCTGCCCAAGCCAGCTTGCTAAAAATAGCCGTGTGGCTGCAGCAGCTCAGGCTGGCTGTCCCAAGTACATACCCAGGGGATTGGGCAGGTTTATACTCAGGCAGCTAGCCTGAGCCGCTGCGGCCCCACTACTCTCTTTAGCCTGCAGGCGTGTCTATCTGTGCTGGGAAGCACGCTCCCAAGTGCTGCACAGACATACCCCAAATGCCTTTTGTTACTGACGTCAACAGCAGTGACTCTGACAATCTGATGGGAAAGAAGAGGCCACTTTTCGGAGCAGAACTATTCTCTAAGGAGGCCTTTTGAAGCCCACCCCTTGCTCAGAGAGCCCAGATCAAGGCTGAGCATGTTCACTTAAGGTTGGTATAAAGTCAAGAGAACTAAGCGACCTCCCCTGGACTGACCGTGTGGAACAGCAGCCAGGTCTCTGCCTCAGGGCTGAACAGCGGGGGTGCTGCAGGCGGAGGGTGAGCAGCCTTGGCAGCATGGGGACTCGGGAGTGGAATAAGAAGGCGCTGTGTGTCAGCCCTGAAGTGCGTTGGCAGGCCCCTGCTGTGTGCGTAGTTGTAAAGTACCTGCCCACACTACACCTGGCTCTAGCCAGCTCTGAATCCATCCTTAATTATCACAACGGAGCACTAAACACATTCACAGAATAGAAGAAAAGTGAGGTGATGCTGGCAGCTGCTGTGCCCTGCTCTGTTTCACTTGATACCCACATGGTTCTGAGCCAAACTGGCCAGTCAGACTCCATCTCTTATCCAGACTATTTTAATAATATAAATTAAGAGTTTCCCTGCATTACAGTCAAGGCCTTTAATGTGCTTAGTGCTCCTGTAGTACAGATTCAGGGCAATAAATCAGCATTCAGCATTAAACCTTACTGCTGCTTTCAAGTGCTTAGATTTGCCAGCGCTAACTCACAGGCTGCTGCCAAATGTTGTTTGTCGCACCAGCAGCATGAGGCACTTGCTGTCTGCACTGTACCCCAGCCTGCAGCCACTGGAGACCACTGAGAGGAAACAAAAACCCTAGGCTGATACATTGTCTGGGTGAGAAGTGAGCTGCACCCCAGCACCCTACAGAGGGAGAACTTCTCCCACAGTGATCCCTCATCTCCACCATTCTGAGTCTGCGCAGCCTAGCAGAGGGTAGCAGAAGTGCCCCCTGCATAGCAGCATGTCCAGAGTTTAGCACTCTATATCGCAGGGGTATTTCCATGTAGGTTCCTTGCCTGTCCAGCCTCTTGTGGTTGACAATGCATTAAGGTATGGAGGTGATTCAGTTACAGCAGGGATTTGTGGTATTGCAAAGCAAGAAACAGCATTGTGATGTGACAGTTTCATCCCTGAGAACAAAGCTTACAATATGGCAGCTCTGCTTCCACATGCCAAACCCAAACATTGACAGGGCTATTAGGGGACTTTTTGAAATGGAGATTTGATAGTCAGGATCTGGGTTCATAGCCTCTAACCCTGGGTCCCACATGCATTAATAGGGATGAAATGCCCACAATGAAAAGCCAACAATACATCATTCGTGTTCCACATAACCCAAATCCAACTTTGCCATGAAAACAAAGCATAAGGAGTGACTTGGTGATCAATGTGAAATGGGGCAGACACTGATTTGAGCATCTCTGAGAGAATAAAGAATGGCAAACCCAGGAACCCTCTCTGATAACAAAGACATATCTGATTCTGGAACTATGTACTACCCATCCTGTCTGAGGCATTTCTAAAACATCCCGTCCCCATGGTAGTTGGGTGCCAAATACAGAACTAAGGGTTGCACAGCATTGGTCCGTCTCTCCACCCATCCTTGATTCAGGCACCTGCTTATCTGTAATATTTTTTAATCAGCATTCTGTTTCTGAGAGCAATCATGTGAGTAACTCCTGAGCTTGTCACCCAGGTGCTAAGCTCTCTGGCACAGTGACTAGGTGACAGTGCTGCCTGCAGCTGTTGAAAGTGATGTGCCCCTGGTTATTGTCAGCACACTGGTGACACCAGAGCATGTGGCAGAAGCTACCCTACTGCTATCCCTAAATAATTGTGGGTGTGTTCTGGACAGAAGATAGAGCTGAACACAACAAGGTGATGGGATGGTCCTGAGCAGGGAGGTGGGGCAAGTAAAGCATAGGTGGCAGCAGAGCTAGTTCCCAAACCACATTGTTCATCCTGACAATGTGCCTCACCCCTGACCTGAAGGGACCCCTCTGGGGAGAAGATGGGGACCATTTCAGGTGGTGGTATTTCTAGAATATCCAACCTCTAGGAACTGAAAGTCCCCATCTTATACAGGTCCCTGGATAGCCATCTTCATGGTAGTGAGTCTTACTGAGTACTGACATTGACTGGAACTGAACTGGTAACCTCCACTGTATTCCATTACCAGGTTCTAGAGCCCCTCAGCGTATTTCGTTGTATGCATTTCTAAGGCACCCATCAGTACAATATCTAGGGCACCATAAAAGCTCATCATCAACAGTCCTTCAGGAGAAGGAACCAGGCCTCCTATTGTCAGATGGATGCAGAATCTTGGGAGGAAAAGCTGTCATGACACTGACAGTGGCTTCCTAGTTTGCTTATAGTGCCTCCTTTCCTCCATGGAATCCCCACCAGCAATGATTAGCACCTGGTAATGACAAAGAGGCTGTGACCCCTGACTCTGAGTAGATACAAGTGTTCCACTTGTAAACCAAACGTTGAACCTTAAGACAAAGGCTGGACTGGAGCCCAGGCTTCCAAACTGAACTGCCATGGCATTGTTAGCCAGCCCACGTTTCTCTGCTTGGAATAATAAAAATGTTAATAAACGAGATTGCTTCCTGAATAACAGCAGCAGCAGTAGTAAAGAAGAGAAATCCAAGGAAGGCTGAGCAAACTAATCAATTGTCTAATTAGGGACATGTGTAAACCAGCAGTTTTTTAATGAAAGGACCAAGAGTGGGAGGAACTGTTAATGTTCTTCTGATAAGGAGAAACTCCCAGGTAAAACATAGCTTTGTACCTTGGAAACGAACCCATTCCTCAAACAAGGTGAGCCATCCAATATTTGCATAGGGTTTATCTTCATTTGCTGACGTTCAGCTTGGTGCCAGGGAGGAAATAGAAAGGGGATTGATAATAGCACTGAGCGCCCACTCACAACACCTGGGGGCTTTTGGGAAAGTTTGGACCCTAAGCAGAGATTTTTTGTTTGGACCGGTCTCTACAATATATAGAAACTCAGTGAATGAGGAAACAAGATAGGTATGGCATGCTGCAGTATTCACGGTTTTCCAATTGTGGTGCCTTTGTTTCCCAAGTACCACGCCTTTAAATTTCTAAGCAGTTGTGTGCAAAGACAGCAGCCTTTCCCGCCCCCCCAGCCTGTTACAGAGAAGACAAACACACTGTGGTCTCTCCTGGAGACTTTACTTTTGTTCTTTCCTATCATTTTTTTCCAGAAAGAGAATTATCTCCCCCCAATGTGCTCCTTCAGTCAATTTATTATGGCTTAGCGCCATCCACATCAGGTTTCTGAAATTGTATGGAGGGCCAGTTAGGGGAGGCTGTGCCTCCCCAAACAGCCAGGCGTGGCCTGGCCCCC
>NW_020664482.1:24764337-24775155 GCF_002925995.2 Terrapene triunguis
CCCCCCGCTGCCCCATCCAACCCCTCCTCTCATTCCTGACTGCGCCCCTGGGACTCCTGCCCCATCCAACCACCCCTTCTCCCTAACCACCACCAGGAACCTCTGCCCCTGATTGCCCCCCACTGCCCTATCCAACCCCTCCTCTCCTTCCTGACTGCCCCCGGGGATCCCTGCCCTCATTCAACCCCCCTGTTCTCCACCCTCTGACCGCCCTGACCCCTATCCCCACCCCCGACCCCTGACCACCACCCCGAACTCCCCTGCCCTCTATCCAACTCCCCCTGCTCCCTTACCGCGCTGCCTGGAGCACCGGTGGCTGGCGGTACTACAGCCGCGCCACCCAGAACACCAGGACAGGCAGCCGTGCCACCCAGCTGGAGCCAGCCACGCCACCGCGCAGCACAGAGCACCGGGTCAGGCCAGGCTCTGCAGTTGTGCTGCCCCAGGAGCTCGCAGCCCCACCGCCCAGAGCATTGCACCGGCGGCGCAGTAAGCTGAGGCTGCGGAAGAGGGGGAACAGCAGGGGAGGGGCTGAGGGCTAGCCTCCCGGGCCAGGAGTTCAGGTGCCGGGCAGGAGGGTCCCGTGGGCCGGACATGGCCCGCGGGCTGTAGTTTGCTCACCCCTGCCCTAATCCATGCCCTCAGACAGGGCTGGCTTTAGGAAGTGCGGGGCCCAATTCGAACAGTTTCGACGGGGCCCCGGCAGGGATGACTAAAAAAAAAAAAACGTAAAAAAACACGTGGGGCTTGTACTCACCGGGCGGCGCTCCTTAGTCTTCGGCGGTGGGTCCTTCACTCACTCCGGGTCTTCGGTGGCACTGAAGGACCTGCTGCCGAAGTGCTGCCAAAGACCCGGAGTGAGTGAAGGACCCGCCGCCAAAGTGCCGCCAAAGACCCGGAGCGTCGCCGGGTGAGTAAAAATTAAAAAGGAGCCTCTAGCCAGGGAAGGGATTCTCAGCCACTTGCCCCCACCCTGGCAGCCCTGCCACTGGACGCGGGGCCCTCTTAGGCGCGGGGCCCGATTTGGGGGAATTGGTGGAATTGGCCTAAAGCCGGCCCTGCCCTCAGATATGTGAGTATCATGAACACAGCTTTGTCTGGAATCTTCGGGGCACAGAAGAGCGAGCAATAGGGATTTATTCTGCATGCTGCTAGCACGTGTCATGGAGCCAGCTAGTGCCTTTTCTTTGCGATGCCCCATGTATCTCTCTCCTTCATGCTAGCTTTATAGGAATCAGTCAGGCTGCAATGCAGGGGGTGGTCCAGAGGAGCAGCTCCAGTGCAAATGATTGTATAACTGGAGGGATGTTACTAGAGCTGGAAGCAATGACAGGCTCAACTCAGTGTAACTCACTTCAGGATACAGATGAAAGCCCCAGAAATAGGAACACTTGGACCAGTTCCCACAAGCCAGGTTAATGCCTGCGAGTGAGAATGGATCTGTGTTTGGAAAGGCAGGCTCAGAGCACGCACTGTCTGCTGCTCTATTAACAGCAGGGTTTCACATTGCAGAGCTCTATTTATTGTTCATTTCTCTTGCCCAGGAAATCCCTAGCGGAATGTTAACGGGGCTTGGGACACAAGCAAGTGACGTTCCCTGAAAGTTGGTTTCTTCATCCATTTTAGTGGCAATTCCGAGTTGACTGTCGGTGCCCTAGAGACAGAACACTGGGGACACCTCTTGGGAGGGCTCATTTCCCGACACTTCGCAGGGCTGAGGGCGTCTCTCCTTCTGGGAGTGACGGGCCCCTGCACTGGCCCCTGCTCGGAAGACAGAACTATGGGGCTCGGGTGCCGCAACACCGCTCTGGCTCCCCAGATGTTCAGCTGGGGCAGGGATGGGAACAAACCCCTGCCTGGCAGAGACCGGTCACCTCCCCGTCGGAGTACTGGGACTGAGGGTGTCCCGAGGCCGGTGTCACCACAGACACCGGCCAGTGCGTGACCCACAAGGCAGGAGCCCTTACAGTGCTGCCAGGAGGCAAAGCGCTGGGCATTGTCTACCCCTAGCCAAGGTGAAGAGCCACACATTGCCAGACAGCTCTGCTCGCTGGGATGCGCTGGGATCTCCTCCCGGGCAGAGTCCCAGGGCTGGTTACATGGGAATAGACAATGGGATGAGTGTGCCAGTACCAAACGGAGCCACGCCTGGCTCGTGCTGCCGCTCGCCGTCTCTAACGGCGGCTGTCCTGCCCGGACACCCAGCAAGGCCCGGTGGGATTGACCCGGGGGTGCACGCGGACCCCGTTAGCGCGAAGCCTGTGTCTGTGCAGAACAGCTGCCTCCTGGACAGGAATAACCGCGGCGCTTTGCCAGGCTCGGAAAGAGCCCGGGACTCGGCTGGGGCTTCGCCGCAGGCTCCCGGGGGTTAGGAGAAGGGCAGCATTGAGGGAGCTCCTGGCGGAAAGGAGGAGAAGGCTAAAGAGCCTTAACCCAACCTCGCTGCAGAGAGTCCCGCTCCCTGCGCGGCTCTGACCCGCGCGCTGGTGTCTCTGAATTAAGCAGATGCGCCGCTCTTGGTAACTGGCTCCAGCCTTAGAAACGTAACGAAGCTCAGATCTTCCAGCTCAGCTCTCATCCTGCTTTGTCAGCTCTTGTGAATTCCTTCCCGATCATGGCTCCCAGGGATTTCCCGTCCTCTCTAAACCGCTGTTTACTGGGAAAACACACGGAACCGGGCTGGGCCAGAGCCGATCAATGTCACTGCGCTTCCAAACTTGTGCACAAGCAAATCGTTAGCACCCTGCCAGCCAGCGCGGGCGGGCGGGGGGGGATGCTACAGACAGGAAGGCTGCCGCCTGCACCCCACTATGCCAGGGAAGGCGCTGTGGGGCCCTCCGTCCCCCGCTGGGTCTGGCTGGGCTGTGACAGGAGCTGTCCTTCAGCACCACGGCACCTGCTAGCCCCTGGGTGGCCAGCGACGCCCGTTCCCACCACCCCGCGTCTTCCCCCAGGAGCGCAGCCCCGCAGCCCGCCTGTGGCAGAGCGAGCCCCGCGCAGAAGCAATGTCAGCTTGGTCCGGGACCTGCTTCCTGAATCCAGGCAACTTATTCTTCCAGCTCAGTGAGGAGATGCAAGGCGCGGGGGCGGGGGGCGGGGGGCAGGAGGAGAGAAGAGGCTCGCAGCCCCTTGGATCCGAGAGCCTGGGGAGGATCTGCCGCGGTGGCACACGCATAGAGACATTAGCCCCCTTCCCTCCCCCCCAGGATGAACTCCGGGGACCGCCAGCCACCGTGGCGCAGGGGGAGAGCGCGGAGCACAGGCCACCTGCAGCAGGGACCAGTCCCCCGGCGACGGCGCCGCGTGCCCAGTATCCCAGCGCGGTGTGTGCGCCAGCTGCTCAGCTGGGCCGGGGGGTGGGAAGGCGCCTGAATGAACGCTGGGAAGAGCGGATCCGATGAATGAACGGCTCCCTGGAGTGAATGGAGAGGCTGGGTTTAGCGGGAGGGGAGGCACAAAACAAATTGCAGGGTAGATGAAGAGGGGATGAGGAGCGCGCACGCGCCTCCCCCCTTCCCCCTGCGTCTCCCCCCCTCCCCCGATCAATTTCTCAAGGTGTTCTCTGTACAGCTGAAGATGGCGACAGCTTGAGGGGGGATGGAAAACAGGAGACACCGATCCAGGATGATCAGGAACGGGAAAAACGTTGCCCACCAAAAAAGAAAGAGGAAAGCAGCGTGATTGTGTGTGCAGGGGAGGGCAGAGGCAGGCAGGCGAGCGGAGAGGAGGCGAGGCACCCCGGCAGGATGAGGATGAGGAGGGCCAAGCGCTGACTGTGGGGAGAAGGAGTATGCTTCTGCCTGGCTCCGCTCTGGGCTGAGGGGCTCGCTGGATGGACTGGCATTGGCGAACAGCAGCCTGGACATGTTGAGGACCGTGGCGCTGATTTTTCTTCCCGCAGCAACATGCAATGGCTGGTGGTAGCATTTAGCAGCCCAGGAGGAGGTGGAGGTGGTGGTGGAGGAGGGGAAGGCACTTCCTTGTTTCTAGCCATGAGAATGATGCCCATCATCACACCATGCTTCAGAGGAGGTAGGTGACATTGTTGGGGGGAGTCTATAAGAGGAGAGGAGCAAAGAGAACCACACCGGAGACCGCAGTAGCCCCCCCACTCAGCCCCTAAAATATGATCAGGGGGGCTTGGATGTATCCAAGAGAAGATGACGCTGTGTTAAAAATTTGTTGTGCACCAAGACAAAACGACAAACCCTGCGCTGATTCCGAGAGGGCACAGAAATGGCGAATGTCTCTGGCATCCCTTCTATTTTTCACTGTCCTCCTCTCTGATCATCTGTGGCTCTGTGCTGGAGCCAAGCTCAGATCCAAGGATAGGAGCTTAGCCATGCAGACGCCTTGGGGGGACGCAAGCCAGCGCGCCTTCCAGCCACATTTCCTACTGACAGGGGATCAACAGTCACAGGAGGGGAGGTGTGAGATTTTTTTAAGCAATTTGACCAAATTTGCTGCTCCGATCCCATATTGCACTGGTGCCCGGGGTCATTTCGATCTGGACTCAGCTTGCACCAAATTGTATTCCTTGCAGCGACTCTTGGGCTCTTTCCCTTCTGTACCCTTAAGGCCACCCCCCTCCTCCTCCTCCTCCTCTTCATCAGCCTCTTTTTTTTCCTCTTCCTCCTCCAAAATAAACTTCTTAAAGGCTTATTTTAGGAACTTCAACCTCTCTTTTTGTGATACTTACACGATCTGGGACCTGCTGCTGGGCATGGCCGGCCCAGACAGCTTGGATTGCAGTTTGGACAACCTGATGGTGGATTTCGTGGCTGCTGCAGCCGGTGCTCTGGACGGAGAGGCGTGTAGCAGCTGCGTCCAGGCTTATCAGAGGCTGGACCAACACGCTCAGGAAAAATATGAGGAGTTTGACCTCTTGCTGGAGAAATACTTGCAATCAGAAGAGTATTCAGTTAGATCCTGCATAAGAGACTGCAAGGTAGGAGGGGGAAGCACAGGGGGCCTCCGAGCCCCTGCCAAACCACACTAGAAGAAAAGTAGCTTAAGGCAAATCACACCATTTTCCTGGGTCCCAGTCTCCCCTCCCCCATCTCCCTTGTTGCTCCTTTGTTCTGTCTGTTGGCTGGTTGGACTTTTTTGCTTTCACAAGAATTGGTTAATGCTGATATGGCCTCTTTGGATGTGCTGGAGCCCTGCAGCCCTGCAGTGTGATAATATACAGGCAAAAGTCACAGCAGCAGGAGGAAGATGAGGAGGAGGAGGAGAAGGGAATGAAACCGTTCAGTCTGGTAAAAATAATAATAATAAAAGCCCGCTGAGGGTATGACTCGAGCACTGGTGGGTCCCCCATGCTCTCTTTCATCTCACCCAACACAGTCTGGCAGAAGGCATTTCCTTGGGTCCTCAGATTCCTTTCTTCCTGATCTGAAAGCCAGTGGCATTCCCCTGGGCTACCTGGGCTTTCCAAACCTAATCCCACAAAGGAGGCTGGAAGGGGCAGATAGCCTGAGGGGTGCCACCACAGAGAACATTCCTCTGGTCAAGTAAACCCGGGTGCTGCACAAGTTCAGTCCCATAGAAATGCCCGTTTTGGACGGGAAATCAGTGGAGCAAAGCCTATGGAAGTGCGCCCCCCCCCCCCATGCACGCAGCCCAGACTTTGGGCTAGTGACTAGAACTCGCACACGGAACAGGTGTGGGAGCCCATTGGTTGCTGCTTCATCCGGCCTGTTGTAAATCAGTGTCGCTCCTGCGCAGGGGGGCGGGGGGAGGGGTGGGCTCTCGGTGGATAATTAGGCAAAGGTGTTTGAAATGAAGTGGCGACCTGATGTGACCCAAGAGAACAATGGCTCTCCCCTCCCCCTACCCCTCCCCCCCAGCTCTCTCGGATTGTCCTCTGCCCGGGAGGCAGATCTCCAGAGAGCTAGTCAGAAAAAGGGAAGAATCAGACGTTTGCCAACCCTGGTCCCTGCATACTTGTGTCCCGAGGAAAGTGGCTGGTAGATCAGGGAGTTAGGAGTTAGCAGAGGCGAGGCCTTTGAACCTCTCCGAACTGTTTACTCTTAACCACCTGTTTCTGCAAATCGCTTTCCCCCTGTTTCCCAAAAGTTGGAGGGGAACGAATGATTCCCTTCCCCTTGCTAGAAGAGGCCCCTGGAGCTGCTTGTGCTAAGCCCTCCATCCTCCTGCAGCGCAGTGCAGAGTCAGTGATATGAGCAGCCTGCATTTTCCATCTGAATTTACAGCCACCCCACAATCCCTCCCCACCCCAGCCAGACAAGTCACTCAAAGCCAGCTCCAGTTGCCTCAGATTACATTCCTAGCAGACCCCTGGGTCGCTGTTACTCATCAGCACACACAGCTACCCCTCTGGGTTGGGTTAGGGGCAGCTTAGTTCTGTCAGTTCTCCTCACTGAGTCATGGTGAGCTATCCCTATCAGGTGGTGATGGTGGAAGAAGAGAGACCGCAGTGGGGCTGCTTCTGAGGCCCATGCTGGGTGATGATCGGGGAAGGGTAAGAAAAGTGAATGTACATCCCCCTGGACTCTGAGGCTGGATGCAGGGCTGGAGTGGAGTGTCTGGCAGTAAATAGACAGGCACTGGGGGAATTCTGCTTGACTTGTGTAGACCAAATACTGAGAGCTCTAGGGGCTGGGCCTAGCAGTGAGTGTGTGGACAGTGCCTTGCACAGTGTGAGTGCTGCTATAATACAGAGAACTAATAACCATAACCAAATACATTTGTGTACCTGGGCACATTAATCCATGTAGGCCCTTATCCTGCCCTTGGCAGTGACACGTGTGCCCAGTATTTCATAGGAAGGCAAATACCCACAATGCACTTAGCTAATTGTGCAATGCTGTAACTCTTGTGGAGAAGAATTTATTCCCAAAGCTGCAGGTGATCACTTCATATGCAAGAAGCATAAGAGTTGCCTGCTCCAGCACCAATTGGAACCAACCTCCCAGCCCACCATAGTCAACTACGTTTTTAATGTATTCCAATGTCCATCCAGATTCCTTGTAAATTACATGAAACTCTTCAATCATTTCTCATGGAAATGACATAAAGGCTTAATCCCCATGACATGGCTCTTTGAACTTCAACATGTTCAACAGCCCTTGAGTGACTCTGATGAGATTTCCTGACTTCACCTGTGCAATCTCCCTTTGGCTGCTATGTCCAGGAAATGTAACTGTCTTGTTAAATTATACCTGAAACCTTTTCTCGGAGCAATTTCTTGGGGGAGAGAGAGTGTCTGTGTGTTATAGCAAAGGCTTTGCTTCCACATCACCTCACAGAGCGATTGTGTCAGCACTCATAAACTGACCAGGGTTGCTCTTGGTCAACACTTTTATGGGAGACCTCTAAGGAAAACTCAGGGCTGCAGTAAAGGAACTTGTGATGCATTAATTGGTGCTCTTCCCCCCAAGGAAGTATTGAACTAACACCTTAGTACGGTGCTGGCGTATGGAGTTGCTGCTGCAGGTACCATCTGTCAGGTGATGTGAAATTGAGATTTTGATCATCACTTCCGGACAGTTTTTGTAATGAACCTTTTTGGAAAGATGTTAGCCCTGTTGTCCTGGGAAAATTCCAATTTGGGTAATTACATTCTGCCTAAATTCTTCCTGCCGTTTCAAAGGTATATGGTGTTCTGCTTACACTGAATTGTTTTGTATTGCTGCTGTGCTCTGTTAAATTGTTGTCATATTCCACTGGAAAATGACTGCATTATTGCCATTTATTATTTTTATTGCAGTATCTTCCAAGTCCCTAGTCAGGAACAGGGTCCCATTGTGCTTGGCACTCTACAGACCTGTAGAAAGAGATGATCTCTGCCCCCCCAAAAGCTCAGAATCTAAGACACGGTCATGGAAGAAGTGTAAAAAAAACCAAAAGGAGTGAATAGGAGAAGGAGAAGGGTAACAGTGATAGGGATACATGGCTGCAAAGACTAGCTACAGTCACAACTTGATGGTACTGAATCCTTTAATAAATAAATAAAACAGATATCAGCAAGCCCCACTGGCAATCTACCTGGGCATTTTCAGATGGCAGTTTTCCATAGGCATCACAGACAAAGCGTATCTTAAGGAGGGAGAAGGTAGTGGCTTTATGGATCAGTGTGTGGATTGTGTTCTATATGTAAGTAGCAGAGTGGAAGAAAGCACAAAGACATTTGTGGGGGAAGGGGACAAATGGGCAGGCGTTGTTGGTGGGGTGACTCAATAAGCCACAGGTACGGAGTGGCAGAGATGTGTATATTTCCTGTGTGCGTAATTTTAAAAGCATGTCGGCATCCTTTAGGATAAAAGGCCTATAGGAAAGTCAGACACTATCTGTGTGTAACTATCATAGGGGAATTCAGAGGTGTGAGTAACCAAAACACAGGAGACGTATATCAGGGGAGCGATATAGAGAGGGAACTTTGTATATAAGAATATAAGAAAGGCCATACTGGGTCAGACCAAAGGTTCATCTAGCCTAGTATCCTGTCTTCTGACAGTGACCAATGCCAGGTGTTTCAGAGGGAATGAACAGAACAGGTAACCATCAAGTGATCCATTCCCTGTCACCAATTCCCAGCTTCTGGCAATTACAGAGGTATTAGAGACACCATACCTGCACCTCCTGGCTAATAGCCATTGATGGACCTATCCTCCATGAATTTATCTAGTTCTTTTTTGAACCCTGTTATAGTCTTGGCCTTCACAACATCCTCTGGCAAAGAGTTCCACAGGTTGACTGTGTGCTGTGTGAAGAAATACTGCCTTTTGTTTGTTTTAAACCTGCTGCCTATTAATTTCATTTGGTGACCCCTAGTTCTTGTGTTATGAGAAGGAGTAAATAACACTTCCTTATTTACTTTCTCCACACCAGTCATCATTTTACAGACCTCTATCATATCCCCCCTTAATTGTCTCTTTTCCAAACTGAAAAGTCCCAGTCTAATTAATCCTCAGTGGCCATCTACGTGGGCATTTTCAGTATATGGTTTTGGCATTAGTTCAGCAAAGCACTTAAGCACTTGCTTAACATCCACCTCTGTTGAGTTTAACATGTGCTTTGTGGAATAAGCTTTAATAGATAAACAGATTAAAGTACTAAATAAATTAGTGGGTTGGGGGCTTAGATTAAAAACTGACACCACTGAAGTCTAAACACTTAGAAATAGATCCGTATGTAAACGGGTACTCAGATACCATGGTGATAGGCTTGGCCTGGGAACTTAGAAAGAATAATATGTAGGGGTCAAGGTAGTGATAATAAGAAATATATCAGGTAATTTGCTCGATTGTCAAGTATTTACTGTGATTATTTATATCACCAAATAACATCAGTTTTACAAGTTTGACAAGATATATTTGAAAAGTAGCATTAGAGTTCTCCATTTGCAAAAAGAAGATAATACCTAACTCATCAGTTGTGGTGATTAGTGAGTTATGACCTGTTTTGCAAAGGTTCTGAGCATGTGCAGCTCTCATTGCCTTCAGCTAAGGTTGTGGTTATTCAACAGGTCTGAAAATTCAAGCTATTAATGTATAAAGCAATTTAAATTTGTAAAGTACTATTCAAATGCTGAATACCATTGTATTTGAAAATATAACTTTGGGCTATATACTGCTCAGAGAATATTTGCATTTAGGCAACATTGCAGAGCGCTTTTCAGCTGTTTTGTTCTGTTTTGTTTTATGTTTGGTTTTTTTAATGATAAAAAGAGCGAAAATGTGAGAATTAAAGGAAAATGCAGCAAAATCCGATTGGAAAATCTGTGGCTTCTGCAAAAATCCTGTATAAAAGGACCCTGGCCATAAAGATTTTGGAGGTTCAAGTAACACATATCTCATTTGGTGGGTTCTTTGATTATACAAGTTTTCCTGAACTGAGTAAATATGCAACAAGAAGGAACATTAATCCTTACTGTGAAATGCTTTTTTCACCAGAGGAAAATGCTTCCTGCAAATGATTGTGACTTCCCTTGTTTTGCTCCAGATCAGCAGGGGATGAGAGCAGGACTCTGCAGACAACATTTTTGTGAGGCAGAGTGAGAGGAATTTTTGAGACATATTTTCCCCTGTCCCTCCCTGGGTTGAGGGACTCCAGAGAGAATGATACAGACCCAAAGTGGGGAAGGCAGAAGCAGGGAACCCCAAAGGGCCTCCCCTAAAAGGACACAACTCAGGGTTGGTTGTTGCTTTAGTTTTTCTTTTATTGACTTGAACACAGATGAAAGGTGCTGCACTGACAGCTGTGGAGGGTGGAATGTCTCTGTATCCACACAACACATACAGCACAGACAGGGGGGACAAACTTCCTCTAGATGGTGGCTCCTCTCAACATCCTTCAGCCTGACCAGGAGGAGAGGACCCCCGCTAGGGGTGTGAGAGTAAATTTGACTTCATGGCCCACTCAGCCCTTGACATCACTGCAGAGAATGCCAGAAAGCAGGTCAATTAGTGCCAGTTGTGGTGATGGTGGCTTTTGTGATCTGGATACCTGCCCATGAGGAACTGGACTGAGACCCACCAAACTCATTTCACAAAATGGCCATTAAAGCCATCAGAGAGTAATGATTTGGGGGTTGCACTGGAACTGGTGAAAGGCTCTAAGTCTCATTCACTATCCCTGGCCCATCCAGTCTTCCAGCAGTAAATCTTTTGGCCCTCTCTCTAATTCAGTGTTTCCCAAACTTGTTCCGCCGCTTGTGTAGGGAAAGCCCCTGGCGGGCCGGGCCGGTTTGTTTACCTGCCGCGTCCGCAGGTCCAGCCGATCACGGCTCCCACTGGCCGCGGTTCACTGCTCCAGGCCAATGGGAGCTGCTGGAAGCCCGTGCTGCTTCCAGCA
>NW_020664482.1:24775555-24819734 GCF_002925995.2 Terrapene triunguis
AAATTTAGACCATTTTTGTGTTTGGGAGTCATTCATAAACTTATCCTGATTTCTGCAAACAACTTTGGTATTCTAGAGGGACACCATCAACTTTAAAACCACACTCTGTCTGAAAATGTTTTACTTATTACTGTTCCAACTAACAAGAGCACTATGGCTAACAGGTTAGATGAGGAAAATACTTTTCTCTATTTTATTGGTTCAGTACATTTGGCAGCACTTGTGTAGTGTCAGTTTCACTGCCCCCCCTGTATGCTCAGTTAATTGGTTTCCCCTAGTTGGTTGTGGGGGTCTATTTCACAGCAACAAGGGAAAGGATAAAAAGAAAGAAACTGCAATTGTAAACCCACAAAAATTGGCAGAGGGGATGCAAAGTCAGGTGCAGTTTCTGTGTCACGGGTGGCTTGCCCCTTTGTAGAGGGCATATTGTAGAGGCACACCTGACAGAGATCAGCAGTTTCCCCTCCCCAGGGCAGCAGGAAGCTGCAGAGAGGAGAGGGAAGCTCAAGAGACTATAAAGAGTGAGAAAGGCAGCTCTAGTGAAGACCCTGAGACCAAGGGAGTTATTCCAGCTGGGAAGGGCTGGGACTAGCCTGCTAAAGTAAGGCACCAGACCAAGGCAGTTTGGGTTGTAGTCATAGTCATAGAATATCAGGGTTGGAAGGGACCTCAGGAGGTCATCTAGTCCAACCCCCTGCTCAAAGCAGGACCAATCCCGCACTAAATCCCCAAATGGCCCCCTCAAGGATTGAACTCACAACCCTGGGTTTAGCAGGCCAATGCTCAAACCACTGAGCTATCCCTCCCCCCTTTTTTTTATAAATGGAGATATCCCATCTCCTAGAACGGACCTTGAAAGGTCATCAAGTCCAGCCCCCTGCCTTCACTAGCAGGACCAAGTACTGATTTTGCCCCAGATCCCTAAGTGGCCCCCTCAAGGACTGAACTCACAACCCTAGGTTTAGCAGGCCAATGCTCAAACCACTGAGCTATCCCTCCCCCCCACCAAACTGAAAGGAAGATTCTTGTATTTAGATGTGAGTTTTAAGTTAATAAACCAGACCCTAAGTAGGGTTGTTGTTATTGGGATTGAAAAAGTTTTTCTTTTTAAGCTCAGTTTGAGGAACTCAGAGGGGGAAACTGATGTGAGGAATTGTTTTCATGGCTGCCATGAGACCACAAGGGGGTGCCTCTGAGGAGATCACTTACTGACAATCTGAAACAACTTCTAACCTGTTTTGTTTGTTTGTTTGTAGCAATTAGATATTTTAGGTTGACTGTGTTTCCTTGCTTTGGTTCTTATAAACCACTTAGTGATGGCTAGGTTGAGTGCCAATGGTGTATAATTGACTTTTGCTCTTCCTGTTCATAATGACAGACAAACAAAAAAGCAAATGTGTATATGTGTTTGACTGTCTAACATTGGCTGTTTTTCCTCCACCCTTGGTATGTTTCTTGTCTTCTCAGGCCCTGGTGCCACAAACACTTACACATGTGTGTAAGTGAATGCACAGAGCAGTTCTCTTGAAGTCAATGGATGGGGTTTTTTCAGAAGAGTCTAAAGGTGTTAAAGACACAAGTTCTATTGAATTTACTACCTGAATCCCAGTCCATGTTGGACTGCTCACAGCTAAAGTTAAGCAATTGCAAAAGTCTTTGCAAGTCTGTGTCCTTAGACTGTAGGATCCTGAGGGCAGGGACTGTGTTTGTAGAGCACCACGCATAATAGGCCCTAGTCCGGGCCTCTGGGCACTCCTGCAATATGAGGACCAGATTCTCTGCTGGTGTCAATCAGTGTAGCTCCATTGAAGTTGATGGAGCTATGCCAACTTACAACAGCTAAGAATCTGCCCCTAAATAGTTAATAACAATTGGCCAAATATTATGGACCAACAACTTTCAGTTCATGGGTTTTGTTGTTGGTGTGTGGGGCTTTTTTTTATTTTTATTTTTTTTATTTTTTAAACAAGCTCTTTACTCTGATTATTTACTGCTACTTATCTGGTGGCTGAAGGCTCACTTATGTCACATGGCAATACTGCTACTCTTTGACTGGATGAATTAAATTTTTTTTTTCAGTAGAACAACAAATCCTGAATAATGAGTTAAGCACTTCCTGGTACAAATGACCAGAAAAATCACCTTTGGTGCTAAAATGCGTGAAACTTCTAGGAATGCTTTCACAAATACCCTGTGGTCACCCAATTACTGACAAATTAGCTATTAACTCTTTGTATGATGGATGTGTCTAAAGGTCCCAGCCAAGATCAGGGCTCCATTGTGAATAGTAGCAGAGTGAAGTTGGCATTCATAACTGTATTTGGTAAATTTGGCTTTTCCTTATTTGACCAGCTGTAATTCAGAAGGTGAAGGCTCAGTGCTGTGAGGGTGATGGCCTAATATAAAGATGGATAAATCACAGGGGGTGCTACTGGCCCACTTAAGCCAATACGGAGTCAATATTCTTCATGATATTTATAAATGGAAGTGCTGGAGGTGCCCTCTTTCAGGGCAGACAAACAAACCAATGCTCTCTAGCTCTGTTGACTACACAATTAAATATTTTTCTTAAATGTGCCATGCCCTGTATTTATATTTTTTTCCTCTACAAATAGTTATTCCAAAAAGCTTTAAGTACTAACTCAGAACACAAAGTCCCTTTAAAAAGTTATTGAGGAAAATAAATAACCCTGGGACAAAGTACTGTTGTGGACTAAGAACTGATTGTGTGGTAGGAAATAAAGAGATGTGGCTGGTTACTTCTTAGTGCACAGAGAGGTTAATAGCAGAAACCCCAGGCTCTGTATGTTTTAGTTCCTCCTCTAGATCACTGATCTATTGAGTTCCTCTAAAATTGGTGGCATTTGCTGATGATACTAAACATAGTTTCACAATTAAAAACTAGAAATGGGCTGAGGAGGCTGAATTATGTTTGCAAAGCCAGCAGTGATACATATCTAGGTTCAACTTCTTTTTTTTTTTTTTTTTTTTTTCCTGAACCACCAAAAGGTAGGAGGGGGTAGTTGAATAAAAGGTTCTTGTTTAGACATACTAATTTTTATTGAAAGACGGAGACTAGTGTGAAACTTTGTATGGACTTGAAGTCATTGTTAGACTGAGCAGCCAGGTGGCTGCTGACATTCACATTGGATAAGCGTATTGTAAAGCGCAATACAAACCTCTCCTGTAGCCTGATAGAGGAGACACACTGGCAGGGCCTGACACTAGGATTCTGTATCTGGCAAGGTCAATTTTGGGCTTACGAGGGTGGGGAGCAGAAGTCTCCTGCTGTTGCCTAGCTGAGAGCCATGAAAACCAAGTGATATTAACTCATTCCTGGGGTAGAGGGTTTGTCATTTGTGAATCCTCCTGAAACCTAGATCATGACTTCAGAGCTGTGAGGAGCAGGAACAACTGCTGATGCTGGAGCTAATGCCAGTTTTCCCCCTGGCAGCTGAGATGCTCTTTGCTGAGTAGCTAATGTGGCCTCAAGGAGGAAGCTCAGTAACATGTGGCAACAAGTTCATCTGGACTGAGCAAGGGATTTCTGTGGTCTTGTCCCAGTGCTGCCACTGACAACCTCTCTGGCTCATGGCCGCAGAGGTTATGTGACTTGGCCAAGTTTTCCCCATCTATAAACTCTACTTATTAGAGGTGATGGAGTGCAAGGAGGTAAGAGCTTCATTTCAGAGAGGGTTTTTTGCACAGCTCTCATGATGATTTAATCAATTTTTCTGTTGTCCAGATGTCACTTGTCCAAATTTCAAGCTAGATCCAAGCTGCATGTCATTAATAGACATGCTATGATACAAGTTACACAGCTCAATGAGTGTGGCAGGGCCAGAGCTAGAGCAGCTGGAAAGAGACTTCACAGGTGGCCCAGGTTAAACAATAAAACCCTCTCTGGGGTTCCCCTCTTATCATTCTTGTTCAATCAGAAACAACACAACCATGAAAGTCTCTGGCTGCCTTTCTTTACTGCAGCTTCTCAGGCTGTAAATTCCAAACCAACAAAGGAAATCAAACAAAACACACATAGGGCAGCTGTTCTGTCCCCAAAGTATTCTGTCCTGGCTTCTGCTCAGATCACTCTCTTCTTCTCAATACTAGCCCAAGCTCAGCTGCCTCTCAGTGCCTCAGGTCAGGGAGTCCCCCAGCCTGGACTCTGAAATCCCTTCCTGTAGTGAAGCTGAGGCCCACATCCTAAGGGCACCAATGGGCATGGTGCAGCAGGGCTGTGGGATCCCCTTGGGGACCCCAGATAACCTGCACATGCTCTCAGTGAGTCAAAACAGAAGCATGACAAAATGCTTCCCTGGATCTGAAACAGTCAAATCTGTAGTTATCTAAAACATTTATTATATTTAAGCTCCAACAACGTGCTCACCACTGTACAAGACCGTTCCTACCCTCGAGACCTTCCAGTCTAGGAGACAGACTGATAAGATGTGCTGGGAGGGTCATGGAAAGGACAATTTCCCTTAGATCATTTTTTAAACCCTTAATTCTATTCTTTGAGCGTTCCAGAAGAAGTGAGCCTTTCAGAGGGATTGAATGAGGAGAGGGTGGGGGGGGGGTAGTAGATGAAGATAGGGAGGGGAAGGATGGGAGCAGGCATAAAGGTGGCAATGGGTGAAGGAAACTAAGATCTAAAGATTGATATTGCTGGTGGAGCAAAGAGGGCTAGGGTTACCAAGATTAGAGGTGGGAGCTGAGATAGAGGCTGGTGCTGAATTGTGTGGGTTCTGAAGGTGGAGAGAAGTTTAAATTCAATATGATGAGCAAGAAGGAGCTAGTGGGGTGATTCAGAGATGCACTTACTTCCTGGCTGGGTGAGGAGAAGAGTAGAGTCCAAGATGTCCCTGAGATTGCAAGCCTGAGCAATGGAGAGAAAGCTGGTCCAATCAACAACGGTGAAAGGAGAGAGAGGGAAGAATTCAAGTGCTGAGCTCGGTCCATGTTCTTGAGCTGGTGGTAAGTTATCCTGGATGGTCTATTGGAGGGACAGCATGATATACAGGCCTGGATGGGGGCTAACTATTACTTATCTCATTAGAACTTACAAAAAACCAAAGTCTGGTCTGTCTGTCAGACTGCAATCTCAGCAGGGCATGGACTATATTTACCTTTGTATATTGTACAGTACCAAGGACATGGTCAGCACTGAGCACATTAATAATGAGTTAATGTTTGTTTGTTTTGTTTGTAAAGTGCTGCATCCATGATAGTAGAACTTAATGTTGAGAAGACAATGGAATGCAGAGGGGAGCTAGGGTGACCCCACTGAGACAATGGGGAGCAAAGAGAACAGCAGTAGGGGAGAGACAACATAACCTGGGAGACAGCCGGGGGCTCAACAGAGAATGGGGCAACAGTGGGAGGACAGAAGAGGAGGTACTGCTTTTCAAAAGGGGGGAGGGGTGGGAACTAGACCAAAGTAGGTATGGAAATGAGTCCCAAGAAGGAAAATGGGAATAAAGAGGTGGAGGAAGGGAATAAGCTGGAAGAGATGCACACCATTTAGGTTAGTGAATTGTATTGAATTTATGGTGCTGCCCAGCATCTCTAAGTCTGGAGGCCGGGGCTCTGAGCAGACAGGGTACACTAATGTAATGGGTTACTCTGGATCCTGCTTCAGTTATCTTCTCTAACACTCACCACTTTCATTTCAGCCTAGTGTCTCCCAAACTACATGGTTTTATAGAAAATTGTCCCTTGAATTTTCTTTTCAATACAGATGCTCCCCAGGTTATGCAAACCCAACTTACGCAAATCCACACTTACGGAAAAAGTTCCGTAAGTTGTTTTTCTTCCCCCCCCCCCCAATAATTGTTGGGTACATGTTCCTGATTTACGCAAAAGTCTCCAGAATACCTTGCGTAAATTGGGGAGTGTCTGCATTGATAGCTATAGGAGAGCCCCATCCACAAGTAGCTGAGTTTCCACAGCAAAGAAGCTGGTGGTGAGCTAAGCCAACCCCAGAATGCAAAGGCCAGCTGTGGGATTGGAACTGTAAGATATCTGTGGAAAATAAGACCTGGTGAGAGAGCTCCATGGAATCCTCTGCAGCTAATTCTGTCCCAACATTCTACTTGCTTTTTTAACACCGGCCATGATCTAATATATTATAAGAGTGGAACATCATAGCTTTGCCCAGTGATGGGCTCCTTGTCTTAGATGTTAAGCCAAGATGGAAAAGGTCCAAAAAGGGGCAGAAAAGATATCAGTAGCAACATGCAGGGTTCTTTAGCATAGTAGGTAGAGGTTGTTAAAGAAGAGTTGGTCTAGTGCAAATGGATCAGTCCCCCTGTCATACACTATCTGAAGTATCAAGTCAGTGGGGCCTGATGTTGTTCACCTCAGGGTGCTGAATGAATTAACTGAAGAAATCTTGGAGCCACTGGCAATAATATTTGCAAATTCATGGATGACAAGAGAAGTCTTGGAAGACTGGAGAAGGGCTAACCTAGTGCCCATCTCTAAAAAGGAGGAACTGGGAAATTCTAGACCAGTTAGCCTGACCTCGGTACCTGGGAAACTACTAAAGCAATGTACGAAACATTCAACTTGCAAATATCTGGAGGATGAGGGAGTAATTGCTAGCAGCCAGCATGGGTTTACTAAGAACAAGTCATGTCAAACCAGTTTGATTTCCTTTTTCGATAGAGTAATTGGTTTGGTGGTTGGGGGGAATATGGTGGACATAATATACCTGGACTTTAGCGAGGCTTTTGACACCATCCCACGTGACATTCTGATAAGTAAGCTGGAGAAATGTGGGCTTGGTGGCACTACCATTAAGTGGATACATAATTGTTTAAACAGCAAACAATGAGTAACTATTAACGGAATGATGTCAGATTGGAAGGAGGTCTTGAGTGGGGTTCCACAGGGATCTGTTCTGGGTCCGGTGTTTAACATTTATTAATTACCTGCATGTAGGAATAGAGAGCACAGTGATCAAATTTGCAGATGTCACAAAGCTGGAGGGGTAGCCAACATTTTTGAATTTTATCTCTTTCCTCCAAGGGGTCTTAATAAATTGTTGAATTTCATTGTCATCTATATCCCAATTCTCCACAGACAAATGTAAGGTGCTACACTTAAACCAAATGCACAAATACAGAAGGGGGATAGCTGGCTTGGCAGCAGTGCTGCTGCCAACAATCTAGAAATTGCGATGGATCACAACCTCAACATGAATCAACAGTGCAATACTGTTGCGAAAATAAAGCAAATGCAATTTTAGTTTGCATTAACAGAAGCATAACATGCAAGTCACAAGAGGTGATAGTACCACTATATTGGGTGCTGGTTAGGCCTCAGCTGAAGTAACATGACCAATTTTAGTCACCAATGTATAGAAAGGATCCAGAGGCGAGTGACAAAGATGATCAAAGAGATGGAATGCAAATCTTAAGAGCAAAGGCTGAAGGAACTGGGCATGTTTAACTTGGAAAAGTGGTGATTAAGGGGAGACATGATATCGGTCTTCAAATACTTGAAAGGCTGACATAAAAAAAGATGGAGAAAAGTTCTCTCTTGCCACGGACACGGGACAAGAGGCAGTGGGTTCAAACTACAGTATAGCAAATTTAAATTAAATCTCAGAAAAAACTTCCTAACAGTAAGACAATGGAACAGACTGCCTAGGGAGGTCATGGAAGCTCCTAAACTGGATGTTTTTGAAAGGAGTCTGGATAGCCACCTGTCCTGGATGGTGTAGGATTTGTTGAGTCTAAATCTTGGCTAGACTAGATTGGTGGTTTTCAAAAATAAATTTCTGTAGACTCAGTTGAAGAAAATTGATGCCCATGACCTAATGGAGCTGGGGATGAGGAGTTTGGGGTGTGGGAGGGGACTCAGGGCTGGGGGTGAGGGATGTGGTGTGGGGCCAGGAAGGAGGGGTTCAGGATGTAGGAGGGGGCTCAGGGTTGGGGCAGAGGGTTGGGGTGTGGTAGGGGGTCAGGGCTCTGGGCTGGGGGTGGGACTGAGGGGTTTGGGGTGCAGGAAGGGGCTCTGGCTTCCTGCCTGTCCTGGCACTGCAGACCACACTGTGCCCCAGAAGCAGCCAGCAGGCTCCTAGGTGGAGGTGGAATTGGCCAATGGGAGTGCAGAGCCAGTGCTCGGGGTGGGAGCAGCACGCAGAGCCCCGTGACCCCCCCTGCCTACAAGCCAGACCTGCTGTTGGCCACTTCTGGAGCGCAGTGTGGTGTCAAAACCGGTAGAGACTAGTTTTTACTGGCCAGCCGCCAGGGTCCCTGGGTGCTGAGCAAGGCGACCCAGTGCCTTGCATTCAGTGACCCAGAACTGGGTCATGACCCAAACTTTGAAAACCACTGGACTATAGGATTAGAAAGGACTGCAAGGGTCATCTAGCTCTGCGATAAGAGAATTGGTATCACTGAAATGAAGTTAGTGGCTGATAAATTCAAACTAGGGCTGTTGATTTTAATTGCAGTTAACTCATGTGATTAACTCAAAAAAATTGATCAGTTTTAATTGCATTAAACAATAGAATACCAATTGAAATTTATTAAATATTTTTGGATGTTTTTTCTACATTTTCAAATATATTGATTTCAATTACAACACAGAATACAAAGTGTACAGTGCTCACTTTATATTTTGATTACAAATATTTGCACTGTAAAAATGATAAAGACACTATTTTTCAATTCACCTCATACAAGTACTGTAGTGCAATCTCTTTATCGTGAAAGTGCAACTTACAAATGTAATTTTGTTTTGGTTTTTTTGGTTACATAACTGAACTCAAACAAAATGATCTAAAACTTTAGAGCCTAGAAGTCCACTCCGTCCTACTTCTTGTTCAGCCAATCACTAAGACAAACAAGTTTGTTTACATTTACAGGACATAATGCTGCCCACTTCTTTATAATGACACCTGAAAGTGAGAACAGGTGTTCACATGGGACTTTTGTAGCCAGCATTGCAAGGTATTTATGTGCCAGATGTACTAAGCATTCATATGCCCCTTCATGCTTCGGCCACCATTCCAGAGGACATGCTTCCGTGATGATGCATGTTTTAAAAAAAAAAAAAAAAAGTGTTAATTAAATTTGTGATGAACTCCTTGGGGGAGAATTGTATGTCTCCTGTTCTGTTTTACTTGCATTCTGCCATATATTTCATAGTAGTCTTGGATGATGACCCAACACATGTTGTTCATTTTAAGAACACTTTCACTGCAGATCTGACAAAAGGCAAAGAAGCTACCAATGTGAGATTTCTAAAGATAGCTACAGCACTCGACCCAAGATTTAAGAATCTGAAGTGCCTTCCAAAATCTGAGAGGGACAAGGTATGGAACATGTTTTCAGAAGTCTTAAAAGAGCAACACTTCGATGCAGAAACTACAGAACCTGAACTACCAAAAAAGAAAACTAACCTTGTGCTGGTGGCATCTGACTCAGATGATGAAAATGAACATGCTTCGGTCTGCACTGCTTTGGATTATTACCGAGCCGAACCAGTCATCCGCATGGACTCATGTCCCCTGGAATGGTGGTTGACGCAAGAAGGGACATATTTACATGCCAGACGCACTAAAGATTCATATCTTGTGATGCTGGCTACAACAGTGCCATGCAAACACCTGTTCTCTCTTTCAGGTGACCTTGTGAACAAGAAGCGGGCAACATTATCTCCTGCAAATGTAAACAAACTTGTTTGTGTGAGCGATTGGCTGAACAAGAAGTAGGACTGAGTGGATGTGTAGGCTCTAAAGTTTTACATTGTTTTATTTTTAATGCAGTTTTTTGTACATAATTCTACATATGTAAGTTCAACTTTAATGATAGACATTGCACTACAGTATTTGTATTAAGTGAATTGAAAAATACTATTTCTTTTTTTACAGTGTAAATACTTGTAATCAAAAATAAATATAAAGTGAGCACTGTACACTTTGTATTCTGTTATAATTGAAATCAATATATTTGAAAACAGAGAAAAAATCCAAATATATTTAAATGGTATTCTATTATTGGTTAACAGTGTGATTAATCACATGATTAATTTTTTTTAATTGCATGACAGCCCTAGTTTAAACTAAGGAAATATTCCACCCACAGTCTGAGGAACTCCTGGAGGCTGGAGTGTCAAATGCTATCATTTTGGAGATATAAAAGGAGCTTTTTGATTTTTCTGATGAGTAACAACCAGGTTTGCTAAGGGAGGAGTAAGCAAGCTTCATGCTTCAGCTGATCCGTGCAGGAGATGAGAAGGATTTTTCCCCATGCCATGTACAGCAATTGGACAAACACTTTAAGGGTGGTCTTCAACATCTTCTAAGATATCACAGGCCACCGACAGATGTGAGACACCAGACCACTGGTCCACAGCTAGTATGACACTGTTCCTACAAATATAGACAGCACCAGGGTCCAAAGGAAAGGGTTCTCCCCAGCTGGGGCTCCCCTGGAAATGTCCCAAGCTACAGCATTCACTGACATGATCTGTGCTGGGTCTCTCAGGCTGGGATTTCACTGGAACTATCCCAGGAGAAAAAGCCTTCACTGATTGGTTGAGGATAAGATAGCCCCTGTGTCAATTCTCCTCCAATCTAAGTTTAGTAGCTAATGGTTTCCCCTTTGGGAGTAGAACACCAATACTGTTATTAATTAATAGCGGTTATGTAGTGCCTGGAAGTCCTGGATCACAATCAGGGCTCCTGTTGCACAGGGTGCTGTACAAACACTGTAGGAGACAGTCCCTGCCCCAAAGAGCTGACTCCTTGCCTATTTAAGATTGGCCTGTGATCTCTGGAATGGTCATGGGGATTGTTTGTCTCAGCTCTGATTTCAGCAGGATCCTCCAGTAAGATTAAGAGGAAAACTGGAAAGAACTCTTGCTTCCTGGACAGTAATGATGAAGAGGGGAAACCTGGTGCCCCTCTGGAAGCATCAGAAAGGTCAAACACCAAGAAGGGAAAGGGTCTGTTGTGGGGAGGGGGGACAAGGGATAGAACTAGGAGGAACCAGATAGACTTAAACAAAGGGAGATTTAGGCTGACTACTAGGAAAATCTTCCAGGCAGGAATGAGCCTTCAAGGGAAGGGTTAGACATCCATTTAGTCATGTAACTTGAACTGGATTGCAGAATATACTGGAGAAAACATTCCTGCTTCTCCCCTCAGGGAGATCTTGGTTCCATCGAAGTCAATAGCAAAACTCCTGTCCTGTTGATTGTGGTGGGGTCAGGATTTCACCAGTGAGGTGGAGACGAGGTATGGTCGAATGGGTCTCTTCCATCTGTGATTTCTATTCTCTACGCAGCTCTCTGGGAATTGGGAAAGGCTTCAGTGTAAGATTTGTTCCTGTTAGGTTAATGCTGGGCCTCAGATAGTCCTTGACTGGAGCAGCAGGACCCAGCCAATATAGTGACTATGACATGGAAGCCATTGTCACTAACACACAATGAGCAACAGCCCTTCTCCCTGACTTCACAGAGAAGCAATGAAATCCTGCCACAGCTTTGCAAGTCCAGACTCCTAAGTCTGCTGCAGATGTTAGTAATGATAGCATTTAGCTCTTCTCAACTATAGATCTCAGAGCATCTCCTTAAGTTACACTATTCTCATTTCACAAAGGGGAAACTGAGGCACAGGGGCAGTGATTTTCCCCATGGTGGCAGAGCTGGGAAGAGAACACCTCTCCTGATTCCTACTCTAGTGCTCTGTCCACTGAAGAACACTGCCTCTGTTTTGATTTCCCCTTTATGCTCAGGTGTGGGTGTACGGGGGGTGGGGAGCAGCCCATGCTGCACCCTGATAAAGAATGTAGGTACTGAAAGTTTGCTCAAATGAATGTACCAAATGCCCCAATGAAAGTAACAATGAGGTTTCATTTATAAACCTCTCATCTGTACTGGCTGGGCTTCAGCTGCTCCTCCTCCTTTCGGTTCCTGGCCTGGTTGCAGGTGGAGGCAGCATGTACATATCTCATGCACTCACCATATGGCAGCTGTTTTCCATTTCACTGCATGTGCACTGGCCTCTCTGGGCTCCAGTCAAGGGTGCCTTCTTGGCTAACGCACAAGCCAGAGAACTGTTATGTGAAGCCAAGCAGTCATGTCTTGAGCCTGGGGCCAGCATTCGGCTCGGAGGAAGTGTCACTGAGTGTGGGGGAGTCAGGGCCCCGCACCCTCCACTTCCTGCGATTCACCATGACTCTCAGCCAGCCAGTAAAACAGAAGGTTTATTAGATGACAGGAACACAGTCCCAAGCAGGGCTTGTAGGTACAACCAGGACCGCTCAGCCAGGTCCCTCTGGGGGGCAAGGATCTTAGACTAGGGTTACCATACGTCCAGATTTTCCCAGACATGTCCGGCTTTTTGGGACTCAAATCCCCGTCCGGGGGGAAATCCCAAAAAGCCGAACATGTCCGGGAAAATCCGGCGCCGGGCCGGCGGTGCTGGCCCGGGGCCGGCACCCCGGGGCCCGAGCCAAACCAGGCTAGAGACGCCGGGGCCGGCTGCCGGACGGGGCCAGACTGGGCCGCGCCTCCTCCCCCCAGCTTACCTGCTTCCTGCTTCAGGCTTCCCGCGAATCAAATGTTCGCGGGAAGCAGGGGAGGGGGCGGAGTTGGGGCAGGGACTTTGGGGAAGGGGTGGAGTTGGGGCGGGGCTGGGGACGGGGACGGGGCCGGGGCCCCGTGGAGTGTCCTCCTTTTGGACACTCAAAATATGGTAACCCTATCTTAGACCCCAGACTTGGGGTTCCCTGTGTCTTCCCAAAACTGAAACCAAAACGCCTCTCGCAGGCTCTCTCCCCCTCTCCCTTTGTCCAGTTTCCCGGGCCAAGGTGTTGACTCGCCCCACCCCCCTTCCTGGCTCAGGTATCCCTCACCTAAAGTCATCCCCTGCTCTCCCATCCCCCATGCAGACAGTCCAGTAAAACTAAATGACATTCCCAGGTCAATCCACCCCGCTCCCTACTGCGTCACAGGAAGTTTTTCAGCTAAAGCACATTTAACATTCAGGGGAATTTTTTAAAATTCACCCCTCCAACAATATATCCCTGTACGGCCCTTTCCTGCCATTCTTACTTGGCCTTGGAAGTCAGTGGGACCTCTTCCCATTTAAGGACTCAGAACTTGGGCTTTAACACTCTAAACAAAGTTTGATTCAGTAGAATGTGGTGAGCAGCTAGTGTGTGACCCAGTTGCTTCTGATAATGCAAACAAAATATGTTGTAAAATGGCCGAGACATTTAGCTTTGGAAAAACAGCATGTGCCGTAACTGCTTTTCATAAGAACCAGTGACTATGCACGCTGGGAGTAGATATTTAGGAAAAGCTGCTGCAGTCTAGCAAGTTTCAGATTGCCTACAGTTGAACATTACACTCCTGTGTGTCATAGTCTATCCTGCCAGCTCTCACTGCTATGGAGGAGCTGTTTTGTTCAGTGCTATCTAAAATATATATATCTTTAAAAAATACTACTGCTGTGCTCAATGCTAAAGTTGAGTCAAATACAAGCAAGGAAACCCAAAGGTTAGGCCTAAGCACTGACCTCAATTCATCCTGCTAGACCATGTTGCTTGCTTAAATCCTGTTATAGTTTTAGTTTGTTCCATTTTTATTTATGGAAGCCTATCACTTGCATCAATACTAGTGTTGCAAAGTTGGGCCTCTGTGGCACCAGTGATCAAAATTTCATCTGCATTGCCTTTGCTTTTCATGGATTTTGTCAGTCTGTCAACTACTCACTGAGGGGGAGTAGGTTATTGATCAGCCATTGTCTAAAGTTACTTCACACTTTCACATTACATCCTGTAATAAATCAACAAGTTACAAGCCCTTCATACAAAGCAGCCCCAAGAGCACTCCTGCCAGACTAACTTTAAAAAAAAAAAAAAAAAGAAAAGCAACAGTGTAACTTTTTATTGATGACAATATGAATTTTTACCTGTATTTCATGGGGCGAAAAAGAATTTGAATAAACAAGGGACCAAGACAGCATTTAACTTGCTAGCCTTTACCAAGATCACTTCGCTCTGGTTACATTTAACCCCGGCCCCCAGAACACTTGGTATACATGAACTGATCAAAGGAGTTGGCTTTAGTAAAAGGATTGATACAAAATATACTTTTTTACCATAGATATTTTTTTCATATTTAAAGATCCAATTCTGGAATTGGAAGGGGGGCAAGGCATTGTTAGAAGTGGCTACTGATTGCTCCACCACTACAACATTTGCTCATGCTTCTCAGACTAAAGGTGCTTTACAACCCCATGAGCACAGCACTCCTGAAAGAGTGTTCCCAACTCCAGTGAACACAGCACGAGCACTGACTTTTTGCCCTTGCTATAGGAGCAGTCTTGAAAACGCAGTATGCTCCTATCTTGACATGATTTTAGGGACACAGAATAAGAGGGAGACCAGACCCATACACAATGCCCTATAGCTTTGCAAGTGTTCTAATCCTAGCTGTTTAGCAGACTACTAATATTTCTGTGCCCTTCCCCATGCATACTGTTAATCAAAGCCTCGTACAGCTACCTTTTAGGAGACATAACCATCAATCGCCATTTTACAGAAGATAATTGAGAGCCTGCACAGGGTCACTTCAGATAGTGACTGGAGGTTTATCCCCATCTCTAACTTAATAAAGCCACAGATCCATGGGTGGCACATGAGCCCCCCTTTTGGGGAGGCTAGCCATGCGGTCCTGCCCCTTCTGCCCAAGGGCCCCCAACACCCCCACCCCCGTGGCTGGAGGAGCCCAAGCCAAATAGCTCTGGACCACTGGCCTGCTGCCCTGGTCACCCCCAGCCACCTCCTGGCCTCTGGCCAGAGCTGACCTGCCACCAGCTTGGAGGAGAGGGCTTTGCATGGGCAGAGCCAGGACTTGGTTTAGGGGAGGCTTAGCCTCCCCAGGCTTATTATACCCACCACCCACACACAGATCATCCACTTTGCCACCGGCTCTTTTTGAAGGCGTGGCTGAAATGGCGTACTTGTATAACCCATGCTGCCACTCCGTGGCTCTCGGTCACTCTAAGGGCTAGACTACATGTATAAGTTATGAGTCTGCTACTCTACTTCTATTAATGGGACAAGTACCAGACAATCGTGCTTTTTTTACATCCTGGGGATGCAGGTTCAATCCATGCAGATGACCCGAACAGGTGCTTTGTTAGCTGTGGCTCTAACCACTAGACTATACTCTGCTCCCAGAGCCAGGAATTTCTGATCTGATTTGGGAGTCAATCTGATTTGGGGGGAGGGGCAACTCTGACTCATGCTTTTGGAACAGGTGGAGATGGCAATATGCTAAAATGCAGCTTCCTCTGGAGTAGAGGACAGCAGCCAGGAAGACAACCGTGTAGGGACAGGGAAGTTTTTGCTAAGGATACCCAGGGCCGGCTCCAGGGTTTTAGCCGCCCCAAGCAGCCCAAAAAAAAAAAAAGCCGCGATTTGCGGCGGCAATTTGGCGGGAGGTCCTTCGCTCCGAGCGGGAGTGAGGAACCGTCCGCAGAATTGCCGCCAAATAGCTGGACCTGCCGCCCCTCTCCGGAGCGGCCGCCCCAAGCACCTGCTTGCCAGGCTGATGCCTGGAGCCTGCCCTGAGGATACCAAAGTTGAAAGTAAGACCCTTCTCTTATGGAAAGTGTCAAATGACCTTCACTAGCCATGCAGAACAGACAGGGCCTCCGTTTGTAGTGACCAACATATCCAGTAGCAAACTGCCTGGCACTTGGCTTCTCTGCCTTGGTAGGATGAAGAGGGTCATAGCCTGACAAGTCAAACCTGTGATTTCAGAGAGTACATGTGCTGTAGATCTGCTATTCAGAGCACTAAGACATCCTTCTACTCCTAGAGTTTTTAGTGGCTTCCACTGAGGATTCCAGCAGTTTCCGCTGCATGAATATGTTGCTAGGCCAGGTTTGAACTTCTTTCAGCATGGTAGTTTGTTACAGTGCAGGGCAAGTAATTGTAGACATGTCTGCCTATATCTTAGTGATGCTTGCTATCACTTGTGCCCCTGTTTCCTCCAGATCTTCAGTGCTGCTCTGCTTGTCGGTCCGGGAGAGTTGCTGGAGAGGTTGCTGCCCTCTCTCTCACTGCCCGAGGGGCTGGATATGCTGTTACCCTTTGCAGTTTCCAGCTTCTGTCAGAAAAGATTTGGGGAGATCCAATCCTTGGGGATCTGATCCAAAGCCAACTGAAGTCAATGGAGACCTTTCCACTGAGTTCACTGGGAGCTGAACAGGACCCTAATAAATGGCTGGGTCTGTTTGGCCATATGTACATTATGCCTGGATTTGCAGATAATCATGGCCATTCACATAATTCAAACTTAAGGTTGCCAACCCTCCAGGATTGTCCTGGAGTCTCCAAAAATTAAAGATAATGTCATGTGATGACACCTCCATGAATTCATCCAACCAAATTTGGCAACCCTATAAACTAGGCCACTTGTCTCCAATGAACACAGACTGTCTGGTGGTTTAGAAAACCACAACACAAAGCTGTGCTTTGAGGTTCTGATCCTACTTGCCAGTTGTGTAGTGGATCTCCGCTCTGATGCGGGTGAGTTGTCCAGCCCAGAGTAGGATCACTAGTGGGCAATGCCTTTGGGAAAACCCCCTCTCCTCCCTGAGACTGAGCATCAACATCAGCTCAGTCTAGATGATAGGCAGCACCCTAAGCATAACTCTTCCAGCTGCTGCAGAGATTCTACAGGTTGGTGTGTGTGTCCATCCCAGCTATAATGTGGTGGTGTCTCAAGGCAGAACCCTGCGGGGTACTTACCTCTACTCTGCCCAACTTTCTCTGTTGGACACATAACCATTAAGAGCTTGGGACTACGGTGAGCGCTTGGCAGTCATGCTCACCTGATTTGTTAAAATGGCTCAGTCCCAAGAAATGCAGTCCTGCTGTGTGCCCACTGCTACAATCTACAGCAGTAGTTCTCAAACTATTGTACTGGTGACCCCTTTCACATAGCAAGCCTCTGAGTGCAACCCCCCTTATAGATTAAAAACACTTGTTTATATATTTAACACCATTATAAATGCTGGAGGCAAAGCAGGGTTTGGGGTGGAGGTTGACAGCTTGTGACCCCCCCCCCCTCCCCATGTAATAACCTCACAACCTCCTGAGGGGTCCCAACCCCCAGTTTGAGAACCCCTGATCTATGCTTAATGAGGGATACAGATTTTTATCTTGACTGCAACTCCTTCCTTTTGTTACCCATACCTTTGATCGTGAATGCTGAAAACTGTAACAGTCTCCCCTTTATTATTCACATAATGAAAAGACTCCATCTGCACAAAGACACCTGGGCTATGTACATAGACTAACAGGAGAGCTGGACAGTCATCAGCTGGAGCCAGTCAGCCCATTGATGCCATGGGGCAGATCGTCACCTGGTTAAATTGGCATCACTCCATTGACTTCTGTGAAGCCAGGCCAGTTTACAACTGAACATTTGATCCCATGCATTTGGTTATTGCCTCCCACCCAGCTGGGGCAGTGACTCACTGCACCTCAGTTCACCTGCAATCATCTGCTGCTGTGTGACAGTGGCACTAAGAAGCTGCCTGCCCCCTGCCTTAGTCTCTAAGGGCTCAGCAAAGTTTTGTCTGACCTCCTAGTTAATGGGGTAACTCTGCTAGGGTGAAAACTTCTGTTGGTGCATGGGGTGATCACTAAAGACTTCTGTTGTTAACAAACCTAAATGTTGGGCCTAACAACTGTCCCTTTACTCTGCTCGTAAAACAGGGTCTTAACCTGGTCCACACACTCAGGCACTGGTAGGATAGATTTTGATTACCCTTTATTTGAACCGGGGAGCTCAGTCTTTGCCCAGCTAAGGGAACCTCATTAGAAACTGGTCAGGAGTTCCAGGGCCAACCTCAAATTGTATAAAACAAATTACAGCTGCCCCCTCTTCATTATGGCAGCCAGTGAGTGATTGGGCCCAGCATGCTTGGTGCCTGGTCCCCCTTCCATACTAAAGATGAAGGTGGTAGATGTGGCATTGCAGAGCCCCATAGGCCACATGTTCGGTGTCCCTACTATGAACTAAAATACATGTGTAAAATTACATTAAAATAATGCTCTTCTGTTCACCCAATACTGTGCTGCCGGTCTGCCTGAATTCTCTGGATCCAATGTCTCAAACTGCAGCTGAGGAGAGGATTCCCCGGAGGGAATTCAGTGTATTCCCAGAGGTGATCGCATTAGGTGTCTCTCTCTCACATGTCTGTCACCATGGTATCTGGGTGCATTGCCTATGCACAGATTTGCAGGAGTTCTATTTGTAACCCTCGGTTAACACTGTTGTGCCTCCGAAATGTCTCCAGATGAGGATTTAATGGGGCCTCAAATCTGGAACTGTCAGTCATTGGGAATGGAATCTTTTATGTACTGCATAATTATTTACAACCTAGAGCAATGTTTAAACATCTGCCTGGGATTGTTGCAGAGCTGGATTTACCAGTGAAGGGTAGAACAGAATCTATGGCGCAGCAGCCAGAGCTCTAGCATGAGAGTCATGGTGCAGTATTTCAGTGGCTAATGATTTCTTTTGGAAAGCATCCAATGTGCCATGGTCCTGTCAGGTTATAGGCAGTTTGTGGGAGCCAATAAACTCAGCCTAAAGTGTCAATCTCGGCAAACTACGTTTATCCTGCAACCACAGACATTCACTTTCAGCTCATCATGTGTGTCCTGCTGTGCCCACCTACCCTCTGTTTCCTCTGCGCCCTGCTGTCCCACACCCCTCATTCTCCCTCACCAATGTACAATGCCCTCAGTTGTCTGTCTCACTGAACCAGTGTAGAGTGGCTGCAGTCTGAGACCTGCACAGATGCTGTATAAACTTCATTATTTAGGTGTTTTTAATCTGAGTCCCAAAATTGAAGGATTCAGGGTGTGTCAGATGGAGGGAAGAGATGGGACAGTTGCTGCATTTATGTGCCCATCACTGGACTATCTATGCCACCTCCGGTCTCTGTTCCTTCTCTACTTGGTAAGGGCTGGACTTGAGTTTGGGAGCCAAGTCCAGTATCAGGGAGCCAGTCTGGCTTTGCACCCCATCCTGCAGACTCGACAGGGATCCAGCCTGTTGATTTTTCTCTCCCACTTTTTTAGACCATTTTGTGTGGAAGGGGGAGAGGACAGCAGGGCAAGGGCGCTGTCCCTCCCACTTCTGGTGTCTGCACTGAACCCCACAAGGGATGCAGAGATGGAGATGGCCAGGCTGAAGAGGGTAAGTGACCCTGAGAAGAGTAACCTCTGCAATCCCACCACAGCCACCTGGCCCTGCTCAATAGCCATGTCTGTCCCTTCAGAGATAGAACTAGGAGGCACATGGCAATAGGAGCTGCCTGGCAGATGAGGTGCTGAGCCAGTAATTAGCCAATACTGGAGTAGCAGGGTGCAGGTATGAAGGAGGAGGTCACAAGTGGGAAAAGATGGAGAGTCTGAGTATAACAGGCCTGTGGGCAAGTGCAGCAGTATTGGCAGGAGGCTACACACACCAGGGAGCAGACTTGGGTGCACAGAAGAGCAGTAGGATGAATGGGGCTGTGCATTGCTGCACGGGGTTGTGTGTAATGGTGGCCTGGGGTGGCAGAGCAGGAAGGGCTCGGCCTAGTAGCAGTGCATAGCAGTTCATGGTGTTCATAGGAGCAAAGGATGATGATTATCCTTTTATAGTAAATAGTTTGGAGTGAATAGCCCATAGCTGTAGATGGGAGGCCAATGCCTCTGGGAATAGGGAAATGCTCATAGCTATGGGCAGCGGGGTTGTTTTGGCCTCTAGATATGGGGGGTGGTCTCACATGGCCCATAGCTAGGGAGACGAGGCCTGTAGCTGCCAGGAGGAGACAGTCTTGCCCACCAGCTATAGGCTGTGCAGGAGGTGTCACACTGCCCACAGATTGCAGAAGGATTGTCTTGCCCACTTTTAGGAGGTTGAGCATGTTTGGGTCTTTGCAGGTGCCACATGTGCCCATGTGGGTTGTCAGGAATCTGTACACGGCAAGATAGTTATTTGGTGAGACAATGGGTAGATGATCAGCTGTGCCAGGGTTCCACTCAGTGCCACTGAGGCTGCAGGGGGCAATTGTGCCTGCTCTAATCCCTGTGGTAGCTGTGGACTGCTTCAGCTCACCGTGGAGCTTAGAGCAGCTTGTAATGGCCATGCACCATTCCATAACATGCACATGGCATCCCTCAGTACAGGAGAATCCTTAGCTATCAGAGCAGTGCAAAGGCAAGTGGCATGGGCCAGAATCTGGACCGGTGTTTCCCAGGCTAGCAGTCGTCATGACCCACTTGTTGTTAGCCCAATAAAGCTCCAATATATCCACCTCTAAAACTACCACTGCACCCTAACCTCATTTGTAAACTGGGGTCTCCTGACTGCCCTTGTGGTTGGCTCCATACCTTTATGGGACTCTAAGGGGTTCATCATTAGTGATGGTTGAGCTTCAAAAGGTTCAGTTCAGGTTAGCATTACCCAAGCTTAACTGAGCTCTCCAAATCTCTTGGGCCTGCATATCTGGACTAAAGAGCTCAAAGAAGAGACTTCTCTTGAGTCTTCCCCCAGATCCACTCCTGCTTGAGGCCATGTCTACACTACAAAGTTTGGTTGACATAAGTTATGTGGGCATGCAGCCACCAATTCTGTATATCACTTGCTGCTTGTGTCGGCACTGTGTCCTCACCACTAGTGGTTGCATGGATTGGAAAATGCAGTGCACTGGGCAGGTATCCCAGTGTGTCCCATGCCACCATCTGGCACAATGCCTCGTGGGACACTTTTTTTGCCGTGCTTTGTGGGATATCAGCAATTTGCCCAGGGATTTCTCAAAACTAGGGAGTCAGGTTCCCTCGGTGTCACTTTCCCCATCCCATAATGCTTGTCCCATCCTATAATTTTGCACCATTTATAAAACTCCCACAGTCCAGTACACCACATTTTGGTCTCTGCCATATCTCTGGCAGAAGCATGGACCCTGCAGAGCTCGGCACAATTCTCATGACCATTGTTAATTCAGGATGCACAATTCTCCTCCTGTATTTGTGGAACTTCAATGACTACTACTACAACTGGCTGTATGAGGAGGAAGAAGAGATTTCAATAACTGTTGCTGATGAACACAGAATAAAAGTGCCAGATGGTAGTGGAATTAACGGAGCAGCTTCCCAGGGTGGATCACATTTCTGGGCACAAGAACCAAGCACTTATTGGTGGGATCACATAGCGTAAGCTTGGGACGATGAGCAGTGGCTGCAGAACTTCTGGATGCAAAAGGCCACATTCCTGGATCTGTGTGCTGAGCTCCCTGCAGCATAGGACCCCAGAATCAGAGCTGCATTGATATTAGAAAAACAAGTGGTGATCCCACGCTGGAAGATTGCAACACCAGATTGATTTCCCACTGTCCAAGAGCATTTTGGAATTGGAAGATCTATACGGAGGGCCCACTGTCATGCAAGTGTGTAGGGCCATCAGTTGTCACCTGCTACATGGGTCTGTGACTCTTGGTGTTGTGTAGGCCATAGTGGATGGATTTGCAGCAATGGGGCTCCCAAACTGCAGTGGGATGATAGATGCATATCCCTATGTTGGCACCACCGTACCTTGCCACAGAGTACAGCAGCAGAAAGAGCTACTTTTCTATGGTTATGCAAGAACTAGTGGATCACTGAGGCACTTCTGATATCAGCATGGGCTGGTCAAGGAAGGCACATAATGCTCTTTAGAAAAGTCATGTGTTCTTAAAAGCTGCAAACAGAGACACTCTTCCTCCAACCACTACATTCTCATCAGTGATGTTGCAATGCCAGTAATGATTCTGGGGGACCCAGCCTACCCCTTGGACTCCTGGCCCACAAAGCTGTACAATGGCGCCTTAATAACATCAAAGATTCAGCTACCAGTTCAGCAGGTGCAGGATGACTATTGAATGGCCTTCTGGTAGACTGAAGGGTTACTGGCACCTTTTTACTGACTAGATGAATGTCAGCAAGGTCAACATCCCATTGTTAGACCTGCATGCTATGTATCTGTGAGGAAAAGAGGGAATGGCTACAAGCAAGGGGCAGGACTGGGGTGGACTTGGCTGACTGCTGAATTTGAACAGCCAGAACCAAGGGCTATTAGAAGAGCTCACCACGGACCTGTAAGGCTGTGGAAGGCCGTAAAAGAGCATTTTAACAGTCATCCACAGTAGTGTTGTGTGATATTTCTATGAAGTACCATGCCTTCATGTGTACAGAGCTTAAATACAATGGGTTACTGACTCTCTCCTTATGAATTCTGCTTGGTGTAAACCATTAAATGTACTTGGGTTTCCAAAAATAGAACTTCTTTGTGTGAAAAGAAACCAGAAACAAAGTGCATTTACACAAGGTAAAAAACACTTTAGCAGCACTGTAAGAGGGTGACCCATATTCTAGAAACCCAAGTAAACATTCATGTTCATATATTAAAATGTGACATGTTTGTCATGTTACAAAACATGTAGTGCATTGTGGCTGGTCCCGTGATTTTTTTTTTTTTTCTTCTTCTTCTTCACAGGTCTGTGTAGGTGTAGTTATGGTTCTCCTTGTTTTTCCCCTGGCATGGAGTGATAAGGGGTAAGGGTTTATACCATGCTGTCACCTATTCTGTCAGGGTAGAGGGAGCAGCAATGATGGAGTCTTCAATGGATTGGAAAGACTGCTTCATCTGGAATCTTTGGGCATAGATCTTTGTCAAGCTACTCAACATCTGAGCCTGAATAAACACACAACGTCCTGGTGCACTGGGAAGTCTATCTCTTGGTCCCTTTGCCTCTTCTACAGCAACTACTCTCTCCATTCTTAGCCAAGACCAGGGAGAATGATCACTTGGCTTCTCCAAGCCCTGTGTTCATGATTAGCAAAAACTGGAGGATATTGCAGAACACTTCCTCCTTGATCCTCTTCTTTCTCTTCCTGAAGAAAGAAGTATGGAGAGGATGGTGTGGTGGCCTTGAGATACAAAGGCTGCTTATTAGAAGAGAAAGGTACAGCACTAGACTTAAAGTCACAACAGAAAGGGAAAAGTCTCAAAACTCTTAAATTATTCCCATTGATACCTTTTTAATAAGAAATATTAATCATCCCTCTAGGTTTGGAGCATACTGTTACAGCACTGCTCTGAGGCCCAAGCCATGGTGAGTACAGCCTAGTGGGGGAGGAGGGGTGGGAGCACGGTCTATCGCCTGGAATATTTAGCTACCGGGTGCCCCTGGGTATGAGGATGGGGAAAGTGTGAAAATATTTTCACAATATTCACTATAGAGTGCTGACTCTGGTTGTCACTCCCACGAGTGAAATATCAAAGGCACAGAGAACCCAGCTGCTATTGGTGTCCTGAAGCCACCTGGCTCGTTTGTTGCTAGCCCACTTACTACAATAGTGCCAGCAGAGTGGAGCTCATCAGAGTGGCATGGGAAAGAAACAAGGGTGCCATTCCTAGCAATGTTCAAAAGAGGAGTGCAGAGTATCTCCATGAAAGTTTCACTGAGATTGCTCAAGAGGGTAATAGGGACATCCCTATTCAGAAAAATCAAGTACTTTGCATGGGGGAAATTGTGGGGGTACCTGCCTAGCACATCAAGCCAAAGAATGAAAAAGCAGATGCAGCTTCTCTCTCTTCTTTCAACTTCTGAGCACAGGACACAGATGATGTAAGTCAGAGTACCCTATTAACTCTTTAAAAATATTATTTTCCAACATTTTTGAGTCGAGTGAAGAACCAAAAGTCATGTCTTTGTTCTCTAAACACAGGGATGCACGGGGTGCCATTTTTAAAGGCAGAAGAAGGGCAGTGGGTAGGGAGAGAAGGTTTCAGGCAATCCAGTAAAAAATGGTTGAGGAATAATATACATGTACACAAGCTCCCTTCACCACATTCATCTGAGCACAGCTGGTGGGGACATGCTTGACTCCAGTGGAGTTTCAAACAGTGCCTCACTCACTGCATGGTTTGCATCTCTTCTGGTCCTTCCCCCTGCCCCACCATTGGTGTGCACAACAGGGGTCTTCACGTCAGGCTCCTGCAAAGTGTCCAGTGGTACGCAGTCCATGCCAAATATGGCATGCAGATTGTTGTAGACACACAGCTGTTCCTTAGCTGGGTTTGCAGTCTCTTCTCCCCATAGGCCAACGAGATCCATGACTTCTTTCCTGCATCAGCCAGGAATTTGTCTAGTACTCTCTGTGCATGGAGCCAGCATGGTCAGATGCTCACAACAGGGGGCTAAGTAGGTGTGGTCTCCAAGGTGGGCAATCAGTAAAAGGCATTTCAATAATATACTGGAGACTTAGTGGGGGGGGGGGCGGGGGGAGGGACTGACTTCTGGTGACTGACCCTTGGACAGTGGAAGTCAAAATTGTGACTAGAGTGACCACTGGTGTGGAGAAGGGCATTGTGATGCAGCTACTGGAGGACTGTTAGGGTGCAGACAGGTAATGCAGTGTCTATACTCACTGCATTAATGGAAGTAGGTCAAGTGCCTCTGCTTTACTCAGGGATGTGGTGGTATTGTATAACTGTAATGGGGTGCTTATATTGGTGGGGAAACTAAATTTAGGTATCAACACATTCACAACAAGATAGGTCAACCTAAATCAATTTGTTTGTTAGTGTGGACCAAGCCTCCGACAGATGCCATGAGAACAACCTGCAGCATTTCAGAACATCCACTTTCAATTGAATCCTAAACCCAGAAGTGTGAAATCACTTATCTAAATGTTCCAGAGCCTCAGGTCTGGCTCTAGAAATGGTCTAGGGGGCTTATCTTTCCTGAAACAGTTAGCTTAGCCACATGTACCTGGCCATCTAAGGAGGCCTCTCCACCATTTGGACTCTGCTGCTGAGCTCAGAGCTGTGGACCAAATACTAGAAAGGCGGGTGCATGTGGATGTAGGCTGGGCTGCAAGTGGCTGTCCCTACTGTCACTCACAGGCATTAGGATGCAACTCATGCCTGGTGTTGCAGAGCACTAAACTCAGCTGTCATTTGAAGGGCAGTGACTCAAGGACAGGAAATCTGTGAATGAGACACAGGCTGGCTGGGTAAGGAAACCTCCATCCTTCTCCATTCAATGTAGCCCTAGCTCCCCTCGAGCTGCCAGCTGACTGGTGAGACAAGCTGCATGCAACAGTGGAGCTCAGCCAATGAAAAAAGGACAAAAGCTTGACATGTGAGACACAGCAAGCTATTCTATGCCATGCTCATTCAGCCCAGCAGTGATATGTCCAGCAATGATTCTACTCTGGAAAGAAAACCTGGTTGCATTCCCACTGTCCACTGCATTTCTCTTTCCTCTGTGTTTTCTTTTCCCTTTCTAGTCTGCCTGCATTAACAGCATCATGCAGCTGGGCATGGCTTTATAGGACTCAGCCCTGCACATGATGGGTGTGTGTGTAAAAACCCTACATGGGCGAGATATTCTGTCTCCTGGCTCAAAGATTTCCAGGTTACAATTCTCTCTCTAGAACAGGGGTAGGCACGCATGCTGAAGGCAGCACACGAGCTGATTTTCAGTGGCACTCGCACTGCCCGGGGTCCTGGCCACCGATCCAGGGGGCTCTGCATTTTAATTTACATTTTAAATGAAGCTTCTTAAACATTTTAAAAACTTTATTTACTTTACATACAACAATAGTTTAGTTATATATTTTAGACCTATAGAAAGAAACCTTCTAAAAATGTTAATGTATTACTGGCACGTGAAACCTTAAATTAGAGTGAATAAATGAAGACTCGGCACATCACTTCTGAAAGGCTGTCGACCCCTGCTCTAGAAAGAGCAGTGGCAATATGGCACTAACTGAGCAGATTTTGTCTTTATTAAAAAATAATAATAAAAAAACCCCTGTGTGAATGGCTATACTGCAAGACATGTCTGTTGCAAGGAGGCTGCATAGGGGAAAGAAAAGAGGAATCACTAAAATGTTCCCTACTATGCTCTGTCCCTGGGGAGTAGGACTCCAGCATTTAGCAGATCAGCTGACCTCTTTCCCCTGCAATGGAAACAGCAAAGCTGCTAATGGGCAGGGGGAGGCAGAAGGAGGACTAGGAAGGTAGTTCTAGCACAAGCTCCCCCCATAGTGGAAGGGCAGTGTACTTCAACCCTGCCCTGGAGGGACCATCTCTGGGGCAGGGGAGAGAAGGCCCCATGGCCCATTCAAACCTTAGCCTGCTCCCAGCAAGGAGAGTGCTTAGCATAAGGTCTGACCCACTGTCTCCCTGATCTGCTCCATGCTTTCTGAAACCTGCATTAACAGCAGCGAGCTAGTTGGGAGGGAAATACATTGGTAGTGTGGACAGGGAAAGAGGTAAAAGAAACATGAAATGTGGAGTAGGAGGGGACTTTACCAGATACCTAGACATGAAGCAATGTCTGTAATTATCAAACATACCCAACTCTACATAGCTGTAATGCCTCAGAACGATCACTTTACCATATTTGAAATGGAGGTGAAAGCTCCATTTGTGGTGAGAATGGTGTCTGCCCTAACTCCAGGTGCCCAGGAGATGGCTGGCAGCCTGCTCGGCACTGGCTGGAGCAAAGAAGAGCAGCTCTCTGCAGAGGAGATCGCAGAGTCAATATTTATAACTTGTCATTTCCACTCTTGCCAAATAACAAAGTGGAGGGAATAAGTGGAGCTTCCTTTTCTTAGGGACAAATCCTATCTTGCACAGCTCTGCAAAAGCCAAAAATCAGTGGGAAGGGGTGGTTCTCTAGGTACCTGTTAAGATCTCACACCTGTGGAATGTGGGGGAGCAGTGGTTAATGCTCTATTGGCTGCATCTGGGACAAGCTACTGCTGAGGGAGCACCTGCTATGGATTAATCGAGCTAAGAAATTACTTTTTAAATGGTATTGTCCACCATGACAGCTGACAGCAATCCCAGGCAGAAATAGACAAATCCCCCCCTCAAATTACTAAATGAGAGGGTTCTGTCACTTTAATCCAGGGGCAATGGTGAGTACTGCACATGATGAGTTAGAAACAGATGGAGCAGCCATTAAAGTTGTTTCCATCATGGTTATTAAGGAAAATGTCATGCTGTCAAGGAAATGAGAAGTCTTGGAAAGCCACTTCCAAGGCCAAATTCTCCACTGATGTAAACTGGTGCAGCTCCATTGACGTGTAAATTGGCACAGCCCTGTTAATAAGCAGAGATTTGGCCCTTGGTTTCAAATCTTGGGGACAGGGCTAGTAGCTAAAGAACTCTGGGCATGCATGCTGTTATTGCTACTGCTCGATTTTTATTTTTTTTATTTCTCTCTTCCCTCCCCCCCCCAGCTTCTCCTAGATACAGTAGAACCTCAGAGTTACAAACACCTCTGGAATGGAGGTTGTTCATAACTCTGGAATGTTTGTAACTCTGAACAAAATGTTAAGATTGTTCTTTCAAAAGTTAACTGATTGACTTACTATAGCTTTGAAACTTTACTACGCAGAAGGAAAAATGCTGCTTTGCCTTTTTTAGTAGTTTACGTTTAACACTCTACTGTATTTGCCTTTCTTTTCTTTTTTGGTTCTGCTGCTGCTGATTGTGTACTTTTGGTTCGAAATGTGGTGTGTGGTTTGACTGCTCAGTTCGTAACTCTGGTGTTCATAACTCTGAGGTTCTAGTGTACCAAATTTGGTCTCTCCCTTCCAGGCACACTCCCCAAAGTTTTGGCTCCAGCTAGGTCAATTGTCCTAAAACACCAGAAGAGAAGCACTGTGTAATCATAACTTTTTTTGTCGATGTAAACAGATTTTAAGCCAGAAAAACAGTGTTGTGTTTTTGTGGGCGGAAGGGGAGTATGGTTTGTTGAATGCACACTTCCAGGTGTTTCTGATTCTGTGCAGCTCAGATTATAGAGATTTGTTTCTATGGAGGATTATTTTATTCAAATTGGAGCACAGGTGGCAGCATCCTAAACAGCAAAATTCCATGTGCTTTTGGAAAGTGTTCAATAATGGGCATCAGATTTACTATGAGAGAATTTGGGTGAAGAACAAGTTAAGGAACCAAGATCAATAGTTTCTCTCAGCAAAGCTGTGAGAGAATATCCCTTCCGGACTGATATCTAATTGTTGGTTGGTGTATGACAGCAGTGCCTAACTTTTATATTCATCACTTGGGGTTGTATTATGCTTGGAATTTAAGGTCTTTAAAAATCATTTGACTGATAAGATAAGCCCTATTATTGGACTTGGATATTTTTCCAGTGGATCACAATGATTAGGCTCTACAGAAATACCTTTTTGTTCATCCAGACTATAGATTTGGACTCTTCCTTTAGGATGAGAGGTTTCACTTTTTTTTTTTTCTTTTTTTAAAGAAGATGATTTCATAGAGGTCACTGCCCTGATTTTTCAGAGGAATGGAACAACCACACAACTTCCAGTAAAGTCAATGGGAATTGTGGATGCTCACTTCCAGTTTGTTTGCATCTGGTGACAGCCAAGAATTTCCCACTGCTAGGAGTTTACTTGTCACAGAAGACTGTTCAGATTTAGGCTGAGCAGTTTGCTTCCATGCTAGCAATCAATTTTCAAGTGAACAAACACAGTTTCCCTGTTTGAGTCTTGGCTGATGAATCCCAGCAAGTATCTAGACTTGCTGGAGGATCAGCATGCTATGACCTCAGCTTTATAGAGCTAGTGAAAATGAATGTGGAATTGCTGGGGCCATTAAGAAAGATTGGCAAGGTTTGCTTTTAGGAGGGAGGGCAGGAAGTCCGCCTCTCTGAAAGAGGTGACTGTTTCTTCAGCAAGACTCTCTCTTGTCACTGGCAATCCCTCCAATTATTACCACTTCTCAGAACTTCCCTTTGAGGGGCATATTATTGGAGACGTGGTAGGAGCCATCCTCAGCAATACCTCAGATCTTTGATCCCCATCAACTTAGTTTTAGGTATAGGTACAGTGCAGAGCATGTATGGGTGGCTTTGGTTGATCTCCCCTGGGCAAAGAATGTAGGTCAAGTGTCCATACCAATTATTTTAGATCCATCAGCTGCTTTCCATTTGGTTGAGCATGAGCTGTTACTGACCTATCTACTGCCACTAGCGTGAATAGATGACTTGCTCTTAAGTGTCTCTCCTCTTTTTTTCTTTCTGAGAAATCACAGAAGGTAGTCTTGAGCAGTTCCACTCTGTCACCTCTCCTGTCCAACATGTATCTAAGGAAGGTTAGTAAGAAAACATGGTCTGTGGTGTTTTGAGTATGCCAAAGAAACCCTGCTCTGTATTTCCATTCCTTCTAACCCAGATGGTGCAGATGTCTTACCAAGCATTCAGCAGAGAATGGATTTGTAAGAGAGCTAACTGATTTGAGATTCCATCTAGAATAACTGGGGAAGCAACTAGCAGAAGTGGCAGATATTAGCTCCCTTTATTGAATGGCTATTCCTGCCACATTTTATTCATGCACACAGCCTCATCTGCTTCATGTTCTCCAGATAGCAGCAGTTACAAAAACGCTGTTATCATTCATGCTGGGCAAGAAGATTGCATGCTCTCCAGTCTGAACCCCAGCCCCGCTAGCCAGGCCTAGATCACTGCACTCTATAGGAAGCTGGACTGTAAGACCATTTGGAAACTGCTACTTCTTCAGAATGCATCTACCCGCTTATTAAGCAGCGTCTCACACAGGATGCATATGACCCCAATGCTCCATGATTTCCGTTGGCTGCCATCAATTTCCAGGTGAAGTTTAGATGTTTAACCTTATAAAGCACTAAATCCCTTGAATCTTTACTATCTGAAACTGCCTTAATCCTTACATAATATCAGTTCAGTTAAGATCAGCCAAGCCGGCCCTAATATTAACAAATTCCAGCTCTGCCAGCCTTGTATAGGGGGTGATGAGGTAGAGTCAAGGATTCCTTATTGAGAATGCATCTACACCAGCACCTCAGCTGATTGCAACAGCTGCTAACAGAGGGGAAAAAACAGGATCTACAATATTTAGAGCTGTACAGGTCACAGTGAGAGCTGGTTGAGTGATGGGGAATGTGTGTGTGTGTAAAATCCAACCATCTGATTTGGCCATATTTGTGCCTCTTTCTGTTAATTTTCCAACAAATATTCAGAATTCCAGTCTCTGTACAAATGTTTGTGGATGAGATGTACATACAACCCCTGTATTGCATGTAAACCATGGCCATTATTCTCTGTTAATTAGTTACTTACTAGTGATCATTCATTATTCTCTGGTTAAAAGTTTGTCATCAAACCACAGAACAGAAACAATACCATGTGACTTAGATGACAAAAGGAATATGAAATAACCATAGTGCTCAATTTGAGGCTAATCTTTAGGCTGTAGTTCAGACTAATGATTCCACAGAGTCTCACAAATAACCAAGAGATTAGAGACCATCCTCAGCAGTTCCCATATAGTTTGGGAACAGAAAATTGGCTCTGTCACTTGTTACAAATAGTTTGCCCTACTCAGGTCAAAAACCAGTATCTTGAATTGCACCAGAAACAACTTGACAGCCAGTGTTAGACTTTGGAACATGGGTGTTAAGTCCTTGCTGCAGGAAGCACAGAGGAAGTAGGAAGCTAGATTCTGTACTAGATAAAACTTGAGTGGTCTTCAGGTATAAAGTGCATCATGAAAGCAACATTTCCAGCCCCATCAATTCTGTAGCTCTTCTCAGGATTTCCTAATCTGTTGACCTCTGCTACTGAGGGGTTCAGAATAGGGTTGCCAACTTTCTACTCCTACAAAACTGAATACCCTTGCCCTGCTCCCTGCCCCGCCCATCCTCTGAGGCCCTGCCACTTCTCTGAGGCCCCATCCTCCCCCTCCCTCTGTCGCTTGCTCTCCCCACCCTCACTCACTCATTTTCACCGGGCTGGCTCAGGGGGTTGGGGTTGGGAGGGGGTGAGGGCTCTGGCTGGGGGTGTAGGCTCTGGGGTGGGGCCAGGGATGAGGGGCTTGGGGTGCATGAAGGAGCTACAGGCTGGGGATTGGAGTTGAGAGATTTGGAGTATGGGAGGGGACTCTGGGCTGAGGCAGGGGATTGGGTCTCGGAGGAGGTACTGGCTCTGGGCTGGGGGTTCAGGTTGCAGGAGGGGCCTCCGGGCAGAGGTTTGGGTGTGGGGGGGGGCATGAGGGCTCCGGCTGGGGGTGCGGGCTCTGGTGTGGGGCCAGGGATGAGGGATTTGGGGTGCAGGAGGGGGCTTCAGGCTGGGACTGAGGGGTTCGGAGTGCAGGAGGGGAATTAGGACTGGGGTTGAGGTGTAGGGGAGAGGTGAGGGGTGCAGGCTCCGGGCAGCACTTACCTCAAGCGGCTCCCAGAAGTAGCGGCATGTCCCCCCTCCAGGTCCTACACGGAAGCATGGCCAGGCAGCTCTCCACGCTGCCCCCGCAGCTCCCATTGGCCATGGTTCCCAGCCAATGGAAGCTGCGGAGCTGGTGCTTGGTGCAGGGGCCACATGCAGAGCCCCTTGGCTGCCCTTACACGTAGGAGCTGGAGGGGGGACATGCCGCTGCTTCCGGGAGACGTGCAGAGCCAAGGCAGGCAGGGAGCCTGCGTTAGCCCCGGTGCACCACTGACCAGACTTTTAATGGCCGACCGGGCGTTCCGATCAAAAAACAGACACCTGGCAACCCTACTCTACAAATGAATGCAGAATTCACAGTACTGTCTCACCACTGGTGTACAGAGAAGGAGACTCCCAGGCCATGATCTGATGCCTCCATGTACACAACACTGGCTAATGTTCCCCTATCATACAGTACTGCAGTTTCCAATTAGGAATTCCCTATTCAGTTTGATATCTAGTATCACTCTTAATTCCCTTTTGACACTACTGCTTTCCATCTGCCTCCTTCCTTCTGAATATCTGTATTTCAGGTCCAACCTTCTACATCCTGAGGTTGCGCCCCAGGCCCACTTTCACCATGCCATTCCTCAAAGAACCAGAGCAGAAGAAAGATCTGTCTACTCCAAAGCAGAAGCCAATGAGTAACCCAAGAACAGCCTGAAGAATTGGCTCTCTCTGGAGAGTCCTGGCTCTCATTTGAAATGCTTTTACTGTGGCTATATTCTGTGATGGTAGGCTCCTTAGAAATGACTTTTAACAGTTCAATTAGCTGCATTTTTCAAGATGAATCTCATTTATTTCCTGCCCATATATCGTAACCTCCCTGGGTATCTTTATCACTTCTCTGTCCCTGCTGGTGTTCACAACACCTCACTATTCAGTATAATTAACAAATGTAATTAACATGCTGTTTACTTCCTCTATTAAACAATTAAAGGTGTTTAAAATTAGACCAGGTATCAATCTCTGGTATCTCATCAGATTTCTTTCCCTCAATGGGATATATCCCCATTTATCATTAATCAGAATAATTAATGATTGCACAGTGCTTTGGAACTGTAAACCTCTGTATAAATGCTAGTATTAGGAGAGATAGAAAAGACCCATGAGTTCATCCAGCCCATCTTCCAGAGGCAGACCAGGATTGTTCCCAAATGTACATTTTACTCATGTTTTGTCTAGTCTCGTTTTTAAATGTCCCAGGGTCTCTACCCCTTCCCCCACAGGACAGCCTCTGTGTTGTAGAACCATAATGTGTTCGCACTGTTGTTCCTATGTAGTTAAGCTCCATTAGCCAGTTTTCAGAGTTTGTCTAGTTTGAGTCAATTTATATCAAATTCTCTCTCCCCATCTGACCTGGTTCCCTATTATAATGCCTGGGCTCACTTTGGTAACCACTCTGTGTCCTTCCTCCCCGCTGCTGCTCTCCTCTTGTTGGAAACTAGCCACACTAAATTCTCTCCTTCTGAGCTCCCCAGGAATTCTTCTGCCTGAAAGAGATCCTGAAAGCTGAATCCTCATTGCTGTGAGAGGTCCAGAAGGCAGTGATATTCCTGCATGTCCAATTAGTTCTGTAGAACAATGTGTCATGACCCTTCAAAGATTCCATCCTTCTAATCCAAGCACCTTTTTTCCCCCCTCCTTTTTTTTTTTTTTTTTTTTTTCTACATTTTTGCTGCTAAGATGACAGACTAAAGGCTTGTGTATTTTAATTTACATGCATACACATTCTACCCATTAGTGATTGACCAACTCTTACATTCCTTTGTTTGCTCAGATTGTGGGGGGGGGATAGTTCTAGGGAAATAAGTGGCACTATTGCTCATGCATTTTTTTGGCTACTCCAATTTTGGGTTTTTACGTGGCACTTAAATCAGCATTCAGACTTGCAACAGATGTAAAGCAAGTCTGTGTAACACCTTATGAGATTCTAATAGAGCATCCATTTGCACAGGTGTATCCTACTGTTTGTCATGTGGTATGGAAGGCTTTGGATACTCATACTCTCTGTACATGTATCACTGTAGAACCACAATGGAAGCAGCTAGGTGTGCAAGTCAGGCCTTGGATCTTGCGAGGAGCAAAGGATATAAACTGTGGTTTAAATTGCCCCTAGAGTCCTTCTTTAAACTGTCCAATAGTAAAAGGTGGATGTTCAGAATGCCTTCAGTTTCACTGATCATTGGTACCATTGGGGGAAGTGGTAGCAAACTCATTTTACCCCAGTGTGTTCTGAAACTACTCACCTTGGGCTGGGCTGTGGTGCTGGATTGTCAGTGCCTGAGGGGTAATCTGCGAGGTACTCCACTTTCTGCTCCATTTAGCCACTTTTATCCCAGTTGTGGATACTCCACAATTGTTGGTTAATTACCATGAAATCCTCTCTTCCCATAAAAAGAACAGGAGTACTTGTGGCACCTTAGAGACTAACAAATTTATTAGAGCATAAGCTTTCGTGGGCTACAACCCACTTCCTCGGATGCATACTTTCCTGGAGGATCTTCCCAGCTCAAATACTGGATTTGCAGTGATTGAGATTTATCCCCAATCACAAGGTTAACAGGGCAGATTCTGGTTATTTTCCTGATGTTTAAACCTCTGTTACCTGCTTGTGAGCTTTGGCTAGGGGCGGCTCTATGTATTTTGCCGCCCTAAGCACGGCAGTCAGGCGGCTTTCAGCAGCATGCCTGCGGGAGGTCCACCGGTCCCGCGCCTTCGGTGTACTTGCCGCCGAAACCGCGGGACCAGCGGACTTCCTGAAGGCATGCCGCCGAAGGCAGCCTGACTGCCGCCCTCACGGCGACCGGCAGGCCGCCCCCCGCGGCTTGCCACCCCAGGCACGCGCTTGGTGCGCTGGTGCCTGGAGCCGCCCCTGGCTTTGGCCCCAGTTGGCAATCTCAATTAGACCCATAATGTCTGAGGTGTCACACCCTTGGGTCATGGGTAAAGGTCAGTGTGATATCCTACCCATGGGCCATCTTCGCTGGGGTGAATTGTGGACTGCTGTGTCAAGAGCAAAGATGTTGGTGGAGAGGGCTCTGGGGTACCCTGCTCAAAGCTTCTGAGAGCTTGTCTGTGGGGGTGCCTGACCTATGCTATCCCATGGCCTGGGGTGTATCTGTGTTGTGTTTTCCATTGGGGGCCAAGGTTGTGCCTCTGGGGCTGCCCTGTCCATGCCATAGCATGTAATTACTTGTTTAAGTATGAAACCTGCCAAACAGGTGGTGCAGCCACTGGATGACAAAGTAGCACTCAAAGAAGACAAGACCATTGCAAAGAAGCTAAGTGAATTCTTTGCATCAGTCTTCACTGAAGAGACTGTAGGGGAGATACTCGCATCAGAGCTATTCTTTATGGGTAACAAATCTTAAGTACTGTCCCAAACTGATGTTCTAAAACCTCTTCAATTTACACAAATTATTATCATTTAGTTTATCAAGGCAACAGGACCAGATGGCATTCACCCAAGAGTTTAAGGAACTCAGATATGAAATCGCAGAACTACTAAATGGCACTGGTATGTAATCTATTGTTTAAATCAGCCCCTGTACTACTAGATGACTGGAAGGTAGCTAATGTACAGCTGACTTTCAAAAAGGGCTTTAGGGAGAAGATTCTGGCAATTACAGACTGGTGAGCCTAACTCTAGTACTGGCCAAATTAGTTGAAACTATAGTAAAGAACAGAATGATGTGATTTCTTGGAGAAGAGTCAACGCCACTTTTGTAAGGGGAAATCTATTAGAATTCTCTGAGGGTGTCAACAAGCAGGTGGATAAGGATGATCCAATGGATATAGTGTACTTGGACTTTCAGAAAGCCTTTGACAAGTTCCCTCACCAAAGGCTTTTAAGCAAAGTAAATAGCCATGGGATAAGAGGGAAGGTCCTTTCATGGATCAGTAAGTAACTGGCTGAAAGAAAGGAAACAGGGTAGGAATAAAGGGTCCATTTTCACAATGGAGAGGTGAACTGAGGGGTTCCCCCAGGGATATATACTGGGAGCTGTGCTGTTCAACATAATCATTAATCTGGAAAAGGGGGTGAACAGTAAAGTAGCGAAGTTTGTAGATAATCTTGAATAATTTTGTTAGTCCAAAGCAAACTGAGAAGTTTGCAGGAGGATTTCACAAAACTGAGTGACTGGACAACAAAATGGCAGACAAAATTCAATGTTGATTATTGCAAAGTAATGCACATGAGGAAAAAATCGCAACAATACATACCCAATGATGGGTTCTAAATTAGCTGTTACCACCCAAGAAAGAAATCTTGGAGTCACCATGGACAATTCTTTAAACTCTTTGATGTGCAGCAGTGGTCAAAAAGGCTAACAGTACATTAACAATGATTAGGAAAAGGCTAGAAAATAGACAGGAATATCATAATGCTACTATATAAATCCATGTTGTGCCCACACTTTGAATACTGTATCCAGCCCTGGTCATGGCATCTCAAAAAGGATATAGTGTAAGTGGGAAAATGTTCAGAAAAGGGCAACAAAAATGATTGAGGGTATGGAAACTCTTCCATATGAGTAGACTAAAAAGATTAGGGCTGTTCATATTAGGAAAAAAGAATGACTAACAGGATATGGTAGAAGTCTATTAAATCATGAACAGTGTGGACAAAGTGAATAGGGAAGTGTTACCTTTTTCCCACAGTACAAAAAACAGGGGTCACCCAATGAAATTAATAGGCAGCAGGTTCAATACAAACAAGAAGTACTTTTTTGCACAACTAACCTGTGGAACTCATTGCCATGGGATGTTGCGATGGCCAAAAGTATAACGGGGTTCAGAAAAGAAGTGGATAAGTTCATGGAACATAGGTCCATCAATGGCTATTAGCCAATTTGGTCAGGGACGCAACCCCATGCTCAGGATAACCCTAAACCTCTGATTACCAGAAAACAGGGGTGGATCACTCCATAATTTCCCTGTTCTGCACACTCACCCTAAAGCTCTACTAAGGGCTCTGGTCAGAGACAGGAAACTGGGCAAGGTGGACCATGGGTCTGACCCAGTATGGCAGCTCTTATGTTCCTCTCTTCCTCAGGGGAGGGGATCTCTCTAAGGGAGCCCTCCCTCTGCCATGCTATGTCTGGGGGGTGTCTGCCAGATGTTAGAATTTGCTGCAGCTAGAGGGATCTGATTCATTTCTGTTCTCTTCCCTGCTTTTATTGATCCACTTCCCCCTTTGCCTGGGGACAGGGAGCACCAGCTCCAGCCTCAGCCCTTCCCTGAGCTCCCAGCACAGAAAAGGCTTCCCCTTTAGTGTCTGCGTAGGAGTCTCTCTCTCTCTCTCCTCTCTCTCTCTCTCCTACATGTTTGTCTGCAGTCTCGGGTAGGGAAATGCTGGCCTGGGAGTCTCTCACTTCCTGCTGGTCACCATGGAAACGGAGAGATCCTGGATTCCTCCTAACCTTTCATTTTCTCTCAGCCAGCAGCCCTTAAGGGCCCACGTGGAAGGGATGTTCCCAAGCTGTGTTCAACAAGGGGTAAAAATGAGACTCCCAAACCAGTTCTGGTTCTGACAGGGGCCAAATCTGAGCTAGTTACTTCTCTCAGCAGGAGCTACAACTTCTGCCTATTTCACAAATGCTTAGCACATTACTAGCTTCCCCTGTACTCATTATTAGTTTGAGCATCTTCCACACACATCATGTATGACAACTGGCATCTCCAGACAGCTGAACACCCAGCTGCCACCCCACACCCCCATAGCTGGGGAGGAAGGAAATCTGTCTATCTTTCAGTTTGTCTGTTTTTGGCATCTGAGTGGCCACCTCACAGCGTCCCCAGGGTCGCCTCGGCGCAGCCCTGAACACAACCCCTCATCTCAGTTTCCCTTCTTGGATCCCCAAATAAACTCCCACACAGGGCTTTTCAAGTCCAGTCACAACAGCCCTCCTTAAGGTCTGATTTATTACATTAAAATTCAAAACTAAACACCAGTCTTGCCTTCAGCTGGGTACATCCCAAATTTACTGGTCTGGTCAGAGTCCCTCCTGCCTAGCAGGCTACTCCTAGCCCTTCCTGGTCTCAGGATCTCTTCTACAGGAGCTTCCCCCCGTCCCTTTTTTCCCTCTCCCTCTCCCCAACCTCCTGAGCTTCCCCCTTACTGCAGATACCTTCTGCTCTTTATCAGAAATTGCCCAATTCCCCTCATGTGGGGCTCATTCTGTAATCAGGGTTGGCTTGGCCCCATTATTGTCTATATAGCATCAATCATCATAGCATCCAGGGGCTGTACTAGCAAGAAGGGATGCTCTCCTCTCCCTGACATGCTGTACTAAGGAACTGGAAGAATGTCAGAAGCTGCTTCCTTCATCTATATTCAGCTAAAACCCAGCATCCTTGGGACAAAAGGCAGCTCAGAATCTGCTCCAAGGGGCTGTGGAGTGTGGTAAAAATTGATAAATAGCTTCAAGTTATTCCCATATTCATAAAGGACCTGATTGTGCAAGGTGTAATGTGCCCTTGACTATATTAGCTATAGTGCCAGTTAGGTGTTTTTGGCAGCTCAGAGGATCGGGCCCTACCTTCCCATGTCACCAGGACCATGAGTACTCTGAAGGCAGCTCCTCATATTGCTCTGCAGTAAACCCTGTAGAACACAGGAATTGCTGTAATGGATTGGGCCAGTAGTTGGTCTGTAGAATGTCCTCTGTGTGAGGTGGCCAATAGCAGTTGCTTCAGAGAAAGATGGAAGAAGGAGTGTCTTCCTAAACCCTATCAGCTAGTGGCTGACTTATGCCCTGTACCACAAGAGTCTGTCATTTGTTTTTATTACCTAATGTAACTGGATATTCTCATCCATATAAATTCTTGATTCACTTTTGAATCCTGCTAAGCTTTTGGCCGAATAATATCTAACGGAAGTGAGTTCTTCAAACAATTCTAATAGATTTGAGAGACTTGATTTTTTTTTCCCCCTTACAGAAGTCTTGCTGGTTTGACCCTATCATGTTCATCTAGATGTTTCATAACTGTCTTTAATTGTTTCAGCTGTTTTACCTGGTACTGAAGTAAGGCTCACTGGTATATTCCAGGATCACCCTAGTGTGTGGGGTGGAAGGGGGGTTGTTTCAATAATAAAAAAAAAAAAAATGATAGTTACACATTTGCTACTCTCCAGTCCTCTGGTACAGTGTGAGAGATTGAAGTGGCTGAGCTGCTAACAAAAATACGCATTCTTGAGTTTCTTCAGAACTCTTGGATGTACACCGTCTGGTCCTGCACTATTCCATTGTCGCCTCAGTCTAACAGTGTCTTTAGTAGCTGAAGAGAGGTGGTGACTTCCCAACATCCTCTGTGGTGTAAATTGATGCAAAGAAATAATTTAGTTTCTCAGTAGCATTCTTCTCCTCCTTTATCGCCTCCTGGTATCAAATAGGCTCACTGATTCTCTTCACAGGCTTTCTGCTTCTGATGTACTTAAAAAAATTACTTTTATGATGTTGACAAATTGCTCTTCAAATTCCCCCAGGTCCTTTGTAATCTCCATCTTGCATATTATCTGTCATAGTTTATGTTCCTTTCTGTTGCTGAAGTGGAGCTAGATTTCCGTTTGGACACTTGTTTGGTTCTAATAACCATACTGCCATTTAACCATAGTGATTGTCCCCTTGCTGTTCTCTTTTTGGTTTAGGGGTCTGCATGCCTTTTATGATTCTGTTATGGTTGCTTTTGTAGCCTCCATGCTGGGACCAAATATTTTCATTTCCTTACCTCTGACTTCAGAGTCTTTCTGCCTAGTGCCCTCCATTATTTTATTTTATTTTTTTTAAATCCCCTTCTCTGAAGTTTGGCATCATAGTGCTTGTTTTTAGTATGATCCCTTTCCCAAGGATGTCTAACTTATTTATTGTTAGTGTTGTCGTTTAATGATTAACTAGAGTTACCCCTTGAACCAACTCCTGCACATTACTTAGGGCTAAAGCAAGCAACCATGTGGTCTAGCAATGGCTATTCTGAGAGGCAATCGTTTAAGGTATTGGAAAATTGCATCTCGAAACCTTGTCCTGCTGAGACATTTGATCAGTTTATGTGCAGTTAGCTAAGGTCATTCATCCATGATTACTGTTTTATTGCCTCTGTGATATCCCTAAACATTGGGCACTCAGTATCCCTTTCCTGCTCAGAGATTAGTGGTATAACCCTGCTAGTATTTGCATTCTTATGACCTGGGATTTGTATCCATTCAGACTCCCCTGTTGTAATGCTCCCCACTCAGAATGCTATGTCATTAGACAGAGGCAGCACTATACCTAAAAAGATACCACAATGACCTAATCTGCCCTTCCTACTCACTGGCCCCCTGTGCCAGCAGATGCTGAGAGAGCTGCATTGCAAAGAAGCAGCAAACCGATCCTATTGCATTGCATTCCAAAAGCTGGCAGAAGCTGGGGTGCTCAGAAATCTGTGTGAGTGGTGATAACTGCTAACTTGGCCAACTAGAGTGTTGCTACTACCCTGGTTTGTAACCATACTTGAAATCCTCCTTTGGACCTCAGCCTAGGAGGCATTTGACATACTTGTTGTGAAGGAGATCCTCTCCCACCCTTCTTACCTGGAAGGAGAATGGCCACAATCCAGGGCATTAGGGTAGTGGTAAGAATTCAGGAGAATTATCATGGCTCTGAGGCAAACTGGGGGCTCTTCCTTCCTTAAAAGCAAAAGCTCAGTTACTATTCTTCTGTAAAAATCAGAGAAAATTCAATTTATTGTAAATACTCAAATCGGTTTATTTTTTATTTGCAGACCCAGGACCAATTCCTGGTACATGAATCCTTTTTCACCAGCAGAAAAAACATCGCCAGTTTGGGAGGGGTCGCCCTGTTCCCCAGTCTGTCTGTGTTTGTTAATTTTTGATTCGTGAAAGAAAATTGATCCAGAGCTGTGAGATGGGAAGTAGGTGAGGTGCAAAAACCTACAGCCCTTTGCAGCACAGCTCTAGGGCCAGTAAGTGACTTTACAGTCCTGCTGTGGCTTAATCAAAAAGCCTACCTACAATAGTTGGCTTTGCCACAGGTTTGTGCAAGTTGGCTTTCTGTGCTCCATTCCCATCTGACTGTGGCCCATTGGCACGGCCACAAAGTGTGAGACGAGTGTGGTTGTGCAGAGTGAAGTCAGCTCCTAGACACAAGGCTTGTAGGTGAGGGGAGTGAAAATAAAGGACAGGTGCAATGCCCCTCCCCCCCCATTCCTGATTCCTGTCCCCTAGTGCCAAATAGCAGGCCCTCTTGGATGAATGTATGGATTACAGCAGCTCCAGGTGCTGGGGGAAGAGCAGGAGTGTGAAATGTGCTGAAATTCGGTCCAGAAGGGAGTGAGTGACAGACAATCCCAGAACATGTTAAACAAAGGCTCCCACATACACTTTGTGAATTAATTTCAATCAGACGCTTATTGTGTGTTACCTAAAATACCAGCTGACTGGTCACAACACTTATTAAAATGAATGTACTTGTAACAGTGACGTCTTTCTTTGGGAATTGGCAAGTTACAGTCGGTGCTGGTTTCCCCTCTGGATTGTAGGCAGAGCCTCTGGTTAGCTGGGAACAGCCTGTGCTAACGCAGTGCCTCACACAGAGCACGAGGTTGGCTTCCAGCTATAAATAGGGATACCAGAGCATGGGATGCAACTCCGGCTCAAACACAGAGCAAGTCAAAGCTCCACTAACCTGAGCAAAGGAGGCAAAACTCTCTCTGCACTGAAAGTTACAACCACAATGCGAGCTTTCTCTCACTGCGGTAAGTGTGTGCTAAGGGCAGTGCCAGAGCAGTCAGGTCCTGAGGGAGCTCAAAGAGTGGGGGAGAGTGTGCGAATGCAAGTCTCACAGCTGAAAACTGCCATGCTCCTCTCACCACAAGGTCTGCAGAGTTGATGAGATGATAAAAGGTGGCTAACAACCATCTGGCCTGGAGAAGGCATCAGCAAGGAGAGGGCATGAGGAGCTGCACCCAGCTCTCTTACCAAGTGTGCCCATCCCAGATTTTGTGGTGCCCAAGCTGGATTTCAATGGATGTTTCTTTCTAGAGGGAGAACGTGGCAGTTTCCCATCCCCAATATAGGACTGGTGCAATGAGGTGCACAGCAGCCCCATTCCAACAATGCCACTTTGGCAACCATCTTATCAGCCAGGTAGTCCCCAAGCCTGGTTCAGGGGGTGAAGTAAAAGGGCCTGTCCACAAAAACCTGCCACATTTGGCACTGCCTTAATTTTCTGTGGGTTTTCTATTGTCTGATTTCACATCACAGTGCAATTCCTATAGTTTTGCTGTAGGAACTTACCCATTGTTTCACACTGGAATCTGAGGTAGTAATGCACACTTTTTTTTTTTTAATTTATTTATTTATTTTTTAAAATCCAATGTTTGTATTTTTGGGGCATCATAAATTAGCAGATCCGCATGCTAGAATTTGTTTGGGTTCATGGACAAAGTTGATCCCCTATTGTTGAGTCGTCCCATTGCTAACATTTAGCAATGCTGAATCCTCCGAGTACCCCCACAGGAAGTGAAGGACAGGCACCACCAGGGCGAGCTTCCCTTATCTCTGGTCCCTCCAGAGACTACTGCAATTGCCATTTTTAGGATTTGTCCTATGGACCACAGGAGGTATGGTGCACGGTGCCCTACCCACCCTCTAGCCATGTGGCCTTGGGAAAAGAAACTGCAGGCAGTAGCCAGGCACACTGAAGCCAGCACAACAGCTGCAGAAACAATTTAAGCAGGGACTATGGGACACAGTGTCATGAAAGTATATTTTACAGTTTTGACTGGATATTCTCTGCCCTCTGCTGATTGGCTGATCAGCCTCACTCTATATGCTTTTTCCCCTTCCCTCTTCGGCCCTATCCCTTCCCTTGCCTTTCATTTAGCTAATGCCCTCCTCACTAAACCCCACTCAAAAAAGAAAAAGCAATCTTGACAGTTGCTGCTATCCTAGTGGTCACTCTGCTAGTGTGTTCATACACCTTCCTGTGTCCCTCTTGTCTATATTGACTAATGTTCTTTAGGGCAGGAATTGTCTGCTACTCTGTTTTCATATGGCACCTGGCACAATTAGGCCCCAATCATGGTTGGTCCTTAGGCAGTACTGTTATAAACCAACAAATAACAGCAAGGGGTGACAATTATTAACTTGTATTACAGTAGCAACCAGACGCCCCAGCTAAGCTTGGAGCCACATGGCTTGTACACCTCCTAGCCCAAAGTGCTCCCTGGCCTAAGGAGCTTACAATCAAAATAAACCAGTCAGCCACAGCGTGGGGATAAGGGATATATATCCTATATATACTATTGAAAAACGTATGTGCCAAAGTCAGTGCACAAATGTGAAATTAGGTTCTTTGTGTTCTGTCAGCGCAGCAACGTCTGAGAAATTACAGTGGGCAGAGATGTCAAAGTTAACCTGTCCCATAATTAAGAAAAGTCATCATGCAAATTATTAATGGCTGTTCAATGTAGGGAAAAAACATATTGAATTTCTGCTTCCTCCCGCATCTACTGTTATTAAACCTGTAGGTTATCAGCAAGCCAAATGCTGGAGCTGGATTTGATGAAGGGTTGGATAATTCTATGAACAATAATACTTGTAATTATGCCTGTTGAGACAATGCTCATGGAATCTGGTCCTTTGCCGTAATGAGAGAGAAACGTCCCTTTTCAAGTTTCAGTGAGCAAGCAACTCTGGTTGCAGGAGCAAGGAGATTGCCTGCAAGACCAAGCTTAATTGTTAAACTACTCTTTCCTGCAACCTGGAAAACAAAATTTGAAATGTAGCTTTGTTACTAAGAAACTTCTGTAGCTCATCCAGTGTATGCTACTGGCTCAGACCTGCAGGTGAAATCATGTTAGAAGAAATAGAAAGGTGATCACCTCAGGCATCTGGAAATAAGCCTGCACCCAGTGGCGGATAAATAATTTTGCCGCCCCTAGGCCGGGAAATAATTGCCGCCCTGGCCCCGCCCCGACTCCGCCCTTTCCCCGCCCCCATTCCAACCCCCTCCCCAAAGTCCCCGCCCCAACTCCGCCCCCTCCCTTCCCCTATTGGATCCCTTCCCCAAATCCCCGCCCCAGCCCTGCCTCTTCCCCCAGCGCACGGCGTTCCCCCTCCTCCCCCTCCCTCCCTGCCTCACGAAACAGCTGTTTCGCAGCGCAAGCGCTGGGAGGGGAGAGAAACAGGACGCGGCGGCGCGCTTGCAGAGGAGGCGGAGGTGAGCTGGAGCAGGGGGGCGGGGCGCGGAGGGGAGCTTCCACCCCTGCAAATTTGCCGGCCTTGGCCTTGTCGGCCTAGGCAATAATACGGCGCTGCCTGCACCTCAACCATATATGGCACTGAACCATCAGTAAGTCAAGTGTAGTATGGGATTTGTTTGCCTTCCCTTGAAGCATCAGGTACTGGCAACTGCTAGGGACAGGAGACTGGACTTCATGGACCAAGTCGGATTTGCTTGAGCAAATCCTTGCTCCTTTCCTGACACAAGCCTAGCTGCAGTCATACACTTTCCCCCTATATCAACCCCCTCTCTTTTGCTGAGTTAGGAAGGTGTCTGGATATTAGCTAGAAATAGCTGCCTACACTACAGCTTGCCCTTCAGCCCACCAGGCTGAGAGAGAGTTTGTTTTTCTTCCCGTGTGCCCTGTTTGTTTCCCCTGGAAAGCCCTGCAGCAGTTTCCCTTACACGAGTTTTAGCTTGTTCTTGGGCTGGTTCATGTAACCCATCGAGGTTACTGGGGCTTTTGTCTTCAGTTGCTTTGTGTGTGTGTGTGTGTGTGTGTGTGTGTGTGTGTGTGTGTGTGTGT
>NW_020664482.1:24819744-24875482 GCF_002925995.2 Terrapene triunguis
TGTGTGTGTGTGTGTGTGTGTGTGTGTGTGTGTGTGTGTGTGTGTGTGTGTGTGTGTGTGTGTGTGTGTGTGTGTGTGTGTGTGATGAATTTGAGGGAAGAGGGGAAAGCTGTTTGTTCTTTCAAGCAGCCACTTCTCTTAGCAAAGCCAGGGAGCATAGTGAGCGCAGCAGCTGCAGTAACACAGAGGCCTTTGGGCTGCCTCTTAAATGTCCCTCTTCTCACAGCACACACTGTCTGCCTGGATAAAACATTCAGAGCTTTGCCTTGTTGATTCTGGTCTAATTGTTGCTTCCTCCTTCCTCTCTGCTCCCACCCCCCTCTCTCCACCACTGGAAACCAACATCCACAGGTTCCTATGGCAACAAGGCTGCAATGGCAAATGTTGCATTGGACTAAATCAGAGATTATGTATGGTGTGAGTGACAGCGGTGGAGGGAAGATTAAAGGGGCCTCTGGGAGCCCAGGAAGCTCTAGGGCCTAGAATATAGTCAGATACAATAAGGTTCATGGATCACTAGAACTATGGGCCCCCTCCCATCACTACTATAGAGCAGTGTGCACCCGTGCTCACACTCCACACATGATTTGTCAATGCCCCTCCCTACGGCCTTGCAGCACAGCCTGCTATTCCAGTCTTGGCCTCCTACACAGTTATGCCAGTGCACCTCAGTTCTCACCTCCAGCACCCTCTGCTATTCCAGTTTTGGGTCTTCATACACCCCTACCACTGCACCTCCTAACTCTCTATCAGAGGTTAGAGTGTGAGGGCTCTTTGCCAGCTGTGTGGCCCTGAAAGTCACACTTGGGCCTGCCGCTGTTTGTTGTGCATGCTGATTGTGTGAGAGACACTCTGTGCAGAGGGAGACATGGGGTTCCAATGAACACGCATATGCCCACACACAGGTACAGGCCAAGGAAAGCACTGGAGTTTCCCAATAAATTACTGACAATGGCAGTTGTGGCTTTTATTAGTGTTGGATCTTTTCCTGTTTACACAGCAAATGTAATATGAAGGAACCATATGGACAGAGTGGGGTTTAAATAGCCATGTTACCTAACTATATGCAACATCCAAGGCCTTCATGTTGCTGCTCTGACATGGATCTGGTGACTTTGGAAATACTGTGAGGGCACAAGCTCTTTAAAAGGATACCACCCTACACACTGAATTTAGGATCCAGAAGGTCTCATTTCCAGTTGTTACTTCAAGACCCATTCAAAGCTATAAAGTTGAATTTCCTCTGATTACGTGACTAAGTCTTGTCATTGCCTCAATCCTCAGTGCAGGCTTAGCTCCTGCTCATGCTGAATGGGTTAGCAAAGGGATATTGGTTCCAACGGGTTCCTGACACTTGCACATCACTAGTAACTCACCACTGAAAATTCTCACCATTAATAAGCATCTGGATGCCCTTATAATGAGAGGGCAAGTTTGGGTTCCCACTAAGGTAGCTTTGTGCTGCTCCAACAATATAATGTAGCTTCAAAGCCAGCTTAACTGAGTTCCTGGGGATTTCCCTGGCAGACGAGGAGTTCCTGGATGGTGTAAGGTGAGTGTAGTTAACTCTGTGCCAGCCTCAGTTACAACCCCCTTTCTGTTGAGGGCAGGACTTGGGGAGTGGGACCAGAGTGTCACAAACTCCAGCCCATCCCTGCCTGCTAGATCAGCCTATGAGGGCATGGGCAGCCGGAAGTAAAAGAGAGCATCCCTGATTGTTCTATTTTGCATCAATGACTGGAGCAGAGCCCAGGAGCTCCACAATCAAGCAATGCAAAGGAAATTTACAGCTAGCTAGGTGCCCTGGCACTCTGGTGCTGTGCCAGATACAGCATAGCCAGTCACCAGAATCTGACCCAGTGTGTGTATGCAGTTCCAACTCCCTGGATCTGACAGCCTACTGAGTGCAGTATAACTCAGCAATTGGACCAGAATATGTAGTTTAAAATTGTGCTTTGCTTTTCCCCTGAAACTGATTATTATAGGCTGTAAACTCTGATAAATAGTGTTTCCTGTTCCAGGCCTTCTCACAGCTAGTGCCAGCCATAAATTCTAGATATACCTAAGAGGCCCTGTTCCAGGCCTCGTCCATAGCTGGTGCAAACCCTCTGTGGCTCAACATATTCAGCGGTGTATTATTGCCTAGGCCGATAAGGCCTAGGCCTGGGCTGGCAAATTTGCGGGGGCGGCAAATTTATAATAGCAGCATTTTTGTAATCACGGCATCAGTGACGCCGCGATTCTACCAATCATAGCGCGTATTGAAACCACCAATGACGGCACGACGCCATTTAGTAAACATACTCATGATAATCCTAAACATTAATAATATGACCGGAAGGAAGAAATTAAGCGGTTCTCAGTTTAAAAAAAAAAGCTATACAAGAGAAAAAAAGGGAAAATGAAATGAAAGCAAAAATGTGCAAAATAGATTCCTTTGTTGTATCAGTGCCGACAGTCAGACAGAAAAAATAGTTGAAAGTAGTAGTGAAGTAAAAAGTGAAAATATTAGTGTTGATATTGAAAATATTGATGTTTAATAAGTTCATATGGGGTCAGGGGCGGCAATTATTTCACGGCCTAGGGGTGGCAAAATCATTAATCCGCCATGGAATATATTCTTATCTTCACACCCACTTGTTCTGAGGTGAAGTGGCCACTTTAAATGTGTCTCAAATCTATTTCCTAATATACATATATATCTATGGATGAGAGCCCTAGGTCTCTATCTTCCTCTCCCCTGTGCAGGATTGCCAACCTCAAACATTCAAAAATCATGAGATTTAATACACTCTTATTTGGGGTTCTTTTTCTTTGCCATCTGGTTTCTGAGCCTTTAGGGTATGCTTGGGTCATGGTTTTGAGTTTTTCTCTGCAATCGCGAGGGCTAGAAATTTTGTTTAGTTTTTATAAAAGTTGAGATGTTCATGTAATCACTTGACTGCAGGAGCTGAGGATTTAAGAGAAAACACTAAATAGCATGAGGTTCATAATGAAATTACAAGAGTTGACAAAGATGCTGTCATGTGCCTCTTATTGAGCTAGATTCTGATCTTAGTACATCAGGGTAAATCCAGAGTACTTCCACTGAAGTCACTAGGATAACTACACCAGCCTCAACTGAGATCTGAATCTGGGTCCCGATCTGGAAAATCTGGAGCAATGAATCCACCACAATGTCTTAAATTTAGGGGCTATTTGCCATTAGGACCTTTCCCATCTTGCATAGTATCCATTCATTTCCCCTTCCATCAGGGACATTCTTTTGCTAGATACCCACAGAGCAACACTATTTCTTTCTATTGCATCCCCACAACTGCTGCTGCCCTGTCACCTTCTCAGCAACTTGTGCTATTGAGTATCAGAGGGGTAGCCGTGTTAGTCTGGATCTGTAAAAAGCGAGAAAGAGTCCTGTGGCACCTTATAGACTAACAGCTTATGCTCCAATACGTCTGTTAGTCTATAGGGTGCCACAGGACTCTTTGTCGCTTTGTGTTATTGAGAATCCCCTGCATATTGTGCACACACAAGCACCCCCACATGGATAGCAAATGAGATTACCTGAGAAATCAGGTTGTTATGGATTAGTAAGTGGGATCAGGGGGCATAGTAGGGCACCCCAACTAGAGTACACACTGCTCTGTATGAAGATCATGAGCTCCCTGGCAGAAGGGCACCAGGATGAAAGAAGACACTGGTGACTGTATCTCACTGCAGTGCCATCTTCAGACAGACAGACAGTGAGGACACCATGTGCGATTTCCATGCTCCTCCTAATGTGCTGCTTTCACCAAAGGTTTTCTGTTCAGACATGTACTTTAGAAAGCACAGATGGGAGTTCAGGGGGGACAAGGGATACATTATGGTGCTAGGTCACCAGTCTGAATGAAAGCTGTTTGTTTGTTCAGTGGCCTGTGTGGAATGAGTCTGGTATTTGTCAGTCCAGGTCCCAGTAGCCAAGTGTCCATATCACAAACAGCACAGTAACAATTAGTGTTAATTGTTGGCAGTCTCAGCGGAGAGACCTAGGGCTGAAAGAGCCACAGAGACTGACCTCCCCTCTCTGCCCTAGGAGTGGCCCCTCCTTCCCAGGGCTGAGACATATTGACAGGGCAGTGGGAGGAAATGTACATTGCTGCTGCCTGGGCTAAACTCATTCAATTGCGAAACAGAGAAGCCCAGGCTCCAGCACTATCATCACTAAACAAAATTTAATGTTCTTAAAAAAATAAAATCAAAGTGTTTTTCCCAAGCCAAAGAATCAGAACGTGCAAACACTCAGCCAAGACTGGAATAATACAGCCAAGATGCAAGTCCGGACCTAAACAGGAAAAGAGTCACCAAAAATGCAGCTGCTACAGATGTAACACTAGAACAGCTTTCAGCAAGGCCAATGGTGGGGGCGGGGGGAGAGGAGAGGAAGGGGAGGGACTGTGAAAAAGTTCAGTGTTGTAAATGTCAAAATTCCAGGTGGCTGTAATTGTGTACAATACTAATTGGGCTTTGGCGCTTTTGTTAGTCTGTGATTCCTTCTGGAGGGTAGCGGACTGTTTAGCTATTCCCTTGTATTCACTGTTAAAGGGGGGCTCTTCTCTCCCCCTTGTTAGAGCTGCTTCCTCCCGCACTCTATCCTGATGTGCCAGGGCTTGGAGAGATGCCCAAGCATCTCATTAGCAGTATTCATTTCCTTGCGTCCAAGATTAATGAGGCGCGGCCACTCCAGATGCTCATCTCAAGTCACGATGGAAATACAAGTCCTGGCAACTATGCCTTCAAAGAACCAAGGAGAAGGTGAGAGGGAGAGACAGGAGGTTTTTGTGTTGGAAAGGATGTCCTTGAGGACAGATTTATGAGCTCTGTTCCTCAATAGCTGTGCACCTGCAAACTTCCAGATCAGCACCCTTATCCACATGGTGTGCAAAATGTAAACAAAATCTGTGTGCCGATGAAATCAAAACTTAAGGCTGAACAAATACTGAGGAACAGTTCAGCTAAATTCCCAAGCACTGAGTGGGGTTAGGTGAGAAGGCAGCAAATAAATGCCACAAGATGTAGAGAAATTAGTGTGCGAACAAAAATATCAGCTAGGGAATGTGGTTGCCAAATGGAGCAGTCACCCAACTCAGTGACTGGGAACAGGAGCTGGGGTTTACTATGAGCCCAGGGCAGCAGGAAAGACAGTCAAAAGACATGCTGTGCTGTATTAGCCAAGGAATGGAATACAAAACCAGAGGCTGCAGCCATGCCACATTATGCTTTGGCATGGGTAGCTCTTACAAATGAAGCCAGGCTGAGCCAGGCCAGGAGACCTTTTAAGATATCCAGGTATTTCAGGAAGTAGTGTTGATTTTTCACTCACGGGTCTCTTCCCTTTGGATCATCATCGTGTGGGATATTTAAAACGAAACTTAATAAAATACTCATAAACTGAACATGGAGGCACAGTCCTGGCCTGCCTTTGTCATTACCATGTCAATATTCTGTGGAAAAGTGTATTCACCCTGCTATTTCCAATCGTAGCCACTTGGTAGCTAGTCTATGGCCTCTGACATTGAGACCAGCACAGAATGGTAGCATGGCTGACAGCTGCTGCCAACAGGAAGTTCCAAAGTGCCATATGGAAGTTTTTAAATACATCTGAGCTTGTATTCATAGTGACGAGGCCACATTCAATGTAAGAATCTGAGGAGACAGTGGACCAGTCTTTGTTAAAACTATCTGCTGAGGTTTGCATAATATGGGTGTTTAACTTTTCCCGGCTTGGCTGGGGCATGAGCTTCTAAATAGCAGTTATCAAGCCACGCAGTGATGCCAGCTAAGGGGAGGAGGGTGGTAGGGGAGAATCTTGACAACTGAGACAAACCATTTCCAAGGGGAATCCCAAACCATTGACCCAAATACATTCTTGGAGGATTCTCCAGAACTGAATGCATTACAGTTCCAGATTAGCCTACGGCATCCAGTATTATTATAATAAAATCCCAGCTCAGCTCCAGTCAGGTTTGTCAACCTATAAACTCATATTTGGTCTCTAAAGCATCCAGTTTGCTTGCACCAAATGTAACCACTTATCGCTGCCCCTCAGTGGTCTCAGTTGCCTTGGAAGGCTTTTCTTGGGAAGTTGTCACAGCGTTATTGGCTCTTGAGGGTAAGCTAAGGCCAGTGCACCTGTGGCTGATCAGAACACTCCTCAAATTACTTAATTAATTAGACCCTAGAGCCAGGGCATCTGATTTGAGTACCTTCCTAGGATGTGAGCTTAATTGTGGTGATTGGCCCTTTCCTCCTCACACCGGGACTAAAGGAATAGAGAGAGCTAGGAGTCTAGTAAGGGAGAGTGGACAAGGAAGGACTCTCCTTTAGAAACAGGGTGGCCATTTGCACATCTTCACAATACTAGACATTCTGGTACTTCTGGGAATAGTGTGGGCCTGCCCCCATTGGTGTAACCCTGCCCTCACTGGTGTGACCTTGCATGCACAGTGAGTGTGAGGCCAGGCCACACAGAGGACACTGTTTTAAAGAGCACAACACTCCACCCCAATCAGTGTGACCTCACATGTATGGTGTGTGCAAGGTCATGCCACCAGAGGTGGAGCAGTGCACTCTTTAAAATGGCATCAGCCATGCCTGATAGTGGACGATATGGCTGGTTTTGTACCAATACAGGACAGGATACAAACCTTAAACAGGACTGTTCAGCTTAAAACAGGATATATAGGCTGCCTGTGTAGCAAGGGACCCACAGGAAGCAAACCAAGGTCACATGGGGAAGAGTCCCGAGGCATGGGGACCAGCACAGGCTGGAGAGGGACCCACTAGGACAGTGTTTCTCAAACTGGGGTCGCTGCTTGTGTAGGGAAAGCCCCTGGCGGGCCGGGCCGGTTTGTTTACCTGCCCTGTCTGCAGGTCTGGCCAATCGCGGCTCCCACTGGACACGGTTTACCGCTGCAGGCCAATGGGAGCTGCTGGAAGCGGTGGCCAGTATGTCCCTCAACCTGCGCCGCTTCCAGCAGCCCCCATTGGCCCGGAGCAGCGAACTGCGGCCAGTGGGAGCTGCGATCGGCCGGACCTGCAGACGGGGCAGGTAAACAAACCGGCCCGGCCCGCCAGGGGCTTTCCCTACACAAGCGGCAACCCCAGTTTGAGAAACACTGCACTAGGAGTAAGATAGGCTCTTGAGTGGGGAGCCCTAGAGAGAAGGCTTGAGGAATCTTGTGGATCCCTGTAGAAGAAGGGGAGCAGGCTGGTAAGGTTTATGAAAATTGACCTGGAAAGTTTTATGAAAACAGCTGGACTTTGTAGGGATTAGATTTAGGTGTCAAGACAGTTGAGATTTGTATTTGTTAAATACCCAGTGAAGACGCTTGATGAAGACCTCAAGGAAGAGAGGCTGGGAGAGGACTGAGTTTGTCCCTGTGAAAGGGGAGAAAGGAATTGTTAATTTGTTATGATGAGTTAATAAAACTAGCCCTGAAGAAGATGGTTTTTTGAGTGATCCCGACCTTGTGTGTATGATTTGAAATGCCTCTGGGAGAATGGGCACCATTGGTTAGGTGACTCCAGAGCTACTGCTGATCTGTAAGGGGTGCTCCTGCATGGGTCTAGACCAGGGGTGGCCAACCTGAGCCTGAAAAGCACCCAGAATTTACCAATGTACATTGCCAAAGAGCCACAGTAATACGTCAGCAGCCCCTCCCCCCCCCGTTCCCAGTGCCTCCCACGCACCAGCAGCCCCATCGATCAGTGCCTCCCCCTCCCTCCCGATCAGCTGTTTTGTGGTGTGAAGGAGGCTCTGGGGGGGGGAGGATTGAGGGTACTGCTGGCTCAGGGGAGGGGGCAGGAAGGGGTGGAGTGCTGGCAGGGCCTGTGGCAGAGCCAGGGGTTGAGCAGTGAGCACCCCCGGCACATTGGAAAGTTGGCGCCTGTAGCTCCAGCCCCGGAGTCGGTGCCTATACAAAGAGCCGCATGTGGCTCCGTAGCCACAGGTTGGCCACCCCTGGTCTAGACCCTGACTGAAGGAAACTGATGGAACTGGAGCCAGATGCTCTCTGTTGTGTGAAATGCTTCTAGTGAGGAAGGGAGTGCAGCCAGCTGCCTGGCTCCAGCCCCAGAACTAGAAAGGTCCTGTTCCGTTGCTGGTGGTGTTCATGCTCTTGCCACCTGATGCTCCTATTCTGCAGTTAGGTGGGATGAAATAATTGCTCTTCATCCAGATGTAATTTTAGCAGAAAAGGAAGCAGCCACAAGATCTTACCTTTCTGAGCTGAATCAGATTAAATCATATCTGAAAGTTTCCCTGATTCCTTCTCTCCTCTCATTATCTTTCACTCTTGTCCTTGGCTACCTGTTGTTCCCTCTCTTACACCCACAGCCCTTGTATTCTTTCCATTCAATTTGCAAATCCTATTTCCTCAATAAGCAGATGCAGTTGCTTGCAGTTGCCATGGCAGCCATTACCAGAGCCCCCGTCTCTAATTAAAGAGAAGAGTTTTGTTCCAGCTGGGCCAGATCCCCCCCGATGATTAGCCACAAGCAGGATTTCCCAGGGGAGATTTCCCTAAGCCTTACTTCCTGTTTTAATGGGAAAACAGCAGCTTGTTAAGTTAATTACAGATGATCCTCCCTCTGGGCCCCCAGTTTATCCCAGGCACAGTGTCCTCTTGAAAAGTGCTGAGGGGCTTGTTGGGTGAATCCCAAAGATTTATTTCCACCTGAAACCCAAACCCCTGCAGCACTCTGAATTTGGCTAATGAAGTTTATAGGAAAATGTCAATGTCTGCAAAACTCAACATCAACTAGATCTGCAGTTAAATTGCTTTAAAAAGAAATTAACATGAAACAATGTAAACAAAAGGGTAAAACTTTCCTCTTGGAGTCTGCCATTTTTCTGTTAACAGGCAGGCAGTAAGAGAAATTTGAACAGAATGAAACTCTTTCTGCACTGAAATCAGTGGGGAAAAGCCTGGACTTTGAATGTTGATATTAGGTGTCAATGACTAGGAGGGCAGATAGCTAGATAAACTAAATGTATCATATTTTTATATCTAATCTATTTAAACATTTATTTGATTGCCCTATGGTGTCTTGGAAATTCAAGTGCAGATAGATAACCCATCCCTCCTCCTCCCGGGGAATGGTGCATCTTTGCACCATCTACTCCCTGAAGTAGTCCTCTGGTCAGACTTGTGAGCTGAAAAAGCAGGGAAGGTGGCAGATATCAGAGGTGCACCACTTCTCGGGAGTGCCGGCTATTTATCTTCACCTGAAACTGACAAAATAAAGAAACACCAGTAAAGTTAAAAACCAAGCTTCACTTTTCTGAACAAAATGTAAAACAATGATGTAAAATTAGCGTTCATAGCTGTGCTTTTCCCTTTGATTTTAATGGAGAATAAGTTTCTTTCTGTCCTAACGGCTCTCACTTCCTGCTGGTAGGAAAAGAATGGAATAACCTCAGAAACATCCACAGCAAGAGAAGCCATAAGAATTGCTGCTTCAGTAATCTTTGTTATTTTTATTCCTTTGACATAATGTTGTTGGGATATTTCTCAGTCTGTTCAGTATTTGACAGGAAAATGCCAGTTTCTGTTTGAAGTCAGCACTTTGTTCTAGTCCTAGAAAGCTGGCTCTGTGATAGTCTGGTTGGCTTTGGTGTGGAGCAGCTGCAAGCTGTATTTAGCCAGTGGCCCTTTGCCATCTTTATTTTTGACCAAGAACAGGAGATTTCTATTGTGCATGGCGCAAGGATTTCCTAACTAAACACCCACAGAAATCACAAGTAGATTTTTCCTTATTCAATATGTGCTAAAGAGAAAGTATCAGACTTGGAGCTGTGCCGTGAGGCTCATGGGAGAACAGTGCCCATGAATTCTCCAGACAAAGAGGGGCTTGGTGCCCAACAGAGATGGGGCAGCAGAATTTACACAGTAGGTGCTGCCAATCTGCCACACGATGCTACCAGCAAACTGCAAGGCAGAAAGGAGAAACCTGATTCTGTGTCACCAAGGTGGATCATTAGCATGAAGTGCCCCACAGGCCAGGCCTAAGGTTCTGGAGGCAACAAAATTTATTGCTATGTTTGGGTCTTGTGGGAGGCTTCTTTGCCCCTCCCTCTGGTCAAATCAATGAAGGAGCAACATGAGGTGTAGCCTTTGAAGTAAGACACAGGAGAGAAATGAGAAGCCTAGGAGAACCCCAATCCCAAAGCAGTGTCTCAAGCAGCAGGCGCACTTGGAAGAAAGAACAAAGAACAAACAAAAAAGACTATTTGAAACAAGTTCTGTTCATGCTTTCTCTGTGATTTGTGAGTGGCTCTTGTTGTGTTTGTGATACAGGGACATTCCACATGGTACTTAGGCCTTTTGGAGACATGAAAAGAGCTCCTCTCTCTTGTTTTTTCCTGTATGTTTAAGATAATGTCTCTTCTGCCAATGCCTGAGGGAACTCCATCTCCCCTGGCCTATATGGGTCTACTTCCTGTAACATAAGTAGGGCCCTACCAAATTCATGATCCATTTTGGTCAATTTCATGATCATAGGATTTTAAAAATTGTAAATTTCATGATTTCAGCCATTTAAACCAGAAATTTCACGGTGTTGTCATTGTAAGTGTCCTGACCCAAAAAGGAGTTGTGGGGTGGGGGGGGTTCGCAAGGTTATTGTATGGGGGGCGGTTCTGCTACCCTTACTTATGTGCTGCTGCTGGCGGCAGCGCTGCCTTCAGAGCTGGGCAGCTGGAGAGCAGCAGCTGCTGGCCAGGAGTCCAGCTCTGAAGGCAGAGCCACTGCCAGCAGCAGCACAGAAATAAAGATAGCATGGTATGGTATTGCCACCTTTATTTCTGCACTGCTTCCTGCAGAGCTGGGCCCTCAGTCAGCATCCGCCACATTCTGGCCACCCAGCTCTGAAGGCCCAGCGCAGAACTAAGGGTGGCATGGTATGGTATTGCTCCCTTACTTCTGCTCTGCTGCTGGTGGGGCGCTGCCTTCAGAGCTGGGCACCTGGCCAACAGCCACCACTCTCTGACTACCCAGCTCTTAAGGCAGCACAGAAGTAAGGGTGGCAATACCGTGACCCCCCTAAAATAACCTTGTGACCCCCCCACAACTCCCTTTTGAGTCAGGACCCCCAATTTGAGAAACGCTGGTCTCCCCCATGAAATCTGTATCGTATAGGATAAAAGCACACAAAAGACAAGATTTCACAGAGGGAGACCAGAGTTCATGGTCCGTGACACATTTTTCATGGCCGTGAATTTGGCAGGGCCCTAAACATAAGGGTTGTTTCAATGAGCTTTTCACCTGCTACTTAATCCAGGAATTGACTCCTGTTCCTGATAGAAGCCCCACTTGAACTATTATCCCCAAGCTGTGCCACTGCAGGTGCTGTTTTCTGTGAGTCACAGGAGCAGGTGTTAGTCATAAGCAGGCTTCAACTGCAGCTTAGACAAGAAACACAGACTGGGAGATCCATAAGGGAAGTTAGTCTGGCCCCACCATCCCAGGGATACCCCAGTTGAAAATCTACATGATAAATGTTAACTTGGTTTTAAACTAATGTTTTTCCTTTGTCTTCTAGTGCAGGTGGAGCCAGGAGAAACTTTATTAATGCATTTTAGTGGCACAGAGATATCCCATAATCTACCTATGCCAGATGGGGCAGCAATATTGGTGAGGCCCCTTTGATCCTGGGGGAAAAAGTAGGTGATGTCCTTTTATGGCAGGAAATGCATGCTCAGTAGGAAGCAACTGGTTGTTCATGAACTACACTTGTGGACACATCCACTTCCAATCAGTGCATAGTGCAAGAGACAGTTATAGTGACAAGGAGTCTGGCAAAGAATCTTGGAGTGATCACATGGTGCAGAGGAGGCCGACTTCACCTAACAGAATCCGGTCCTTGCCATCCTATGTTGACCAATTAGAGTAGACAGCACATCCTATAGGATATTGCATTTGGTTCTGGGAACCTTAATAACAGAAGGATTGTGACAAACTGAAGAGAGTTCAGAAAGAGCTGCTAATGATTAAAGAGATCAGAGACTGACTTATAGGGAAAGGTGAAAAGAGTTAAATCAGTCTAGTTTGGCTAAGCAATTATTTAAATGGACAGTATGATGCATCTACAAATATTAGAAACGTGTAAACACCAAGGAGGTTAGGAATGATTTATGGCAATACAAGGGGATGGGATTTCCCTTTCCCTTATGGAAGAGAAAATGTAGGTTAAATATCAGAGAAAACCTCTAGACAGTGAGATGATAGAAATGTAGGACTGGAAGGGACCTTGATAGGTCATCTAGTCCAGTCCCTTGCACTGAGGCAGAACGAAGTATTATCTAGACCATCCCTGACAGGTGTTTGTCTAACCTGTTCTTAAAAAGCTCCAAAGATGGAGATTTCACAACCTCCCTAGGTAATTTGTCCCAGTGTTTAACTACCCTGACAGTTAGGAAGTTTTTCCTAATATCTAACCTAAATTTCCCTTGCTGCAATTTAAGCCCCTTACTTCTTGTCCTGTCCTCTGTGGATAAAGAGATTAATTTACTGCTCTCCTCCGTATAACAACCTTTTATATATTTGACGTAGGGCTGTCAATTAATAGCAGTTAACTCAAAAAAAATTTATCGCGATTAATCGCAGTTTTAATCACACTGTTAAACAATAGAATACCAATTGAAATTTATTAAATATTTTGGATTTTGTTTACATTTTCATATATATTGTATTCTGTGTTGTAATTGAAATCAAAGTGTATATTATTTTTTATTACAAAGATTTGCACTGTAAAAATGATAAACAAAAGAAATAGTATTTTTCAATTTACCTCATACAAGTACTGTAGTGCCATCTCTTTATCATGAAAAGTGCAACTTACAAATGTAGAATTTTTTTGTTACATAACTGAACTCAAAAACAAAACAATGTAAAACTTTAGAGCCTAAACGTCCACTCAGTCCTACTTCTTGATCAGCCAGTCGCTAAGAGAAACAAGTTTGTTTACATTTACAGGAGATAATGCTGCCTGCTTCTTATTTACAATGTCATCTGAAAATGAGAACAGGCATTCACCTGGCACTTTTGTAACTGGCATTGCAAGGTATTTACGTACCAGATATGCTAAACATTCGTATGCCCCTTCATGCTTCAGCCACCATTCTAGAGGACATGCTTCCATGCTGATGATTCTCGTTAAAAAAATAATGCGTTAATTACTTAGTGACTGAATTCCTTGGGGGAGAATTGTATGACTCCTGCTCTATTTTATCTGCATTCTGCCATATATTTCATGTTATAGCAGTCTCGGATGATGACCCAGCACCTGTTGTTCCTTTAAGAACACTTTCACTGCAGATTTGACAAAACGCAAAGAAGGTACCAATGTGAGATTTCTAAAGATAGCAACAGCTCTCGACCGAAGGTTTAAGAATCTGAAGTGCCTTCCAAAATCTGAGAGGGACGAGGTGTGGAGCATGCTTTCAGAAGTCTTAAAAGAGCAACACTCCAATGCAGAAACTACAGAACCTGAACCACCAAAAAAAGAAAATCAACCTTCTGCAGGTGGCATCTGACTCAGATAATGAAAATGAACATGTGTTGGTCCATACTGCTTTGGATTGTTATCGAGCAGAACCCATCATCAGCATGGACACATGTCCCCTGGAATGGTGGTTGAAGCATGAAGGGACATATGAATCTTTAGTGCATCTGGCACATAAATGTCTTGCAATGTCGGCTACAACAGTGCCATGCGAACACCTATTCTCACGTTCAGGTGACATTGTAAACAAGAAGTGGGCAGCATTATCTCCTGCAAATGTAAACAAGCTTGTTTGTCTGAGTGATTGGCTGAACAAGAAGTAGGACTGAGTGGACTTGCAAGCTCTAAAATTTTACGTAGTTTGATTTTTGAATGCATTTTTGGTACATAATTCTACATATGTAAGTTCAACTTTCATGATAAAGAGATTGCACTATTGTACCTATATGAGGTGAATTGAAAAATACTATTCCTTTTGTTTTTTTACAGCGCAAATACTTGTAATCAAAAATAAATATAAAGTGAGCACTGTATACTTTGTATTCTGTGTTGTAATTGAAATCAATATATTAGAAAATGTAGAAAACCTCCAAATATATTTAAATAAATGGTATTCTATTTTTCTTTATCTGTGCGATTAATTTTTTTAAGAGTGCGATTAATCGCGATTAATTTTTTTAATCGCTTGACAGCCCTAATTTGAAGACTATCATCATGTCCCCCCTCAGTCTTCTCTTCTCCAGAAGATTAGGGTTGGAAGAGACCTCAGGAGGTCATCTAGTCCAACCCCCTGCTCAAAGCAGGACCAACACCAACTAAATCATCCCAGCCAGGGCTTTGTCAAGCCGGGCCTTAAAAACCTCTAAGGATGGAGATTCCACTACCTCCCTAGGTAACCCATTCCAGTGCTTCACCACCCTCCTAGTGAAATAGTGTTTCCTAATATCCAACCTAGACCGCCCCCCTCTGCAACTTGAGACTGTTGCTCCTTGTTCTGTCATCTGCCACCACTGAGAACAGCCGAGCTCCATCCTCTTTGGAACCCCCTTTAGGTAGTTGAAGGCTGCTATCAAATCTTCCCTCACTCTTCTCTTCTGTAGACAAAACAAGTGCAGTTCCTCACCTCTCCTCGTAAGTGTTTTGCCCCAGCTCCCTGATCATTTTCGTTGCCTGCCGCTGGACTCTCTCCAATTTGTCCACGTCATTTCTGTAGTGGGGGGCCCAAAACTGGACTCAATGCTCCAGATGTGGCCTCACCAAAGCCGAATAGAGGGGAATAATCACTTCCCTCGATCTACTGGCAATGCTCCTACTAATGCAGCCCAATATGCTGTTAGCATTCTTGGCAACAAGGGCACATTGCAAACCAAATCCAGTTTTTTTTCAATCTTTCCTCGTAGGTCATGTTTTCTAGACCTTTCATCATTTTTATTGCCTGTCTCTGGACTTTCTCCTATATGTCCATGTCTTTCCCAAAGTGTGGTGCCCAGAATTGGAAACAATACTCCAGCTGAGGCCTTATCAGTGCTGAGTAGAGTGAAAAAATGACTTCTTGCGTCTTGATCACAACACTCCTGCTAATACATCCCAGAATGTTGTTCGCTTTTTTGCAACAGTATTACAATGTTGGCTCCAATTTAATTTGTGGTCCACTATAACCCCTTATCCTTTTCTGCAGTACTCCTTCCTAGGCAGTCATTTCCCATTTTCTGTTTGTGCAATTCATTATTCCTTCCTAAGTACTTTGCATTTGTCCTTATTGAATTTCATCCTATTTATTTCAGACCATTTCTCCAGTTTGTCAAGATCATTTTTAATTCTAATCCTGTCCTCCAAAGCGCTTGCAACCCCTCCCACATTGATATCATCTGCAAACTTTATAAGTGTACTCTCCATGGGTCTATGCCATTATCCAAATCATTTATGGGGATATTGAATAGAACCAGACCCAGGATAGATTGCTGCAGGACCCACTCAATATGCCCTTCCAACTTGACCATTGATAACTACTCTCTGAGTATGGTTTTCCAACCAGTTGTGCACCCACCTTAGAGTAGGTTCATCTAGACTATATTTCCCTAGTTTGCTTATGAGAAGGTCATGTGAGACAGTATCAAAAGCCTTATCAAAGTTGTGATATATCACATCTACTGCTTTCCCCCATCCACAAGACTTGTTACCCTTTCAAAAAGGGATATTAGTTGGTTTGATGTGATTTGTTCTTAACAAATCCATATACTGGCATGATGTACCAAATCCCAAGGTAGGATATACTGTTCTCAGCTGTAAAATAGTCTCCTGAGGGTAGGTATTGAAGTTCCATTGCTAGATAAAGTCATGGAGAATGGGAGACTGTGGGAAACAATCTGGTCCTGGCCGTGAGCTGACTACATCCTAAATGGCCCTTTCCATCCCTACTGTCTAACTGAAATCCTTGGCATGATAGAAAAGAACAGACCTTGCACAGGCTGTGTATGGCTGCTACAAGCATTCAAGATTTCAAGTGCTGTATGTCAACTTTGGGTCATTTGTCCACCATTGTGTCCATCTCCCTCTTAAAGACTTCAGGGAAGGTCTTGCTGTTGCCTTTGGTACTGCAGATAGTGCCATTTGGGTGACTTCAGTCCTCACAGAATATTTATTTTACAGATCTAGTTTCATTTTTGTATGAATCCATGTGCAGAAATTCTATCTCCCTTTGGCACAAAGCTATGGTGTAGCCCAGAAAGTAAACAGAATGCAATGGAGACTTGACTTGCAGATCAGCTATTTGTGATATCTTTGCATTCTCTTGCGAGGGGTTGCATCAAGGAGTTCTTTGCCTTCAGCATGCCACATTCAGCCATGCAGTTGCTGTTCATGCTAATGGTGAGAGACACCTGTTCTGGAGTTGGTCAAATAATGAATGATATTCCCTGCAAATTTGACACCTTTTTCCTCTTCATGAATCATTCATGGACAGATCTTGATTTTTGTGAATGTGTACACTATTGGTTAGTATTCACACCAGAATTTATATGAACAAATTTCATCCTATGAGCTATGTGCAAACTGTTCACCCATTCACTATTCATTACCCATGGATTGGGAGGGGTCCCCTAAGCCACATGGTATTGCTTCTGCTCCCTAATTGGATGACTTTTGAACAGGAGAAAAATGAATGACTAATAAAGAGAATAGTAAATAATTCCTATCTAGCACAAAGAGTAATTTGGGCTAAAATTCACGAACTTTGGAGACCCGCGAACATTTTTATGAATACTTGGTGGCTATTTAACCCCTCACAAACAACAAATAGTATGACCCCAATAACAGCAAACTGAACTCAACACTTTCAGGCTCCTAAATTTAGGATTTAGGAATCACTTCCTATTTTATTCAACCATATTCTGCTCTGTGCACAGGGAAACAGTGGATTCCCGTGAACACACACAGGTGCAGGATGAGAAAAGCGTGGGAGCTTCCCAGTAAGTTGCTATTATACTAGTTCAATTGGGGCTATTATCAGTGTCTAAAACTGTCTGTTAATTCCAGTTGATGCTTCAACACATGTTCAAAGTAGAAAGTTGAATCTGCTCCAACTATGAGATCAAGTCTGGAGCTGGCCATACTCTCTCCATTGTCCCCATCTCCACTGCAGGTTTACGGCAGCTCCTGATCACAATGAATGGGTTAGTGAAGGGAGAACAGTAATAGTGATTCATGTCAACCTGCAGAGTGGTTATCTAATATCAGCCAATGGAGAATAGAATGAAACCTTTATGAAAAAATCCCACTGAATTTAATAGGAATAGAGCCAATCAGGTTGTATACAAATTACTGTAAAAATGTAAAGAATACTATAAAGAATAAAATCCTTTCTTTATATTTTTTAATTATTTTATGGAGCTATATACCAGGGAGATAATTCTCTGTTTCATAGATTTTAAATCCAGAAGGAACCATCATGATCTTCTAATCTCACTTCCTGTGACGTTGTCTAATTAAAATATAACCATGCAAACCATTGTTGCTACCACTGTTATATAATTGCAACAAATCTTATACATAGTGTAACACATGGCCAGAAAGGGTTAAGCATCCTGCAGCCTAAATGACCCAAAGCCAACCATTAAAGACATGTTAGAAAGTATGTGAATGGTAATTAGGGCTATTCCCTGCTAGATAGACTAGAACTTTGAAGTGCAAACCTGTATTGTTAGGGAATTAGAGATGCTACTAAGTGTGTGTGTTTACTTATATCTTGTTTAATAATTAGCCATGTAAACAGACAATAGCTATAGTGACAGACAGGAACTGATTCAGAGATATAAAGGGAATATTAACACTTAGATGAATCTTGAATGCAATAATGTCATTGTCTATATGTCTCTTTAAAGTTTGTGATAGACTGCCTAATGGATAAATAATTTGATGTTAATCCATGTAGTTAATTACTGGTGAAGTGTAGGAAACTGAAGGTTACATCAAAAGCCTATTTTTCACCTAGGATTGTATGGTCAAATGGCTGCTAGAAAACTGTATAAAAGACCCTTGGGTCCTGATCCTGTCATCTCAGATCTGCTTGAGGCTTCATGCAGGGGAAGCCTAAGTCATAAGGATTGAGATCCTAGTCCTGACTGGACCACCCTGAATATAAACATTGGACTATAACCCATGAACTGTTTCTGAAAGAATTCTTTGCAACTACAAAGCTCACTATCTCTGCTATGAATCTAAATCTCAAGAATTGTACCCATGTCTGTATGTATACTGATCTTTTAACCATTCTCTCTCTCTCTTTTTCTTTTTTAATAAATTTTAGTTTAGTTAATAAGAATTAGCTGTAAGCATGTGTTTGGGTCAGATTTGGAATATTCATTAACCTGGGAGGTAATGTGTCCGATCTTTGGGATTGGTAGAACTTTTTTATATGATGAATAAGATTTTCAGTAATCCTCATCATAGTTGACTCGGGTGTCTGGATGGAGGCCTAAGGCTGGGTTACTTCAAGGGAACTGTATCTTTGGCTTCTGGGTAACCAGTGAGGTATTATAGAAGCTGTTTTGTGCTGGTTTGGTAAATCTAAATATTGGAATATCCACCAGCTTTGGGAATTGTCTGCCCCATTCTTTGCAGTTCGCCCTAATTGAGTGACCTCAGTTGACTCCCCTGGGACTCTGGTAACATTTCCTATGGCATAACATAGGCCATAGAATTTCACCTAGTGACTCCTGCACCTAACCCAACAACCTGTGATTGAATTAGAGCATATTTTTAGAAAAACATCCAGTCTTGATATAAAGACTTCATGAGATGCAGTCTTAAATATTAAATCCTATAGAATGACAGAAAATTTCTCTAGAAAAGTTATCATTTCCTATTCACTTTTATAGGATTTTACTATGAGGACAAAGTTATTTCTCCTGTGGCCTAGTCAGGCTCTGAACCCAGATTTTAGTGTAGTAACACACTGTGCCCTCCATCCTCCCTGTCTGCTTTCATTTGTATGTAGGCTGACCAGATATCCCGATTTTATAGGGACAGTCCCGATTTTTGGGTCTTTTTCTTATACAGGCTCCTATTACCCCCCATCCCCGTCCCGATTTTTCACATTTGCTGTCTGGTCACCCTATTTGTATGAATGTTACTTTTCTTATCCCACTGCTTTGATAATAGAACTAAAAGGCCCTGCAGATTCCTGCTAATGCAAGATGGAATGGGATGAATGCACCCTCTAATGGAGAAGACAGGAATAAATCTTTCCTAGGCATCAGAGTAGAGAAATTGTATTTTGGATTCCTCATAGTGCAAGATATTTTATTCCAAGAAAGTTCCTTGGGGAGGACCCTTTGTTGTCAGATGACTTTGCAACTGACCCATCTCTAGAGTTTGTTGCTATCACATTCCCTGCCAAAATGCCCACTTCTTAAATGGATTCCCCATTTGGTTATCATTTCCCAATGCTAGGCCTCACCCTGAAGTCATTCCAGATACTGTTCCCAAATGTTATTACACTACATTTTAAAGAGAGAGAGAGAGAGCAGCTAACTACAAGCACATGTCACTAGCAGTTTATCTCATGGTTGTTCTCCCACCACTGTAACCCTTGCCTTCCCACACCCCCTTCCTTCATTTATTACCATTGCATGTTGTGTAATTTCCACAGCAAGCTGCTTAGGGCAGAGACCTGTCACTCATTTGTTCTCTAAAGTGCCATGCATAGCTATAGTGTTGTATAAGTAATAATATTGCACTGATAGGCACATAGAGATTGCCACACTGGACCAGAGCAGCAGTGCATTGAATCTGGGATCCTGTCTCGACCAGTGCAGGGCCATCCCTAGCTATTCTGGGGCCCTATGCAGCCCCCCCGCGGGGTGTGTGTGGGGGGCCCCAGGCCTCTGCAGGGGAGGAAGCGGAGGGGCTGTCCCCAGGGCTCTGGGGGGGAGGGACAGGGCCGGGGGGGGGGGGGGGAAAGAACTGACTTGGGGGGCAGGGGGGAACCACCCCCCAGCACTCACTGGCGGCGCGGCTGGGTCTGGGTCTGCACTTCCCGCCACCGGTGAGTGCAGACCCGGGCCATGCTGCAGAGCTCAGGGGAGTGGGGGCGGAGCAGGGGCGGGAAGAGGTGGGGTGGGGGCCCTGGGGAAGAGCCAGAGCAGGGGCTGGAGCAGCACGCAGCTGCGCAGGGCACCAGGAAATTTGGTGCCCCAAATTTCCTGGTGCCCTACGCAGCTGCGTACTTTGCGTATGGGTAAGGACGGCCCTGGACTAGTGCCACATAGTTCCGAAATAGACTCAGATATCTCCACAGTGGACAACTATGGGATAAACTGCTGCTATAGGAATTTTCTTAATTTCCTCTATTACTTAGTTGCTGGCCCTGAACCATGAGGTTTTACTTCTTGTATCGCTTTTTTTTATCCTGTCTAGTATAATGGTTTATGTTCTCATTGTTCATGGAAACCTTGCTGGAATCCTACTAAGGTCTTGGTCCCAGTGATTTCTAATAGCAATGATGGAGGCTTCATGTCCCAGATGGCCAGCCCCTTTAAGGGGATATAGGCCCAACCCCAACTGTGACACAATTAGCTCACCTCCTGAAAATGAAGGTCCTGTGATTTGTGAGTAATATCACCAACCAGTCCTTCTGGGGAAAAGATAAGAGCAGAGGCCCATGGAAGAGCTGGAAGAAGTTAAAGACTCCTGCAGGCTGCAGAGAGCAAGAAAGCTCCTGCAGGGGACACTGGGGCACCAAGGGGAGGCCAGACCCCCCAAGAACGACTGGGTGGGGGCTGGATATAGAGAGGAAGAGAGACCCCCCCCCCAGGGAGAAAGGATTGGGTCCAGCTGGAGACTGGAGTGAAGACTTTGTTTCTTTTGGATCATTAGTGGAGGGACACTATTGAGTTATGTTCTGGAAAGACTTGATTGCCAGCCTGGGTGGAACCACTGTGGATGGTGTTGTCAACAGGCCCGGGTAGAAACACAACACAAGCACCAGAAGGAGGGTTGTGAAATTCCCTTAGTTAGGAAGAAAGGGCCACTGGAAATCATGTGTAGGATTAAATAAATTAGACCCCAGCCATAAGGGGAGACTCGTTTTGAATACCTTGGACTGTGAGGAGCTTATTGCAAAGGTGTGAGAAAGGGAAACAAAGGCAGGGTTGTGCAGCACCCCCTCCCCGCCAGGCCACAAGGAGGGCTCTCTGCAGGCAATGACACTGTCACACCTCATTTATTTAACTGGGGTTTTGAGTAACTTGGAAAACTAATCACCCTTTCTAAAGTCTACCATTGCCACAGGCCTGCCTCCACAGCCATCCCCTGAATGGTCCTGCTTCAAGCCCCAGCGCCCTGCCTCCTCCTGTTCCCTCCAAACAATGGACACGGTCAGGGAGATGTGTGTGTCAAATCTTACACTACTGCAGCTTGTGCTTGTTGTGGGGATAAACAGAGACATGTCTCTAGACCTGTCAATCCAGCACCTCAATCTCACCTGCATTGTTTTCCCTTTCAAAGGAAAATTAAATTACAAATGCCAAATGACATTCTGCCTGTGTTTGGTAGCAGAGGGAGAACCAGCAATGTGCGGCTAGTAGACCTACAGGTTGCACCTGATAGCACAGGGGTAAAAACTGGGGTCTAACATCTATTGGGTGCTGCTTTAAGTAATACTACAGATTATGTTTTTCCTGGTGAATTAGGTATGTCCTACTGAAGTGAAGCATTTGGGTCAGAATTAGTCACTTCAGCTGCAAAGTTCTGCAGCCCCAAGGAGGTGGGAATGCTGGCATGCCTTCACCTCACCCTGGGATACATGGGAGATTTGTGCAATTTTGTGTCATATATTTTCTTGCTGCCTCTTGGTCATTCACATTAAAAGTGATAACACAGCCTCTAGCACAGCACAGGGGTTCGAGCTAATAGAGTTTCTGTGCCATTGGATCATACAATGGGAGCTTTCAGTGCTGTGGGAGCCTGTGCTAATTCAGAAGGCTGATAGGAGCTTATTCTCAGTCTTTCCCCTGGGGAAACCTCCAACACCTGACCCTAGGGGCTCCAACAGCCAGTCCCTAAAATACTTCATACTAGCAAAGGCAGGAAACGTCCATCTGAGCTAGCTTGTCAGCAGGGCCGGCTCCAGGCACCAGCGTAGGAAGCTGGTGCTTGGGGCAGCCAATTCAAAGGGGCAGCACTCCGTCCGGTATCGGGGCGGCACGTCCAGGTCTTTGGCAGGAATTCAGCGGCGGGTCCCTCATTCCCTCTCTTCCTCTTTGAGCTGCCGCTGAATTGCCGCTGAAGAAGCGGCGCGATTGAGCTGCCGCTGAAGTGCCACCGCTCGTCTTTTTTTTTTATTTTGTATTTTATTTTTTTGCCGCTTGGGGCAGCAGAAAAGCTAGAGCTGGCCCTGCTTATCGGGGCCATGATTTCTCACTATGGGTCCCAGCCAGGTCTAACCATGCCCAGCTGATGTTAACTTCTCCGCTTCATTCTGCAAAGCCTCACTTTCCTGGGCTCTGACAGCAGCTGAGCAATGAAAAGGAAGATGCCCTCCCATGCTGCAGGGTAAGATAAGGAGTTTCACCCTGATACACCCTTGCTGGGTTGCCAGTGGAGATATCTGCAGGCACCTGTTCTGCTTTGTACTGGAATACATTAGGCTGTTTCCTTAAGACTCTGGCTGGGTATTGGGATACTTAGAGAGAGGGAAGGAGTAGCAAAGAGCTTGGGAATGGGCTCTTGTAAGTGGGATACTTCCAGGACTGGGTAATTCCAGACAGTGCATGTATCACTAACTCAGCATTACTTTGGTTTGCATGATAAAACAGACACACAGTAGGACAGACGCTCCGTGAGGCCTCTGTGGGGTTAACATGGAGCAGCTAGTCCTGATGATTTTGCATGCAGAAGTGAATTTGCTTCTTTTGGGTGTTCTGTGTTGACCCACATCATGTGTGATTATGTCACAATGTGTCCTATTAGACATTCCGATTTGGGTTGTGAAAGTGCTCACCTCTTCCATTGAACTGCACCTTGAATTGAATGGGTGATAGAGCATGGGATACCAGGAATCAGCTTTCTCAGCAGAGGGTGGCTGACTGTGGAATTACCTCTCAGAGGAGATCACAGTGAACCCAGCCTTCAGCGAAAGTCTTTCAAATTGTACATATGGCACACTTATCTAATCTACCTTCATCCTCCCTCTCCCTTCCATCCTAGTGTTTGTTATAATTATTTCTTGTGTCTTGTTTCAGTTTAGACCACGGTGGCCAAACTGTGGCTCGCAAGACACATGTGTCTCTTTTACTGTTAAAGTGAGGCTCATGGAGATCCCCAGGCCCCTCCTCCCCCATTCTCCACTTACCAAACAGGGGTGGAGGAGCTCGGGACCTCTGCCTTGCGGTGGGGTGGTGGGATAGGGGCTTCTGCCCAGCGGAGGGGGCGGGTCTCAGGGCTTCAGCCCCACAGGGCACACCTGCCAGGACTCAGGGCTTCAGCAGGAGCGGGGCTGCAGCCCAAGCCCTGTCAGGCACCTCCTGTGGGGATGAAGCCCTGAGACCCAGCAGGTGCGCCCCAGCTCTTGAACTTCTGAAGATTGTCGTATGCAGCTTGGCGCATCAGTAAGTTTGGCCACCCCTGGCTTAGACTGTAAGCTCTCTGGGAAAGGGTGAATGTCTTCCTATGTGTCTGTGCAGCCCCGCACACAAAGGGGTCCTTTTCCTAAAGGGGGTCTTGTGGTGCTACCATTGTATAAATAAATACTAATAATATCCTCTCTGTACAAATGAGGGCTGACAAAAGAGTAAAAGATTCTTGTAAAATTCCAAGTAAGGCAACTGAGTGTAGAAGAACAAGATTCATTTCAAGCACACACAAAGATTTACCCAGTTCTCATTGAACAACATGGGAATCTTTCTATTAAACTTCAATAAGTGTTGGATGTGGTCCTTAATATGTGTCTTAATTTTGTATTCGATGCCTAGATATTATAGTGATATGTGCACTGGGGATGCTGGTTTCTTGCTGTTGTTGTCATGGATTGTATGGAAAATGGGAAATTGACCATTTTCTGTGAAAAACATGAGATCTCTGTTTCCAAGAAACTTTTCACCAATTTCCGCTTAATGTGCATATACCTGAGAGATGGGGATGTGGCAGAGTGAGCAAGGAGACAAGTGGATATGGAGCCTTAGAGGGAGCCGTCTGGCCTGCTCTTCGGTTCTCAAACTGAGCCTGCAGACCAGACCACTGAGGGCAGTGGGAAAGAAACAACGGGAAAAAGCAAACAGTGAAGCTTAGGAGGAAAGGGGACTAGTCCCACAAAGAGGAAAGCTTTATTAACAAATCATTGGAACAATTTACCAAGATTTGTGGTAAATTCTCCATCACTGATCATTTTTAAATCAAGATTGGATGTTTTATTAAAAGATCTGCTCTAGGAATTATTTTGGGGAAGTTCTATGGCCTGTATTATCCAGGAGGTCAGACTAGATAATCACAATGGTCCTCTCTGGTCTTAGAAACTATTAATCTATTTTCTCTGGTGGGGAGGGGCATCTCCATTAGCCAGTTCTTGCGGGGTATTTCTTCTCCCGCACTATTGCATGATTTTGACTCCTTTGGGGCAGGCAGACCTTGCCTATGCTGTTTGCACTACAGGAGTTGCTGCTGTTGATAAGCCTGATAGACTTCAAAGCCAGAGTTTATGGCACATGTGGAGTATGAATGCTGAGGCAGGCACAAGCGGAGCCTAAGTTACAAGCTACACGCAAGCTAGCCTTTGATTCTGAGAGTTTTGCAAAGTTTAGCTCTAACCAGCTAAAAGATGAATGTAAAATCCTCATTTAGGGGCGTACAGGAACATTTCTAGCACTGGTTAAAGCATTGTTTGGTACGTATTGGCAATTAAAATACATTTATAAAATGCAGTGTTGCCCATGAGATATGCCCATCTGAACCAAGAGAAATGGCATGTTTTCCATGAATAAAGGATTCCACCTAAACAACAGGTAAATGGATGTAGAAGATTAAATAGATTTAACAGTGAAGCAGAAGAGGAAGAGGCCATTCTAACTAACAATGAGCTACCTCTTATTAATATCATTCAGAATAAAGTGTAAGGCAGGATTGGTAATATCCACGAATCTCCCCAGTGGCTGGAACTAGTGTAGATTTTCCAGGAGTCATACGCATATGGGTATTTTCAAACTGGACCACTCCAAAGGTCCATCAAGCCAACTCTCCAGTCTCCAGCAGTGACCAATGCTGGACGCCTCAAAGGAAGGTGTAAAATCCCTATAATGATTATTATTGTGCAGTATTGTCCCAGAGGTAAATTCCTTCCTGACTCCAGCTGGTGAGCAGTTTACATCCTGAAGTGTGAGGATCAAGAGCCCGGGTAATTTTATCTTACCTAGTGTCACCGCAGGTGCTATTCTGATTCATATAAGTGTGCGTGTGTCTTTAATACCTCTGTCAATTGTTATTTGTTGTGGGGTTGCTCACAAGGGCTAGATTTCATATCCTGGTTTGTTATACTGGCTGCCGATGCTGGTTTGCTGTTGTAGAGTTTCTCATTAGTGTTGGGCTGCACAATATAGTTTGTTATTGTAGGGCTACTTACCAGGAACCAAGCTACCAGTGTTATTTTGTTATTTGTAGGGTTGCTTATGACTCATGGTCATAAGAGGAAAAAGCATTCCCACACTTATTTTTAAAGAGGAAACAAATAATTTCACGAATTTTGCAAACAGGTGAAATTTTGAACCTACCAACCTTGACAGTGTCACTAAAGCCTCTAATGAATCATGTCTAAGGACCTACAAGTAGAGGACAGTAGCCTATATGTTCATTTGCTTTACTCATGTAGATGTTTTAGGTTGTGAATTGAATTTCACACTAACATCTTTCAGTTTGCTTTAAATGAAACAGTTAATTCAATAAGTAACCCTGATGTATTAACAAATATTTATTGAGATTAAACAGTGAGATAAGAGCTCACCATTCATCTGCCTTTAACTTGCACTAAGCCCCAAGATTATTAAATGGTTTTAATATACATGTTTTTGCTGATGTGATGTTGTGTCTTGCGGTGTCTTGTTTTTTCCCTTAGGGTGTCTACAAGGCCTGGCTGTGCTCCGAGTATTTCAATGTGACACAACAACAGTGCCAACACCGGATTCCATGCAAGCAATACTGCCTGGAGGTGCAGACCAGGTGCCCCTTTGTGTTACCTGACAATGACGAGCTGATCTATGGAGGATTGCCTGGTTTCATCTGTACGGGTAAGAAGGTCATGGAAGTAGAATAGGTGTCCCCGTAATGACTTCTTGTCTCCTGCCCATTGTACATGTCAGGAAACGGAGGAAATACAAAAAGACAGGCGGACAAATGTGTGGGATGGATGGGGAGGATTTTCAACTCACGTTTGAGTAATAAATTCCATTTCTCTAGAGCCTTTCACCCTGAAGACTCCTATAGCACTGTACCATGGGCCAAATCTTGTGTAAGGACTTCAGGATTTGGTCATATATATAAAATAAATAAATATATAGGAAGTACATTATCCAGTATTGAAATATTTCCATCTCTGAGGTGAAATATAGCTGTTCAGCAGCCTCACAGCAACACTACCTGACAGTTTAGGGCAGGAAGTGAAAAACAGTCCCACTGCTAACTGAAACGTCAAGGGTCTATTTAGTGAGGCAAAATGTGACTGGGTTAAAGTTTGACCAGCTCATTGACATTTAACTGCTACAAAAGATGTCAGAGGATTTCCTTTTTTAAAGTGTGTTTAGTATTCATGGCAGGTGCTCAGAGAGTGAAGTCCTCTATTTATCCATCCATACAACAGGTACAGTATAGTTAGGGGCAGTACAAACTTTCCATCCTGCTACCTACCTAGCACTAGGTTTTCCTGGCAGTTCTCCCATCCATGACTGAACCTGGCCTGATCCTATAGTTTGTAAGATCTGATAAATACACAGCCTGAGATGTTCACAGCTTTGTCCCAAAATATCATTACACATGGTCCTTGGATCTTGGAATAAAGTGGACCTGGACCATGGTTGCTTTTTCTTTGGAGGAATGTGGCCTAGGGACTTAGTCCCAGAGAAAATCTGCCCAAATGAAGGTGCTTGGGGTGCCAGTCCTTAGGCTGAAAGTTGTCCAGGAGCAGGCAGCCAACCAGAACTGAAACCCTTTTTTCCTACTGCAGGTGGATTTTCTGGCAGGCCCTATGGCTTTACTCTCTATTGGACTTCCCCTGCACGTTCACTGATTCTCACTATCTGTTGTTATGTTTTGCCAGGGTTGCTAGAGAACCAATTATCCAATGAGGAAGCAAAGTGCTGCGATGTGCAATGGGACTCTTGTGACCACCCACCAGACAGCAACTACAATGCGTCCCCCAAATCCACAGAGTCGGAGTCATTCCATTACCACCATCATGACCCCCACCTTCATCACCACCAGCAGCATCACTATCACCTCTACCACCACCACCAGTACCACCAACCCCACCCACCATCTTTGCTGCCTGTCTCCGCAGGGTCTCGCCTCAGCAACAGCAAAATCAGACTGTGCGTCCTGGTCCTTATGCTTCTCCACACCATGGTGTCCTTCTCAAGCGTGCACAGCAGTGAGGGGACTGCCAGCAGGGGGCTGAGCTTGGAGGCCCTGCCTGCCATGGATGAGAGCATAACAAGAGATGAGTGACCCAGAGGGGAAAGGAAACGTCCAAGCAGAGTGCCAGCTCTTTTCCTGCCAAGGGGGGCACACGCTATTCCTCCAATGGGAGGCACAGGATTGGGGGTGATGCACACACACACCCCTAGCCACACCCCCAAGAGCTGCTCGCCACGGGGCATCCCCGTGATGAAGAGTCTTTAATGCGCACAGGGCTGCAGGACTCAGCTTTGAGAAGGGTTCAGTTATCAACAGCCTTTCAGCTGTGTGCATCCTGCCTGGGAGAGGCTCTGGGAGCTAGCGCAAAGAGGTATAGAAAAGGGGAGGGGGGCTGGGATGGGAGAGGGTCCCTTTGAAAGAGTTCTCCCCATGGAAATGCCACTGCTCTCCCTGCCACCTATGAGGTGTCTCATGTGGTGCCCCTATTTTTTCTACCAGCTGGATAATTCAGTGCAATGGGTTCAAGAAATTGGTTTATCCATTATTCCTTCCCCCCCCCTCCCAGTCTTTAAACCTCACCATCGTATATCGCCAAAGCTGCTAGGTGGCATATAGAGCAACTCAAACACCTCAAAACAAACCCCAGCTAACTTCTCCTCAAACCTTTCCCTGCTGAGGGACAGTCTTGGGTCCTTAGTGTGACCTGGTGACCCCTCTGTCTGGGTAGCATGGTGTTAGGCTCACTGTCTTGCCAACAGACAAGATCCATTTCTAAGGTTAAGTTGTTGGGGTGATGTATTACACGGCATTGTGTGTGCCATTTGGGGTTGTGTTTCTTACCTCAGTCAGCCTTTCCTTGTCTGTGCCACTCTTGTCCTTCAATACACTGAACATAAAGAACATCCCCTGTGGATGTTGGCAGTAAGTAGAGAGATGGATGTAGTATGGGATGGAACAGGAAATTATATTCCCAGAGTCTTAACACTTCACTCCCCAATGTGTCCCCAGAATTTTCTTAAACTCCTGTACTTTGTTTTCTCCAACAGCTTGTTTGAGTTTGGAGAGGGCAGCAGTTAGGGAAACAAGAATCTGCAAGAGGCAGATGTCACATACTTAGTGCTTAGGCTGAGGGAGATGGAAGTGTCATGTCACAGTGAGCAGCTCTGCAGGGGCAGAGCTGACTGCACTAGTTTGCAGTGGGGCCAGGGATGGTAACAAATGGATAAAAAGCCCCAACTTGCACCCTCTAAAGTTTCCCAGTTACGAACTCTTACAGCATGTGGGAAGAGGACTGGAGAAATCCAGCCCATAGGGAAATAGTTTCCCAAATAAAATGCCACCAGCTAATAAAGCACAGGTGAGGGAGAGAGGTGTCATGTGCACTATGTGCAGCATTGATCATACGACTCCTGGAAGTCCTGCTGGAACAGCCACACTCAGCCTGGCAAGATGTTGATTGGCAACAGCTTAGACTGACTCACCTTTATGTCCAAACACGGTCACAGACTGGAATTCAGCCCCATCCAGATATAGGATCCCACCTCTAACTCTGACCTTTCAAATTCTCCAGCCCGAGGACTGAGATTTATACTCATAGGGAATGTTGTAATTTGAGGCATGTGGCACCCCTTCTATGTCCCTTTATAGCTGATATTTCCTCCTGCAGAGCCCACGTTCAGGGTGATTTCTCTCATACTCGCAGTGATGTTACTGTAATGGGCTGATGATATCACTAGGAGGAGTGAATGACATTTTAGGAAGAAATGCCTGGGGTCCTGGCTGGAAACAAAGACAAACTAATCAGGAATGAGAGAGGAGTTGAGGGTCAAATATTAGTGAGGACAAAGCTCACTTTGGAGGGGAAAGGCAAGATGAACTTGTTGCCCAACATCAGTATGAAGTGAAGCACAAGGAGACAGAAAAGAATGTTGTGCACAGTTAGATGCTCTCCCTCTCTCCAGGTCATAGTGACCGGGAGCATTTATTATTCATCTTGCATGGCTCATTTAGGGAAAAATTAAGATCTAGATCCCACCACCTGAGACAGCATGTTCAGTGGCTGAGTAGTTGTAACTAGGGGTCAGGCAAACCAACTAAAATCAAAATTAGACTGGTTCTTCTGTCAAATCTCAAACCAAGCCCAGACCTGTCTGAAGGTCAAAGAAATTTCATAAAGTTCAGGATTTATAATACTTTTGTATTTCCTGGCTTCTGTTGAATTGAAGCAGAAATAACCAAAACACCATGAGAAAAGCTACTTCCTGCCTGGCTGGAAGAAGGAAGTACCAGAAATCTCATGGGAAAGTTGGATTTTCTGACATTTCCAGCCCATTTCCAGACCAAAGAGGATCGGAAAAGCAGCTGAATGTTTGGATTCTTATTTGACTTGAACCTCAGAATTTTGGATGATGTTTACATATTATTATTTCCCATGCATTACCAAAGTCCTGAATGCATAAAGCCTGTGAACACCATTCTCATAGCGCCAAACAGACCCATTGGCTATCGGGCTAAAACTGTGTAATAGGGCTAATACAACTAGTTTTCAGGGCAGATCCTGGGGACACTTCTCAAGACAGATCCTGTTGCTGTTTGCACCCACTGTGGCTAGGACAGACCTTGTGTGAATATTCACCACAGCTACCATGTATTTGCAGTTTGGTTCACTCTGATGTAAGAACAGATATGTGCAACAGTTTAGCAAATATGAATCAGACTTTTTTGATCTTGGGATTGTTTTGCCTTGGCATTTGAAACCAGCCTTTGTGGTAGCTATGATGACTTGAGCAGATGACTAGGCCAAAGGAACATGCACAAGCATGTTTTTGTATCAGGATAACAGACTCTGACTCATTTTTTAAGGAAACTAAACTTCACAGGAAGTTTTAAGGACACTAAACTTGTTAAGGTTTGAGTGGCCACCTAATTCCAAGTGTCTACTTCAGAGATAGGATGAGTCAATCTTTAAACCAGGGGTGGGCAAACTTTTTGGCCCGAGGGCCACATCTGGGAATAGAAATTGTATGGCAGGCCATGAATGCTCACATAATTGGGAGGGGGTGAGGGCTCTGGAGTGGGGCTGGGGATGAGGGATTTGGGGTGCAGGAGGGTGCTCCAGGCTGGGCCCAAGGAGTTTGGAGGGTAGGAGGGGGATCAAGGCTGGGGCAGGGGGTTGGGGCGCAGGGAGAGGCTCAGGGGTGCAGGCTCTGGGCGATGCTTACCTCAAGCATCCCTGCACACTGCCCCATCTGCAGGCACTGCCCCTGCAGCTCTCATTGGCTGTGGTTCCCACACAATGGGAGCTGCGGGGGTGACGCTTGGCGCGGGGGCAGAGTGGAGCCCCTGGCTGCCCCTACGCTTAGGAGCCGGAGGGGAGCCATGCCACTGCTTCCGGGAGCCATGTGGAGCGGTCCCCGACCCTACTCCCCAGCTAGAGCACCCAAGCGGGGCAAGCCCCAGACTCCACTCCCCCGTGGGAGCTCAAGGGCCAGATTAAAATGGCTGGCGGGCCGGATCTGGCCCATGGGCCATAGTTTGTCTACCCCTGCTTTAAACAATACAATAGGCTGGAAAAGAGCAGGCCAGTTTGCACATCAGCACATGATCCTGAGTCACCAAACTTGTTCAATGTCTGGTCTGATTCTGTTCAGGTCAGACACCAAACAGAAAACTCTGAGTACTGCTCAGCCACAGGTGGGCATAGTGGCCTGTTTAAATTTTTTTTTTCTTGTCATTTCTGCTCTCTGTGAATGCTAGGTAATCCCATAAAGACTGTGGGCCTGAATCTCATTTATACTAAGGCAATCTAAAGGGACCATAAAATGGGTGTAAATGTAATTATGCCCACCTTAAAGCCCCTTTACCTTGCCAGAGCCTTTTATACTGCCAGGACAGTGTGAAGGATCCTTAGGGTAAATGAGAATCAGGCCCTACATGTGTCATATGATAACAGGAAACCACATATTGATATAAGGAAATTTTGTGTAGCACTGTGTTATGTGACTTGTTTACAGTCCCCCAAATCTGGGGCTACACAACCTGTCAGAGCCTGAATCTGAAGAAAAGAGAGAATCTGCCACAGAAGCTGCCTACATTTTCAGGACAGGCCTTTATCCACCAGTTCACAGCTCAGTGCCAAGTGTAGAAATGCTGTCTGACTGAACTAAAATAGAATAGATAGGGTTTTGTGGACATGGAATGGGGCTAGAGGAGGTTGGGTAGGGTTTTGTTGGAATACACTATATGCTTCAAGACATTTTCTGACCTTAATCAATATGAATTGATGAACTGCACCTCTTTTACAAAGTACCTTGGCACCTGTTTCAAGATTGTCATGGTTTGTGACTTAGATCAAGCCACTGTCCTTTCTCCATTTGCTTTATTCCTTCTATCCACCACCCACTGTAACTGTCCTGAAACCGCTTTCTAGTTTCCAGATGACATAGTTACTGTGAGAAATGCCACTGCCCTTTGATTGTAATACCATCTTGTTGGCATAGAATGCAGATGCATTCCTATTTGGTCCTTGATGACCAATGCTAAATCAGAGCAGAGTTCTGCAAAGATACCCTCTTCTGAAGGAGAGTGGAGTGACCATGTAGCAATGTGAGCAAATAGAGTTCAACCCTCTCATTCTTTCACCTTTAGTACACAAAATATGTTCCAAATGTTCCTTATTTACTTGGTAAGTGCTGATAGTTTGCTTGCCTGGATTGGGCAGGTCATTTACTACATCCCAGCAAATGATTTGAGAACAGTGGGAGCAGAGGGGTGCTAAGCCATTTTCAAAATCTAGGTCCAATTGTAGGTGTTGAGACTTTCGACAAACCTCGCCATAAGTGTAATTAGTAAGAAACCTACAGGAGCATGTAACTACCATGTAACTGCACAATTTTAGTCTATTGAATGCTAGGCAGTTACACAGTAATTAAAGAGGCCTTGCAGCATAGCTATGCCGTGGAATTAAAATGAGATCCAAATAATTTTTCAGGTTATGGTCTCCCATAAGATTCACAAATAAAAGTCTACTATTCCACCAACAGGAAGGCCATCCCATCTGCCTGGCATGAGGGAAATTCAGGGAAGCCTGGTGCTGGGTAAGGTGACCAGACAGCAAAAGTGAAAAATCGGGACAGGTAATAGGAGCCTATATAAGAAAAAGCCTCAAATATCGGGACTGTCCCTATAAAATCGGGACATCTGGTCACCCTAGTGCTGGGTTTCCATTGGCCTGGCAGGGTCAGGACTGTCCCCTGACTATGCTGTTTTGTGCTAGTTCTTTCTCTCTGCCCATGAACTTACTTGGTACCGAGGGTGACTGGGGGGAAAGAGTTGTATCTTCACAGAAACAAGCTTTTGAAAAGAGTTATTTTCTCTAACAGGTCCAGGCTGTTGTCAGTAAGTTCTGTGGTTTTAGTGCACCATATGCTGTATTCAACACTTTGCCAGTCTAGTTAAATGAATCCAGGCTGGGCTGCTCTCAGAACAGGACTGAGCAGCTGGAAGCCATGTTTATTACATTTCATCATTATAAGGCTGTCTGATAAAATCCTCTTTCTGGTCTGACTGTGACATTACACTCATAATAAACCTCTGTCTATGCTAGTCCTCTCTCTGGTATACAGTGGGATGCTCCCCTTTACTTAGACTGTAACCCTGCCTCAATAAAGCCCATTTACATTGCTTACATTATAACAATGTTTCTCACTAGTCCTGGTACTATTTAGCATGTGAGATAAGGAAAGAGGAGAGAGCATGAGTCTCGCTGCAGAATGTATGCCCACAAACATATATGCCCCACATAACTCAACAGGGGCTCCAAGGCTGAGAAACCTCTCTGGAGCAGATTTCAGCACAGCCAGATGTGTGCTGAGAAAACACTGATCCCAAATAGACTTATCTTACTATGAATTCAGAATCAAGATGCTACTTACTTTCCCTTCCAGTTCAGTGACTTGGATTCTTGTCTCTGGAGAGAGACTCCATGCATTGGTGTGGATATGTAAAATCAAGTGTTCCCCACAATGCAAACTGAGCTCTGCTCTATTGAGAGAAAGAACCTGTTCTCACAGCAGTAGCTCCTTACAGATGCATGCAAAGTGCTTCCTTTCCCCTATAGGGTCTGTCTGAGTCAATGTGGGGATCTGATGGGGTACAGTTAGCCAGGATTCTCTTACTTTTCCACAGGACACATAGACCTGGTGAATATTTATTCACATACTTAGCCACCATATCATTTGGCATTATTGGCAAGTTCTACTCAGGAGAAGCCCACGGCCTGAATTAGCAGGGAGAGCAGCAGGTCATGACTGAGGTGCACTGGTAAAGTTGTGAAAGGAAAGCTCGTGAAACAGCTGCCCATTTTCTATCTGGATCTAGCTGGGGTATTTGTTTTGGGTTTTGCACTTAAAGTAAAGTACAAATTCTATAAAATTATCTAAAAATAAAGAAAAGTTTGAAAAAAGGCTTTGTTTCCTCTGACAGAGCTGACTCATTACCTGAACCTCTTTCTTGTGAAAATATGGATACCCTGCAGCCTCAGATGAAGGATTCCCAGGGAGTCTCATCTTCATCCAGGCACTGGATTAGAGAAAATATTTTGAAGGAGTCTGATGACTAAAGCAGAACACATCAAGTAACTTGGTAACACTCAGAAAACACCTTGAAGTGGTTTTATTGAATATATTTTTGCTCTGCTTCAGTGGAAGATGTTAGGACAGCTCAGTCACTGCCCCTCAGCACCCCAGATAATATTTGGAAGGAGGCAGTTCCCCTTGCCCCATCTTAAAGAAAACTTCACTCATGATAGCTACCACTTCGGTTGCTGCTAGTTTACAAACATGGCACCTGATTGGCAGTATGGTGGCACCTTCCATTTCTAAACACCCCTCACTTTTTCTCACCATCATGGTTTTCTTGTGCTGCACTTGAAATTAAGGGTGATGATTGTGGAACATTCCATGATGACTTCTGCTAGGGAGGGTCGCTAGTTTGTGTTCAGACTTTATTGCTATGCTTTTTATAATAGTCTCTACCCAGAAAACTTTACAGTGGCTTATAACAAAGGAAAATATTATTCCTAGCCACCACCTCTGTGTATTTACCATAAAGAAATGTCTAATAGAATTTAATTATGGGTGATAGCAGTAGAGTTCTACAGAAATTTAGTAGGATTTTATGGAACTCACTGTAAAAAGCTATATAATTTAATAGAAGATGGGATCCTTTCTATAGACTGTTGGAACCATCCTAAAGAATTCTAATAACAGGGACAGAATTCTCTATTAAATTATTTTCCATGTGGGTTAGGAAGGACAGTCTCCAATATTTAGCCAAAATGTTACAATCTTTTCATGCTGACCTTTCCAAAAAATCTATTCTAATGCATTTCAGTGGGATGATAGAGGTGTCTAGTCAATGGGAAGGTAAGGATTTCTATTTTTCCTTTCAAGTGGTCCCTATTTACAGCCTTCAGATATTGGCATATGTGTATAAGGATTGTGTGGATCCTTCCTTTCCATGTCAGTGTTGCTTTGTTCTACATTTCAGAGGTGCAGTAGCTTATTGGCAGCTCATTAAGGTTATTCTCAGACCTATGTTGCTCCTTAGAGAGTGCTCTTGTTGGGTGATTATTGTCATTTACTCACAGTATGGTAGGGGAATGTAGAGGATGATACAGGCCTTGCGTACTGGCTCAATTAGAAAGACAGTAGAGCTCAGATACACAACTCAATATGAGCAGGGCCCATCTCAAAAATGTAATTTGTTCATTTAAGAATTTTTATTTTGGTGGATTAAAATTGAAAGGCCTTTTGGAAAGTATAGTTTAAGGAGGGATTGGAGCCAAAAGTCAGTTGACACATGAGAAGTGGGATAAATGGTATCTCCTTAGTTGTATGGATAAGTGTAGACACCATCTTTCTGATTTTATTTAATCTTTCATTGGAAGAACCTGATACAAATTGCGTAGCTGTCAGACAGGAGCTGTGATGCTGTTGAACACTTGGGGCCTGACTCTCCATTCACTCATACTGCTTTTACCCTGGTGTATCTGCATTGACTGTAATGGAGCTACCCCTGATTTACACTGGTGTGAGCAGGTAGAGAATAAGGTCCCTGGGCTGTATAGTTCATCTCCATCATTCTTACAGAAACACTGAAATCCTTGAAGATTTGCACCTTTCCTATAGCTCCAATCCAAGAGTTCTGCCATCCCTAGCCAAGAAGTAGCAGTGTAAAGCTGAGGAAGCCCACCACTGACCCTTCTTTCCCAGGACTTGTTATGCTTATAAGAAGCACACGGGATCTTTTTCAGGGGAAAAGGCAATATGCCGCGTTTATTGAAGATACAACAATTAGCATATGCATTCAATCACACCGCACACACACACACACACACACTGTCCCGCCAGTCGATGTTATAGTTGCCAGCTAGGTCGATCACCAGTAGGGAGGAGCCGGGTTCCATCGGTCGCAACATGATGCTCCGGGGAAGTCTTGGCAGGACGAACCCAAAATTTCATGGCAAGGCACCCTGTTTATATAGTGATGTTCCTTCATTGGGACCAATGAGTTTTGCTCCATCATGCTGTAATCAATTGTTGTTTGACGAGTGCTTGTTTTCTTAAATTGTCCTTCTCATTCTTTATCACAGCTATCTCGTCCTCATTGATAGGTGCCTGTCTCATCTTTAGACTCATCAATCTGCCCTCCTCTGACATTTCAATAGGGGCGTGTTGCAGCCTCCTGACGCCCTTGCATCTGTTTCTGGTTCCTCCCTTGTACATCTGGTTCAGCGATGGCCTTCACACTTATCTCTTAACAGATACATTCCTCATTCACACACAAAACAGAATTAATTTACACAGAACATTTTGAACAGGAGCATCAAATTGCAATGCAAAAGAAAAAATATCATGGCATTCTTTTACTTATGTTAAAATGCTAAACCTACAACAAATCGGTGACCCTCAAAGGTCTGTCACTGCCTTGAAATCAGTCCAAACACAGATTCTGGCTGATGCATCTCTGCCCATTGGCCCATTAGGCCATTACTTTCTGTTATTCAAAAAGGGTGACTGGCAGGATATGATCAAATCATACAGCAATACATTTAATACATGCTACATTATTATTCTTTATTCTTCATTCTAAATTATATTAATACAAACATAAAATCCTACTACTACAGACTGACTGGACTTACTTTGCACTCGGAGGGCTTTCCATTAGATGAGTCTCAAGTGTATTTACCAACATCTGCTCTGGCCTCTTACATTTTGGGGAGCAGTCCTCCAGGCTCTCTAGCCATTTTTCCCCTTAGGTAGGTCTCACGTCACAGCCATACACCATCCTTCTAGCTAGGAAAGGATAGACAAAAGTGAATGAGCGGTCTCATAACCCATTGGCCTGGTTAGTGTGGAACCTGAACTCAGATCCTCTGTGCTGCCCCTAGACCAGAGGTGGGCAAAGTACGGCCCGCGGGCCACATCCAGCCCATAGGACCATCCTGCCCGGCCCTTGAGGTCCTGGCCGGGGAGGCTAGCCCCCGGCCCCTCCCTCGCAGCCTCAGCTCACCGTGCTGCCAGCACTCTAGGCAGCGGGGCTCCGAGCTCCTGCTGGGCAGCACGGCTGCAAGAGCCGCCAGGTGTAGTGTATTAAATTGCTCCCCGTAGGAATGTGCTACTTATGGAGCACCAGGACTCACAGCTGTAAGTAGTACACCGTAAGTAGCACATTCCTATGGGGAGCAATTTAATACACTACACCCTGGCTAGGGAAGGCTGTGCCTCCCCAAACAGCCTGGCCCCCGCCACCTATCTGCCCCCTCCCACTTCTCTTCCCCTGACTGCCCCCCTCAGAACGCCCGACCCATCCAACCCCTCCTCCCTGTCTCCTGACTGCCCCCACCCCTATCCACACCTCCGCCCCCTAACAGGCCCCCCAGGACTCCCACGCCTATCCAACCGCCCCCTGCTCCCTGTCCCCTGACTGCCCTCCCGCCCCCCAGAACTTTCGCCCCATCCAACCGCCCCCTGTTCCTTGTCCCCTGACTGCGCCTGGAACCTCCTACCCCTTATCCAACCCCCCGCTCCCCACCCCCTTACCATGCTGCTCAGAACACCAGGACTGGCAGCCGTAAGTAGTACACCATAAGTAGCACATTCCTATGGGGAGCAATTTAATACACTACACCCGGCCCTCCATACAGGTTCGGAACCCCGATGTGGCCCTCAGGCCAAAAAGTTTGCCCACCCCTGCCCTAGATTGTCAAGCTACCCCTGGTGCAATTCTTAAGGAGACAGCACCTCCTCCAGCCTTTCAGGGCTCCCTTCTGTGATGAAGGGAGGTAAACATGGGGGTCATGTACAATGCATAAATCATTTTCAAATAGGGACATTTTTAAAAATCTTTGATTACTTTTAAATGTTGATGGAATTTTAATGTCTTCAGTTTTAGATTTCTAACCTATCCCCAGCAGACATGCCCCAAGCACATGGACATGATTTATAAACCATGTGCAGAACTCACTGACCAAGGACCCACCAGTAGTCTCCCTCAGAAGAAAGTTGACACATTTCGGAATACATTTCTTTGGTATATTTTAAAGTTCTCCTCATGTAAAATAAAGTATTCCATATGCTTCCCAGAGAGGAGCCCAATGGGTGCAGCCTAATGGTCTGATTCCCAGCAAGCATAAGTGAATCTCTCCTCATCTCTGAGTGAACAAGGCAGCAGCAACTGCTTATGGGCAAATTGACATGATGGTGTTTTCCAGAACTTCATAGATACATTTCCATTCTATTCTGATACTTTGAGGTGTTGCTACTTTTTGTGCTAGACTTATCCGCTAACCTGATCCTGCACACCCCATCCTAAGGAACCAAATATCTAGACTCCGAATCCCTCCCATAGGGCACAATCACCTAATCAGGTATCTTTCTCAAGCATCTGATGGAACCCAGCCTGTAAAGAACTTCTGAGTCTCATTCAATATACAACCATCAGTTCTAGTGATCTTCACCCAAATCTGAATGCAGGGCAATGGTGGCACTACTCACTGGGCTCCCAGTCCATTGGCAAGAGACAGACTGGATGACTGAATAAGATTTTCTCCTGCTAGAGTACATGTACTGTATGTCTGAGTTATTAAATATTTAATTAAAACATCATCTATCCCAATTCTTTGAAGTTCCAAGTACAGCAGGTCAGCAGCAAAACTGAGTCTGAGTTTTCTGTTTAACAGTGATTATGTTCATTTAATCCAAGATAACCTACTTGGGGAATTGCTTCTGCACGTTCTTGACTGAGAAGTGTGTAACTGAGATGCTATCAACTTCAAGGAGGCATCACTTACTCCCCCAAAACCTGACCTCATGCTGACTGCCCCCAACCACTCTACTAAACAACCTCTGATTTTGTTTTCCAAATTAAAATCAATCCAACACCTTCTAACCCCATCCACTCGCATACCACAGAGAGGGGCAGCCTTTTAAAAACCAGAGATTCCCCCACACACTTAGAGGAGTTTAAAAGGGGGAAGAAACTAAACACACTGTTCCAGTGGATAAACCACAAAGCTGGTGTCTTGGAAGTGGGAAGAGCAGGCATCAGGTTTTTCAATAATTTTTTTTAAGGGGTGGGATGGGGAAAATCTAATATGGATCCTGAGGAAGACATTTCTTATACAATCCTCCTGACTCTTCCATCCCAAGCACAGGAGATGCTGTTTCTGCAGCTACAGCTCATGCACCACACATGCCCTCTCCAACCCTTTGCTGATAACTGGGGCCAAGCATTGGAGAGCATAGCTCTGGGAGAATCACATGGAGTGGGGCAAGAGAACGTCATTGGTGATCAAGTAAGCCCCAGGGGGATGAACTCGTGTGTACATGAAAAAGGTTGGTTGTGACCAAACCCTTCTCAAGTGCTTGTGAAATATTGGTGGTTACTGAGCTCAGACCTGCAATAGGTCCTTTTACAGTACATGGTGGCGAGGTGAAAAAAAACATACTGCTGAAGTAAAAATATTCTTTCTACTCCCCACTGCCCAATTTCTCTTTCTTTCCAGCTTTCTTTTCTCTCTGCCTTCTCCTTCCCCTTGCTTTCTCTATACCCTCTTTTCCCCTTTCTCTATTTCTCTCTCTTCTCCCCTCTGTCATAAGAAAGTGACTGTGTCCTTTGAGGGGACAGTTTTCTTATGCCATTTTATACACTGTGCTTCATGTTTAGAACTTTTTTGCACTAGTTCCTATTACATTTATTTTCCAAGATGGTTTGACAAAAAACAAAAAAAAAATAAAAAACAAAACCATGCTATAATTCAGTTGTATTAAAAATATTATCCTACTACTCTCTGTGTTCAATAGTCTCTGTACCTGTAATGCTTTCAGTTCTGTTGTATTTTGGGGCAGAGGTTTTCTCGGCTCCTTGTTTAACCCAGTAAAGAAATAAAATGTTAAGAATTGATGATAACTTCCCCCTCACTTTCTCTGTGGCTTTATTTGGAACTACTAGGTTATAAAAGGTGTCTTGTATTCTGAGGCGATTAGCTGGGATTGTACCTTGTCTAGCCTTAGTGCCCAATTGGCCTCTTACCTCTGGGTGAATAGCAGAGACTCTCCTGCAAACCATAGCAAAGAGATGCCAGTGTTGATCAAATATAAATTTGGGAAAGTGATACAGCATGAATGAAGGGTCCAGTGGCTCTCATATGTCTGTCCTATTGGTGGTTTCCTTCAGAATCCAATATCAAATGGGGACAGAGCAGGCAGAATAGAGGGACAATAACACTGTCCTATTGAATTTTTTGCAACCTTTCTTTTTTCTTTTCTTTCTACTCATCACATTTTTTCAGTGGGTTTCACCTCAGGACAGTCAGAGGCAATGACAAACACCCCAATTCCAACAAGGGATTTATATAAGAATAATAACTAAACCACTGAGGTCCACTGTGGCAACTGCCATAAATCTGATGCCCATCTGGAATTTATTGCATCTGGACTAAGAGCCCAGCATGCAGTGGGACTAGGACATGCAGCACCAAGTCAAGTACTTTATATTGGTACCCAAGAGGCTACATAATAAAACTCTGAAGGCTACATTTTGGCCATCCAGCACTACACTGAAATTTCCTCCTTTTTCTCTCAAAACAGTTAAAGAAAGCAGAAGGGGAATGACAGGGATAGAGAGAGAAAGGAGGAAAGTGAGAACAACATACACTTAAGATGAATGGAGGAAAAAGACACCAAGGTGTACCATAAGAAAAGGATAAAGACAAAAGAATGGGTGGAGTGAAGACAGGAACAGAAAATCCATTAAACAAAACCAGGGGAGATGGAGTATGATGTATTCTATAAAATGTATAAAGCAGAAAATTGATTGCCAGGATAGTAAATACCAAATATGTTGTTTGATTTTGGACACAATAAAAAGAATTTATCACTCTTAGAACTGAAGAGGTGATTTTGTGGCCTCAGGCAAGGTGTATTCCCCCTCCTCTCCCTTGGTTAAAGCTAAAATCATTCCTGCCATAAAAGCTTTTGTCCATGACCCACAGAGATACTTCAGAATAATATATATTTTGCCTGTGAATGCCAGATTTCACCAAACAGTAGAGTTTCAAAAAGCACACCCAGGAGAAGAGATGCCTGGAGCCTTTCCCCACAAGGGCTTTTGCCTCCAGCAAAATTGATAAAGGGCAAATTCTATGGTCCTTGGTTGAGCAATACACCCATTGAAGGATGGCACAATTTTGCCCTAAGTATTTTGTGGAATATTCAAATGATATTACCTAAGCTGCTGGTCCCTTCCAATACAGGTATACTCATTTTGCAACCTCACTGAATAGCAAATTAGTGGACATAAGAGTATTTATTGCTTACTCCCATTTTCTGACCAACTTACATCCTGTTTATATAATGAATTGGGCCCATTATATCTCAAATGAGAAGCAAATGAATTTCCTTTCAGTTTTCCCACTCCCTATGCTAATGAATGAGTCCTCCTGAGGCCTAAACTTGACCTGGTTAGAACTGCCTCAGACTCTCTTATCTGGCAGTAACACCTACTCACCATCCTCCTATACACTTTCATCTCTCCATTCCTTTCCATCACACATTCAGTCCTTAAGCCAATATCACTATTCTGCTCTGCAGCCTCAACATGAGCCTGCAGTGTTTCAGGGTTGCACAGATTGTTTGCCAACTGCCTGCTTTCTTGCTTCTTCCCACATGTACACACACGTACGTATTTTCCTTCCCTGGGTGCCAAGCATGGCTGTGTACACAAGACTTGCTCTCTCCTCAATAAGGCTGGCACCTGATTTTCCTCTCTATAATGTTCTGCCCCAAGGACCTATCTACCGTGCAGAAGATTACACAAAAAATTCTCTTGGAAGAAGCCAATATGTTTAAAACACACTGTCTGGTCATCTCCCCATGCACATCTTCATGGTGTGGAGTCCAGGGGTACATTAGTGATTCCCATCTCTCAGGGAAGGTGCTTTTGATTAGTCCCTGCTGAGATGACTCAAGATCAAGATGATCCAGGCAGCCTGAGGCTGGAACAATTCTGCTTATTGGTTTGGTAAGTTACTAGCTTTGCAGCAGTGAGGGTCCAAAGGTTATTAGATCTGCCTAGGGACAGAAATATTAAGCAATACAGTGAAATCCATTCAACTAAAGAACTGAGGGGTAGAACCCCGACCAAAAGACATGCAGCAGTGTTATCTGGGGTCAGTCTAAGCCATTACATTCTGGAGCTCAGTCAGTCACATAAAAACAGTTCCAGTCCCAGGTCCCAGTTTCAACACGTAGATTGTTTTGCTTGCTCTGAAAGTTTGTATTAACTGTCTAGATGTTGTTCTCCATGTTCCCATATCACTTAAGACAACAGAAAAAAAGAGTAATGTTGCAGCCCTCTCTCCACCTTATGAGGCAGACCTGCTATCCAGATCCTCCCTCCTGTTTGCCCTGTAATAAATTATGACTCTCCATTCCCCAGTTGTTTATAGCAAGGTCCCTGACATTTTCTTTTTGCTGCTGGTATAATGGGCAAAGTGAAAACACAACTGGCCTGCCTGCTGCAGACTGAGGCCTGCAAATCAAAGCAACTGCAAGGAGGGGCCAAGGCCACATGGGGAGCTCAGGTGGGATAACCTGAAGAAGCTCTTTCTGTTGAATTCTAGGGAGGGCTAGCAGTCCCAGGCCTTTATTTCAGGGTTTAGACCATGAGGCTTGTAATACTACACAGCTCCCCTTGCCAACTGAAACTGCTGCTTCTAAACTTGGGGGGAGCCAGTTAGAACTAGAGAAGACAAGGGGAAGGACCAAGGTCCTCCAGTGCTCCAGGACACCTGCCATGAGAGGAAGCTGATTTTGTCAGATAAATCTACCTGATCCCAATGATGATACCTGTTAAATGCCATGGCAGAAAAAGAATTATCCAAGATCACTGCTAAAGGGCAGTAGCAATAATTATATAGCTCCCTAGTGTAAATCTCAGCTTTCCACACAGTCCAGTTCTGTTTTGTTGGTGCCTTAGGGACAATAGTTGTAAATGACTCAAGGTCTTAAGTTAAAAATAAAGACATATGGAGGTGCTCTTCATACCTTGGGAGGGGAAGGAGTCAGGGAGTGGGGACAGTTGTTGCTTGTAGTGCTAGTTCTGGAAATGAAGGAGATAGGGCAATGGGATAAGATAAGTCTCTAGGGGTGGGTCTGTTCTTCTAAGGTCAATTTGTCATAGTTTGCTTGAGGTTTGTGGTTTTGATTTTTATAATGAGCCTAGAGAATCTGATCATCACAAATGAAAAATCTTAATTAGTTAATGAATTAGGCAGGATGAGATAAGGAGTTTCACCCAGTCTGACTGGAGCCTAATTTGCATGGCCTTTCATGCAGTTTATTAGTAAAGGAAACCTGATTGGACTTGGCATAGAGTGCTGGGAGTTACACTGGGATTAGGGACACAGATTCTATTTTGATGGGGGCTGGATACATCCTGGCAGTAGTAGAGAGTTCAGATGTAGCCAGCTCTTCTTTCCAGCTCACAGCAAGGTAACAATTTGTAAATGCAAACATGGTGTTTTGGATTTATTAGCTTGGTTTGCAATCTGTTGTAGGGTTTGAGAGTCTCTTTGAAAATATATAAATCCATTTCTGGGTTTCAGACACCATCAGATGCTTTAACTAAATCAGATGTTTGGGAGAGGAAAGAACATTTCACCTTACACGTGGCTCAGATTTCCTGGCAGGTTTTATGGATCAGCTGTGATTCTAAGTAGACCAAGTTCATAGCTCTCTCTTGGAAAGCCCCATTCCCATGGAGTAACTGTTTTCATACTAAAGATTAGCACAGCTTGTTGCCCCACAGGCCAGTCCCATCAAAGATTGCCCAAGTATGCAGACAAGGGAAAGTCAAGATGATTTCCAGTAAGGAATCACAACCATGATCTTCTCAAAAGCGACTGTGAATGTGTGTTACAGGGAGCAGCAGTTTCTCTGCTTCTGTGTATATAGTGAGATCACCTTTAGGCCCTAAAAGGAAAATATACACCAAGTTCCTTCCTTCATCACTACCTTCCTAGAAGGGAAACATTGAAACATAAATGGCCTCACCCCACTCATCCTCTTTGGAGCATTTCTCTCCATTCCCCTTCAATGGTTTTAGACTATGAGCCCTTAGAGCAGGGACCCATTTTATGTCCAGCTCTATATTTTCCAGTGTACAGCACCATACACATTTATGGAGATCTAGTAGTACTTAATCAGAAATAAGAGCAGCTTTCAATAACCCAGTGTTTCCTGTTGTCAGATTCAAACAGGAATGCCAGAATCCACAAAAGTATTTAGGCTCCTAACTTCCATTGAATACATTTGTCGATCTGGGCCTAATAGCTCTCACTAGAAGCAAGCATAAGAGTAGGAAGGCCCACTGATAGCTTCCCACATGGTCAGTGCAGACCTGCAGTCCTCCCTGCAGTGTTACCAGTGTACTTCATTCCTGGCCGGTAGCATTCCCTGCTATTAGAGTTGTAAGCCACCCCACATATATGCCAGGGAGTCTCACCCCTCTAGACATCTCCAGAGCGGATGCTATACAACAACAGCTGAAATGTGTGGTGCTTTTGTGATGTGGGCAACATATGGCGAGAACAGAACTAAGGTCCCTTTGCTCCTTTCATATATGGCCCAGTCTGGGTTGGAATCCATGTCTAAAGAGATGAATGGCTCACAGCATTGCCAATTCCATGTATACAAAAAATGAATCTGGTCCCAAAAATCATGAGATTTAAAAATCATGGGATTTTTAAAAAATATTTTGGGGTTCTTATTATTTGCCTTCTGGATTCTCAGCTTTCAGGTCCACTGAGGCCTCATTTTCAAGCTTTTCTAAGCAACCATGAGGGAAACTTACTTTTGAAAATGAAACTGAAACTCTCATATAATCACGTGACTCCAGGAGGTAGGTCTTTGAGAAAAACAACAAATATCTCAAGAGTCCTGATAAAATCACAAGAGTTGGCAACACCTTCCCCACGCAGTGTTCCAGATTCATTTCTGGCTCTGCTTCCATTTCTCAGCTATGTAACTCAGCTTTGTTAATTCAGTACTCAAATTTCTCATATTTACTGGACATGCAGGTTTATCAGATCTGTGACTACTCTAGACTACCACACAGAAACAGGAGCTGGCCCTGGCATAAATACCTAAGACCATATATGAGGAATGCATTGAAATCCATACTGAGTCTAACCACTGTACCATCTAAGCAAGAAACAATGACTAGTAGAGCAGAACTTCCAGGGCACCCATCCATGAATGAAAAACGTATCTTGGTTCATGTAACTGTGATTCTTCCAACTGACCACTGGATGTCACTGGTGTTCCTCATAAAAGCATCAGAAACAGCTAAGCTGCTCACGGAAATAGGACAGGGGTAAGTCCTAAAGAAAACAGTTGAAGTCTGACATAAGGGGAACTGAAATATCCAATGAACTGCGGTGCCCTACGGAACCTTTCTGACCACCCCATGGATCATACTGACAACTTTCCAGGACTCCGAGGGCTGCATTTAATTTGCATATATATATCCATGTAGTTTAACACACGCAACTCAAAATATTTTCTGGGACTTGTATCTTTTTTTAACTAGAAATTGCTTGTGGCTTGTGTGTGCTAGCAATAGAAACTCCTGTATCAAGCGGAGTGCCCCAGGGATCGGTTCTGGGGCCGGTTTTGTTCAACATTTTTATTAATGATCTGGATGATGGGACGGATTGCACCCTCAGCAAGTTCGCAGATGACACAAAGCTGGGAGGAGAGGTAGATATGCTGGAGGGTAGGGATAGGCTTCAGAGTGACCTAGACAATTGGAGGATTGGGCCAAAAGAAATCTGATGAGGTTCAACAAGGACAAGTGCTGAGTCCTGCACTTAGGCAGGAAGAATCCCATGCACCGCTGCAGGCTGGGGACCAACTGGCTAAGCAGCAGTTCTGCAGAAAAGGACCTGGGGATTACAGTGAAAGAGAAGCTGGATATGAGTCAGCAGTGTGGTCTTGTTGCCAAGAAGGCCAACGGCATATTGGACTGTATTAGTAGGAGTATTGCCAGCAGACCAAGGGAAGTGATTATTCCTCTCTATTCGGCACTGGTGAGGCCACACCTGGAGTATTGCATCCAGTTTTGGTCCCCCCACTACAGAAGGGATGTGGACAAATTGGAGAGAGTCCAGCGGAGGGCAACGAAAATGATTAGGGGGCTGGAGCACATGACTTATGAGGAGAGGCTGAGGGAACTGGGGTTATTTAGTCTGCAGAAGAGAAGAGTGGGGGCGGGATTTGATAGCAGCCTTCAACTACCTGAAGGGGGGTTCCAAAGAGGATGGAGCTAGGCTTTTCTCAGTGGTGGTAGATGACAGAACAAGAAGCAATGGTCTCAAGTTGCAGTGGGGGAGATCTAGGTTGGATATTAGGAAACACTATTTCACTAGGAGGGTGGTGAAGCAATGGAATAGGTTACCTAGGGAGGTGGTGGAATCTCCATCTTTAGAGGTTTTTTAAGGCCCAGCTTGACAAAGCCTTGGCTGGGATGATTTAGTTGGTGTTGGTCCTGCTTTGAGCAGGGGATTGCACTAGATGACCTCCTGAGGTCTCTTCCAACCCTAATATATTCTATGAATAAAAACCCTACTATTGATCAGCTGTATCCTCACACTGTAAAACACTTGGAATGCATATGGATCAGGGGGAGGTATCCCTCCTTTTCTTATCCTGTTGATGTTCCGCTCAACAAGCTGCGAGACTTAAATATTCTCAATCCTAGAAGCCTCACTCCCTTGATATTTCCCACCTTGCACCAGCAGTGATGTGCAACCCAAATGGAGAGATGTTGGCAACTCAAGAACAGGCAAGACCACTGGTCCATCTGGAACAGTTAGATGTTGTGGTATGGTGTGAGAATTTCACAGAAGCAGCTTTTTGGTTCTCCTTTGCAAAAAGCAATATTAGCCAGTGTAAATTCTGTGGATATAGGTGCTGGTGCAATCGGCTTGGAAACTACATTCCTGGTCAACTCCCCCAACCAAGGAGAGGTTAAATGAAATATAAGTTGCTCAAAGGGCTTGTATACATGCAAAGTTGCACCAGTTTATCTAAATATGTGATTTAAAATTGTGACTTAGTTAAACTGTTGGAAAAGGCTGTGTGAACACCCTTTCATCTATATAAACCTGGTTTATACTGCTTTAGCTTGTTAGTTTGGAGTGAGTTTAAGATTAACTGAAATCTGCTACTTTTAAACCCAAATTAGGGGGTTGCATTGGTTTAATTAATATGGTTTAAAAGCTGATATGAATTAAACCAACGTAATTTCTGTATGTAGATGAGGCCATAGATGTAAAAGCTGGCTAAAACAAAGGGAACAGCTGTAAATTCATTTTGTGATTCCATAAAGACTGAAATGGAAAATGTCAAAAATTTCTCCTGTAAAAATCAAGGAAAATGCAGCTGTCCAGAGGAAAAAAAGTAGAAATGTTGGAGAACCAAGTCAAAACTGAAATTTAAGAAATACTTGGAAGGAAAAGGAATGATTCCAAAGCTGAAATGGTGGATGCGATCAGGGATCTAACCTTACTTCTTTAACGTGCACTAGGGAACTTTTAGTGTGTGCACCACGCCAATTAGTGCACAACATATTAGTGAACACTAGAATTTACACCTCTGGTGCAGACTGATGCACAGTGTAGACAAGCCCTGAATGGATATCGGTTATGAAATCTGAACTTCTATTATTTGTGAAGATAGTTTAACGGATTACAGATAAGGTTTTGGATGCTCCTTTTGTTGTCAGAGAAGGTAAAGCTATAGTTTCAAACTGGTTTGCCTGTAGGTTGGCAATTAAATACAGATTTATGCATCTAAAAAGGTGACTTAATTTTCATATATATTGAACACCTGCAGTTCCCTTTAACTTCACTGTGAATTAAGCATTCAGAACCTCTGAAAACCAGGCCACTTTTATTTAGGTACCTAAATATGGATTTAAGGACCTAACTTTTGGCACCCACATTTAAAAATTTAGGCCTAAGCTGTCTGAGGAGAGATGGTGGGTGTTCATTGTCTCTCTTGTCTCATCTTTATCTAAAACGCAATTTGAAATCATGTTTTCTATTGTTCAGAAAGAAGAACAAGGAAGTTTCCTGGCCTTCCCAAACAGCATACATGAAATGTATTGGATATGTTCAAATTGGGATTTATTAATATTGGCATCAAGGTTGCAGTTATTTATTTTGCACAGCCAAATTTCTGGTTACCCTTCAAGACTTTTATGATTAGGTGGAGTTGCAGTGATTTTCACAATCATGTTACTGGGGTTTGGAGCAGCTCAAGATCCATCATGTGTTACAGCCTACACAGCTGAATGTGAGGAGGGCAACAGCAGTGGTCCTGGGCTCATCATGGAGGCTCATCATTAAAGTAGGAAAGGGGAGACTAATTGGAAGTACTAGTATTGATCTGAGTGGGAAGCATACAGTAGTACTTTCTTCCTGTCTCTCTAGTGAGAAATCAGGCCTGGAAAGTTGGCTTTGCTTTAGAGTTTAATAAATTTTAGCCTGGCTTTATGGCCCAACAACAAATATGTATTTATAGCTGGTCCACTGATCTCATCTTTCCCTTCAGCCATAATGTCTTGCTCCTCTTGTGCATTCAAAATTCTTTCTTGTTTTGTAGCCTATCCCATCTCTGAATTCTCACAGACCAGTTTCTTATTTCTGTATCCTCTACAAACATCTGAGCCTTGCTAAGGAATCCATCATAGGGTAAAGGACACCTTGCTCTTGCTGGTGAAAGATGTCAGTCCTCGTAGAGAGTGAATTTGGTGTTCTTGTATCAGGGAAATGATGCTGCAATATGCCATTCTGAGCCCAAAATGCTATATGTGTTCATTCACTGTCATCAAAGATTAACTCTGTAGCTTTTACACATCCTCCCCTGCCAGCCCCTTTGGGCAGCTCTTCTTTTCAGAGGAGTGCAAAGAATGTATGATGCATTGCTAGAGAAATAACTCACTTTGATTAAAGGAATGTTAATGGACATTAAAGGTCAAAAGGGCCATCCCAGACTGAGAAATCCAAGGTATATCAAGTAAGTGACATCATATTTCTATATTTTAATGCCAAAAATATATGTGTACGCTTACATTACAAAAACCCCAAAACAACTCTCTCCCCACCAAGCCAGTAGCAAAAAGTATTATATTTCAGCTCAGTGATACGGCTGAAGGAGTCAGAGAAGGAGTCTGTATTTTTATTATATTATCAATAGCATGTCATCTCCTCTGCACCCTTCTTTTCTTGTCACTGGGGGACCCTCTCATTGTTTTACTTTGTGAAGAATGACAGGCTGACTGAGCACGTTTAATACTTTTGCATGTAGTCTCTTTACCACAGTCGCAGGCTATCTATTCACTCTCCTCATTGTCTGGCACTCTCTCCTAAATTCAATCCAGCTACTCTCCTGCACTGTCCTCTCCCAATCTCTCTCCTACTCTCATTCATATCCACTCACCTCCTGATTCACTATTTCCCCCTTTTACTCCCTCTCTCACTTAATCACAGCCTCTCCTCTCTTTCTCCCTCTTCTTCTCTACCTTGTTCCATTTTGCTCTTCCCTCCAAATCAATTTGTATCAGCACCATCCTTCTCCTCCTAAAATAAATTACCGCAACTCCTGCCCCCAAGATGGCATACATCTTTCATCCAATATCATTTATGTCAGTCCTCCCCAAAAGTCAATTAGCACTGCCCCTCTTCCCAAAATCACTTTGTCTTTAGCTTGCCTATGAAACATAGTTAAGATCCAGTCTACAGAGCAGACTGGAACCATGTCTGTCACTGGCTGAGGGGCAAGCTGTGATGAAAATAGATCCTGACATGGTTGTTTTCGTAATATAGATGACCAAAAGCATGTCAGCATTAGACTTTTTTCTCTTGAAAAATGTCCTGCTATTGCTAACTCCATTTCAGTTCCCCTGAGTCTAGTGTGGACAAGAGACCAGCATCCCCTGGTAAATTTACCACCGTAATGTAGATCTGTTCTGAGCAGACTTAGGGCTTGGCTACACTTGCGAGTTACAGTGCATTAAAGGAGCCCCGGGCACACTAGCTCACTACCTGTCCACACTGGCACGGAACGTAGAGCGCTCTGACTCCACGGCTAGAGCGCTCCTGGTACTCCATCTCAGTGAGTAGTATAATGTTTGATGCTCCCCCACTGGAGTGCCCCATCGTCAGTGTGAACGAGGTGTTGCATTACTGCGCTCTGATCAGTCTCCGGAAATGTCCCATAATCCCCTTAAGTCAAGTGGCCACTCTTGTCATAGTTTTGGATATGCCCTTTGAAAGCTCCGTTTAACAGCCGCCATGCTTATCTGCTCCGAGACAAAGCAACCGTTACTGTGGAATGCTGTGTATGAGAGAGCGAGGCGGGGGAGGGGGGTGAAAGGGGGAAGTCTGCTGCTGTCTGAACTTACAAGACAGCATGCTGACATGCTCTCAGCCCCCCCCAAAACCCACTCTCTCACCCCCCACATACACACAACACACTCCCTGTCACACTGCCCCCTCCCCCCTTTGAAAAGCACGTTGCAGCCACTTGCATGCTGGGATAGCTACCACAATACACTGCTCTCTGTGGCAGTTGCAAGAGCTGCTAATGTGGCCATGCCAGTGCGCTGGCAGCTGTCAGTGTGGACAGACTACAGTGCTTTCCCTACTGTACTCTACAAAGGCTGTTTTAACTCAAAGCACTCTACATCTGCAAGTGTAGCCATGCCCAAAGACAAAATGATGATTAAAACACTGCCCTGTCTACACTAGTACTATTGCTACTGACAGAAAAGCTGAAAGGGTGGGAGGAAACAGCCACAGGAAGATTGTAAACTCTTCACAACAATGATCATTGTCACAGTTTCAGGATTAACTGCACTTTTGACACCCCACCTCTGGTCTTCTTCAAGGGCACCCACTTAAAGGTTTCAGGCTTTCTAGCTGTCACTTGTCTCAAGCGGAGACCTGCATCTCTTTCCCTCCAGGCTGGGGTTTAGACTAAGTCCAGAGATGCCAACTCTCCCAACTTTGTTGCAAGCCTTGTGATATTTGATGTTTTTCTTAAATGGCCAGCTCCTGGAGTCCTGACTCTCTGCTTTCATTTAAAAAAATAAAAGTTTCTGACCCTGGTGGTTATGGAGAAAAGCTGGAATTAGCTACCCCTAAAGACAAAAAACCAAGAAGGCAAATAAACAAACCCCAGATGTATTATTTTTCAAAATCTCATGATTTTTAAGCTGATCTCCTGTGGTGGGGGGCCTGACTTGTGATATTTGGACCCTCCAAGTTGGCAATGCTGCGTGACTGCCCCTCTTTATCTCACTGTGGTTTTCCCAGCAAGTCTGACCAAGGTCCACCACCTGTGGTTAACTTTTCTCCAGAGGTTACTACAACAGTTTATGCCAATTACCACCTTCACAAAACAAAATATGTTTATTCCTAGGCAAAAGCATTACAGAGATAATGTATCAAAACCAGTAAACATTCTACACACAAGCTAAAAGCTTACCAGAGCTCACACATCAGTCTTATGGGGCCCTAGTAAGCTAACCCTTCCACAAGTTTTGCCCCATGACAAAAGGTCCTGCCTGTTTTCTGAATCAAAAAGAAGGTCCTGTGTCAGTTTAAACTCAGCCTCTGTTGGTCTCTGGAAACCCAGGTTGAATCCATATATGCAAGGCACCCCAAGAGGTGGTACCTCTCTGGAGTTGTATGCAGTTTCAGTGATTAGCTTTAATCACCCCCCACTGTTTTTAGTTCCTGGAAGAGCTGTGGAAACCTTCCCCCCAGAGCTGCATACAATCCCTGATCCCCGGTAATACATAAACCATGCATAAACTTAATATAATATGGTCCCCATGTGGTGGCAATATCTGTCACAAGTATATCTGTCTAATATGTACTGAATGTGCCCAGCATACCTTTGTATACTGTAAAAATAATATCTGAAGTGGTAGAAGACTGAATTTGGAAAAGCAGGTTGTGAGTTCTAGAAATATTAAAGTAAATATATCATGTTAATAAGTAAATTAGATCTAAAAATATATATAGTAAGACTTGACAATTTTTTGTAGATACTTTTAACATTTTTAGCTCTCTATAAAATAAACCATATGCCTTTATCCGATTGATCCTGAGAATCTGGCTAGCACATCCAAAATGTTATTTAGAATCACAAGTGGATTGCTTATTTCAAAAATTATGTGCTTTTTCTGCAAAAAAACTGTCAAGTCTTAACATCTTCAGATCTCTGTAAAATAAACCAGATGCCTTTATCCGATTGATCCTGAGAATATGGCTAGCACATCCAAAATGTTATTTAGAATCACAAATTAATTGCTTATTATAAAAATTATGTACTTTTTCTGTTTTTCAGTCACTTTTCATTTTGAGATGGAACACATGTTTACATGGGCAAGTCAAGTCTAGAAAGCTAGCAATCCACAAATCTAAAAATCCAGAGCCGATAGAGCAATTGCTGCCAGAATTGTAGTTGAACAGCTAAAGGAAAACAAATATATCAGTGATTTTCCTTAGAATTGTATTGTATCTGCTAGTTGTTTGAAATAAGCCTCTTTTATAGGCAGTTTAATTTTTACCATTACTCACAAGGCTTTCTCTTTCAAAACCCCCTCACCAATATCCCAAAGGGAGTGGTTTATCAAATCTCTGTTTAACCTTGATCCAATGTGAGTTCCAAAAAGGAAATTGCTGTTTTACAAATTTTCTGCCTGTAAGTTATTGCCTTCTGAGGCTTGTGACCATCTTTCTCCTCACTCAAATCTGTAACTGCAAGGATGCTTCTAGGAATGAATGGGAAGTGAGGCTTTCCTTCCCTCATTCACTGCAATTACCTAGTATCAGTAGCTACCTAGGCCCCGAGCCTGTAGAGCACTAAAGTCAATGAGTGTCTGTACAGGTGCAAGGGGTCTCTATATGGATCAGGATCTTAGTCATTTAATCTACTGCATGAAACCAGAAAAAATATTATGTGCAGAGAAAAGTCATCCCATCCATCCCCTTTATGGCTGCTCTTGTTTTGTCATGAGACCTTCAAACCCATCCTCTCCAGAACCTGGGTTTTATTCATTTAGTTCCCATTAGAAATTAATTTCTCTTACCCACACCTAAAAAGGAGTCACAATGGAATAGTTCATACAATTTCCACCTCTCTAACCACTCCTGCATGCTCAACTTTTGTGAGGTACAGACAAATGGGATCACCTCTTCAACAGTGCCAATTTATTTTGTCACTTTTACTTTACTGATCCACTTTAGTCCTTTCACTTTACTTGGTGGTGAAAGGGGGATGAAGAAGTGCAATGACTGACATCAGGCAGTGAATTCAGGACCTCCAAAGCTAAAAGCATGAATTTCCACAGCTTGACCTAACCAACCAGGCCCTGTAGCAGACTCCTGTCCTCTATGGATCAGGCACAGGGGATACATAACACACTAGTGAGTGGGGTATGTATTTGCATTGCAGTCCAGCTCAATTCACAACTGAATTCTTTACTCTTACTCTCCTGAACATTCTTTAACATCCTTGATCTACTTCTCTTCTTTGTTATCTCAATTTCATAATTAATTGATCTCTCTTCCTAACCTCTTCAGTGTCCACTCTCTGCTACCCTTTATCCTAATCCTTTTGGCTACCCTTTTTATTCCCCACCCCCCATTTAATTTCTCAACCTTTGATCTGGTTATTGTATCTGTACTCCAGAGACGCCTACCCAGTCTCCTCTGCCTCTGCCTGCATGAATTGTTTGTGGGCTAATGTGCAAGTGACAGAGATCTGGCTGAGTGCTTCGAAAAGATAATTAAGTAAGAGCTGAAGAGCTTGGTGGGGTTTCACTTGATACGGTGCTGGAATGGAAGTCTATAGTAGTGCCAATGATGGGGCAGGAAATCTACATTGAGTAATTCTGTTTTTGTCAAAAACAATACCTGTCATATGATTAGAATTTAATTTCAATAAAGCTTGGCTGTTTGTTTTTTTTAAGTGGTGTTGTACTGGCAAAGGGAAATGACTGCAAAACAGGGCTGGGATGGGGAAAGATGCAGACTAAGGAAAGAAAATACCTTCTAAAATTACTTGCAAAGTCTGACAGTTAGCGATAGAGACCCTGGATGAAAAGTGCTATTTTAAGAGCTATATATTATTAATTATTATTATTAGGCTTTATCTATTAATTTGTTTGCATATTCATCTGTTTGCATCCTTAATGCATGGTAGGAAGGGTGTGTAAGTGCCAGGGTGGAGGGGAGGTGCGTAATGTGGTAATAGCATTTTCCTCACCCAGAAAGTGGATTGTTTTAATTCAGTGGGGTGTCTCTTTAATGGATTCTGTGGCAGTTGGGGGTGGGCGGAAGGTTCAGTGGAAGGGGGGGGAAGGTTCTGTGGCAGTTGGGGGTGGGGGAGGAGGTGCTGGTACTGCCAAAGGTTCTGTGGCAGTTCTAGAGAGCTGGAGGGGTCTGAGGGAAGTGCTGGGGCAGCAGCAGGACCTCCGGGGAGGAGAGGGCAGAAGGGAAAGTTAATAGCAGCCATGTCAAGCGTGTGAGAAGAATTGTGTCCAGGGGATGGGTGTGAGGGAGGGAAATGAGAAGGTAAAAGGGGCAGCCAACCAAGCCAGGCAGTGAGTGAGAGAAGAGAGAAACTGAGTGAACAGCCCTTGCTGATTCTCTTAGTGCGAGGAGGCAGGGCCGGCTCCAGGCACCAGCCCAGCAAGCAGGTGCTTGGGGCGGCCAAGGGGAAGGGGCGGCACGTCGGGCTCTTCGGCAGCAATTCAGCGGCGGGTCCCTCGGTCCCTCTCCGAGGGAAGGACCTGTCGCTGAATTGCCGCCGAAAAAGAAAGCGGCACGGTGGAGCTGCCGCCGATCGTGATCGCGGCTTTTTTTTTTTCCTCACTGCTTGGGGCGGCAAAAACCCTGGAGCCGGCCCTGCGGGGAGGGCACGGGGAGCTGGTTGCGGGAAAGTGCCAGGCAGGCAGCTGCACTGAATGCCCCTGCTGGAGGCAGGAGGGAGACAGTCATCCTTTGTGCAGTCAGTAGCCCAGGTGGAACAGCTTCTAGAGAGAGTGTTGCAACATGGAGAAGGGCATGGCAGTCACCAGAGAGCCCCAGCGGGATACAAGGAGTTACTGCCCTGCTAAGGGAGCAGCAAAACAAGAAAGGTGCTTTCAAGCACAGGTGATTCCTAGAGCCTTGAGGAGCCACTGCTGCACAGGGGAGCGCCACACGCAGGAAAAGAAGCTCCAGGTAAACTCTGTGGCCTATGTGAGTAGAAAAGGTGTGAGATCTTTTCAACTGAGCTAGCTTACAGTGTGACCAGTTCCTGCAGTTTTATCACAAAACGCACAATATTTCTTGTTTCATTCAAAGCGCTGGCTACTAGAGACAAGGGAGTATGTAAGAATCTCAGTTTTCTTTTACAAAAAAAAAAAAATTCTAGACCTCCTCATAGACTCATAGACT
>NW_020664482.1:24875582-24919028 GCF_002925995.2 Terrapene triunguis
CCCACTCCTGGAATAATTCTCTCCCTTGACTCAGCTGTTGAAGTCCCCAAATCATGATTTAAAGACTTCAAGTCGCAGAGAATCCTCCAGCAAGCGACCCCTGCCCAGCAAGCAACCCCTGCCCCATGCTGCGGAGGAAGGCGAAAAACCTCCAGGGCCTCTGCCAATCTACCCTGGAGAAAAATTCCTTCCCGACCCCAAATATGGCGATCAGCTGAACCCCGAGCATGCGGGCAAGATTCTCCAGCCAGACCCTCCGGAAAAAAGTTCTCTGTAGTAACTTTTAATATCCCATCATTGACCATTGTTACTAATTACCAGCGATGGCATGTTATTGACCTATTGACTAAAATCATGTTATCCCATCTAACCATCCCCTCCATAAACTTATCAAGCTTAATCTTAAAGCCAGAGAGGTCTTTCGCCCCCACTGTTTCCCTCGGAAGGCTGTTCCAGAACTTCACCCCTCTGATGGTTAGAAACCTTCGTCTAATTTCAAGCCTAAACTTCCCGACGGCCAGTTTATATCCATTTGTTCTCGTGTCCACATTAGTACTGAGCTGAAATAATTCCTCTCCCTCCCTGGTATTTATCCCTCTGATATATTTGAAGAGAGCAATCATATCCCCCCTCAGCCTTCTTTTGGTTAAGGTAAACAAACCGAGCTCCTCGAGTCTCCTTTCATACGACAGGTTTTCCATTCCTCGGATCATCCTAGTGGCCCTTCTCTGTACCCGTTCCAGTTTGTATTCATCCTTTTTAAACATGGGAGACCAGAACTGCACACAGTACTCCAAATGAGGTCTCACCAGTGCCTTGTATAACAGAACCAGCACCTCCTTATCCCTACTAGAAATACCTCGCCTAATGCATCCCAAGACCGCATTAGCTTTTTTCACGGCCACGTCACATTGCCGACTCATAGTCATCCTGCGATCAACCAGGACTCCGAGGTCCTTCTCCTCTTCCGTTACTTCCAACCGATGCGTCCCCAGCTTATAACTAAAATTCTTGTTAGTCATCCCTAAATGCATAACCTTACACTTCTCACTATTAAATTTCATCCTATTACTATTACTCCAGTTTACAAGGTCATCCAAATCTCCCTGCAGGATATCCCGATCCTTCTCCGAATTGGCAATACCTCCCTACTTTGTATCATCCGCAAACTTTATCAGCCCACTCCTACATTCGGTTCCGAGGTCAGTAATAAATAGATTAAATAAAATCGGACCCAAAACCGAACCTTGAGGAACTCCACTGGTAACCTCCCTCCAACCTGACAGTTCACCTTTCAGTATGACCCGCTGCAGTCTCCCCTTTAACCAGTTCTTTATCCACCTCTGGATTTTCATATCGATCCCCATCTTTTCCAATTTAACCAATAATTCCTCATGCGGTACCGTATCAAACGCTTTACTGAAATCGAGGTATATTAGATCCACCGCATTTCCTTTATCTAAAAAATCTGTTACTTTCTCAAAGAAGGAGATCAGGTTGGTTTGGCACGATCTACCTTTCGTAAAACCGTGTTGTAATTTGTCCCAATTGCCATTGACCTCAAGGTCCTTAACTACTTTCTCCTTCAAAATTTTTTCCAAGACCTTGCATATTACAGATGTTAAACTAACAGGCCTGTAGTTACCCGGGTCACTTTTTTTCCCCTTCTTGAAAATAGGAACCACATTAGCTATTCTCCAGTCAAACGGTACCACCCCCGAGTTTACAGATTCATTAAAAATTATCGCTAACGGCTTGCAATTTCTCGCGCTAGTTCCTTTAATATTCTCGGATGAAGATCATCCGGTCCGCCCGATTTAGTCCCGTTAAGCTGTTCGAGTTTGGCTTCTACCTCGGATACGGTAATGTCAACCCCCCCTCCTTTATTCCCATCCGTCACGCTGCCACTATTCCTAAGTCCTTCATTAGCCTCATTAAAGACCGATGCAAAATATTCGTTTAGATATTGTGCCATGCCTAGATTATCCTTAATCTCCACTCCATCTACAGTCTTAAGCGGTCCCACTTCTTCTTTCTTTGTTTTCTTCCTATTTATATGGCTATAAAACCTCTTACTATTGGTTTTAATTCCCCTCGCAAGGTCCAACTCTACACGGCTTTTGGCCTTTCTCACTCCATCTCTACATGCTCTGACCTCAATAAGGTAGTTTTCTTTGCTGATCCCTCCCATCTTCCACTCTTTGTACGCTTTCTGGGTTTTTTTTCCTCCTGATTGCAGAGGAAAGCTTAGAAATGTTAGTCCTGGTGGAATTCTGTGCCACTGTGCACGCACAGAATTAATGTCCCCTGCAGATTTCTTTGTTTCCCTGCAGAAAAAAAACTTTCTGACAAGGAGCCACAAGAGTGGTCAAACACCCCTCTCCAACAGTACTGGCGCATCATTTCAGGCTCCCAGAGAGGCCAGCAAAGAGGTAAATCAATGAGGTTCTGGAGACGCCATAGCTGGTGGCTCCTGCCTTGCGCACAGCTCAGCAACTATTCCCAGCTGGACTGAGGACAGGGGAGGACAGAGGTGCAGGACCCCAAGGTGTTGCTGAGGCAGGCCTGACCCTTGTGCTGTGTCAGGGTAGGACGCAGCCTCACTGTCGAGTCTGTGCCCTGCAGAGGAGAGGGGGCTGAAGGGCGATCTCTCACCTCCATGCATCCAGTGTCCTGTGCTCCCCACTTCCATGCTGGAGCCTCCACATTTATTTATTGAGAAATAAAATTTGAAGAATTTTGCAGAATTTTAAAATATTGTATGCAGAATTTTAATTTTTTTTTGGTGCAGAATTCCCTCAGCAGTAAAATGTAATTCAAGGGTGGCCCAGGGCTGAAAAAGCAGAAAGCAAATGAAAAGACCACAATTTTTTTTACTTATATGATTTTTTAGCCAATCTCAGGATTTTGGGGATCCTGACTCATGACTTTTGAACATTTGGGCTTGGCAATACTGAGCTTAATCAGAAGCCTTCAGGCTTCCATGCAAATAGCTTAAATGATTTTGGGATGTTTAGCTGTGTCGACAGTGATTGACTGATTTTCCATTGAATAACTTGTTTGAAACATGCACTTTTTTTGCCCATGTAGATGTGGTCACAATATGTGGTGGGGAGGTGTGTAGGTGGATGTAAAAGGGGCCACAGGGAGCTCTTCAGTGGCTGATTCTTCCCTCTGTGCTAAAAAGTGTCCCCCTTCCTCCATTGCCCTCACCCCCATGCATTTATTGTACTTTCTCTGAAAATTAGTAAAATTAGCTCTTATGTGTGAAAAGGGTTTGCATTGCACCTGACTAATCTCTGCCACATAAGAATAGAAACTCTTTGTCACCCAGCTTAGTCTCTAGTTAGGGGCAGAGAGGCAAAGGAGCTGTTGCTGTGATCCCAAATCCTAAACTTCTCAGAAGTAGCAGCACCATCTCTCAGAGTAGATGTTTCCAAACTATCTAACCCAATTACATGTGTTAATGTTAGTTAGAGGTTGCATGTGTCTGTCTGAACAAGGACAGAGGGCATGTGAACAAGGGGGGCACATGTAATCACATGTGAATGCATAGCTTTCCAAACATAGTGATTATTTTTGACAAGGGAAAGGAGGGAATGTTGACACTGAAAGGCTGCATGGGCAGTTGGAAGCCTGAATGCTTCTGTGGCAACTGGGGAGAAGAAGAGAATGGAGTGAAAGCAGTAGGAAATCCTGAGTGGGAGAGGCAGGGAACAGGCTAGGAGAAAAGATTAATTGGGAGCTGAAGAATTGTCAGGAATATGAGTGGAAAAGGGGAAAAGAGGAGTGAAAGGATTCAACCAAACCTATGAGAATGAGAGAAGAATGCAGCTTGGGTGCAGCATATGTGATCCACTGCTCAATATGTACTGAGTGTCTCCCTCTGCCAGATCCACAGAGGGTCTGTTACAGCTTTACCCTTAAAATCCTGCATCCTTAGCTAACACTATAGAGGCTCATGCTTTTAGGTCTGGAGATCCCTGGTTCAATCTCTGGGATCAGCAAATATGGCACATGTGCACAGAGGCATCATATCATGGATATGCCCCTGTGTTCACACCCTACATGCTATTGTAATAATGTTTGTACAAGGTATGCTTTATGAGGTATCACTTAAAAACTCATAATTTGCTGATGAGTAATATCATGGCAGAATGCACGTAGCAGTGTTGTATGTGAAGTTATAAACATAAACTGAAATTAAGACTAAAAGTATGTTTTCCAGATAAATGTGGGCAGTGGCCAAGCAAGTTCCTCAGACACAAAGGGCAAGCTGACACCTCAGCCAAATGTAAACAAGGCTGATGGACCATTACCTGCTGAGTGGCCATACTTTGGCAGGAAAAGGGGCAGGGGCAAAAATCTACATTTTAGCAAAGAAACAGCATGGGGTTTTCTTCCACACAGACTACCTGCCTGTCTCATTGCTGCCAGCTGAAAACGTTTTTCAAGAGGAGGATTGAACCTATAAAAAGCAGGTTTCAGAGTAGCAGCTGTGTTAGTCTGTATCCACAAAAAGAACAGGAGTACTTGTGGCACCTTAGAGACTAACAAATGTATTTGAGCATAAGCTTTCGTGGGCTAAAACCCATTTCATCAGATGCATGCAGTGGAAAATACAGTAGGAGGATATATATATACACACAGAGAGAACATGAAACAATGGGTGTTACCATACACACTAGAGTGATCAGTTAAGGTGAGCTATTACCAGCAGGGGAGAAAAAAAACTTTTTGTAGTGGTAACCAAAATGGCCCATTTCCAGCAATTGACAAGAAGGTGTGAGGAACAAACAGTAGGGGGGAAGAATAAAAAGCAGGACACCCCAAGACACCCTTGCTCTCCCTGCCAATCACATTAATTGCACCTGAAGAGGCAAAGGAAGCTGCTCTTGGATTCTGAGCGAGGGGTCCTGACTTGAAGAGTTTGGTCAGTAAGACTGCTGAAAGCATGTGGTGAGAAAACTTTGTTTTGAATCTTATATAGTTTGTTAAGTTAGGCACTAGTAAAACATTTTATCTGTATTTTTCTTGCAAACCATTTCTGACTTTTATGCCTCATTACTTGTACTGACTTAAATCTCTCTTTGTAGTTAATAAGATTGTTTTATCTCATCCAAAGTGTTTAAACTGAAGTATTTGGATAATTGCATTTGGGGTAACAAGTAGTGTGTATATTATTCCTGTAAAGGCATAATGGACTTAATATATTTATACTGTCTAGAAGAGGGCTGGGCAGTACAGGACATATGTTTCTGCAGGGAAATCTGAGACTAAAGCCTTGTCTACACTGCCACTTTACAGCACTGCAACCTTCTCCCTCAGGGGTGTGAAAAAACACCCCCCTGAGTGCTGCAAGTTTCAGCTCTGTAACATGGCAGTGTAGAGAGTGCACCAGTGCTGGGAGCTACTCCAGCTGGGAGAGCGCTGGTGCCGTGACTACACAGCCACATTAAAGTGCTGCCACGGTAGCACTGCTGCAGCAACGCTGCCGCAGTAGCACTTTAACATTGCTAGTGAAGACATACTCTGTGATGTGTGGTAATCTTTAAAACTGATAAGAGCCAAGGTGTGGCTGGCTGGCTGAGACACATGCAGACATAGCTGGGAGTGACTTACACGCTGGAGGCTGTTTGTGAGCGGTCCAGATTGGAGGCTACAGCAGCACAGCATTGTAAAGGGCATGCCAGGTTACAAGGATGACACAGCTAGGTTACAGGGCAAGGATGACGCAGCTACTCATTGCTCTGGATTTTACTGTGATTAATTGTGATTAATCGCATGATTAATTGCACTGTTAAACAATAATAGAATACCATTTGGCTGTTTTCTACATTTTAAAAAATATTGATTTCAGTTACAACACAGAATACAAAGTGTACAGTGCTCACTTTATATTTATTTTTATTACAAATATTTGCACTGTAAAAACAAAAGAAATAGTATTTTTCAATTCACCTAACACAAGTACTGTAGTGAAATCTCCTTATCATGAAAGTTGAACTTACATATATAGAATTATGTACCAAAAATTGCATTCAAAAACAAAACAATGTAAAACTTTAGAGCCTGCAAGTCCACTCAGTCCTACTTCTTGTTCAGCCAATCGCTCAGACAAACAAGCTTGTTTACATTTGTAGGAGATAATGCTGCCTGCTTCTTGTTTACAATGTCACCTGAAAGTGAGAATAGGCATTCGCATGGCACTGTTGCAGCCGACGTTGCAAGACATTTACGTGCCAGATGTACTAAAGATAGGGTTACCATATTTGTACACTGAAAAAGGAGGACACTCCATGGGGCGCCTTCCCCGCCCCCATTCCAACCCCTTCCCCACCCAAAGTCCCTGTCCCAACTCTGCCCCCTCTCTGCCCTATTGGCCCCCTTCCCCAAATCCCAGCCCCACCTCCTCCCCTGAGCTCGCCACATTCCCCCTCCCTCGCAGCCACCCGAAACAGCCGCTTCCTCCCCGGGCTCCCACCACTCTCCAGTCCCTGCGCCCCTGGCCGGGTGCTTCCCCCGCGCAGCAGCAGCCGGAGCCGGGGGACGGGAAGTTGCTTCGGGCCCCGGGCCTGCCCCCGAGCTGGGCATCCCAGCCCCAGCATGCTCCCACCTGCTAGGCTGCATCCTAGCCGCAGGCTCCCTCTCTGGCCAGGCTGGAGCAGAGAAGTGCTGCGTGCGTGGCCCAGGCCTTGCCCCCGGGCTCAGGGGAGCCTCCACCCCGCTCCCAGCCGGACTCGGCGAGGCTACGGCAGCTCAGGCCGGGCGGCTGCGGGAGGCGCTGCAACGCGGGTTCTTCCCGGGTGGGGGAGCTCAGGCTCCCGAGAGCCGCCACCGCGCACCGAGAAACTTCTCCCAGCGCCAGGACCCGGCAGCGGCTCCGCGGGGGGGAGGCAGCCCCGGCTGCATGGACCGCTGGCGGGGGGCTTCTTGCACGGCCGGAACGGAGGGGGGAGACTGAGGCTCTGCCAGAGCCGCGGGGAATGCTCGGAGGAGGGAGAAGCAGCCACGGGTCCCCTGCAGCTGCCTGCAGAGACGCCACCGTGGGCGCGGGGTTGCAGCAGCATGGGGGGAGGGGGGTTGCAATCCGCAGGCTGCAGCGAGCTGACACCCCAAGAGGAGGCAGTGCGTAGGGTTATCATACCTCCGTATTTTCCAGACATTTATATATATTTAAAAAATCCTCCCGGACAGTGATTAACAACTAAAAAGCAGGACATGTCCGGGAAAATACGGACGTATGGTAACCCTACTAAAGATTCATATGTCCCTTCATGCTTCAGCCACCATTCCAGAGGACACGCATCCATGTTGATGACGGGTTCTGCTTGATAACGATCCAAAGCAGTGTGGACTGACACATGTTCATTTTCATCATCTGAATCAGATGCCACCTGCAGAAGGTTGATTTTCTTTTTTGGTGGTTTGGGTTCTGTAGTTTCCGCCTCAGAGTGTTGCTCTTTTAAGACTTTTGAAAGCATGCTCCATACCTTGTCCCTCTCAGATTCTGGAAAGCACTTCAGATTTTTAAATCTTGGTTCGAGTGCTGTAGCTATCTATAGAAATCTCACATTGGTACCTTCTTTGCGTTTTTGTCAAATCTGCAGTGAAAGTGTTCTTAAAACGAACAACATGTGCTGGGTCATCATCCAAGACTGCTATAACATGAAATATATGGCAGAATACGGGTAAATCAAAGCAGGAGACATAAAATTCTCCTCCAAGGAGTTCAGTCGCTAAGTAATTAACACATTATTTTTTTAATGAGCATCATCAGCATGGAAGCATGTCCTCTGGAATGGTGGCCGAAGCATGAAGGGGCATACGAATGTTTAGCATATATGGCACGTAAATACTTTGCAATGCCGGTTACAAAAGTGCCATGCGAATGCCTATTCTCACTTTCAGGTGACATTGTAAATAAGAAGCGGGCAGCATTATCTCCTGTAAATGTAAACAAACTTGTTTCTCTTAGTGATTGGCTGAACAAGAAGTAGGACTGAGTGGACTTGTAGGCTCTAAAGTTTTACTTTGTTTTGTTTTTGAGTTCATTTATGTAACAAAAAAATTCTACATTTGTAAGTTGCACTTTCATGATAAAGAGATGGCACTACAGTACTTGTATGCGGTAAATTGAAAAATACTATTTCTTTTGTTTATCATTTTTACAGTGCAAATATTGTAATAAAAATAATGTGAGCACTGTACACTTTGTATTCTGTGTTGCAATTGAAATCAACATATTTATTTTAAAATATAGGAAAACATCCAAAATATTTAATACATTTAAATTGGTATTATATTGTTTAACAGTGCGATTAATACTGCGATTAATCATGATTAATTTTTTTAATCACAATTAATTTTTTGGAGTTAATTGAGTGAGTTAATTGGGACAGCCTTACTGGAAAGAGCTTGAAACAGTAGCTGTAAGAGAGACAAACTGTTCCATGAATCTTAATAGCCCCCTTCCAACACCACCCCAGCAGCAAACTGTTGCAGGAGTGTGAAAATGCATGCTTATCCAGGGATGGTGAGTTTTATGGGCCCGGGGTGCCTGTGTGCCAGCAAATTCAGAGCAGTGGGGCCCAGCTCCACCAATGTTTGGGGCCGGGTCGCTCTCCCAGCCCCACCTGCTGCCCTGCGCGCTTCCCCTGGAGTGTCCCCCATCCCTGCCTACCACCTCCACATGCTTCCCCTGGCCCCACCTGCTGCCCCAGCGCACCTCCCTTGGAGCGTCCCTGCCTGTGCCGCGGGTGGCTGCCCTGCAACTCTGTGCTGTACTCCCTCGCCAGCTGCTGCCGGCTACAAAAGGGAGTGGTGCTGGCAGCAGGCTGAGGCGGCACCTGCGGAGGGAGAAGGCATACATGTGATGGCAGCCCTTTCCCCCCCGCCCCGGCACCCACCACTGGGGAGGTGAGGGGTCTTCCTGGACCTGAGAGGGGCCCAGCCCCTAGGAGCACGTGCAATGACAGTGGTGCAGGGTGAGGGTGCTGCCCGGGAGGTGAGGGGGCAGAGAGGGCTGGGGGGACTGTGGTGACCAACTCTCTGGCCCCAGCTCTGGGGCAGCCTGCCTGCACCCCAAACTCCTCATCCCCAGCCCCTCCTTATCCCAGAGCGCCCACCCCCCGCCCGAGCCCCCCCCCCCGTGCCCCCCAACCCTCCCCCCCAGCCCCTGGGCCCCTCCCATACCCCAACCCCCTCACCCCCAGCCGGAGCCCTCACCCCCCCCCCCCACTCCAACCCTCTGCCCTAGCCCTGAGCCCCTCACCCCCAGCCAGAGCCCTCATCTTCCCCCCCCCATTATGCAATATAGGGAAACTGTTAAACGCTTACTGTTTCCAGTCCATTTTTACATTATTTTAAAAAATATATATTGGCTTACAAGGCCGGGGGGGGGAGAGACTTGGACCCAGGGCCGGCTCTGGCTTTTTTGCCACCCCAGGCAAAAAAGCCTCCGCCCCCCACACCCCCTAGCGTGGCAGGGGAGGGCGCGGGGGGGGGGGGGGCGGCCGGGGCCCCGGGGGGAGGGCGGCGAGCCCCGGCCGGGGCTCCGCTCTCCCCGGCGGCGAGCCCGGCCGTGGCCCCGCTCTCCCCGGCGGCCGGAGCCGGAGTGCCGCGCCGCCCCCCTCCAGGTGCTGCCCCAAGCACAAGCTTGGTGGGCTGGTGCCTGGAGCCCGCCCTGGCTGGTGCCTGGAGCCAGCCCTGCTTGGACCCATTCTGGGCACCACCAAAAATTATACAAACCTGCCGCCCCTGTGCTTACCCATGCACATAGATATGTCTTGACTGCTGAGGGTAAGTACTGGCACCCTCTCTGCTGCTATCTCTGTCTCTCTCACCTGCTGCTGTCCCTGCAGGTCCCCTCTAGCCACTACTCCTGGAGGGTGGGCTCCATGCTGCTAAATCATGCTATCTTTCGGCAGTGCTACCAATAAGGTGATCTTTGTCTGATCTTAACAAAGAGCATATTTCATCTTTGCTTTATATTTTTATTGCTTTGCATCCTAAGCTTCAGTTCATTTCTTCCTAAGACTTGCTTATTTGGACAAGGTGATCTGCATCTTTACCTGACATTGACTGTGATGTAATTCCAAAAGGAAATAACATTTGGAGGGGCAACTACAGCTGTTGGCAGTATTCTTCCAGCCTATGTCTTTATATTACTCAACATATCTCACAGTGGGAAATTAAAGCTATGGAAAGTCTTTTGTGGCAAGTATGTGTGCCTGGTCTATAGGGAAAAACCTTTAGAGCAGTGCTGTGAGCCTCTGCTTGTTACTCCAGCCCCTTCATCATGCCTTAGATAGCATCCTAATTGAGAGCTCCCTTAGCACCAACATTCCATCTTTTGCCACCATTCATTGTCTGATTTACTATTAGTAGTAATATGTATATTCTCAGACAAAAATCTCCTGATGATTGAAAGAACGTATCAGTGATTGACTGTAAAAACTTACAATATTTTTTAATTGCCACCATGTCAGCAGGGGGCGCTAAGCAGGGAGTTAGGTCTCTGTTTTTGAGGGGGGACTCCTGGGTTCTAGGCTGTACCCTGTGCTCCTAGGCAGATTCCTCTCCCCGGGATAATGGGGATGAGATAAAGGCAAATCTAAGCCGCCAGAGCCCAACCGCCAGGGAAGAGTTAAATAGAGGCCTGGCGAGGTAAGGCGGAGTCCCCTAGCTGCCCCGCCTCCAGGCCTTGTCTGGACAAGGAGCCAGGCGTGTCGGAGGCCGTGGCGGCTCCTCCCCTGCGGGCTCCTCCCCCGGCCGGGCGCTTCATGCGGCTGTTCTGGCCGCGGCTCCGGCTTGGGGTTCCTCGGGCGAGGATGGAGCAGTAGCCAATCCTCTTTTTCCTCGCAGGACTCGCCTGCGGTGGTACTGACCATGAGCTCCGAGCGTAGGGAGCAGGCGGCGCCCCGGTCTGACGGAGGTGGCTGCGCCTGTGGCCGCCGGGGCAGCGGCGGAGGCAGCTGGCGCCTCTTCCTGGGCTTCTTCGCGCTCTCGCTTGCGCTGCACCTCCTTACCCTGGGCTGCTACCTGGAGCTGCGTTCCGAGCTCCGCCGGGAGCGGGACCCCGATCCCACGCCTTCTCCCCGTCACGGGGGTACCGCGGTCGCCCCGGGCTCCTCTGGCTCGGCCCGCCTGCAGCGCTTCGCCGAACCCACGGACCGCCGCCAGCAGGTGAGTCACGGGCACTGGGGAACAATGGGGTGACTCTGGATCTTGGAGGTACTAGGAGTGTGAGCGTGGGGGCGGCTTTGCGGGGTATGCGAGTGGACAGGGGAAGTACAGGGCAAGTGTCTGCACTCCTTAGACAGCCGGCTTTTTTGCAGCTGCTCTTCAGGGCTGATCGAGTCTGTCTTGGAGACAGGTGAGGGTGGCTGGGCATTGGGGAGAACGTCCTGCTGCTTGGCATGCTCCCTTCTCGATCACTGTGAAACAAATTCTCTGTCTTGAAGAATTTCTTCGTCTCCCCAGCATGATGTTAATGTCACCTAATACTAACGCTGGGGCTTCTGTTTCACCTGCAAGAGTGAATTCCATCCAGTCCCTCGCCCATGTTAGGGCTTTTAACACAGGCTTGGTACAACCTCTTTGGAAAGGTGAGTCTGGTCCTTCTCTCCTTCCTCGAAGCAACAGACTTAAGAACATGATGGCTTGTGGCTGCAACTTTGGAATATCATGCATGCCTCTTCTGGCCAGGTGGGTGCATGCTTTCATCATATTCAGATAGAGGACTATAAAGATAGTTTGACCAAACATTTCAGGGGTAGAGAATGCATGGGTGAGAGACCTTGTTGCTGTCTTGGATTAGTAGGAAGGAAAACCCTTGTCACCAATTAGAGAAATTCGAAAAGTGTTCTATAATGCTATACACTCAACCTTTTTAGCCTTGTGAGGTTTTGTACTTCAGATGTATGTTTAGATGGACCTTTTCTCCCCTCCTCCCCGCCCCCTTCATCATTTTCTTTGTTGTGAATCTTGGCGATTTAGTACAATACAAGCCTGAAGGGATACTTCAAGTGACAATTGTCCTGATAAACATTAGAATCCTCCCCGATGCTCTTGCAACAATTTTCTTATCTCTGGCTTCTTCCAGACCTTTTTAGCAATTCAAGAAGCATTAACTTTATCACTCTCCCTTATGGTACTCAGTCTCATGAAAGTTGAATAGCTTTTAAAAAAATAGTCTGATATCCTTCATAAGGGTCCTGATCACCTGTTTGATTTTTATACTCCAGGTACCTATACTTTCAAATACGAGATGGAAATTTAGGGAATTTTTTTTTTCTGTTTTCATATCATTATTGATGTTAATCAACACTTTTATCACTTTTATTCACTTAAATCTAACACTTTTTTTTTTTAAATGAATTGAATGGTTTCATCTACAACTGCTGTTGAACCCTCTACTAACTTCTGTGGCTTTAAATTACACTTTCTATGACAAAATGTGTTTTCTCCACTGTATTCTGAAAGGTTGACACTAACAACTGGGGAAATTGACTATCCAGAGGGAAGGTGAAACTATAGAACTGACAAGACACACAACACTGTCAAACACACAGAGAAAACAAAGATTTTTACTTACCTTTTAAAATGCTGTAATCTTAGGTGTTAATTGTAACAATAGTATTTATGTAATGATCACACAGAATAAACATTCTTTAACTGATTGTTCTCAAATTTTAACTGCTTAATTTTAAGGCGGAGATTATAGTTATATAATTCTCTTGCCTCCTCTCATATCGCTTTTCTTGGATCCCTTTTTGTGTGCTGCTCTTTCCTCTTCTGGTTTGGGGTGTCTATTGCTTTTTTTCCCCTATTGAGCCAAAAGTGACATTTGGTTTTCAATAAGGATAGGGGAGGAGGGGCTGACTCTATGCTAATAGCTGCTGGCCTAACTGTCTGAAAGGTTGAGTGGGGGCAATAAACTGGATTCTTCTCTTGTTTTCCCTCCACCTTCATTTTTCATGCAACACCATTGGAGAAGGTGGAGTCTGAAGCCACTCTCCCTGTCCGGTACTGCCATAGACTGAGCGGAAATGGGGACTCAGGCTCCTGCTCATCACGTTCAGGTCATCACCCCATATGTGGAGTCACTCTATAAACAATGGCTAGTCAGTAAGGTTGGGGAAGGCAGCCTGCTTTTGTTAAGAATAATTCAATCCGTCCAGTTACTTGTCTTTAGAAGTGTATAATCCTACGATTGGAGGTGGAATGGTGGTCCCTGCTGAGCGTAAACTCCAGTGACACATTCTCCTTCCTGGGTGAAAAGCACAATTGTGGGTGAAGGGGTACTTGTAAAGAAAGCCATTGTGTAGCAAGCATAAAGTCCTGCCTCAGCCCATGTAGGAGTTATTACAGTTGCTTCCCTCCTCATTATAGAAATACATAGCCTTGAAAAATCCATGAATTTGGAATAAAAGTTTCCACTACTTGGCAGTTGACCATAAGCCATCGATCTCACTGTTCAAGTCTCAACAAGTCTGCAATTTTAATGTACTGTACATGAACCACAACTGATTATGGGAAACAGACTCTATTGTAGCTACAAACAGTAAAAATAAGCTACCTATTGAACTCAAATAAAAACTATCGAGTTCTAACAGTTTTTCATTCTTTGTTAAGCCTTGTCAATGTAAAATTAATTGAAACTGACTATTTGATATATTAAATCTTTAGATTGCCTCGTACTGTATTCAGCTGTACAATATTACTCCTGCATGCTTGAAGTTCCTCAGGGGCCTTCATGCGAAATAAGATGACTCTTAAAAGCTATCCGACCGAACAAGTACCATGAAATAATAAAACAGTGATTCCACTTAACCAGATTAAGTAGTTAAACCATATGTGCTCTGTTGTATATGGATTTAGGGTAATTGATCAGTTTGGATACAGACTGAAGTCCAAATGTTGTCTGTGTAGTTTGAATCACTCCAGGTAAGTTAATAGTCTAAATATGTTCATTCTTGTATAGCTGGGCAGTAGAACATTAAAATGCTTGATTGTGATGGAAATATTCTAAGTAATAATGAGAACATGCAAATGCCAATTTAAGGGACAGTATACTACACTTTTGTCCTTGAAATGACTACCTGTAGGTAACTGAACAGTATGTGCATATTCAGAGCATGGTGCCTTTGACTATATGTGTAATTGATAATATTCAGGAATACTCACCTCCTTTTCACCTGTCTTTGTCTTTGCAAGGAGCTTGAAAAAGGATTACTTCAATCTTTGTGGGAAAATAGATAAATTTTAAGGCATGTAGTTTTATATTACATAAACTATTGTGGTTAGAGCGTGAGTAAAATTTTGTAATTAAAAATCAACACCAACTGTGCTAAGTAATACAAAATACACAATAAACTTCTTCATTATGATTAAGGTTTCCAGCTGCTTTATAAAACATAACATTAGCCCCATTTGAAAAGTTATGTTGTAACCAGAGTCCTATCTAGATATTATTATGAAATAATAATCCAAAATTATCAGAGGCACTGTAATATTTGTTAAAATTAAATACTGTACACATCTCTGATATATCATTTGTTGCTTATATTCTTTTCTGTATGTCCAAATACCAATAGTAACTAGCAGCACCCTGTGAATGCCATCAGAAGAAAATAAAATTGAGCAGGCTATTAAAAAAAAAAAAATTACTACTGTTTTAAAACTAACATTATTCCACAGCATTTACAATAATCATTAGATATCAATCTCTAAACTAGTTTTAAATATGCATGATTTTACTTACAACATTCATAGTGCTAATAAATTAACACAAAGTGTGCCATGAATATACAAGTATTTATAATCTATCACACTTAAAAACAACCAAACGGAAATCTTATTTCAACACAAATCTAGAGTGATTACAACTTGTATTGATTATTGAAGTCATTCAATCTGCTGTAAATGTGGACAATTTTGATATTTTTTTTAAAATAGGTTTCCTGCATTTTTTTGGGAAGGAATCTGCAGCAATGGTCAGCATAGATATCTTCATTGGACAGAACAGGCTGTTGGCAGGAATCTTGTTTGGCTGAGCTCCAAAAAATGACCTCATGACAGGAGTGAGATTTGGCAGCTTAATAATTGTGCTTTCCTATCTCAGAGTGTAGTCAAACATGTAACTGCATTTCATTTCAGATACAAGGACAGCTCTTTCATGGCAAAGGTTGAGGAATTGCAGTTCCTAATTTTGTCCCAGTAGGTCCACTGTTGTTGCGTCAGCAGTTTGGTAATGCTACTTTATCTTTAACTCTTAGATTGCTGCCATTTTTGATGTTACATAGCGCACAGGTAGGTGTCCGATCTAAATTGGTACAATACAAGCAATCTGTTCAAATTAAATTGCTTGACTATAGAAATAGTTCAGTATCAATGCTGTATTTGAGTTTGACAGGCACTTCATGACTAAGTGCATTTTCAAAGAATGGACAGCGGGTTGCATCACAGATGTAGGCTTAAGATCAGGGCCGGCTCAAGGGTTTTGGCCGCCCCAAGCAGCCCAAAAAAAAAAAAAAGTCGTGATCTGCGGCAGCAATTTGGCGGGAGGTCCTTCGCTCCCAGGTGGAGTGAGGGACCGTCCGCCGAATTGCTGCGAATACCTGGATGTGCCGCCCTTCTCCGGAGCGGCCGCCCCAAGCACCTGCTTGACAAGCTGGTGCCTGGAGCCGGCCCTGCTTAAGATGCACTAATTTATTCTTCAAATGTAGAAATTAATTCAGATATAATATTTCATTGTAAAGAAGTCATTAATGTGGCATTTGAGCCCTGCAGCATGCACTCAAGGCTCAGTTACTTTGAGGGCTTATTTTGAGGAGTATCTTGAATTTTACCTTTCTAGTTCCTGCATTTGCTGACACGCACTGTACAGTTCTAGAGTACAAATAGTTGCCTAATTTGGTTAAACATCACATCATAAGAAGGATCAGATTGACACTTGCATTACTATCTGTGCATGTTTTGGATTACTATTTGACTGAATACAAATACAGTGCACTCCATTTATAAGAATCACCCGCATATGGTGATCAAAACCACTGGGACAAAATCATTCCTATACCTAAAATATTCCATTTGTACGAATCAACCGCTTGTAAGAATCAAATCATCCAGGACGGATGTGAGTCTTATAAAAGGAGTGCACACGGATTTTTACTTCTATAGAGTACAAAGAAGCCTGGGAAAGCTGGTATAACAGCAAAAGTCCTTTAATATAAAGAACCTCCAAGTTACTTTTGTGTGCTTCTAATAGGATCTTGACTATAGTTACTGTGAAGTCAGGCTTATGTTTTATGAACATCTGAATGGGAAGGGACTGAGACTAGTGTAGCCTGTTTCTCAAGGCAATGTTTCTTAGGTATAATCTTCAATTAACCCCCTATTGAAAAGGAGAATCCCATCTGTACTGCACTCTATAGACTGCAGTGACTTAATTCAGTTTGAAACCTTTGTGGTAGCTCTTTTCTCTAAGAAATTACCTCAAGATAAGTCAGTGGGTGAGAACTCCTGTTAAAGAACTGTATCTCCAGTAATTTCCCCCCCAAAGTAGTCCTGAAACTTGCTCTAGAGTTTAGCTTAAAAACACTAAATTCTGTTTGAATCAGTCTGTTCCTTTGCCTATAATCTGAGCAATGATTCTGAATAATTCTCTGCTGACATCTAGCAGGTGATGGATTTTGAAGCTTTGCTTTTAACGAATGTAAGGTGAGACTATTGCCCCCTTGCGACTGCCATGGAAGAAACAAAAAACATCCTATTTCTTGGAGTTAAATCAACTATCCATCAATTATGACTAAGGATACGATTCTGTCATGGAGGTCATGGATTCCATGATTTTTTTTTTTTTTTTTTTTTTTCCCAGGACCTCTGGGACTTCATCTGCAGCAGGGCTGGAGCAGCTGTCAGCCCCGGGGCTGCCAGAGCAGCAGCCACTGGAAGAGCTGACCAGTGGCCAGCTCTGGGACTGCTGGAGCAGTGGCTGGAGGTGGGGGCTGCCGAAGCAGCTGGCCAGGGCTGGGTCAGCTCCTCGGGGGCTGGAGCAGCAGCAGTTAGCTTCTGCCACAGGAGCAGTTGTGGGGCCGGAGCAGCTGCAAGACCTGGCAGCGCTCTGTTTGTCCCTCCCAGGGTATTTTTAGTAAAAGTCAGGGACAGATCACTGGCTTCCGTGAATATTTGTTTATTGCTCACCACCTGTCCCTGACTTTTACTAAAAATACCTGTGACAGAACCATAACCTTAATTATGACACATCAGACCTTTTCCTGAGACATTATGGCCTACTTAATGAGACTTCCTAATATGTAATTTAGTTGCTATTAGAGCTTCATATAGAAAAAACCTGCAAAAGCAACAATTTGGTCACCAGTATCTACCATTATCAACATAGAGGATATCTTCCTCAGATGTAGCCTTCGGATTAAAGCCCTCTTGTTTGCCTTTGGTGTATAAATGTACTGCACTAAGTTTAAAAAAAAAAAATGGAAGGGGGAGAGATGGAACATTGGCTGGGTGTCAAGTTGGTATAAATGCTAAACAGAGGTATTCTCTCACGTCAGTATCTGCAAATCTCTACGGTAACTCGTGTTTTTTGTTTTGTTCTGTTTTCTCACTGGTTGCATCCAAGCAGTTGTTCTTCCGGTTGTAGATAGATTTATATGAAATCAAAACTACAGATGGAGCAAGCTCTCCTCTTTTTACCATTGATGGGCATTATCATAGCAGTTATTGGCTGATATATTAATACATCATTACTTTTTGCAACAGACCCTGAGTATCATTCAAGTTTTCAGCAATGCATTCTAACACTTTGTCTGTTTTCTTGGTAAGGCAATGTAGGTGTAGGAGTGAGACTTCTGGGTAAGAATAAGATTTGGCATATCTACTGCAGAATGTTACTTAGTAACATTGCAACAACTAAATTGCCTGGACTAAATACAACAGGAATAACTAGCTGTACTTGGAAAGGATTCTTCCACAGGAAGGAATCTTGCTCTGTTCCTCATATCACTTCATGGCAATAATGTTATAGTAAAGGATGAGAATTCCTGATCAAATCATCTTGGGGATGGAATGATTATGGTAGACTGGCTTTTCTGCAGGGAAAAGGACAGTTGGTTATACAGTGTGGAAAGACTTGATATTGCTGTCCTCCTACATAAAACTCGGCACTAATACAAATACCTGTCTTCTAAAATCTATCTTTAAATTCTGTAGTGGACAGCAATTTTTATTCAGATGTCTGAAACAATATTTTTAATTTACTCCTTTCAAGGAGTTTATCCCATTCCTATCTTCAACACGTTTCACTAGTATTGTAATATTTTCAGAGATCATCTGCACTTCTCTGTGTAAAACAGTTATATTCAGATATCTGCATTTTAAGTATTTCATTACAATTTTGGTTTAACTACAACTTATATAATTGTATTTGCCTGCATCTAGAACTCTTCTTCAAGATGTGTTGCCCATATATGTTCTCTACTGTTTGAGGTGTGCATAGTACACTCAAGCTGGAGACTTCTGATCAGCAGTAATTGTTGGAGTGGCGCATGCACCCTGAGTATCCTTGTGCTTCTGAGGGCATACAGGGTGGGGATACCCCAGCGGCATCCCTCAGTTCCTTCTCACTACTTGGGGCTACAAGTTGGAGCTCACTTCTAGGACACTTTGCAGCCTTCTATTCTGTAAATAGCTGTAAATTGTTAGTGGTAGGTTAGGTTTAGTATAGGAATTTTGTAGAGTTTCCTGTTGGGGAAACTGCGTACTTTGTATTTTCCTTCCCAGGAGGTTTTTGGTACCAATTCAGTCAGCGTGACTGACCATAAATTCCTGAGATTCAAAAGCTACCCATTTTGTGAGGCAGTGATGCTGTTAAATGATGGCTACAGAAGATGTTTGACCTACCTTGATGAAGGGCTTATTTCAAATACATGCTGCATTTACCAGGAGGACTTGGTGAGCATGGGAGTCTCACCTTAGGATGTTCCTCTTTGAAAAATCAATGCATCCTGTCTCTGACCAATGAATCTGGCCTATGACCCAAGATTCCTTGCAGCAGAAACTAAGGATGAGAGAAGTGCTTCTGTATGTCTGTCTTCAGAGATTGTGGAAGATGCTACTGTGGCCTGGTCAATGCGTAAAACTTAGTTCAATGTAACTATGGCATTCACGGGTGTGAAAAATCCACTGTAGCGTTAATGATGGATGGGTGTATTGATTAACCAATGCGGTCTAAGACATTGATCTGTAAAGATTCACTCTCCTGAGGGCTACAGCATCAGGAATGTTATTAGTATTAAGAGACTCTAGGAGCACATGAGAAACAAGTCCAGTTTATTACAAGTTCCTTTATTAACAAATTCTAAACTAAAACTAAAATACAATAACAGAGAGAGAGAGAGAGAGAGAGAATGCAAAGTGTTTAGCCCTATGACTGACATCACTCATCGCCTGCTGGTGGACCCTGGAGTGGTTATCATCCTGGTATCTCCCTGTGTGTTTCTTCCTCCCAGCACACAGGCTGGGCAACACCTTTTATCCTAGATTCAGACATAGGCATAAGGGTGTCAACCCCTTTTTCCTTGTTTTCACTTCCACAACCCATAAACTTTGGGGTGCTCCACTTTTCATAAGTTATCCTCTTAGTTCTTCTATTTTTGTTAGCATCTACATAGTCTAGTCTTCATGGTAACCTGCGGCTACTGCAGAATTTCTCATGATGTTACAGTTGGGTGTCTTGTGGTCTAGATGGTTACATTGTGGCATATTTTCCCAAACATTACCCACTGGCTTGTTTTTTACTGTAATCTTGTATCTTAACTGGTACAAGGTTATTCCTGGGTCACCTATTTACATCAACCCTCCTTAGGCCTAAAGCCTAGTATGGCTAAGCTGAAATCTTACAGGCCTCAGCCTGCAGGCTTTGCACTACAGCTTTACTTTGCTTATATAACTAATACTCTCATCGCTCATAAATGCTTGTCAACCTTATACTCCTATGATCCTATCCTATTTAAACCTAGCCATCACACATTAATTTACTTAACCACACCAATAAATCCTCTATTAAATTAAACAAATGGCTTCATCACCATAACTATACTGACCTAAGCCTGGTGTAGACTCTGCTAGGTTGAGGGAAGAATGCTTCTGTAAACCTAGCTACTGTCGTTCAGTAAAACCTCTTCCATTGCTGTAAGCTCTGTCTACACTACAGGGTTATGCCAGCATAGCTATGCCACTGTGGTGGCCGTAGTGTACACGTGACCTGAATCTTCTGGTTTGAGGAATCCCTCTAGAGACAGAAGTAGTGGGAAGCATCAAGTCTACAAGAAGTGATACAGATCCCTTTCTCTAAACATGTCATCAAAGCCCCCAAACCTCCAGATCATCTGACATATATGGCAGCTCAAAGCTTTTTTAAAAAAGTTCCCTTAGCACCCATCCCACTACTGGGCTGGAGCTAATCTGGCCTTAGACTTGCCTCAGATCTTCTCCATAACTGTATCAATGATGCTGGATGACTTGGTACAGAGATTGCATGACCAGGCACTGGTATCACAGTGGTCGCACAAGGTAGCCAATGTCTAGTGCTCCTATGGCTCCAATGAGATTTTGCTAGAATCAGCATCTTCTGGCACCAATCCTATGCCTGCTTTCAATTACAGTACCAATGTCATCATTGGCCCTTTCAACTCTGCGATCATATCTTGCAACCTGAGACCTCTTTGTTACTGAATTCTCTATTTCCTCCTGCACTGCCTTCACTCTACTGTACTGGTACCAGATGGAATCAGACTAGAATTCACTCTCACTACTACAGCTTCTCCTTTTCATGAGGACTCCTCCTTCTTTACCTCATCTGTTCTGAAGAAGATGGAAAGCCTTCCCCTGAAAAATCTGTGTATCTGGACTCTCTGGATCACTACCCCTCAAATATTACTAAAACCGGGGATCCACATAGACTCAGAACATTGGTACCCACTTACTTGGTCACCAGTGCCTTATTTCAGCATCCCTAGAATTTCTGGTGTTCTTGGGGGGACTTGATTTTAGGAGACCTGTTTCAGTAGCTTCTTCTAGACCTAGATCTCCTGAACTATCAAGAAGGGAACTCTCATCTCTACGCTAAGTGGAACCAACTCAGGAGGTGTCTCCTTTGAATGAGGTATTGCAAGTGAAAGACCAGTCCATCCTTGCACATATCAAGAAGTGGTAATCCCAGAGCCATTGTCAACTGCACAGCCAAAAGATTTTTCAGGACTTGGTGAGGAGGGTAGCCTCAACTCTTGATATTCCAGAGCAAGGAATTCCAGACCACATAAATTGCTGGATGCTGCGCATACTTCAGCACTAGACACCTAGGTCTCCCAATCCACAAGAGTCTCTTAGACCAAACAAAAACTCTGTATGGTAGACACCCAGCTTCTTTAGCTCTTGCTTTGAAGTAAGCAGACTGATGCTACCAGGTATCATACAGTGGGTTTGAAGGGTTTGAACAGTTTTATACTCACCCACTACCAGGCAGTTTGCTGACAGCAGTGAGCTCTTTCATTGGCAGCCGCTATCAGAGATCTGCTCCGAAGGACAAGGAGCCAAAAGGGCTAGACTTCTTCAGTAGCAAGTGGTGTTCTACCTCAAGACAAATTAAGATTTCAGATTACCAAGATGCATTGGTCAAGTACAATTTTTATTAATTGGGAGTTGATGCTAACATTTATTGCTGAATTGCCTCAGGACTCTAGAGGCGAATTTTAGTCTATTGTAGTAGAGGATCAGACAGCTCTCAATACAATTGATAAAACATATAGGTTCATGGCAACATAATGTTCAGGTCTTCAGAGATTTCTAGAGAATTACAGACAACTGTTTGAGGATCTCCCCTTTTGAGGGTTGTAATTTGTTTGATGAGACAGATGATGCTTTTCACACCCTCAAAGAGTTAAGAATGACTCTATGGTTGCTGGGTGTATATACACCAGCCCCTAAATGTAAGCATTTTTAGCCCACAGGCTTACTATAGATAACCAGCTTAACATCAGTGCTTACCTACAGAATCTCTTAGAAAATAACAGAAGTTCTCTAGGAGAAAGTCCTCATCAGCCACAAAATCATCTCTTCCCCCACGTCTTTCATCTTTTGAGACAAATTTGACTTCTCACAACTTACTTAATTAATTAGCCTCTTAGAGCTGGTATGGCATCTTCTCTGTGTGTGTGTGTGTGTGTGTGTGTGTGTGTGTGTGTATATATATATATATCCGATGAAGTGGGCTGTAGCCCACGAAAGCTTATGCTCAAATAAATTTTAGTCTCTAAGGTGCCACAAGTACTCCTGTTCTTTTAACTTACTTTTGGATCTTCCTATCCTGTCTCACTTCCATTTATGGACTACCATTACAACAGATTGGTGGGTACTAGAAGTTGTAGAAGTGGGTTATGTGATCCAGTTTCATTCCCTACCCCACCCTCATCCACCTTTACTGTCCTTTTTTAGGGACCTTTCCCATTATAACATGTTAGAACAAGATGTCCAATCACTTCTGTCTCTGAATGTAGTAGAAGACATATTAAATATTCTGATATGGGGCTCCCTCAGTCTCTTATTTTGAAGCTGTTCCGCCATATGTAAATAGGCATTGGACTAGAGAGAGAAAGTGGGAGTGAGTGAGTCTGTAGCTTGCTGGTTAGGGGACCCACCTGAGAGGTGGGAGATCCAGGGTCCAGTCTTGGCTCCAGTGACTCTAAGCATTTCCCATTGGCTAGTTTAGGTGCCTTTCTCTCCCCATTTACTGTATAGGGAGCCTAGGTACCTAACTCCAGGTTTGTGGATTGCGGAGTTGTTCCTGTGACTTTTCTAGGTGCTTGAAAGTTAGGCATTGCCATGCAGAGTGCAACAATGCCCAAGTCTCTTTATGAATCTGGGCCAAAGTGCCTAGCTGTTGTAAAAGCTTGCTTTAGATGGCTGGGTATCTGGGTATTTATAGATTCCAAGGCCAGAAGGGATCATTGTTATCTAGTCTGTGGCCTCTCATATAGCACAGCCCACAGAACTTCCTCAAAATAATTCCTAGAACATATCTCTTAGAAAAATGTCAGTGATGGAGAATCCATCAAGGACCACAATTTACGCTTTATTTAAAGTCTGAATTTGTCAAGTTTCAACTTGAAGCCATTGAATCATGTTATACCATTCTCTGCTAAATTGAAAAGCCCATTATTAAATATTAGTAGGTACATATGGACTGTAATCAAGTCACCCCTTAACCTTCTCTTTGTTAAGCTAAATAGATTGAGCTCCTTGTGTCCATCACTATAAAACATGTTTTTAATCCTTTAATCATTCTCATGGCTCTTCTCTGAATCCTCTGCAATTTATCAACATCCTTCTTGAATTGTGGGCACCAGAACTCAACACAGTATTCCAGCAGCAGTTGCACCAATGCCAAATACAGAGGTAAAATAACATCTCTACTACTCGAGATTCCCTGGTTTATGCATCCCAGGATTGCATTAGGTCTTTTTGCCACAGTGTCACACTGGGAGGTCCTGTTCAGCTAATTATCCAACATGATCCCCAAATTTCTTTCTGCATCCCAGGATGGAAACCCCCATCCAGTAAGTATGGCCTCCATTCTTTGTTTTCAGATGCATACAATTATATTTAGCCATATTAAAACCCACATTGTTTGCTTGTGCCCAGTTTACCAAGTGATCTAGATTGCTCTGAATCAGTGAGCTGTCCTCGTCATTATTTACCACTTACCCAATTTTTGTGTCATCTGCAAACTTTATCAGTGATTTTGTGTTTTTCTTCCAGATCGTTGATAGACGTTAAATAACGTAGGGCCTAAAAACCATCCCTGCAGGACTCCACTGGAAACAGACCTGCCCGATGATGATTCCCTGCTTAGTTACATTTTGAGACTTATCAGGTGGCTAGCTTTTAATCCATTCATTGTATGACCTATTAATTTTATATTCTAATTTTTTAATAAAGGCGTCACGTGGCACCAAGTCAAATGCCTTACGGAAGTCTTATTATGTCAATAGTACTACTTTTATTAACCAAACTTGTAATCTCATTTAAAAAAATACCATGTTAGTTTGACAGGATCTGTTTTCCATAAACCCATGTTGATTTTCATTAATTACGTACCCTCCTTTAGTTCATTATTAATAGTCTCTTATCAGCTGCTCCATTATATTGCTCAGGATCAGTGTCAGGCTGACTGGGCTATATTTACTCAGGACATCCCATTCACCCATTTTAAAAATTGGAACAGTATTAGCTTTCTTTCAGTCTTCTGGAGCTTCCTCAGTGCCCAAAGACATACTGAAAATCAATGTTAATGGTCCAGTGAGCACCTCAACATGCTCTTTTGAAACTTTTGGATGCAAGTTATCTGGACCTACTGATTTAAAAATGTCTAACTTTAGTAGCTTCTGTTTAACATACTGCAGAGATACTAGTGGAATGGAAAGAGTTATCACTATATGATGAGACTGCGTCATCTGTTTTTTTCCCCCCAAATACAGAACAGAAATATTTATTGAACACTTCTGCTTTTTTTGCGTTATTTTTGATAATTCTACCATTTCTGTCTAGTAATGGACCAATATCATTGTCAGGATTCATGTTGTTCCCAATGTTATTTAAAAAAGCATTCTTATTGTCCTTAATTCTGCTGGCCATAGATTTCGCTTTGTGCCCATTGGCTTCCCTTATCAATTTTCTACAATTCCGAACTTCCCCTTTCTTCCATCTACTTATATATAATTTTTTGTTCAGTTGCCTTCACTTCCTCTCTAAACCAGGCTGTTTTTTTTTTTTTTTTAGCTAGCCCGGGCTTCTTCCTAATTCGTGGGATTGTAGATTTTGTAGTGTTCTTAAATGGTTGCCCATTATCATTCATATTTTTCTGATTAAATTCTTCCTCCTACTGATTTGGCTCATAATTGTTAAAGCACTGTGTGTGTGTGTGTGTGTGTGTGTGTGTGTGTGTATCTATATCTCAAAAAAAAACATTACTGGTCTGGATTTTATTCTGTGTGCACATTATAAATGTGATTAAGGCAAGATCGTTTGTACCTAAACTACTATTAACCTGTATATTTCTGATCAGTCGCTCTTTATCTGTTAGGACAAGGTCTAACCTAGAATTCCCCTGTGTTGGCTGCAACACTTTTTTTGAGTTAGGAAATTGTCCTAGATAGTATTTAGAAATTCCAAGGATGTTTTAGTACCGGCAGCATGAAACCTCCAGCATATATCACTCAAATTGAAAACCACCATTATCTCAGTTTTTCCCCCTTCACATTGTAGATGGGCGCATCAGGATGACAGCTTCCTTTTCCCTAGTGTGATTTGGTGGTCTGTAGCAGACACCAACTAATACCCCATCTTTTGCTTTATCCGGCAGGCCGTTGATCCTTAAGCATTCAAGATCATTTTCTTCCGTGTTATCAGTGACTCAGAAACAGGTAATGCTATTTTGATGTAGAGTGTCACTCCTTCTCCCTTTTTGTCTCCATGTTCCTATGAGTAGGTTATATCCATTGATTTTTAACATTGCAATCATACAAATCATCCCACCAGGCTTCAGTAATACCAGCTAGATTGAATTTATTCTATTAAATTATCAATTCCAATTGTTTGTAACCCAAGCTCCCGATATTAGTATGTAGGCAAGTTAAGAATTTATTCTCTTCATGCCCTTTGGTTCCTTGATTTAATTTTGTTCTCAGCATCTCAGTTTTGTGCTAATTGAGCCCTCATACCTTCCTTCTTTTTACCCTCCCTTTTTACTATTAATATAACCCCCTCCTGACTATTCTAGCCAGCCTGTCCCCAAGGAGATTGTCCCAATTTCTATGGGGAAAGGGGTCTGTATAGTTTGATAGCCTCCACCTCATAAAAGGGGGACCAAAGCCCTCCACCCTCCATTTCTTACCTAGCTAGCAATTCACTTCCGGAATCTTCTGCTTTCTGTCTTTCTTTGGTCGTGGGACAGGAAGGATCTCAGAAGATTGCTTGGATATTCTTTTCAGAACGCTTCTGAGTTTTCCTGAAGTCATCTATCTGTGAGATATCCCACGACACAGTGTTATTAGTACCAATATGAACCATCACCAATGGATCCTTGCCTGTATACTTCAGAAGTCTGTTGAATCTTAGAATGACAGCTCTGTCCTGTTGTCCGCCTGTCCTTTTGCAGGGTTTTCTTTCAATTCTTTTGAATATCGAATCGCCCCCAAGGATCATCTTCCTTGGGTGGTTGGAGAGCTCTTTGCAGGTAAGCTTGTACTCTAATGACTCGTTAATTGGGGGGAATATCTTGGCAACAGGTAAAGAACATTCATCGTATCCTTCAGTTGTTCTTTTGACTGGATCTATTAATAGAGAACTCAATATTGATCCCTACACAGGAGAATAGAATTCATTGGGGGCATTTTGGACTTGACCACAGCTATGGCTTGTCTGCCTCCAGAAAGGTTTCAAACAATGTTTGAGCTGTATACACACCTGCAAGCCTGCCTGACTGCTATAAGAACATACCTCAGGCTTCATGGCCTGATGGCATCACGCACTTTTGTAATCTAACATGCAAGACTTCATCTACTCTGCTTACATAGCTGGTTGAGATCAGTATATCAACCAGACAAGCATCACTTGGACATGTTGGTGGATATGCCATCCTAAATCCTCCAGTCTCTGAATTGCAAGTTTGCAAGGGTGAGTTCCCTTCTCCTTGCAAGGGTGAGTTCCCTTGGGTCAAAAACTCTAGTAACAGTTAGTAATTCTAGCTCTCGCTGTAAGATAGGGAACCCACATGTGCAAGCTAAGAACTCAAAATGTGTCTTCACCTCAGGAAATGTCTCCCCCCATAAACATAAGTTTTGTTGAGAGCCATCCACTGAGCCTGCAACATATTTCTTCCAAAAATAAAAGGCCTCACTAATCAAATAATGGACAGCACAACCACTGCACTGTGCTGAGAAGCAATACAGTTGAATTTTTGTATTCTCCATGGCATTAGCTTAACAGCTCTTCATCTTCCTAGCATACACAATGTACTAGCAGATGCTTTAGGCAGGTGATTATGAATAGTCACAAGTGGTCAATTGAGAAGATCATGCAAATCATTTATTTTAATGTAGGGTTTTCCTTGCATGGACCTGTATGCAACCAAAGAGAACAGGAAGTGTCAACAGTTATACTCTGGGGGTATGGAAAGACACAGGTGTTGGACAGAGGCTGAAGTCCAAGTTGGACACACTTCAAATCCCATGGTCCCCAGCTCTGTTCTACTCAGACTCAGATTCCTCTACTTCCAAGAATAATAAAGATCAAGCTGGAAGCAGCCAAGTTAATTCTAATAGCTCCAGCATGGCTGAGACAATTCTGGTATGCTGGCTTTTGGAGCCTTTCAGTGTAACAACCTATACGCTTGCCTGTATTCCAGCTCTGATCTCCCAGAACCAATGGCATATCTTACACCTGAATTTTGCAGTGCTCCATCTGATAGCATGGATGCTGAACAGCTAACTTAATCAGAGAGAGCATGCTCCTCAGAGGTCAGGGTTATATTTGTGCATAGTAGAAAAGATTCCATGAGGTCCATGTTCTTGTCTAAATGGATGAGATTTTTACATGGGCTCGACAGCATCACCTGTCACCTTCAAAATCTCAGATCCAGTTATTCTGGACTACTTATTGATCCTTAAGAAATCATCCCTATCAAGTAGCTGTCTGCATGTGTGCTGGCAGCCATCTCAGCCGGTCATCCACATATACAAGAATCTTCTGTGTTCTCTTAACCAATGGTGGAGTGGTTTCAGAAAGGCCTGATGTTCCAATTTGGGAATTTAAATGTAGTTCTAATAGGGCTCTGAGCCTTTCCTTTGAGCCCCTTGCTACGTGCTGTCTTTCATCTCTGACCTCCTCCTTTAGTGGCAATACATCTGCCAGAATAGTGGATGAGTTTTAAGTGTGAATGCAAGTCCACCATACACAATTTTCCACAAGGATGACATTTCTCTAAAACCACACCAAGTTTCTACGTAAGGTAGTTTATGAATTTCATGTAAATCAAATTATTTCCTTACAGTATTTTTCCAGAGTGGGGAGGGTCCCTGCTATTTTTTGTGAACAGCTAGTGCTTCAGCAAGTGTGTGTCTGCTAAAATTTGAGTGTGGATTGGTAGGGATGGCTGGGAGGAAAAACCTGATACGTCAAATTGGAAAGTAGTATAGAATTCAGAAGAAAGGAGTAAATTTTACGGGAGAAAGAGGTAGAGAATCCATTGTCAGGCAAGAGACCAGAGGTGAAAAGAATGAAGAAAAAGACGAAACACTAAAGATCACTTAGAAACAGACACTGATCGATTCTAGGAAAGAGAAAAATATGGAGTAAAGCCAGGAAGGAGAAGATACAGTAAAAGCAAGAGAAGTAAACATATTTTAAAAAAAATCAGTAGACTTATAATTGTATATGGCATTTAATCGTGTATTCCTTTAATTGTGAGGAGTTGTGGTGTTAGGGGCATAAACTTTGGGCTGAGTGCTATAAATGGCAAACACACAAGTGTCTTTCACTCTGGCTGGTAGGTGTTGGGTGCATTTTTTTTTTTTTAGCCCCATTAAATTTTTCTTGAGCAAAGAAACCTGTCATATTGAGCAGATGTATCATTAACTTCTTTAGGAAATGTCATAAAATAATAGGAACTGTAAGTTATGGTCATGCCACTCTTAACTCTTCCCCTCCACCAGTGCCAGTCTTCCATTTGTTGTATTCTTTTTGAATCTCTGGTGGTGCTCTTTGACATGAATAATTTTAGAACACTGAATTCTTGTGCACCTACACCAGGTGTCAGCAGGATTTATTGTAATTACAGTGTCTCCTCACTTAGCATAATCTCGGTTAACGTTGTTGCGTCACTGCTCAATTAGAGAATATATAATATAGTCTTTTGTCTGGGACAAAAAATTTCCCTGGAACCCAACCCCCCCATTTACATTAATTCTTATGGGGAAATTGGATTCACTTAACTTTGTTTCTCTTAAAGTAGCATTATTTAGGAACATAACTACAGTGTTAGGCAAGGAGTTACTGTACTTGATAAAATTCTCTGCCAAGCCTGAAATCAGTTTTTGCAATATTTGAATGGAAAGTTCCCATTGTACTTATAAATCACACTTTTAGATCTGGTTGTATGAGCTGACAAATATACAAGCTTATAAATGTAACAAAAGATTTAAATACTTTAGAATAATACCTTTTTATATTGCACTTCTCAGACCATAGATCTCGAAACACTTTACAAAGGTGGATAAATAGCATCTTAACTTTTTTCATTTTATAGCTGTCTCTTGCAGAAACTCAAAATACATCATGGGGAAAATACAGACGTTTTCTCTTGTGTTTGTGTTTTGTGTTTGTTACTTATAAAGAGGAGTTCCCTTCTATAAGACAGCTAATGTTGTGCCAATTCTTAAAATGGTCAAATGGGATGACCTAGGCAATTAGTGTCTATCTACACAGCAAATTAAAACCCACGGCTGGCCTGTGAGAGTTGACTCTGCCTTGTGAGGCTCGGGCTGTGGGGCTGCTTCACTACTATGTAGACTTCCTGGCTCGGGCAGGAGCCTGAGCTCTGGGACTCTCCCACCCCGCTGGGTCCTAGAGCCCAAAGTGAAAAAGGTCTCTAAAATGAAAGAGGTGTTTAGAATCAAAAAGGCATCCTTTAAATATTGGAAGCCAAGTCCTAGTGAGGGAAAACTGAAAGGAGTATAAACTCTGGCAAGTAAAATGTAAAAGTATAAGACAGGCCAACAAAGAATTTGAAGAGCAACTAGCTAGACACAAAGCTAACAGCAGTTTTTTTTTTTTTTTTTTTTTTAAGCACATCAGAAGCAGGAAGTCTGCCAATCAGTCAGTGAGGCCACTGGATGATTGAGGTAGTGAAGGAACACTTAAGGAAGACAAGACCATTGTTGAGAAGCTAAATGAAATTTTCACTGCAGAGGATATGAGGGAGATCCTCACATCCAAGTTACTCTTTTTAGGTGATAAATCTGAAGAACTGTCCCAGATTGTGTCACTAGAGGAGGTTTGGGAACAAAACAAATTGATAAATTTAACAATAATAAGTCACCAGGACCAGATGGTATTCACCCAAGAGTTCTGAAGAAACTCAAATATGAAACTGCAGAACACTAACTGTGGTATGTAACCTATCGCTTAAATCAGCCTCTGTATTAAATAACTGGAGGATAGCTAATATAATGCCAATTTTTAAAAAAGGCTCCAGGGGTGATCCTGGCAATTACAGGCCAGTAAGCCTAACTTCAGTACCAGGCAAACTGGTTGAAACTCTGTATGAAATTTTACATATAGAAAAAGAGATATCCATGAGATAGTAAATGGGAATCATGCCTCCAGGTTGATGGCTGAAAAGTGATGTCTCATTGACATAGTTCAGTCTGGTCATAGCACACCATGGTTTCCACAACTTTGTGCTGTGGACCTTTGAGCAGAAGTGACTTCAGGGTGGCAAGTAATGTGAGCATTGGTCGCTATCCTATTGTGTAGGACAGGTCAGCAACCTTTCAGAAGTGGTGCGCCGAGTCTTCATTTATTCACTCTAATTTAAGGTTTTGCGTGCTAGTAATACATTTCAATGTTTTTAGAAGGTCTCTTTCTATAAGTCTATAATATATAACTAAACTCTTGTTGTATATAAAGTAAACAAGGTTTTTAAAATGTTTAAGAAGCCTCATTTAAAATTAAATTAAAATGCAGAGCCCCCCGGACTGGTGGCCAGGACCTGGGCAGTGTGAGTGCCACTGAAAATCAGCTCGCGCGCCACCTTTGGCATGCGTGCCATAGGTTGCCTACCCCGGTGTAGGAAATACTGGAACTTTAGGAAGACTGCTACTGAAACTGTCCAGTGTACAGTAGTGTCACAAAATAATGGGACATTAATTTTACTGTTAGTACTTGCTGATGTTTCTTGGCATTTAATGGTTGTTGGCTACAAGCAATTGATAACTCTAGTTGGATAACATTTATTTTATTGCCTAGCACTAGTTGTTGAAAGAAAATGTTAACTTCATATTTTTGACTGAATGTACATAAAGCCAGGCCTCCAAAAAGAGTGAAAGGTAACTGTTTAAACTAGAAGACAGGGTAAACCTCTGCTGGATAATAAAAGACAAATAATATAAGTTTGAAACTGAGGTACAAGGAGGGAAAGAAGGTGAGAAACACAAAAGTACTTCCATTAGAAATAATGGCACAGTTCAGAGCGCAGTATCCCAAGTTCTACTGTTGGGTTGGTTAATGTAGCCAGAAAGCTTTTAAGATAACCCAGCTAATCAGATTTTCTTTTTGATTTAAAAAAAGAATGTTGTGCTAGGGCTGGATTTTTCCCCAAGATTTTCTGTAAGTGAGGGAGGCATACATAATAAATTAATGGCCCCTTGACAGATTGATTTAGTAAATTATCATTTATAGATTGCAGTCTTTCATGTATGTGTTTCAGTTTATAGTGCTGCTGTTTTGGGATGAAACAAAAGTAATCATAGGACTGGAAGGGATCTCGAGAGGTCATTTAGTCCAGTCCTGTGCACTAATGGCAGGACTAAGTATTATGACCATCTCTGACAGGTGTTTGTCTAACCTGCTCTTAAAAATCTCCAATGACAGAGATTCCACAACTTCCCTAGGCAATTTATTCCAGTGCTTAGCCACTCTGACAGTTAGGAAGTTTTTTTTCCTAATGTCCAACCTAAACCTCCCTTGCTGCAATTTAAGCCCATTGCTTCTTGTCCTATCCTCAGAGGTTAAGAACAATTTCTCTCCCTCCTCCTTGTCACAACCTTTTATGTACTTGAAAACTGTTATGTCCCCTCTCAGTCTTCTCTTTTCCAGACTAAACAAACCCAGTTTTTTCAATCTTCCTTTATAAGTCATGTTTTCTAGACCTTTAATAATTTTTGTTGCTCTTCTCTGGACTTTCTCCAATTTGTCCACATCTTTCCTGAAATGTGGCGCCTAGAACTGGACACAATACTCCAGTTGAGGCCTAATCAGCGCAGAGTAGAGCAGAAGAATTACTTCTCGTCTTGCTTACAACCCTCCTGCTAATACATCCCATAATTTTGGTTGCTTTTTTTTTTTTTTTTTTTTTGCAGCAGTGTTACATTGTTGACTCATATTTAGCTTGTGCTCCACTATGACCCCCAGATTCCTTTCCGCAGTACTCCTTCCTAGGCAGTCATTTCCCATTTTGGATGTGTACAACTGATCGTTCCTTCCTAAGTGGAGTACTTTGCATTTGTCCTTATTGAATTTCATCCTATTTACTTCAGACCATTTCTCCAGTTTGTCCAGATCATTTTGAATTTTAATCCTATCCTCCAAAGCAGTTGCAACCCCTCCCAGCTTGGTATCATCCGCAGACTTTACAAGTGTGTACTCTATGCCATTATCGAAACCACTGATGAAGATATCGAACAGAATCAGATCCAGAACTGATCCCTGCGGGACCCCACTCGTTATGCCCTTCCAGCATGACTGTGAACCTCTGGGAATGGTTTTCCAATCAGTTATGCACCCACCTTACAGTAGCGCCATCTGGGTTCCATTTCCCTAGTTTGTTTGAGAAGGTCACGCGAGACAGTACCAAAAGCTTTACTAAAATCAAGATATACCACGTCTATTGCTTCCCCCCATCCACAAGGCTTGTTACCCTGTCAAACACAGCTATCAGGTTGGTTTGATGTGATTTGTTCTTGACAAATCCATGCTGACTGTTACTTATCACCTTATTATCTTCTAGATGTTTGCAAAGTGATTGCTTATTTGCTCCAATATCTTTCCAGGTACAGAAGTTAAGCTGATTGGTCTGTAATTCCCCAGATTGTCCTTATTTCCCTTTTTATAGATTAGTACTATATTTGCTCTTTTCCAGTCTTCTGGAATCTCTCCCGTCTTCCATGACTTTTCAAAAATAATGGCTAATGGCTCAGATATCTCCTCAGTCAACTCCTTGAGTATTGTAGAATGCATTTCATCAGGCCCTGGTGACTTGAAGACATCTGGTTTGTCTAAGTATTTTTTAACTTATTCTTTCCCTATTTTAGCCTCTGATCCTACCTCATTTTCATTGGAATTCACTATGTTAGACATCCAATCACCACAAACATTCTTGGTGAAAACCGAAACAAAGGAGCCATTAAGCACCTCTGCCATTTCCACATTTTCTGTTATTGTTCCCATCCCCCTTCCCCATTGAGTAATGGGCCTACCCTGTCAATTTTCCTCTTGCTTCTAATGTATTTATAGAATGTTTTCTTGTTACCCTTTATGTCTCTAGCTCAGTGGTTCCCAAACTTGTTCCGCTGCTTGTGCAGGGAAAGCCCCTGGCAGGCCGGGCCAGTTTGTTTACCTGCCGCTTCTACAGGTTCGGCCAATCGTGGCTCCCAGTGGCCGCGGTTTGCTGCTCCAGGCCAATGGGAGCTACTGGAAGTGGCGCGGGCCGAGGGACGTACTGACCGCTGCTTCCAGCAGCCCCCAACTGTCTTCAATTGTTTTTCCCCTTAGACTTACTTCCCATGGGATCTTACCTATGCACTCCCTGAGTTTGCTAAAGTCTGCCTTCTTGAAATCCATTTTCTTTATTTTGCTGTTCTCCCTCCTACTATTCCCTAGAATCGTGAACTCTACCATTTCATGATCACTTTCACCCAATCTGCCTTCCACTTTCAAATTCTCAACCAGTTCCTCCCTATTTGTCAAAATCAAATCTAGAACAGCCTCTCCCCTAGTAGCTTTCTCCACCTTCTGAAATAAAAAATTGTCTCCACTACATTCCAAGAACTTGTTGGATAATCTGTGCCCTGCTGTGTTATTTTCCCAATAGATGTCTGAGTAGTTGGAGTCCCCCATCACCACCAAGTCCTGTGCTTTGGATGATTTTGTTTGTTGATTAAAAAAAGCCTCATCCACCTCTTCTTCCTGGTTAGGTGGTCTATGTAGTAGACCCCTACCATGACATCACCCTTGTTTTTTACCCCTTTTATCCTTACCCAGAGACTTTCAACAAGTGTGTCTCCTATTTCCATCTCAACCTCAGTTTAAGTGTATACATTTTTTATATAAGGCAACACCTCCTCCCTTTTTTCCCTTCCAGTCCTTCCTGAGCAAGCTGTACCCTTCTATACCAGTATTCCAGTCATGCGTATTATTTCTGTAATGCCAACTATGTCATAGTTGTGTTTATTTACTAGCATTTAGAGTTCTTCCTGTTTATTCCCCATACTTCTCATGTTAGTATACAGACATATGATACTGATTTGATTCCCGCCCCCCAGTTCTGTCTTGTCGCTCCCTTATCCCTGTTATAACAGCCCATGCTCCCCCCCCAAATTTTTACCCTTCTCCCAGGTCTCCATATTTTTGACTTACCTGTGGGGTTTGGTCACCTGCCCCCTTCGAGCCTAGTTTAAAGCCCGCCTCACTAGGTTAGCCGGTCTGTATCCAAATATGCTCTTCCCCTTCCTCAATAGGTGAACCCCACTCTGCTTAGCAGTCCTTCTTTCTGAAACAGCATCCCATGGTCAAGGAAGCTGAAGACCGCCTAGCAACACCATCCTCGCAGCCAGGCATTCACCTCCAGGATGCATCTGACTCTGCCTGGGCCCCTACCTTTGATTGGAAGGATCGAAGAGAACCCCACCTGCATTCACAACTTGTTCTCCCTTACTCCCAGAGCCCTGGAGTTACTTCTGATCTGCTGAGGGTCATACCTTGCAGTATCATTAGTGCTCACATGGGTGAGTAGCATGGGGTAGTAGTCAGAGGGCCGGATAATCCTCAACAATCCCTCCGTAATGTCTCTGATGTCTAGTTTAGTTTAAAAATAAATACGTAAGTTTACAAAATGAGGGCCTTAGCCTGTTGCAGTTTGTCAGTGGAAATTTTACCATTGACTTTAGCAGATGCAGAACTGGGTCCTAAAGCAGTCAAAATTATTTGTTTGTAAAGTAATATTGAAATGGAGAAAATGGCAATACAGAAAACTTCTTAAAATGAAGCTAGAGTCAAGCCACATGCAAGAAGCCTAATTAATATTAGCCTGCAACGTCTGCAAAAATACAAGATGAGCTCTAAGAATGGGCTTCCTTCAACAGTTGTATAGAAATTAACATGAATTTATAGTGCCCTTAGCACTCTTGCAGGAAGAAGTGTTTTATAATTTTTATACATTTATAATGTATTTTAGAAATCTTGAATATTTACAGTGTTAATCTGTAATTGGCAGACAAGTGGGACTGCTAATATTGTATATATTTGATCTTATCAGTGAAGCATGCTGAGAGTTCTTCATAGTGGTCAATGCTTGTGTCTAGGTTATGCAGTCTGGATTGATTAGCTGGCTCACTCTGCAAGGTAGCTCTACTGCATTGATGGTATAGGAGTAGAAGATTTGCTTTGCTAGTTCTTCTCAGGACTCTGATGTGATGTCTCTAAAAGTCTGCCAATTGATGGCTAGGTTGAGTAGCTGTTGGGGATAATTGACTCAAGATAAATAACAAGGAATTTGTAGCACATCTGTGCCAAATCTGATTCAGCTGTGGGGCATTAGTGTGCTGTGGATACCAGTTTAGGATTAGCTTGGAGATTCTAGGCCAGAGGAACGTATCTCTTGTGATTCAGGGGAAGGCTGACAATCTGGATTGTCCAGCAAGGTGTTTTCATTGCGCAGTTTTGGCCTTGGGGTAGGTTGCCATACCATCCTATTATCTTGTAGAGGAGCATTGTTTGTAGATGTTTAAAATGGGAAGGAACTTGTGGGTTAAGGAAAAACAAAATAGTGGTTTCTTGGGATGAAGGGCTGTGGGAGTAGCCTAAGCACCTGTCTACACAAGGCCACTCGGAAAAGTTAATCCAAATGTATTGACAAGAGAGGTCGTGCAGGGGTTTAATGTGGTTTAACTAATCCAATTTAATACCCCCCACCTGAGTTAATACAGATTCCCTTTCCTGAATGTCCCTGTGTAGACAAGTCCTTAGGTGTCTCTCACACTCCTTCATTCCAAGAAACCACTGTTTTGTTTTTCCTTAGCCCACAAGTTCCTTCCCAAGTGTCCCCATGTAGACAAGCCCTAACAGCCTGTCCAGCCCAAACATTTGGTTAGAACAGGGGTCGGCAACCTTTCAGAAGTGGTGTGCCAAGTCTTCATTTATTCACTCTAATTTAGGGTTTCGCGTGCCAGTAATACATTTTAAGGTTTCTAGAAGGTCTCTTTCTATAAGGGTATGTCTACACTATGAGAGTAGTTCGATTTTACTTAAATCGAATATGTGGAATCGATATTACAAAGTCGAACATGTGTGTCCACACTAAGGACAGTAATTCGACTTTGTGAGTCCACACTAACTGGGCAAGCGTCGACATTGGAAGCGGTGCACTGTGGGCAGCTATCCCACAGTTCCCACAGTCCCCGCTGCCCATTGGAATTCTGGGTCGAGCCCCCAATGCCTTCTGGGGAAAAAAATGTGTCGAGGGTGGTTTTGGGTAACTGTCGTCATCCAATCGTCACCACCGCCCTCCCTCCCTGAAAGCGCCGGCGGGAAATCAGTTCGCGCACTTTTCTGGTCAGTGACAGCCCAAACGCCACAGCACTGCGAGCATGGAGCCCGCTGCGACCATCGCTGCAGTTATGGCCGTTGTCAACACCTTGCAGCTTATCATCCACCTTTCCCAGAGGCAGATGCTGAGAAATCGGGCGAGGAGGCTACGGCAGCGCGGTGAGGACCTGAAGTCTGAGAGTGGCACAGACCTGTCACAAAGCACGGGACCCCGTGCCGAGGACATCATGGTGGCAATGGGTCATGTTGATGTTGTGGGACGGCGATTCTGGGCCCGGGAAACAAGCACGGACTGGTGGGACCGCATAGTGCTGCAGGTCTGGGATGAATCACAGTGGCTGCGAAACTTTCGCATGCGTAAGGGAACTTTCCTTGAACTTTGAGTTGCTGTCCCCTGCCCTGAAGCGCAAGGACACCCGGATGCGAGCAGCCCTGACTGTCCAGAAGTGAGTGGCCATAGCCCTCTGGAAGCTTGCAACGCCGGACAGCTACCGGTCAGTCGCGAACCACTTTGTCGTGGGCAAATCTACCGTGGGGGTTGTTGTGATGCAAGTAGCCAACACAATCGTTGAGCTACTGCTCTCAAAGGTAGTGACCCTGGGAAACGTGGAGGTCATCATAGATGGCTTCACCGCGATGGGATTCCCAAACTGCGGTGGGGCTATAGATGGAACTCACATCCCTATCCTGGGACCAGACCACCAGGCCAGCCAGTACATTAACCGAAAGGGCTACTTTTCAATGGTGCTGCAAGCACTGGTGGACCATAGGGGACGTTTTACAAACATCAACGTCGGATGGCCGGGCAAGGTTCATGACGCTCGTGTTTTCAGGAAGTCAGGTCTGTTTAGACGGCTGCAGGAAGGTATTTACTTCTCAGACCACAAAATAACTCTTGGGGATGTGGAGATGCCTATAGTCATCCTCGGGGACCCAGCCTACCCGCTAATGCCCTGGCACATGAAGCCCTATACAGGCGCCCTGGACACTGAAAAAGAACTCTTCAACTACCGGCTGAGCAAGTGCAGAATGGTGGTGGAGTGTGCTTTTGGCCGTCTCAAGGGGCGATGGAGAACCTTACTGACTCGCTCTGATCTCAGCGAAACCAATATCCCCATTGTTATTGCAGCTTGCTGTGTGCTCCACAATCTGTGTGAGAGCAAGGGGGAGACCTTTATGTCGGGGTGGGAGGTTGAGGCAAATAGCCTGGCTGCTGATTACGCCCAGCCAGACAGCCGGGCGATTAGAAGAGCCCAGCGGGACGCGCTGTGCATCCGGGAGGCTTTGAAAGCTAGGTTCCTGAGTGAGCAGGGTAACCTGTGACTATTAAGTTTGTTTACAGAGAAGCTGAACCTGCCCCCGTTTCTTTACCCAGTAAATGTTCACTATCCTCTCCAGTTACATACCCCGTTCCCCCCCTTCCAATACACGTTTAAAAATAAAATCACTTGAAATTTGTTAATGAACACCGTTTTCTTTATTACTGTTTTCGCGGGAAAGTGTTGAACCTGGGACGCAGACTGTGGTGGGGAGCGGGTGTAGTGTAGTGATGCAAAGGACGCTTCTAAACTCCAGGAATGACAGGCTCCGCACTGGTGGACTGGTTGTTTCAACGGAGCCTGCCACCCCTCCTGTTCGGGACTCTGTGTGTGGGGGCTATGTGACTTTGTGGCAGGGGGAGGACGGTTACAGATCCCCTGCTGCGTGGCTCTGATCCAGGATAAGGACCGCTGCATAAGATCTCTAACCGCCCTCCCCTGCCACAAAGTCACATAGCCCCCCCCCCCACCCCTCACAGAACATGAAAACCACCTCCCAGACTGACCAGGGTAACTAGTGAATGCAATGTGTGTGTGCCCTGCTGCTGAACCTGCCCCTGCGTCTGTAGCCTGGTAAAGGTGACTGTCCTGTCCAATTACCAACCCCCTTCCCCCCCCTTCAAACAGACTCTCCTCTAAAAGAATATGATGGAAACAGTAATTAACAGAGACGTATTTTTTATTAGCAACTACACATGAAACTGGGGGATGAAACTGGGATGGGGGTTTGGGTGAGGCGGGAAGGAAAGGACTTATCAAATTTTGGGGAATGAGAGCCTTCTGGTACTTGAGCAGTCTGCAGGGGTGGAGTGAGAGTTTTCAAGGACTCTGCCGCCCCTCCTTCTTGGGACTTTGGGTGAGGGGGGTATGGGACTTTGTGGCGGGGGAGGGCGGTTAGAGAGAGACTGCAGCGGGGCTCTGTCCTCCTGCCTCCGGTCCTGCAGAACATCCACAAGGCGCCGGAGCGTGTCCGTTTGCTCCCTCATTAGTCCAAGCAGCGTTTGAGTCGCCTGCTGGTCTTCCTGCCGCCACCTCTCCTCCCGTTCCATGTGTGATCGGTGCATTTGGGACAAGTTCTCCCTCCACTGGGTCTGCTGGGCTGCCTGGGCTCGGGAGCAGCCCATAAGTTCCGAGAACATGTCCTCCCGTGTCCTCTTCTTCCTACGCCTAATCTGCGCTAGCCTCTGGGACTGTGATGCCAGGGTATTTCGGGAGACAGTCGCAGCTGTGGGATGGGGAAAAAGGGAGTGAATTCCTCAGAAAGATAAATTTTTGGTTGAACAAAGAACATAGTCTTTCTCTGTGAACAAGACCATGCACAGCACCTATCACATGCGCACTCAGGACAAGGTCGAATTTTCGGCCTTCGCATTCAGTGCCTGGGGTCTTGCAGTGCAGATCAGACAAGCGGGACAGGACAGCGGAATTTGGGTAACAGGCTGACATGGTAAGCTGTGGACTTGTGGCTGCTTAAAACTTTAATAATAGCACTGGCCTCCTTTCACGTTCAAAGCAATGCCAGTCCCTGCTGCCAGCAATCCGGAAAGCATGAACTCTGCCCCTGTCCCACCCCCTCGCGGCTGTCCCAGGGAAAGATCCCTGTATGCTGCTCCTCTCCCGCCTCCACCGCATGGCTCTAAACCGCTGGTTACAGTTCTGTAAAGGAACAGGCAAGCAGTCCCAATACTAACATTCCCCTACCTAATTCAAAGCAGGTCACCATGAGCGACATCACTCTCATGAGGATTTCAGAGACGGAGAAAGAATGGATGCTTCGGGAAAGCCTGCAAAGACCAGGGCCGTATGCCGCCATGCTCTGCAAGGCTATGATCCCCGAGTACTTGCTTGTCTCCTGGCGCGGAAACGTTTCCTACCACGGAGGACCCAATAAGGCCGCTCTCCCCAGGAACCTGATGCAAAAGCTTTCCAATTACCTCCAGGAGAGCTTCGTGGAGATGTCCATTGAGGATTTCTGCTCTATCCCCGGACATATAGACCGGATTTTATTGTAGCTGCACTGGCAGGGACTAAACAGTAGAGCGCCTAGGGCAAAACAATCATGCTAAACCAGACATTGTTAGATTTTTTTTTTCAGTAGTTGCACTGCCAAGGACTGAAACGTGAAGCGCCTAGGGCAAAGTAATCATGAAAAACCCATTGTTAATATTGTTAATATTCCTGTTCTGTTAAAAATAAATGTTTACATGTTTAAAACACTTACTGACTGATCCTTCCCCTGATTCTGTGTCCGGGTTAACGCCTGGGGACGGTTGGTAGGGGATCTCTGTAAGGGTGATGAAGAGATCCTGGCTGTCTGGGAAATCAGCGTTGTAAGCGCTGTCGACTGCCTCGTCCTCCTCATCTCCTTCCTCATCTTCCCCGTCCGCTAACATGTCCGAGGAACCGGCCGCGGACAATATCCCATCCTCAGAGTCCACGGTCAGTGGTGAGGTAGTGGTGGCGGCCGCACCTAGGATGGAATGCAGTGCCTCGTAGAAACAGGATGTCTGGGGCTGGGATCCGGAGCGTCCGTTTGCCTCTTTGGTCTTCTGGTAGCCTTGTCTCAGCTCCTTGATTTTCACGCGGCACTGCGTTGCATCCCGGCTGTATCCTCTCTCTGCCATGGTTTTAGAGATCTTCTCGTAGATCTTTGCATTCCGTCTTTTCGATCGCAGCTCGGAAAGCACGGACTCATCGCCCCACACAGTGATCAGATCCAAGACTTCCCGATCAGTCCATGCTGGGGCCCTCTTTCTATTCTGAGATTGCATGGCCATCTCTGCTGGAGAGCTCTGCATCGTTGCCAGTGCTGCTGAGCTCGCCACGATGTCCAAACAGGAAATGAGATTCAAACTGCCCAGACAGGAAAAGGAATTCAAATTTTCCCGGGGCTTTTCCTGTGTGGCTGGTCAGAGCATCTGAGCTCGGATTGCTGTCCAGAGCGTCAACAGAGTGGTGCACTGTGGGATAGCTCCCGGAGCTATTACCGTCGAATTCCATCCACACCTAGCCTAATTCGACATGGCCATGTCGAATTTAGCGCTACTCCCCTCGTTGGGGAGGAGTACAGAAATCGAATTTAAGAGACCTCTATGTCGAACTAAATAGCTTTGTGGTGTGGACGGGTGCAGAGTTAATTCGATATAACGGTGCTAAATTCGACATAAACTCCTAGTGTAGACCAGGCCTAAGTCTATAATATATAACTAAACTATTGTATGTAAAGTAAATAAGGTTTTTAAAATGTTTAAGAAGCTTCATTTAAAATTAAATTAAAATGCAGAGCACCCCCCCCCCCCCGGACTGGTGGCCAGGACCTGGGCAGTGTGAGTGCCACTGAAAATCAGCTCACGTGCCGCCTTTGACACACGTGCCATAGGTTGGGTTAGAACTAGTTTTAGAAGTAGAACCCACACGCAAGCACTTGATAGTTAACTATTCTTTTTCCATCCATTTTTATACTGACCACTTGTGTTTATCAAGAGCTTTTAATTAATTCACTTGACTAGAATATGAGCAGCAGCTCTGGCTTTATAGCTAATTTTAAAAGTGCAAAATGCATTGCACACTTCTAAACTTAGTTTTCAATTCAAAGTAGTATTTGCTTCCTATGAGCATCCTAATTAACTTTGATCTTTCTTGGACCCAAAACATCATGTTAACAATGCAGTGTTGCCAACTCCCACAAATTTAACATGAGTAATGTGATTTTTGTCTTCTGTAGCAGACAATCTCATGATGACTAAAAACGCTGAAAGCTTCATGTAATTTTTGGGAAGCAAAGTGAGAGAGACTGATTCCCCTGTAGGCTAGGGAAAGGTCTTCCGTTGACTGCTTGTTAATGTATGTTCCCTTATAATGAACCAAGGATTCATACTTTAGGGATAACTATCATTCACCAATTTCACAAATGAGATAACTGAGAGCTTCAATCAGAGGTGGAAATAGAATCCAGGTTTCTCTGACAGACAAATTTCAGCTGCTCTGAAAGACTTGGAGAAAGAACATTGCAATTATGCCTACACTAACAGAGTAAGTCTGTGTCCCTTTCTAGTTGCTATACCACATATAGTTGTTTGACTGACTGCTACTATTTTCATGTTAAGATATTTCGTTCTTTTATGTCCAGAAGTCCAGGCTCAGTCCCTGCAGATGACTCAGTTCTGAGCATGGTTATGTTTAGCTAATGCTATCTAACCAGTAGATCCAGTATGCCATCAGAGCTACAAAAAAATTCCCAAGAATCCTGATGCTCATAATATTCACTGCCGTCTCACAAATACTTGTGTAATCCACTGGGAATGTGTGTTTGTCTCCTGGCATGAAATGGTCCACTCAGAGGGTAACTTCATGCTTTCCCCACACTAGGTACTCAGATAGCCAAAGTACCAGAAGGCTTTGCTTTGGATCTGAAGGTTTTGGGTCAAACCCTGCTAACAGCTCATGTGAGAGTGAAAAGAAATACATATTTATAAAAATTAAAGGACTCTGGGATAATTGTATTTATAGGCTAATTTGGATGTTTTGTTGTAGTTTTATTACTTATACTTGGTTAATGGGAGCTTTGCTGTCCTTTTAAAAAAAAATAATGTGACAGACTTAGTGTGTATGAGAGTGAGAACAAAATGTGGGAAATTTTGTCAGTGTATCCAGAGAGTGGAAGACCTTGCCTATGTAAACACCCAAAAGATGAAAACTTGATTAAATAAACGTAACTTTGAGAATGGGCTGCCTTCTGGAAAGGTACCACATTTGTGCTTATGGGAGACTGGGGACAGGGCATTGCTAATAGAGCTGGTCAGGGATTTTCTGTCAAAATGATTTTCCAACTGAAAATACAGTTTCTGTAAAATGGGCATTTCAGAGTTTTAATTTTGCTAAAATATTTGATTTTTGCATTGGGGAAAATTATAAATGAGTTTGGTTTGGGGTGGTTGAACTGAAATCATAATATTTTGAGTTGTTGAACTGACACATTTTTTATTTAAAATCATTTCAACAAACATTAAACTGCATTTCCCTGTCAGTGCACTGATTTATAAGAGTTGTAGTCTGGGCCCCTGTTCTCTCCAAACGACCAGTCTACTGGCTGGACTACATCTCCAATAACACAATATGGATTTCTCTGATTATAGTTGCATGGTGCTGTGACAGCGTACCCCATAAGGCTTTATGGGTGGGTGTTTACAAATGTATGTATGATATAACTGAAATATGTTTTGTGCTGCCTGTGACATGGTCTACTATATCTATTAATCCTTTGTACATATATACCATTTTCTACTTGAGGTTAAGAATATGGGCTGTATGCTTGCTTGATTTCTAAGTAAGCTTGGTGAGGCATTTGGTCAGCTTCTTTAGGAAGGAATTTGCCAGGTTAAGTACCTGATCGGGAAACACTTGGGGAACAATGCATCTTGGAATGCTCCAATCCACATAAGAAGTCTTC
>NW_020664482.1:24919038-24921863 GCF_002925995.2 Terrapene triunguis
TCGGGTGGCAGCTCCCAAGGGGGTTTCTGTGATCCAACCCGTCACAGGTGCATCATGGGAAATGTAGTCCAGCCAGCAAACCATCCCATCGGGAAGAATGGGTGCAGCAGGCTCCAGAGTTACAATTCCCATGAATCAGAGGGGTAACCGTGTTAGTCTGGATCTGTAAAAAGCGATGAAGCAATGCACCACTGAGTGACTTGAAACACAGTGTTTTAGGTCAGTTCAAAAAATTGAAATGACACATTTTGATTTTGGTAATTTCAATCAAAAACGTTGAAATTTTTGAATAATTTTTTCAGAATTTTCCATCCTGCAAAAAATGTGTGAAATTTCAACTTTTCATCCTGATGTGGGACAAAAACATAATTTGAAATGTCATAATTTTGCTTGCTTCTTATTTTGCTAGTGAGCTACAGAGCACTTCACCTATAAGTTACCAGTTTTAATCCCTGATGACTAGGCAGGATTTGGTGTTGTTTCCACCTAGCGGATATGTGGTCAGTCCCAGTTCCAGTTTTCATGTCATAAATACACCACTGTGGTTTGCACTAGGACTGTAAGCTCTTTAGGGTATTTGTTGTTCGCTGTCTTTGACGGAATAAGTTTCTTTGGGTTGGGCGTTGAATGAATATGGATTGAGATCAGGTGTTTGGTTTCAGATGACTCATTTGTACAGCATGTTGACTCAGTAGGGAATAATGCCAATCTGGCACGAAGTCCTGCTCTCCCTACCTTATTTTACATTCAGCAACCAACTGCTGGCATTCCTACTTACCTGAGAGTAAAACAGAGTGGCAATCAAGATACCAACAAGAGTTTCAAGAATAAAACTGAAATGAGACAGTATGGGAGAACTGCAGCTAAATGAATAATATTTAAAAGCATACATCCCTTCACCACACTGAAACCAAAGATTGAAAAAAGGGGTAGTATTTGTCCCATTAGCATTTTTACCAGTTCCATCCAAAGATGTTGGTGTTAAGAACATAAAAATTGCCATACCAGATCATTCCAGTGATCCATCTAGTCCAGTAGCCTCACTGATTGTACCAAATGATCCAGAAGAAGCTGCAAAAAATCTCATGTGGGCAATTATGGGATAACTTATCCATAGAGAGAGCTTCTTCCTGATCCCATTGATTAGAGGCTGACTTAGGTCTTGAAGCAGAAGGGTTTATATCTCTTCTAGACTTTTTTCATTAACTGTATAAATGTATAGTCCTTTTTCCTTTCATTGTTGTAAAGGCTTGGCCCCAGTGATATCTAATAGCACTGAATACACAGGTAAGTTGAGGGGAATGACCCTAGTCACCCCTGTATTCATACCCTACATGCTACTGTGATATTTGTACAAAAGACTCTGAAGTATCATATGAAAGCTAATAACATGCTGGTTATTAATATAATTGTAAAATGCATGTGTTAATGTTCTATGTGAAGTTATAAATTCTTCTGCATGATGTTACTGGAACATGTTTAAGACAAGATAGCCTAGCCTAGATAAAGGTGATAAAGAGGTCAGACCTAGGCAAAGGAATGCGGGTTACCTCAGTTTAAATATTAACAAAGCCATCAAACTAAACCAATGGAGGTTGTTCTGATCCTGTGTGTGTGTGTGTGTGAGAGAGAGAGAGAGAGAGAGAGAATTTAATCTGTTTTCTGCATCCCAGAGAGAGACAAGAGACTGAATCCCCAGGAGGCCTTCCTGACTTGTAAGACAAAGATATCCCTTTGGGAATGTAAACTACACAGAGAGATTCCATTTGGATCCTTCACCTTAGGAGACAAAGAAACCAAGTAATTTGATGTCTCTGATAGGTCCTGGCCAGGTTGGCCAGTAAAAGGCTAGAAAGGAGACTGTGGGTGAAAGAGAGCATCCTGAACAGACTGTCTCTGGTGTCTAAAACTTAGTCTAGTAAGTTTTCACTCTTATTTGCTTGTAACTATCTCTACCTTTCTCTCTTTTACTTGGTATCACTTAATCCATGCTCTTTTATTAGTAAACTTGTTTTGATTTCATTATAAATCATTAGTGCTGTGTAAGTTCACTAAAGTTTGTGCTTCCAGAAAGCTAATAGGTGGAAGTATTTTACTGTCTCTGTAAAGGCAGGAAACCTAACACTTTCTCTGTGAGGGTCCAACCAGAGGGACTGGTTCCTGCAGTAGGATGATTTTGGGTTGAACTTGGGGCTAGAAGAGTACTAAGATCAGCCTGCAGGGAATAACCAGGTTGGGCAAAGCCAGGATGAGGCTTGTGGGCTATTGGGGTCAGAGCTCTGGATCAAAGCTACACAGCCACAAGATACCCAGGGTTACCAGGCAGACTGTGACTGAACCTCTTACTGTCTTGGTGAACCCCAATATGTCATGGTGCAGGAAGCGGGCGGGGGGAAGTGATAAGTGTTGGCAATTTTAAATTTGATGCCTCTCAGTGTCATTGACTCTACCTTTGCTTCACTGAATATCCCTATTCTGAAACAAAGTAAATACTTTATATGTACTGTTTGTTATTTTGTATGCTTTTATCATGTCCCATCATATTTTTTTCCTCCAGTCTAACTCTTTTCAATCTCTCATGCATATCTTTCCATGTGCCTGATTATTTGTCATATATCTTTAACATGCCTTATATGTTTACCATACTCCTTGTTCAGGGCCGGCTCCAGGCACCAGCTTAACAAGCAGGTGCTTGGGGCGGCCAAGGGAGAGGGGCGGCACGTACGGCAATTCAGGGGCGGCAGGTCCCTCACTCCCTCTAGGAGCGAAGGACCTGCCGCCGAACTGCCGTCGCCGATCGCGGCTTTTTTTTTTTTTTTTTTTTT
>NW_020664482.1:24921963-24997329 GCF_002925995.2 Terrapene triunguis
TTTTTTTTTTTTGCTTGGGGCGGCAGAAATGCTGGAGCCGGCCCTGTCCTTGTTAGTATTATGTGATCAGAAATTAACACTATAATCCACTATGGTTATACTTTTGATTTATATAATGGAATTATATTCAATATTCCTGTCTCTTATCATTCTTGTTTGCTTTTTTTTATTGTCCTGACACATTGGTAATTTCCATTAAATGGTTCATAATGAAACCTTCCCCCCCCCCCCCCCCGAGTGGTTACAGTTAATTTAAAATCAGCAATCCAAAATGTCAATGACCAACAAGTTTTTTTTGTTTTGTTTTGTTTTTTAAAAGGGGTGTGTGGGTGGGAGAGAGAATTGATAAAATCCAAAAAGCCCTACTGGGTTGGGTTTTTCAGAGAGTGGTGGGAGGAAGACTTGGGGTTTTCACAAACTTGGGAAACAGCTTTGAGCAATATCTATTCATTTCATTATTCCCTGTCTGGAGTGATACGGAACTTGTAGAAACTGAATTACTAGTAAGAAATTAACCTTTATATACTAATTTGTCATGAGCCAAGAGTATAACATGCTCCTAAATCTGTTATTGTTAGTTTAACCCATGGAACTATTTATGGAGGTGGCCTTCAGTAGAAGGCTGCTTGTGATTATATGAATTAAATATTTTGGAAACTAGCTTTTCTTTCAAGTTTTAGAACAGGGAAACTGTACTCTAAATAAATTACATTCTATAATAAGTCATCCCACACATACCAGAAAACTCTTTATAACAGTTCCAGATATGTATGGGCCATGCTTCTGCTATTGGGTAGCAGTCAATGCAAAAATGTTATGTTGAATTTGGGTGGGTATTGTGAACAATTATATCTTTTACACTTCTGTATCATTCACTCTTTGTGAATTATGCCACATGGTAACTGAGGTAATTGGCACAAACCATCAGTTAGTGTAATAACCTGAGCTTAATGAAGAGATGTAACCACATAAAGAAAATGTCCTCTGAAGAGCATTCGTAGTGTGCCCATAACCATTGACCTTAATAATTTTGCTGTCTGCATCAACTTACTTGCAATAAGCTTGCAGTAATTTGGAGCAGCATTCAGATCATGAGTGGTAGTTATGATGCTGAGCTTGTCTTTTCACTGCTGAGTTTAGAGTCTTTGAGGTTTGGATTAAAAAACTTCAATGAAACCACAAGAAAGACATCGGGTGAATAATTGAACAGGTGGAACAAATTTGTTAAATCTGTTATTAAGAAAACAGCAACTTGCTTTTTAAGTAGTAAATCAATCTGCAGTTTAGTGTTCCATTTTGGGGCGGGGATATGAGAATCTAAAAATATCTATAAATACAAAGAAAAACTCTAAAAACTGATCCAAATTACAGTATTATAAGATTAATATACATAACGTCAAAAAAATAGGCAAAGTTCATTGGCATTGCCACTGTGATGCAGATGTGACTAAAAGTCGGTACATTTCATTTAGGTTAGTCCAGATTTTATTTACATGGTAGCTAGTCCTTATTTATATTGCACTAGCTTGTAAAGGCAACAGTCAGAATTGGGGCCCCATTCTGCAAGTTGCAGTTAAACACATATTAAGACAATACCTACCCACGTCTGTTTGACAAGATTCTTCATGGGTCTCATCTTTATAAAATAAGACAGCTTGTCTAGGTGACATGGAATGGAATATGTAGGAGATGCAATATTTATGTATTGTTCCCTCCACTATATTTCCTAGTGCTTGGTCTAGTTTAGTTTCAAATATCACAACTTCTTTTGGAAAGTTATTCCACAGCCTAATACATCTCAGTAGAATCTTCCTGATATTTAGCCTGGGTTGTCCCTTAGGTACTTCTAGTATTACCAGGTGAAATAAGTCTTCAGCCTTGGTATTTACAAATTTAAAACTCTATAGATTTGCCGTATGTCTCACCCCTTACTTAAGCTATGCATATTTTGCTTCCCAGATTTTTATTAGGTCATTCACTTGTCCTTTCAAGTTCAATATCTTTCTGGTAGTAGTGAAAATCCAGAACTGAATGCAATATTCCAGATTATGCATCATAGCTGCGCAGAGATGTGGTACATCCCCAATCTATAATTTGATTTTTTGCACATTTTGACATATCCCTTCGCAATCTGATGATCTAATTTGATGTCTACTGTGTCTCAGTATTTGTTTTCCATGTTTCTCACTTGCATTGAATATAGTAATTTGGGTAAATTTCTTTCAGGCAGTACTGGCTTTTGTTTCTCTGTGTTAATCTAATTTTGCTGTCTTCTTCTCTTGTCTCCACCCTCTGTCTGTTTGTTCTTTTCGCTGTTGCATACATCATTTTCCGATTTTAATAATTTCTGCAAATTTGAGTAATCTGGAGGGGAGAAAAAGCCTGTTAAAAAAGATCTTAATTTCTTCACGTAGCTGCTCCATTTCTCTGGAATTTGTGTACTTCCTTTACTGTAAAATAACTGAATCACTTCTTTCCTTAAATCCTGTCTTAAAAGGTTATCTGAATAATGGGGATGGAGAAGAATTGGGTCTGTGCAATTGTGTTCCTTCTTTATGATGTACAAAGAAAGCCAGAACATTTTTTAAGTCTCTTCTGTGCACTTTTAACCTTTTGGCTTGTCTACACTTAAAACACAACAGTGGCACAGCTGTGCTGCTGTACCACTATGGTGTAGACACTACTTATGTTGAGAGGGATTCTCCTGTCAGAGAAGGGAATCCACCTCCCCAAGAGATGGTAATTAGATTAACGGCAGAATTCTTCCATCGACCTAATGCTGTCTACAAGGGAATTTAGGTTGGCGTAACTAAACTGCTGGAGGGTGTGGATTTTGTACACCCCTGACCAACATAGCTAACCAACCTAATTTTCTAGTGTAGACCAGGCCTTAGAAATATCAGGAATATCAAATATGGTATTCCATGCTTTTCTGTAAGTCTCCCGTGGAGGATCCAAAGATGTGGGAACTTTGTCAGCCCTTAACTGAAGGGACTGAAAAGTTGGCTCTTTAACAAAATGATTCTCTTGCCAATAGTTAGGTATTTGAGTTAAATAGGTGTTAACAAAAACAGTAAGTCTGAATAGAAAATCCTGTTTGAATCAATTTCTACTCCTCTTGATATGTAAAACTCTAGTTGCCCGTAGTCTTCCAGGAAAAGCAGAGTAGATAAGACCTGATTTTCCTAAAGTGAAAATATATGAGGAAAGCCTCCCTCCCCGCCCCCAACTTTTTTGGCCTCTATTTATACATTAAAGAAAACAGCACAAACCTCTCCCCCACCCCCCCAGTCAATTTTAAACTTCAGCTTTCCTTTCTCTTTGTTTGTCTTTTGTAGGGTGACCAGATGTCCCAATTTTTGGGTCTTTTTCTTATATAGGCTCCTATTACCCCTCACCCCCGTCCCTATTTTTCACACTTGCTGTCTGGTCACCCTAGTCTTTTGTGTCTTATTCGCCTTTTTCTCCAAGTCACTGTACCTAGCTATGGTCCCTTCCTCTTTCTGTAGGGAATTTTATTATATTTTGTATACCTGGAGAGGCTGATCTGTCTTGGTATTCGTATAGCCCTCATCACTGTTGGATCTGAGAATCTCAGTCATGAATGGATTTTATCCACACAGCACCCATGTGAGGAGTGTGGTGGGTGGGGGGGAAGAGCATTACCCCATTTTTCAAATGAAGAAATAAGGCACAGGGTAGCTTAAGTGATCTGGCCAAGGTCACACCTGAAGTGTTTGGCTCAACAAGGAATTGAGCCCTGGTCTTTTGAGTTCAAACTCCAGTCTAATCTGCTATCCATTAGATCATTTTTGCTACTGATTCTAGCCAAACCTGTGACTGCCTTCTAATTTGAAAACACTTAACTGACTTTTAAAGTTCAGATGAAAGGCCAGATACAATGAAAACTCTTGAATTGTGTTTTTATTTTTAAATCTACATTAGCTTGTCAGATCAATGAATTGATGTCTCTTGCACCATGCAAAGAAATAAGCCAAAGCCATTAGTTTGCCAGATGTTGGGTTGTTAAAATCTCTATTCGTCATAACACAGTGTAAGTAGAGAATGTTTGTTGTTTGCCGAAACTTCCTTTTCATATGCAAGCAAAATAATCCAGGAGATGCCTTTGGTTGTTAGCTGGAAATATCTTGAGTGATCTTCTGCTGAGTAATAAATTTTTCCTCATTCAGCCAACGCATGAGCCAAAATGGACAGGAAACTCTAAGTCAGACAGCAAGCATCTGATATCTGCAGATTGACCTGTTAGTTAAAAGGCAGCTCTTCAATATTCATCAGGCAATCTCTTCCTTAGCAGTGTGTTTCTCAAACAGAATCCATCATGGACTTACTGAAATGTATTAGATCTCAAGCTGTTTGCATATGGTGTCATGATCTTAATTCTGGCCTCTTTTTAGGTATGCAAGACTGTGCAATTTAAACCTTAGCATTTCCTGTTTTATGAATCTTTATGCATGTAATTAGATTAACTTAATCCATACCAAAGAGAGGGCCCTGAAAACCTACAGGATTAAAAAGTTATCAGGTGTCTTTTTTTTGTATTTTGCAGGCAGTTTAGATGTACTGTAAGTATGCGTATATCCAAAACTTTCCATTTCAAATGTATGCAGTTTGACAATTTTGGAAATATTATAAAGAGCGAAGTAAAATGGTTGCAAAGTATGTTAAGAGTTATGATTGTGCAACTACTTCAATATGTGAATTTAGTTTTGCTCTAGATAGTAGAGTAAGTGGGAAATATTACACGTGCTGCTCATTTATTTATTTTTAACAGAAGTTGCTATCTGTTTTCTGTCTATTGTGTGGCCCTAATAGAACAATTGAATGGAGAGACATTCAGTATTGCAATTGTAAACACTTGTGAGTAGCTTCTACTGGTCCCTAAAGACTCTGATGCTAACTTCTTTTAATATTGTTGGAAGAATTCCTGTAATTTAAGTTTAGTGTAAACAAAGCACACACATAAAACAGTTCGCATGGAGGTCACAGAGTCCAAATAGACACGGGGAGGAGTTTATAATGAACAACAGACTTAAGGAATGCCACACTGAAAAGAGTAGCCAAATCAAAGTCCAGAAGAATTCATGTCTCATTAAGTTTTCTTTTACAAGACATAGCATCCTATACTGAAATAATCAGAGCTCAAAATAAGGCAAAGACCCTCATCCTGTTTCTGAGGGGGAGAAAGTTCATCTTAATTTCAGTCAACAATTACTACCTGAGTAGTACCTAAAAACAACAACAGAGCCAACCATCAGCTTATAGTTTCAAGAGACATTTATTGACTCTCATAAAAACACTTTTTATTACACTGGAAAAACTAACTTTTACTGTCCATTGTAATTAACACTGTAAAATGTTTATACAAAAGTCCAGATAGAAATTGAGTTTACAGGTACTGAATTCAATAGGAGTAAAATAAGCTCTTTGATTTATTTTTTTTCTCCTTTGGCAAGAAAGTAACTAGCATAATTTGAATTTGAGGAAATCTCTCAACTCGGAATGACTTTTTGTAATGTGAAAAATGCATCATAAACTGTCAAAAGAAGATCCAGAGAAAAAGAGTAAGACTGGATTTCTGCTGTTGAAATTCAATAGAAATAAAACTTAACTTTCTTCTTTGGGTGATTGTCCACATGGATCTACTCTTGGTGCACCTGCGTCCCATATGCACAAGATAGGATTCTGTCCATTCAGGTGCAGAGGATTTTAATCCATTATCTTATTTTTTCATGCCAAAGAAGAAATAGTGTGTGGTTGGAATTCTATTCTGGTCCTTCAACATTTCAACAGGCTCATCCGTTTCACATTCAGGATAGTAACTCTGGCCTCCATAACTTCTTCATTAGAGTCTCACGATCGATTTTCTGCTCTTGACCTTCAAGATGCCTATTTTCATATATCCATACATCCAGTTCCCAGGAAATAACTCTGATTTCTAGTAGGAACATCTCACTATCCGTACATGGTCCTACCCTTTGATCTTTGCACAGCATCAAGCATGTTCACAAAGTGTTTGGCAGTTGTAGCAGCTAGTTTAAGGAGACTAGAATCCAGGTCTACCCATATCTCAATGCCTGGTTGATATGGGGAAGATCACCCTAGCAGGTGACCTATTAAATCCAAGTAACCTTTATTGATCTATGCCACACTGGGCCTCAGTCAACAGAGAAAAATCAACACTTACTCCAACTGCAAGAATAGAGTTCATGGGAGTCATGTTAGATTGCAGGTCAGCGAGAGTTTATCATCCACAAAAGGAGAGATTCCAAACTGTAGTGGACCTCATCAATGAACATAAAGTTCACCCAAAGACATCAGTGAAAGCATGCCTCAGATTTCTGAGACATACAATGTTATGTTCCTATGTGATGTAGTTTGCCAGACATTACCTACACTCCATGCAAAGCTGGTTTTGAAATTATTTTATCTACCCTGTAGACACCACATGAACATGTTGGTCATGGATCCACAAGAAACTTTCTCTTCACTAAACTCGTGGAAAGACCTACTTCAGGTGTGCAAGGGAATACGCTTGTCTGCCCCTCTTCCTACCAAAAGTCTGGTGACAGACTCCTTTGCTCAGGGATGTGGGGGCCCATCTAGAGCACCTTCAAACTTGGGGCCTACAGCTCCCTCAGGAAGCTTTTCCACAGATAAATATTCTGAAATGCAGAGGCATCCATCTGGCATGCAAAGAATTCCTTCCTCTACTCTAGGAATGCACAAATCGAGAGTAACCAACAATACTGTTGACATAATGTGTAGCTGTAGAAGAGGAGGAGCCACTCTTGTCAGGAGGCCATTTGGCTTTGAATTCGGCATGTTCATCAATAGAGACAGCAATATGTTCTATCTTCCCCACATTCAGAATTCTCTAGCAGATCACGTTAGCAGGCAGTTCTTAGACAACCATGAATGATCAGTCGAAGACTCGGTATTGCAGAAAATCTTTCACAAGTTGGGATTCTCAACAATAGACCTATTTAGCATTTTTTCTGATCTGGTCTGTAGCAAGTGTTTCATTCCCGAAGCAATTCTGATACAGGTTCTGTCAGATACATTTCTCACCTCTAGACACTGGGACTGATCTTTCCCACTGATCTCCATGATACTGAAGGTCCTCAGGAAGCTCTACAGCAAGATGCAGGATCAGTGATCAGAATAGCATGGGCCAGGCACTTCTGGTATTTAGATCTTGTGAACCTCTTCATGCAGCCCCAAATTACCTTATCTGCTCTGCCCTACAATCTCTCAGATCCTGTACCCAGACCCAGCATCATTGTATTGGAGGGCTCACATCCACCGAAAGAAGCAGTTCAGCTGAAATGGAGGGTTGTTGCTGGATTTTTTAAAATTTTGCAGGCATTGCATCCCAAGGAGAATGAGCTAACAGGAGAGGGAGCAGAAGCCTATCTCCCTCCTCCTAACCCGTCTGGTACAAAGGTAGACTTGGGTGAGCTGTCTGCCATAGATGGACTAGTTTCCAAAACATATTTAACTTCCAATGTAGAAAAGAAAGGTGAGAGTTCTCAGGGTAAAGAAAGATGAAAATGAGGAAAATCTAAGCTTGGAGAAATTGTAGCATCTGAATGATCAGTGCAACCCCCCCCCCCCTGTCAGATAAATATTGTATTCACTTTAAAAATGGGGATATTGGGCTTGACAGGTTAGACAACTTTGAGTTAATATCAGTCAAGGTTAGAGCTGTGAAGTTTCTGGTTCTCATACTTAAGCCAGTGGTGCTTAAGCCACACTTCTGTCAACTGTTTTATCATATTTGTGGTGTTTTTTTGAGGGGGGGAAATTAGCCTTGAATCTAGCTATACACTCTGAGGCCTTGATCCTGCGACCAGTTGATAAATACATGCTAATTTCAAAGCATGTAATTCCTTTGTAGTTCCACTGATGGGTGCCTAAACAGTTTATTATCAGTATACATCTGAGATTATATAGTTTGTCTATATAGCAAGATGACTGGCATTGTGGACTCATACCACAGGTCTCCTGTATCTGCAAGTGGGTTTGGGCAAAAGGAAAGAAGGAAACTGAGGTGAAATTTTAAGTAAGTGTTCAGTGGCGTTTTGAAAATAGATCTCATGAGAATTAATCTTATAATGAAAATGTGTTAAACTGCAGTTCTTTTAGAACAAAAACTGGCATGAGAGTTCATATATGCAGCTAGATGTGTAAACCTGATTGCATTTGCTAGTGCTATATTCCTGACAGTAAATTGGCATACAGCACAGTTGTCAGTAGCTGTAAATTTGAGGAGCTGCAACTGGGTAGAGACAAAATGTGACCTAAGCATACATGAATGGTAAGCTTTGGTTTTAATTCACACAGATACAGAGGAGATAAAAGACCAACAAAAACAATGGGAGCTGACTATACAGGGGAAAGAGTGAAAGTCACTGAACACAAAGTAGTTTCAAACACAAAGTAAACTGAAATAGATAAATATTATCACTAATAGATAAATATTTCTCTACAGTAATCATAGGTGTTAACTTGTTAACAGTAAGTAAACACTCCAGCAGAATTGTATGGGATATTTTTTATAGTTGACTGTCTTCTTAAAGCCTAGTAATGTTAAATTGGCGAGTCTGAGACTTCCCAACTTTTCCAGTGAATTGTTATTGAGTTGTTAATTTCTTCCACGGACCACTGAGATAGTTCACTTCTGTTTTCAATAGTGGTCCATTTTCTTTGATGCACTATTTATTAACCTTTTATCAAAATATTGTGATACGCCATGCTTCTATCTTACGTTATTAGAAGGTTAAGGCTTGCATGCATGCATTGTGCTGGCTGTTAAGTTCAGCAGTTAACACATGAAATCAGGCCTGCAAATTATGGGTTTTCCCAGTGGACTACAGATTTCAAGCCCTCCTATAGGTTTACAGGGACAACTTGTAATTTATCAGGAAATTCCATTGTTGTTGGCTTCCCTGTTCTGCCTTCCTCCTTAGAAAATAACCAATCAAAGCTTCCTGCGTATGCTGAGAGGCTACCTTCTCCCACTTAGCCCTTGTAGCAGCCAATGCTCCTGCCTTTGTTCATACCTGATCGTCCACTGTTCCAATCCCAGGTGCTACTGAGGCCTGGTCTATACTAGAAAGTTGCCCTGGTTTAACTTGGGTAATTTTAAAACTGGTTTATTTAAACTATTGCAAAAAGCTGTGTACATGCTCTTAAACTGAAATAAGAAAGTCACACTGCCTTTTGCACCATTTTAAATAAATTTTGTTTAGGGGTAAAGTAAAACCTATGAAACTCTCTTATGTAGACAGGGCCTGAGTTAGCAGCAGCAAAGTGCCAGTCACAGTGAAGAGGAACAGCTCCCACACCATTTTTTGTAATCAAAAGTCTGGTGAGTTAACACAGATAGTATTATAGGATTCATAACTTGTAAAAAGAGAATGAGATAAGGTGAACAATGCTCTTGAACTATGAGTCCTCATAATCTGGTAAAATGGCTAGCCATTTTATTTGAGACTAATAGTATTTATCTTTAGTTATAAGATAATGCGCATATTGCCTATCCATTACTTAGGGCATAGGACTGAATAATGTTACTACAGTACAACCTTGATTTTTATGAATACCAGTCGTATGAACAACCGGTTATATAAGACATTTCTCCTTCCCCATCAAGAAAATATCACATAATAAAAGTGATGTTGATGAAGAACTGGTCAACATCCCTTTCTAGTCTGTTGCCTTAAGTGTATTCAAAATCTCTCTGTAGTGGTTTGAAGGACAAGAAAAAAGACAGATACTGTAATTTATGTACCTTACCTACTGTAACTTTGAGATTTTCTGTTTTTATTAACTCCTCAAACCCCAATTTAGTTCGTCGAATAGGCTATTAATGTAACTTGAGTTTTCCTGATATGGTAGTTTTGCTTTACAAAAAGCTAACTTACTTGTAATACTTGCATCTTAAGCAAGTTGTCCAGCTATGATAAACTGAAACCTTCTGTTATATAGGAGTGGGTGGTTAAATAACATAGTGTTCTAGTCTTGTACTGTCCTTATTGTCATCTCTTACCTTTCAAATACTCTCCAGAACTTTGAAATCTCTTGATTTATCTCCACCAAAATAAACATTTTATCCCAGTGTGTTAACCTCAGTTTTTTGCTGAATATAACTGAAACTGCTACCTCCATTTTGAGGTACTCCTTTCTTGATTGATTTTCACCTCATATGACAGGGCTAAGTTCTGGGAAGAACAATAGAACAGTTTGGCCTTGGGGTAAGAAATATCCCTTTTTTTCTGAACAGCTTGAAGGAGTCTGTCTCACTGTTCCACCAACCACACTTGTGCCTTTTGGACCTCTCGTGGGAGCTCTGTAGCAACTGTCAACATGTATGGATTCTTTTCTAAAGCAACATCCAAAACTGCAACAACTTTTCAACTAAGGTAATGGCATCAGAGCCCACATGGACTCCAAGAAGTCAAATATTTTGCAGCATTATTGATTCTCTATTTTTAGCCCCCTCTCCATAGCAGTGGTACCTTTTTAGTATTGGTTTGTCCTCCATTTGGATCTTTTCAGTTTAGCTTCTGTTTTGTGTTTATATGGGTTTTCATTTCTCATTGTTTTAGAAACACTATTTTTTCTCAGATATTAACATTTGTAATTTATTTAGGTTAATGAGAAGAGATTGTCAGTTCACACAAGGAGCTTTCCCTTTAAAACTTGCAGAAGTCTATTGTCAGTCTTATTCTTTCCTCTAGACATCACGCATAGGTAGTATTATCTCTTTCCCGAAACCTACTGAGTTTTATTGCGTTCAGAACTGAATTCCACTGATTGTAGACTATACTGTAGCAGCTCTTACTAAACATGACTTACAGCTGGCTAATTGCACCCCCACCTGCAACTTGCAGTCCTTTGTTAAAACTAGTTTTAAAAACTTCTTGAAACTACACTGTTTCCTAGTTTGGTGACTGTGTAGAGAGGGTAGACCTTCTTGCTTTCCCCACTTACACGTGCAGACCCACTGCTAGTAGTACTACTTAAGACTCTAAAAGTGAGAGAATTTGTGTGCTACACTCCTTATTCAAACTGTTTAATTAAAGTCCTATAGTTGAAGATACCCACTGCATGGCATTTTGTATGAGGAGCAGTCTTCTTTGTCCTGTCTATATTAAAGATGCTCAAACTTAGCTACAGGGAGAGCTGTACCTACTTTGCATGTGGAGTCATTCATAAATCTGTTTTATTTCACCCCTAGGATGACCTTTAGAATAATTTATTTTTTTACAGCTATACATGGATAAAATGTTTCTCCAAATTTAAGTGTCCCCGCCCTCCCTTTATCCCTCCCTTTATTCCTCCCTTTCTCTCCTGTCATTTTATGTCCATTGAAATTTTTCTAACCTTTCTCTTTCCTTTTCTCTCTTTTTCCATGGGCTCCCCATTGCCATCCCTCCTCCTACTCATAGGGTCCTGCACAGCACTGCATTTTAGACCAGGGCTATGCTGCTACCAAAATATTAAAATTGAAGATGGTCTCCCACTGCATGAGAAGTCTCAAAATTATGCACCCATATTCTACGTTAATACAACTTTAAAGAAAAGGATAATATAAATTAAAGGAAGGCTCTGTGTTAATCTTTGCAAACTTTTCTCTACAACTGTTTCATCAGTTTGGATGCTTAGTTCTGCTATAACTTGTTCACCCCATTTTTTGATCGAGTAATGTAATTTTCAAGTGTTAGAACAAAACAAAGAAGAATTTGTTTTGTACTTGTCTGAATAGGCAGGCTGTTGAAACAAAGAGGACAGACTGAAAACAACTAGCACCATACCAGCCCAAGGCTACAAAAAAGATCTTGTTACAGTGGCATGTTTCTCAGTATTAAGAAGGATTTTTCCAAGCCAAAAATACTGATTTTGAGGCATGAAAACAGATTTTTCATTTTTATTGGATGGGCTGATTTGCATTTTTACAGTATGTAGAGCCCTACTCAAGGTTGAAAGCGGATATCTTTCTGAATCAGTTTTGAAGAAAAGGAATGGAGATTTGGAAGTAGCTGTTAAGATACTGTAATGTAGAATTCATAACATTAAACTGTTTTCAAAAAATAAAATTACCATGTTTGCTCAGCACTGATATTAAAGTTCTCATATAGGAACCTGATTTTTGGTCAGGAATAAGCTGAAATATTTGGAAATTGAAAACTAAGATTCCAGTAAAAGTTTTGATTGTGAAGTTCTAACCTTAATATCTTTCAGAGTGGTAGCCATGTTAGTCTGTATCAGGAAAAAGAACAAGGAGTACTTGTGGCACCTTAGAGACTAACAAATTTAAGCATAAGCTTTCGTGGGCTAAAACCCACTTCATCTGATGCATGCAATGGAAAATACAGTAGGAAGATAGATAGATATACACACACACAGAACATGAAAAAATGGTATGGCAACACCCATTTTTTCATGTTCTGTCTCTGTGTGTGTGTGTGTGTGTGAGTCTGTGTGTGTGTGTATAGGGTCTTCCTACTGTATTTTAGACTGCATGCATCCGATGAAGTGGGTTTTAGCCCACGAAAGCTTATGCTTAAATAAATTTGTTAGTCTCTAAGGTGCCGCAAGTACTCCTCGTTCTTTTTGCTTAATATCTTTGCATCTTCATTTTTGGTGTCAAGTTAAAAGTCAACGTATTCCAGCAAAAGCTCCCAACAGACATCATAATAATAGTTATTATGTATCCACACAAGTGCATGAAGTTACTCCAATGGCAGGAATGGAGGATGGCTTCCAAAGGACTTTGTATTGTTAAGCAGGTACAAAGACCACAAGAAATAATAGTAGTAGGGCAATTTAAACCTATACTTAGTATGGTGCTCTGTCCCCCTCTAGTGATGGCCGGATCACATGGAGGTTGAGACTGCAGTATCTTGGAGCTAATAGAGCTAGCTCTTTTAGCTCAGACAGTAGAAGCTCATTGTTTCAGAACCAGGAATCCTGGGTTTAGTCCCCACTGCTAATGACCCACACATAGACTCCATATTACAACATATATGTTGTATACAATATTTTCAATTCCATATTAATTGTGTGCTTAACACTTGGTTGTATAAGTAATGTATTGATACCTACATATACAGCTGGTGAAAATGAAATTTTGGGGTAGGATAGCTACTGAAAATATACTATCTAAATATTATTCACCGCTCAAACATCTTCTCTTTCCTAATTGCTCCCCCTTCCTCTTCCTGGTTTAATCCCCCAAATCCATCCATGTTTAACCTATTAAGGATTTTTTTTTTTTTTTTTTTTTTTTTAAAGAAAAGAGCTCCTACACCAGTGTTCTGTTAGCCAGTGTTAAGAGGCCACAACCATACAATTTTGAGTGCAGGTTGGGAGAGGGAGACAGGTAGCTGTATGATAAGTACTCACCACTGCCATTGTAGAGAATCAGGCTGGGCCAGAGAGAAGGAAAGTTTTAACTGAAGAATCTGCTGTTTTCCTTGCTATCCTGTGTGTGATGAGTCTAACAAGAAAGTACTCTTTCTTTAACTTGCTTTACTGATGAGGAACAGAGTTTTTGATAGTGTGAGTTACTCTTTTATATAAGTATTGAGAGCATATCAGAAAAGATTTGGGAATGCAACTGAACTGAGGCAGTATAGGTTATGAGTTGCACTAGGGGATTACTTAAAGCAATAGACTACCAGCACCTCTGGAATTTACAGCTTTCTATTGGCTTTACTTCTCTTTTTGCTGCCATCTTACCCACAAGTTTGAATAGCTGAGACAATCCCTGTTTTCCTATAGCCCAGCCATTGAATACTTACATATGTATAGAAAAACGTTATGCAACGTGTAGTAGTAGGTGCTTTTCTACTCTGTTTTTATCATTGCAATGTATGTTAAAGTTAAATTTTTTTTTAACCTTTTGAGAAGCTTTTAATGAAAATAGTAAGTGACCTTCTACTGGATGTTTTTGGGAGTATTATGTAGATCAAGAGCACCAGAAGCTTATTGTACTGTGATAAAAATCACTGCCAACTTTCATTCAATGTTCTGCTTGATGCATGCGTAATATATATCAGTATAATTTTAAGCATAGTTCATTGCCAGACACATTGCAACTAATCCATGAGACTGTTTACAGCCAATCTTTTGCCACTTGCTTCTTTGCATAATTCAGCAGAATAGGATGTGTCAACACTCAGATGTTTGAAAATGAGCCACTTTAGGGTGTGTGGGTGAAATGGTAAACCAAGACTGATTAGGTAGATGTTAGGACATGCTGATAGGCATCATGTCTGCTCAAAAAAGCTACTTTTAAATATATCTTATCTGACTATTAGTGGAAAATTTACAGAACGCCAGACGAAAGTAAAGTCCAGGATCTGCAGTATAAAGTTTGCCTTCACTTGAAGCATAATTGATTTCGTAAATGAGTCAACTAACATTATCTAGAACTCTGCATCTGTGCTCCTTAGGATGTTATAAGTTTGTCATCCTGTCCATATGTCCTTTCACTCCTACGATAATGAAAATCCTTCTAAAAATTAGAATAATATGGTTTTTCATCTCCTCTCCTCCTTTTAGGTATGCAGTTTTATTACAGAAGGCTGTCTGTGACTACTGCCTTTCCACTATGCCTACTATGTGATACACAAGCACCTGGAAATGACAGACTTAATATTAGAATCTGTGTTTCTGTAGCTTGGAAACTTGCTTGCAAAGAATCCATAGTTTGCTTCCCCTTTGTATATTTGTGTGGGTCATCGTAACTGAATACATTTAATTCACAGCTGTAACCGAAGTGCTCTAGCTAGTGCATCTGCTTTCAGTAATACAACCGGAATTAGAACTGTTTATTCTTAAGCTCATTTTGAAAGAGCTCTGGGATCCTTTCTAACATAATTCATAATAGTTTAGTGTAAATCTACAAATTATCTTCATGTTCTGTGCCTATATTCTTATTAGTCTAAACCAACTGTTTTGACACTGGTACATACACCAGTACTTTGTTTCACACTTTTTGTCTTTGATCCTATGGGCTGTCTCCTTTGCCTTTTAATGAAACTTTTTGCTAGGCTGTTATATACCACTACTGTGCATCTCTTATTCAGCTGTTTGAGTTCTTACTAAACAATGGAACTTAAGTTGAAGTTTGAGCAGCATCGGAGATCACTGAGAGTTAGAACACGCATAGTTGCATAGGAGGCAATGGTTACGGCCAAGTATAGCTAGCCAAAATTTTATTCTAAAAGACCAGCATATTTATTTAAGAAGGCTGTGGGCTTCTGGTTTAAAGTGTTTGCTATATTGGTATCTAACTTAGTACTCTCACTGCCACTCAAAGTAGACATAGACAAATCCTGGAGCTTTGTGTGTCTTGCAGCATCTGTGCAGTTGTCAGCAGTTTCTGATGTCTTACTAATACTAATTTATGAGTAGACTGTAGTCCACATACATTATTTTTGGTTAAATTAATCAACTGTCTGTTTATCATGTAGACTGCAGTTTGATCTCCATCTAGAGAACTTCTCAGACTTTTTAATAGGGTGGACTACATCTTAATATAGTGCATCATGGGTACACCCCCCTTCCCAATTACAGTCACTTAACATTCCTGTGGAAAGTGCAACAATTACTTATCTGGAAAAGTGGTAAGTGTTTAATGTATTTCTTTTAATTTCCAGTTGCTAAAATGTACAAGATGGAGAGCAGCACCATGTGACCAATAATAAGAATCGGTTGTCTAGAGCTTGCATTATACTGTACATAATACTGTATCTCTGTAGTAAAGTAAAACTACCACTTTCTTTCCTTGATTGTTTATATCCATTCATACTCTTGGGTATGGTTCCTTCCAGCCACCAGATGATGTCCAGTGTCCTGACATTATCCAGCCCCTACATATAGGGGGCTCACAGACATCAGTTTCCAACAGGTATAGAACTAGAATTCTTTAGCTACCTAACTGAATGGCTTGAACAAAGAAGGTGGTGGAGGAGTAAATTTCAGAAGATGAGGAAGATTAATGATCACACACTAGTGTGAAGCTCTTCCTACTAAGCCAAGTGAAAGCTGGCTTGCAGTAGCTGAAAGTATCTATTATAGCATAGCTGATTTGTGGAGGAGCTAGCAGGGCCATGAGGTGCCCACACTGCCAGGGTCTAACAAAGCCAAGAGTTGTAAGCTCATTCATGATCAACTGTGGGAAAAGTGGACTCACTGCATCTCTGCACTTAGGTGTTGGGTGGGAGAAGAAAATCATCAGCTTGTCCTTTTCTCCCCACTCTCCTCCAAGCCCCCCAAAAGACTGTTCTCTAAGAAACCCAGAAGTTCTCCTTCTCAGTGCTCTGCCCGTTGCTTTCACAGGTATGTTGGGCAACCTGTCAAGGGTTCACTTGTCTCAGCTGTCTCCAGACGGGTAGCATGGTACCCAATCTCCAACGTGAAATCCAGCCCACTCAGAATATTCTGTTGACAAGAACAACTCGTGACATTCCAACTATTCACCCTAATCTCATGGAACAGTACTTTCAGGGAGTCTAAAGCATCTCTGGTGTGTTTATATTATCACCATAGTAACTGAACACATTACTTTGGGCCAGTCTAGCCTCTTCTGCAGAAGCAACCCTGTTGATGATCAAAGAGGCCATTCTTTCTGTTGGCTTCAGCAATGGTAAGTGGCAGCCTAGCTTCTTATACATTGCCACAGGGAGTGGAGCAACATAGGGGCCATGCCAGGGGCAAGAGAAAAAGAACAAAATGTTATCTTCCACCACCACCTCCCTCAGCCCCACTCAGACATGCTCTGGATCCCTTATAAGTTTCAGTCATCAAGACATGTCCCTGTACCTAAGAAGTTTCCCACATGAACTCTTTCTGGACTGGAACGGTGCAAGGATAAGTACTCATCAGAAGAAAAACTGACTAAAATCCAGTATATGTTAGACCCTGCATTCTAGGTTTATTATAAGATGCAGATTTATCATTTAAAGGGAATAGAATTCCTTCAGCCCAGAGAAAGGGACTAGAAAGAATATCCGAGTGCCTTTTCAGATGACTAGCATATTTGGGAGCTGAATTTTTGGGGTATTTTTTGTGGAGACGATGAGCCCCTTGAGGAGGATAAAATCCAATGGAAATATGTGAACTAGAGAAGGGGCAGGATGGCCCAGATTACCATCACATAAGGGGGAAGTTTTGCTAAGTCAAAAAAGACTTTCTGCACTTAACTTCTAGGATTGCCCAATTATTGGGGGGAGGGATAGCTCAGTGGTTTGAGCATTGGCCTGCTAAACCCAGGGTTGTGAGTTCAATCCTTGGGGGGGCCACTTAGGGATCTGGGGCAAAATCAGTACTTGGTCCTGCTAGTGAAGGCAGGGGGCTGGACTCAATGACCTTTCAAGGTCCCTTCCAGTTCTAGGAGATAGGATATCTCCATTAATTTAATAATTTTAATTTTATTTTATTTAAACTGGAGGAATAGAAGTTGGCAGAACCAGTCCCAGAAGATTCAGCATTTTCTAGTTCATACACACTCTTCAAACACCCAGCTCTTCGTGGGGGTGCATATACATGAAGGATTTGGTGGGTAGTGAGTGGCATTTCCGTGACTTTATTAATCTGTTGGGTGCTTTCTTTTCTTTTCTTTATTTCTGAGAAAGGATGTAGAGACTTTCAGAGAGAGTTTCAAAATGGATGTAGCTATCTCTGATGCAGCTAAGAGAAATACTGTTCTCATGGAAATGGGGGAAACTCTCAAGGACTGTAGACAAAAGAATATAGGTTTCTCTGTAGAGGACCTTCATATCCTCTTCGGTTTCTCTGTAAGCTTTGTTTTTCACTGCTTATGCTATAGAAACTGAGCAGCTCTCTAGTGATCAGAGACAAGCAGTCAAACCTGTCCAAGACCTTGTTTTGGCCTTATCTGTCATATAGGATGCCACATACAACACCAGCTTCATGCTCTATGGCAGTGGTGTCAAACACGTGGCCCATGGAGTTATTTCCTGCGGCCCCCCCCATAGGCACCGACTCCACCGGCAGCCAAGCTCCCGCCCTCTTCCCCCTCCCCGAGCGCGCCGCGTCCTCGTTCCTCCACCTACCTCCCAGCACTTCCCGACACCAAACAGCTGTTTGGCAGCACTTACGTCTTTCCAGGAGGGAGGGGCAGGAGCGGGGATGCGGTGCGCTCAGAGGAGGAGCCAGAGAAGAGGAGGGGCCAGGATGGGGATTTGGGGAAGGAGTTGGAATAGGGGCAGGGAGGGGGCAGAGTTGGGGTTGGGACTTTGGGGAAGGGGTTGGAATGGGGGCAGGGAAGGGGCAGGAAGAGGTGGGGCAGGGGCGGGGCCTCATGGACTAGACTGGCAGTCTGAGGTATGAAGTTCAGCATGTATGATTCTTTGCTGTGAGTAGTTGGGAAGAATGTTTGTTAAAAGTGGCAACATATCTTGTATGAATAGTTACTTTAAAATGTTCCTGCCATTATAGCTATGTTGATAGACTGTTAGTGACGATCATTATCAGTGTTACTGACCACATAAGGAATAGTTACAGGTGTTTATATTTTATTAAAACTCCTCTTGGCATTACAGTTTTTAAAAAGTTAATACATTGACTTTTAATAGCATACTATATTACTCTTCCTTTTTTTCATTTTTGACTGTACTTTTGTATCGTTGTATGAAAAGGTTTCAGTGATTTGGCCCTCAGGCCAATGTACTAGTCCTCATGTGGCCCTCATTGTGATTTGAGTTTGAGATCCCTGCTCTATGGCTTTGTCAGTTACTACTAGAAGGTCCCAATAGCCAAAGCTGGGGTCTGCATACCATTCTCCAAAGTCAAGTTGGACGTCCTTGCCCCTAGAGATTGTTGTTGTTGTTTTTTAAAGAGTTGGAGGTAGGGAGTACTCTAAAAGTTTAAGCATTTACTTATGAGTGTGTAAACTAAAGCTCAGTCACAAGAATGACACTCATCCACACACCCTAGTTTCATTCCAGTGGCTCTCAATTATCTAGGAGGCAATTCAGATATTAGACTTTCATATCCTTTTCATAATAGTTTGTTCTTTGGCTGGAAATTCATTGCTTTTTGACTTGGTGTATTTTTATATTATACTCATTTCCCATCTTCATTCTTTTAATCCTTTAAATTGTTTTCTAAGATTTTCCTACCTTTTCAAATATCCCCGTCATCCTTTCTAATCAGTAGTCCATGCATGAGTCAAAATTATGACAGACTCCAATTAATATTATTACTGGATTCACACCATTTATATTAATGCTTTTGATACAAAAAAGCCTAATGGGATATAGTAAACTTTTCAAACTGTGCAAGTCAATATATATAGACAAGATTGTTTTCAGTTTCCTAACATAAATTTTATAAAATGTTAGAGAGAGAAATTACATGAAATGAACAGAATTTGTAATTACTAATATGGAAAACAGATTGGCTATTCACTGAGCTTATATATTGAGAGTGCTCAATATGCTGAGCACTGTACAAACTGAAGGCCAAACTAATAAATGTGAGATTCTATGCTCTTGTTATCAAGAAATAATCATTGATATTACTTGAAAAAACATACTGTCTGAATATCCTCATGAACCCTATTTTAATTCATTATTAAGGCTACAGGGAGCTATCCAACCCTAATTAAAACTCATTTTTTGCTTGCTTTTTTATGAACTGTTTGCACTAGTGACAATAATGATGAAAGCAATAAAAGTGTGCTATATGCAGTTTCATTTGTAGAAGTGTCTAACACTGGTATTATTGATAGTACAGTCTGTATTCAAAGCAGCAATTTGTCAATCTGGAAAAAAGAAATTAACAGGTTTATTGGATGTATACTTATAATTTTGTCCTTCAGTAGCTTTCTAGTTCAGTACTGCTACAGTATTCCTGAAGTTTACTTTGCTGTTTTACTAGGACTACAAAACATAAATTGTGTCCAAATCTTGAAAAGCATAGGTTTAAAAAGCAAAGACTGCACACTTTGCATCTGATCTTAGGGCATACTTTGAATAGGCACTATTGATTGTTTCACTAACTGACTCATGATTCCTGTTTTTTTGACATTCTTGCTTGTATATTGCATAAATCTAATAGGGACAGGCCTGATCAGTGAAGATGAGATCCAGATCTGGATTTCCCAAAAATGCAGGAAAGTTTGGAGCTGCTTTTGAGTTCAGACCTATTTCTAATGGTAAATCAAAGAAAAACAATTGAGTATGACATTCACTTTGAACCTTGTAAATTTTAGCCAGGTTCTTTTTAGTGACATACACTTACTTACACCTACTCCTGCCTCTTTGAAGGAGGAGCTAATTGAAACCTCTTGCAAGCAATAGGTGTTACTTGTCATATACTTCAATATTCACAAAAATTGTTATGACTGTTAAGGAGCCCTCAGGATCTCTTGCAGAAAGTGACTTTAGACTCTGGAATAATAGGAAGAGAACAGATGAAAAAACGACATATAAAAAGTCGCCTTTTCAGTGTAATCCAGACTCTCTGATTCTCTCCATTTCTGTTTTAGCTTCCCATGTGAGATGGGGAGAAGTTCCTGTGTTAGTGCTTCCCCCTCCACCCCCCATTATCTATTGTGTCAAGGAATCTAGGTTCACTGAACCAGGTAATGATTATTGTGCAGCTTGTTTGTCTAAAAGCTTTGTCAATATGCATTTTTCTTGATTTTTATTTATTGCAATTTCAGTTGTGTGATTATCTCTCCTGCACATTAGTTGTGGGATTTTGCAAGGTAAGCTGGTGACTTCTACACTTGTGAAGGCAAAACTGACATGTAAAACTCAGAACCACTATATAGTATTGGGTAAAGAACATAGTGTGTTTAACTCAGTCTTGAAGAGCCTTCCCTGTGTTTTTGGTAAAATTAAACAAGACAGCAGCCCAGTGATCAAAAATCATGATAGAATAGCTGCTCAGGTACTTTGTTGATTGGGGACCATATAAAAACCTAGATAGGATATTTGCAGTCCCTTCCATTTATCACAGTTTTCATAGTGAAGTGTCCCCCAACTCCATAGCAATTGGGACCAGATCACATCTTTGCCCTGTTTCTGTGCTTCGTTCCACCCCTCAGGAAGAACGCCTCAGAAGTTTTTGCCTCCGAGTGGCACACACAACAGATTCCAGGATGTACACACTACTTCTGCTCCCTTGTGCATATGCATTACAATAATATAATCCTATACTATTTTTCAAATACAGTAGATTAATATACAAAACACTTGTGGAGTGGTAGGTTTGCTATGCACACAGTATACCTGACAAACCCCAAAAGCAAGGACATGCCAAGTTAAGCCATACCTTCTTTTCCACCCACCAGCACACACCTTGTTACCACAATTATGATATATAGCACATGCTGCAACCTTAACTCTGCCACCTCAAACTGTTGTCCTCCCCATTCCACTTTACCAAACTATACCCCTCCCAACATTACTGAGTGGGGATGTTTGGTGTAGTATTTTGTGTTGGGAGGGGATAACGTAGGAAATGGCTGACACCACAGGGCGGTATACTAGTTTTCTAGGTTTTTTTTAAATGCTGAAGTGGAAACGTAAAGCAAATTTTCTAGTGTGGCTCTCTAGTGGATGGGCTGCACAAAAGTTTGAGTTTGTGACCAGCTTAAAGTTAACAGAGCTGGGTCTTTTGAGTTCAGGCAGTGGAGGTTCACACTTTTTAGATCTAGGGGACCCAGGTTTAATCACCACTGCCGATGATCCACCCAGAGGGATCACATTACATAAGATTAATCAAAGTGTGGGGACATCTTTTAAAACACAGAGAAGGCTTTAAAACCTTCTGTCTGTCCGAATAAAATTTGACAGAAAAGTGTAGTTGCTGACAAGTTTTTATCCATGATACATAAATTATTTTATTTGATAAAAATGTAATCTGTCATTAGTGCATGAACTTTGTTATGATGAATAATATTCATCTCTCTACAAACTTTCATGTAGAAAGACTACAGTCAACAATTAATGGTCAAACTGCCAAGGACAAACTTCAGCTATAGCCTAATTTCAAGGACTTGCTATTAAAAATTTATGAAAAGTAATCGAAAGTCCTTTGAGTTTAACACTAGGAGAAATTTCACATATATTGGCATACTTACTTTTAGCAGAAAAACCTGAATTTCTACCCCGTTTTACAACACAACACAAAATATGGTGTTGCTACCGGGGACCACCAGAATACCGGGCTTTCTCTCTATGGTGACTGGCACTCTTGTCTTAATTCATTTAAATCCTGAAAATAAATAATTTGAAATCACTGCACGATCTTTTCTTTTTTATATTTGTACTGTATGCTTGTTCAACAAAAGTCTCTCTTGTGCACCTATCAGTGAAGCAAAGACTGATCAGGATTTATCCTGCAAAGACTAGTGCTGGACACCAGTCTTCAGGTGACAGCAGCAGTGAGGTCAAGCAGACTTTTTCTCTTCCCCTGTGCTCAATGTCCCCTGAAGGTATCAAGCCAGTATAGGGCTGTTGAGGAGGGGAAGTAGCTGCAGTCTCAGTGTCTTGCTAGTGAGGAAACAAGTTGTTGAGGGGAGAATACACTTAGGAAGGTATGGAAACATGCTGGGGGAAAGAGAGGATTCCTCTTGGAGCCCCAGTTCACCTAGAATAATCATCAGGTCACTCTCCAGTTTCAATTTGGGTCAGTCTTTCAACCAGTGAAGAAATTGTGTGCACCATAACAAGTTCATCCATCTCATTGAAACATATCAAGGTTAAGGTTGTAATAACTATATACTTCTTTCATAGTTGATGTCTGTTAATGTTGTCTCTAACCCATATGAATCATAGAATCATAGGACTGGAAGGGAGCTCGGGAGATCATCAGTCCTGCCATGGGTGCAGGGGACTGGACTGGAGTATTGTCTAGACTATCCCTGACAGGTGTTTGTCTAATCTGCTCTTAAAAATCTCCAAGGATGGAGGTTCCACAACCTCCCTAGGCAATTTATTCCAGTGCTTAATTGCCCTGACAGGAAGTTTTTCCTAATGTCCAACCTAAACCTCCCTTGCTGCAATTTAAGCCCATTGCTTCTTGTCCTATCCTCAGAGGTTAAGAAGAACAATTCTTCTCCCTCCTCCTTGTAACAACCTTTTATGTACTTGAAAACTGTTATCCTGTCCGCTCTCAGTCTTCTCTTTTCCAGACTAAACAAACCCGTTTTTTTCAATCTTCCCTCAGAGGTCATATTTTCTAGACCTTTAATCATTTTTGTTGCTCTTCTCTGGATTTTCTCCAAATTGTCCCCATCTTTCCTGAAATGTGATGTCAGGGTATCCCACCACCTGTGTACCCGGTCTCTTCGCTGAGAGGGTGATGGGGGGCGCCTGTATGTGAGAGGGTGCTGCTAGAGGCTGCTGCTGTCTGAACAAGCATTCAGGCTGGTGTGTTCTGCTTAAAGAGACAGTGCACTGTCACACTCACTTAGGCACACACACACTCAGGCACAGATATACTGCCCCTCACAACACACGCACGCTCTCTTTCTCACACACATTCCCCCCAACACTCTTACACTCTCTCACACTCACACTCACACTCACGTACGTTGTTGTTGCTGCTGTTTGGTACTTCCTGTTGAAATCTGCAATGCACATATATTTTTTGTCATTTTATTCTTTCAAAGTTCATTAAGGATTATAGTACTGTTTTAATTTTGTGATTGGTCTGGGCATTTCAGAATTTTATTTCTCTCTTATGCTTAAATTTAATTCTTTGAGTAGTGAGTTCTAAAATACCTAACCTGTCCCGTCTGGAATAATTATCATTATTACTTTTATTACCATATTGTGCTTTGTCATTCATTATTTAAAGTGGTACAGCCAAATAATCGTATTCTTCTAGAATATAAATGTAGCTTGCGCTCACCATAGCGGTGCCAGTTTTTAAAAAATTAGCTAAACACATAACTTTAGACATTGTGCAGACAGAGGTCGCTTATTTTTAGTTATATCTGTAAAATAACTTAAAATTCCTATGAAAATAAATGCTGTTCCAAGTCTGATACTGATAGTAATGATGGAGTCAAATGTTAGTGAGTCAGGAACATGATTGTGATTGGTAAACGTAAATGCCAAAATCATTAGAAAAATAAATTCCCGTTCTTAGTAAAAGAGGAAAAAAAACAGTTGTGTATCTTAAAATAAATACGTTTTTAGTGTAGTGAAAAACAATTGACTAAAATAGAGTAGATAATGGCAGTAACACAATGTGTCTGTCAGAGAAAGTAAGCAGAGATTAAGCAGATTTTATTTATTTTTATTTATCTCTACTAAAGATAGTGTACAAAGTATAAAACTTGTATTTCTGTGTTAAAGCTCCAGAACTGATACCTCAAGGATTGGGATTGGGAATATCTTGCTGTACTATCTCCTGATTGTTCTAAATTTACATATAAACTTAAAATATGGCTTTAATTGGTGTTTGTATTTTTTTTATTTATATAGAAATTAGATACAATGCTCCTGCTAGCTAATCTCTAAGTTATCTGCAAAAAAGCCTAGAGTTTTCAGGTGCTTAAGTAGCACCTGGAATCACCGTGAAAGTCGCTCCACTACCATCACCAAAATCTGAAATGGTGCCCCTGGTAATCTAGGAGTGACCAGAGGGCTGCAGAATGGCCGTAGGCTCTGGCAAGATGCAACCCCCGTACAACAGCTTGGAGCCTGCCTTGAGGCACAGGCGGAGCGCCAGGCACCACGAGCCACAGCAGCAGCGCAGAAGGGTGGCAATGCACCATATACCATGCCACCCTTATTGCTATGCTGCTGCTGGCACCCGGCCAGCAGCTGCGACTCTCCAGCCATCCAACCAGTGCTTAATTTGTGCCAGGGCTCAGCCCAGGCATCTCTTTTAATACAAATTAAGCACTGGAGGGAGGCAGCAAAGCCTGGAGGTGATTGGGGGGGAGCCCGGGGGAGCTAGGGCAATGGGGGGCGGAGGGTTTCCATGGGGGCCAGGGGTGCCAAAATACAGGATTGCCTAGGACACCATTTTCCCTAAGGCTGGTCCTGGATGTACTTCTCCTTCATTTGATTCTGGGGTGGGGATTGCAACGAAGTGCAGTGGGGTAGCTGGTTGATGTCAAGGATTGCTATAATGGGAATCAAGAAGCTCAAAGCTGCCCCCCCCCCCCCCACTGTTACTCTCTGAGGGTCTGATCCTGCATCACTGAAGTCCAATGGGAGTTTTGTCATTGAGTTCATTGAGCACAGGATTGATCCTCGGAAGGAAGGAAGGAGATACATTTTTTCCTAGTGTCTCTACCACCTCTAGAGTATGAAGCAGCCAAAACCCTTTGCACACCTTCTTAGGTGGCAAAACCTCAAACTTCCTAGGCCCATTCCCAGCAACACTACAGTTACATATTGTCAGTACTAAAGTGTGTAGGGGTGTACAGAATGCAGATGACAGTGTAAAATGAACTGAATATAGAATTAAATAGGAAGAAAGGAGTTCTGCCCTGACTGTATTATTTTGCAGATGTAATTCAGTGAAAATTTCCACTTGTTCAGCAGATTGGAATATGATAAATGTCCAGTGTACTACACAAAAAGAGCCTTACTCTAGAATTTAGGTCTTATTGCAGAATAAAAGACCTTGGTCATATTTGTCAAGTATATCTGTGTTGACTTAAACTTTTTATATGAGTAGCTTTCTTTGTAAGACATTTTAATATTTTATCAGCCCCAATTAACTATATAATTAAGACACTATTAGACAGATATACACTTCTGAATAATAACTTACTGTGTCTCAACAGTTTCATAAAATTTGTGGACGAGACAAAGTTGGGAGGTATTGCCAGTGTGGAGGAGGACTGAACTATCATACAAGAAGATCTGGATTACCTTGAAAACTGGAGTAATAGAAATGGGATGAAAATTCAAAGTGCAAGATCATGCACTTAGGGACTAAAAACAAGAATTTTTGCTATAAGCTGTGGATTTATCAGTTGTAAACAACAGAGGAGGGGAAAAACTTTGGTGTATTGGTTGATCACAGGATGACTATGAGCCGCCAATGTGATGCGGCCGTGAAAAAGGCTAATGCAGTTCTAGTATGCATCAGGCAAGGTATTTCCAATAGAGACAGAGAGATATTATTACCATTGTACAAGGCACTCGTGAGACCTCATCTGGAATACTGTGTGCAATTCTGGTCTCCCATTTTAAGAAAGATTAATTCAAACTGGAACAGGTGCAGAGAAGAGCTAGTAAAATGATCAGAGGAATGGAAAACCGGCCTTATGGGAGGAGACTCAATCAGCTTGGCTTGTTTAGCCTAACCAAAAGAAGGCTGAAGGGAGATATGATTGCTCTGTATAAATACATCAGAGGGATAAATACCCAGAAGGGGGAGGATTTATTTAAGTTAAGCACCAATGTTGACAAAAGAATAAATGAATATAAACTGGCCATCAATAAGTTTAGGCTTGAATTAGACAAAGGTTTCTAATCATCAGAGGAGTGAAGTTTTTGAACAGCCTTCAAGGGGAGTAATGGGGGCAAAAATCCTAACTGGCTTCAAGACTGAGCTTGATGAGTTTATGGAGGGGATGGTATGATGAGACTGCCAAAAGTGGCATGTAGCTGATCTGTGTCTGCTAGGAGCAAATATCTCCAGTGGAGTATTCTTTCCCAAGTGTCTGGCTGCTGGGTCTTCCCCTCATGCTCAGGGTCTAACTGATTGATTGCCATATTTAGGGTCAGGAAAGAATTTTCCCCCAGGTCAGATTGGCAGAGACCTCCGGGATTTTCACTTTCCTCTGCAGCATGGGGCACAGGTCACTTTTGCAGGTGTAAACTACTGTAAATGGTGGATTCTCTGCAACTTGAAGTCTTTAAATCACGATTTGAGGACTTCAGTAACTCAGCCAGAGGTTATGGGTCTATTACAGGAGTTAGTGGTTGAGGTTCTGTGGCCTGCAGGATGCAGGAGGTCAGACTAGATGATCATGGTCATGATGGTCCCTTCTTGCCTTTAAAGTCTATGATAAACTAGTTGAAACACAGGGTACTATCAGCAATGTGTTTTTTAGGATTTTTTGTCTGAAGTCTACTTATACAGAGTTGGTAGCTCTGTCGGTTTTATTGCAAGTCTTGCAATATTTGGTGGGTTTAAGTTTCTCATGATCTCTCAATTTCTGACATCAAATTTGTGAATTATGCCCTTGTTCAAAATAGCTCCCGTTCCTACCTAATTTCATTGCAATGGAAGCCACAGTTTGTTCTAGTCAAAAAGTCTTCTGTATCCTGACATCCTTTGCTTGTGGAAATGAAGCTGACCCTAGTAAAGATGGCTATCATTTTCTGGGTTCTTTTATTAGGAAACGGGGCAGGAAAACCCGGGGGGAAACAAAGGAATGTGGAGCAGGGAGGGAGAATTAAGTGAGGGGTAGGACTAGACAGAGGGAAATGGTGGATGGCATGATACTATAAGGGTAAAAGGAGGAAAAATATGGGGGCAAGAGATCAGGGTAGTGTGGAGGGTAAATGTGAGTGGAGCAGGGAGGGCAACTGGGAGAGAAGATAAACAGGATAGTGATGAAGAAGGGGAATGGAAAATATAGAATGGCAATGCTCCACATCCTTAGAAGAGGATAAGTGGAATCCACCTCAGAGCAGCCAACAGGAAAGCCTGCATTTTCAGGTGTTCACTTGAACCTTAAATGTTCAGGCACAAATCAGTGGTACGTAGTATGCTTGAAAGGCTTAAACAGAATGGAATTTTTTAAAAATATCTTATTTAAATCCTCATTATTTTTTATTTATTTGTTTTATTGTATTTATTGTATCTGGAGCTGGCAATACTGTGTTTTGTTTTGTTTTGTTTTTTTAAAGGTAATTTTTTTTTTTTATGTGACCTGTCCTCCACTTCCTCAGAGTTCAGTTAACCTTTCTGTGGCTCAGTTTTCCTGTCTGTAAAATGTAGTCAAATACCATTCGATGTTCAGAGGATTAGTTAACTAACTCCTAATTCTACAGATCTTGTATACCTATCCAGTTAAAGGTCAGGGCCCCAAATATTTTTATATGTTAATAAACTGAAATGGAAGATGTTATAGAAATGCAGAATATTTCCTGTATCACAAAGTAAAAATCTTTGAGTTTCTTTTTTCTTATTTAAAGTCACTTCCAATTTTTCTGGAAATTAACATTTCTCCAGTGACCTTATCATGCAAAAGAGCTTGTTAAAAAACAGCTGTCAAACAGCTGTGCACCATCTGGACTGCAATGGCTGAGGAGAAACAGCTGGCTATTCTAGCGTAGTGGATCCTCATTTATTAAGAAGTTGCATAGGATGAAGTTTATTAGTACTGTGCAACATCTTGTCTAACACTATACTCACTTGTTTGACACAATAAAATATGCAGTTTGTCCTCCTAAAGAAAAAGTAGCCCTTGACTCAGATAAAGTAAAGGAAGAGAGTTATATTATTATTGCTCCTTGCATCCACAACCAAACGCTGCATGTTTTATAGCAGAGGAATCCTGATTTTGACAATTTAACTCAAATGGTTGATCTCAAAATGCAGTTGCTGATGTTATATCAAATCATGAATTCATGCTTAGCTGATCTTCAACTTATTAGTTGCTCTGCATTTCTATTTTTATCACCCGTGGTCACTTTTGCTCAAAAAAAAGAAGAGTGTAAATTTGGGCAGTTTGTAACGCTTAGAAGAATAAGTCTGATAACACTTGCAGTGTAGCTTAGCCCACAGCTCTAGAAATGCACATTAGTCCTGAACAGTTACAATCAATCTTGCTAGTATATTATGGTTTTGTGATATGTAGAAATGTCTATCAGTGAATCTATTTAGACCATAAAATTAATCAAATAGGTAACTTTTGATTATGATTGAACCATAATTCCCTAAGTAAAAGACCAATGTATTTATATGCCATGTCATAAAATTATAGAATATCAGGGTTGGACGGGACCTCAGGAGGTCATCTAGTCCAACCCCCTGCTCAAAGCAGGACTAATCCCCAGATAGATTTTTGCCCTAGATCCCTAAATGGCCCCCTCAAAGATTGAACTCACAACCCTGGGTTTAGCAGGCCAATGCTCAAACCACTGAGCTATTCCTCCCCCCGAGCATGCACAGCCCTGGTATGCACAGCACTGGCCTTACCCATTACCACCTTACCCCATGCAATGGCCACAATGAGGTCCTTGGATCATATACCAAAACCCCTATTCTGGTCCCCCTTCCCCAGCCACAAGAGGTTCCAGAGTACATCCATCATTACCGCACAGAGAAACCTCTGACCACCCCGAGACAGAGATAGAAGAGGAAGAGATACTATCACAGGCAGACCTGGATGATTCACCACCTGCCCCACACTCATCTTCCGCACCGGATGAAACAGCCAAGAAATTGCCTTACATGAGGTGCAGGAGAAACCACATAAGTTGTTAAAAAATCTTACAACTGGCATCATCGACCAAGATTGCCCTCCCCATGGATCAGGCTATAATGGAGCCTGCGGAGGTAATATGGCAAACACCAGCATCGGCACCACCCACCAACAAACGGGCTGACAGGAAATACTTCATTCCAGCCAAAGGAATGGAATTTTTGTTTTCACACCCTCAAGCCTGTTCTCTGGTAGTAGAGGCTGCCAATCAGTACAGTAAACAGCCTCATTTCCGCACCGCACCACACCACAAGACAAAGAACACAAGAGACTGGACCTCTTTGGGTGGAAAGTTTACTCGTCAGTCATCCTTCTGCTTAGAGTTACCAACTATTCTGCTCTACTAGCAAATTACGACTACGCTAACTATAGTAAAATACAAGAGTTCGTGGAAGACCTCCCTGAGAAAAAACGTCCTCAACTTAATGAGGACATCCCATTATTAATGAGGGTCAGTTAATAGCCAGCACAGTGCTGCAAGCCTCAATGGATGTAGCAGACACAGCTGCCCGAACAACCTCAACAGCTGTGGTTATGAGAAGAACATCATGGTTGCAAGTTTCGGGAATTCAAAAAGAATTACAGCTAAAAGTGGAGGACCTCCCCTTCGATAGGGATAAACTATTCTCGTCTCAAACAGATAATGTCCTCCAATGCTGCGTACGCTAGGCATACACCCACCGCCTGACAAATGCCCACGCTTTACACCATACCAGAGGTCACGAGACACCTTGTTTAACTGTCAACAACCATGATACTTCACTCAGAACAGACCCAAACAACTGGCTCAGAGACGACGAGCTCCACAGAACCAGGGCGTGTCCACCCATCCATCTACATCTAAGCCACAATTTTGAAGTATTGGTCGAGGGTATGCACGACTCCCCACACCTCTAGCGCCAACAAATACCCCATCCGACATCTTTGGTCACCGCCTATGCCAATTTTACCATGCCTGGGACAGATCAATGGGTTTTGGAGATCATACAATCTGGCTATACCATTCCTTTCACAACCATCCCCCCCTCCTAGTCCCTCCTCAGGCACCCCTCTCATGAGCACCTTCTGCAACAGGAAGTAGACCACCTCCTACTGCTGGGTGCTGTAGAACCAGTACCACATCAATACCAAGGGGGAAGGGTTTTTATTCCAAATATTTCCTGACAGAGAAGAAAGGAGGGGGATGGAGACCAATCTTAGATCTCCGAAAACTCAACTGGTTCGTACGCAACCACAGGTTCAAAATGGTCACTCTGGCCACAATAATCCCAGCGCTAGACGGGGGGGACTGGTTTGCAGCCCTCGACCTCCAAGATGCATACTTCCATATTACAGTACATCCTGCCCACAGATGGGTCTTGCGGTTCGCAGTAGGACCCAACCACTACCAATACAGGGTCCTTCCCTTCGGACTGTCCACTGCTCCCCGCGTATTCTCAAAAACGCTCGCGATAATAGCAGCACGTTTATGATGCAAAGGAGTCATAATCTTCCCCTATTTGGATGATTGCCAACTCAAGGGTGCCAATCAACAAGAAACGGCAGGCATGCTGAAGATCACAGTAGACCTGTTTCACCAGCTAGGTCTACAGATAAACTAAAAGAAATCCACCCTGGAACCAACGCAGCGATTGGAGTTTATTGGAGCCGACCTAAACTCCATACAAGCCAAGGCAATGTTACCAAACCACAGATTCACTACATTGACCAATCTTATTTCCACAGTGACCATCAGCCCACAAACTTCAGTGAGGACATGCCTTCAGATTCTGAGACACATGGCAGCTACGACTTTTGTAGTAGAGTATGCCAGACTCCATATGCGCTGTCTGCAGTACTGGTTGAGCACGGTCTATGCACCCAGCAAACACTCTCTCAACAGTCGTGTGACACTATCACCAAGGGTTATCATCTCCCTACAGTGGTGGACACAACCAGGGAATGTATGCTCCGGGATTCCCTTTCAACAAGACCCCCCCATCAGAGACTATTACAACAGATGCCTCCCTGATAGGTTGGGGCACCCACTTGGGTCACCACAAGGTACAAGGCAAGTGGTCCGCAACGGAAACCCAACTGCATATCAGTCTCCTGGAACTCCGCACGGTACACAATGCATGCCAACACTTCCTCCACTCATACGAGAAACTTCAATCTTTATTCTCACCGACAATGTGGCGTGCATGTTTTACATCAATCGCCAAGGGGGAGCCAGGTCTCACTCGCTGTGAGTAGAAGCCATGAACTTATGGAACTTGTGCATCCACAACAATATAAACATCACAGCATCATACCTACCAGGATGCCAAAACACTACAGCTGACAACCTCAGCAGGCACTTCTCATAGGAACACGAGTGGGAAATCCATGACAGTGTTTTCAGCACGATATTCCAAAGATGGGGTCACCCAGTAATTGACCTTTTCGCTTCAGCGACAAATCACAAATGTCCACTATTTTGCTCCAGGGCAGGCCTGGCACCGGGATAGTTAGGGGATGCCTTCCTCATCCCATGAAATGCGTCACTTATGTATGTCTTTCCGCCGATACCACTGATCCCACGGCTCATCTGCAAGATACGACTCGACAGAGCATACATCATTCTCATTGTCCCCACATGGTCCAGACAGACTTGGTTTCTGTTCCTCTCACGTCTAGCAGTCTGTGCCCCACAACCGCTGCCTTTACGGATGGACCTCCTGTCCCCAAAAAAGGGCCTGATGCTCCATCCAGACCCAACGAAGCTCCATCTCAAAGCATGGCTCCTGTGTGGTTCCAACATGGGGAATTGAACTGTTCGGCGAAAGTAAAACAGGTATTACTAAATAGCTGTCACCTCACCACTAGAATTACTTACCGCCACAAGTGGAGAAGATTCTCCCTTTGGTGTCAGCAAAAACAGCTGGACGCGACCAAGGTGCCTCTTATCTGTGATCCTAGACTACCTACTAGAACTGAAGGAAACGGGGTTAGACATAAGTTCTATTAAAGTACACCTGGCTGCCATCACGGCCCTCCACAAACAGATAGAAGGGGCTTCAATATTCGTTCACCCGATTACACGACGCTTTCTAGCAAGTATACAGAACATGTACCCAGAAGTACGCCAACCTGCACCACAATGGGATCTCAATCTTGTGCTCAAATGTCTCACAAGACCACCCTTTGAACCTCTAGCAACCTTCTCGTTCTTTAGTATGTCAATGAAGGTCGCATTCCTAGTGGTGATAACGTCTGCAAGACGTGTCAGCGAGATAGGAGCATTGATGGCTGAACCACTGTATGCTGTATTTGCCAAAGACAAAATCATGTTACGTCCTCACTCAAAATTCTTGTCCAAATTGACTACAAATTTTCATATTCTTCTTCAAGTGATTGCTCATGTGTATTCCACAGTAGGTGTGCGTGCTCGCCACGTGCACCAGTGCCAGAAGTTTTTCCATTAGCAGTACCCGTAATGGGGGAGCCCCGCTGCGACCCCTGGAGTGGCGCCTCTATATCGTGCCAAAAAGGGGGCTGCGCACTCCCCCCACCCTCAGTTCCTTCTTGCCGCCAGTGAAGGTAATCGGAACTTGTGCTCCAGCTTTGCTGCAGCGTCTTCCTTAGTAGTACGTTCTTCGACCGTTACTAGTTTCTCTAGTTAGTAGCCTGGCCCCAGGCTTCAAGTCGTGCGACTCCTGTCGCAATTCCATGCCCAGAAGCTATCTACACTCCGAGTGTCTTTGCTGTTTGGGCGAGGCTCGTATAAGTGAGCGGTGTAAAATCTGTAAGTCCTTCAAGCCCCGGACTAAACGCGAACGTGAGATCCGACTCCGGGCTATGCTTATGGAGTTGGCTCTGGCCCCGGCACCGGCGCGCCGACCCAACTCGGCGCCAGGCACTGCGTCCTCAGTGCGGAGCGAAGCCCCATCCACCAGTCGGCACTGCTTCCCTGCCAAGAAGCAAGGCAAGACCCAGCGGCACCGAGACAAGGACGGGGGTGAGGCCGGACCCGAGTTGGGCAGCCCACAATCCCCCTCGGGACCCAGACCTCCGACTCGCGCGGAGCGGAGTAGTCCGGCCCCGTCAGCGCGTGCCTCCCCGACTATGAGGATTCCGTCAACGCCGGAGGCAGCTCAGGCAGCGCGCGACATCCTCGTCATGCCAGTACCGAGTGGGCCACCCGAGTTGAGGCTCCGGTCCCGAGGAAAGCCGCCGCTTGGCGCCCACCAGCCCTCACCGGCCAGGTCGGAGGTTGAGGTCCCTGCTTGATCCGCGGGGCCTTCCCGTGGCCTGGGGTCGCCTGGGAGGAGTTGCCGGAGTCTTCCTCGGCCCACAGGGGCCGCAGGCACCAGGACAGAAAGCGTCGACGCTACTCGTCCAGCCGCAGTGATAGCAGGTCTCGACGCCATCGGCACCACCGATCATACCACAGCGTGCGCCATGCTCGGAGTGCATCCTGACAGTCACCGGCACCGACGCGTCGTAGCCGCAGTCGCCAACGGGAGTCCAGAGATAGCACCTCCGACGTTTACGTCTCATTGTCATTGAGGTCTAAATCCCGGGGCCGGACCCAACATAGACAGGACCGATCGAGCCGCTCCTACGGCACCATGCGATCCTTGGTCACTTCAACCTCGGCTTCCAGCCGTCCTTCCCCAGGCCACACCGTACCTCAGGAATGTGTAACCCTGTTTGGGCCTCAGCCGGCGCAGTGGCAAGGGGCACCATGGCAAGGACAGTGGTGCCAGTGGGCACCGTGGCCCCAAGCGCCCACATCGCCGTGGCTGGGGCATCCCAAGCGCCCTCGGCGTCCCCGCCTCGGCACCGAGAACAGTCCTCGGGCGCCAAACCACCGGCACTGCACCTGGACCCTGACACGGAGTGCGACCTGCTGGCACCACCCGATGCCCTAGGGGCGGTACCAGTCATCTCATCGGCACCGGACAAGTCCATAGCGGTGGCGCCCCCTCCTTCTCAGGAGGATTTCAAAGCTCATCAGGAGCTTCTCCGGCATGTAGCCACCAACCTCCAACTCCAGGCGGAGGAGATGGAGGAACCGTCAGACAATTTGTCTAATGTCCTGTCCTCCTCGGCACCGTGCCGCATGGCCCTACCGCTTCACCAAGGGGTAGGACAACATTTCAATCGCTCTGTGGCAAACTCCGGCCTCTCTGCCGCCCATTTCTAACAAGGCAGAGCGGAAGTACTTTGTGCCAACAAAGGGGCATGAGTATCTGTACACTCACCCTACCCCGAACTCACTAATGGTGGAGTCGGTCAATCACCGTGAAAGACACAGCCAGCATGCACCCACCCAAAAGGACAAGGATATGAGGAGACTGGACACTTTTGGAAAAAAGATTTATTCCTCTGTGAGTTTCCAGCTCAGGGTGGCAAACCATCAAGCACTCCTGAGCAGGTATGACTTTAACTTGTGGGGCTCTCTGCCAAAATTCGAGCTCTCCCTCCAAGAAAAGGACAGGAAGGAATTCAGGGCTCTAGTTGACAAGGGTGCGGCAGCGGCAAAAGCAGCTCTCCAGGCGGCCTCTGATGCGGCTGACACAGTGGCACGTTCGATGGCCTCGGCTATCTCCATGCGACAGGCATCATGGCTTTCGCTATTGGGGCTGTCCATGGGATCCCAGTCACTGATGCAAGACCTGCCATTCGACGGCAAAGCATTATTTGCGGACCAAACGCATACGCATCTGCACGGGATGAAAGACTCCCACACCACCCTGCAGACTCTCGGCCTGTATGTCCCGCCAGCCAAGGACAAACCCAGGCTGCAGCTCTCAGCTCCCCCCGTAAGGGGAGATACGAGCCCCCGCCTAAGAGGCCTAGGGACCAGAGGCGCAGGTCACAGCGCCAGTCCCGTTCGGCCCCACGCCCCGGCCCCTCGAAGGGCAAGAGGCAAGGGAAGAGGCGTTTTTGACTCTTGGCGGGGGGCCACCTGGCCTGTTGCCAGGGAAACCCACCAGTTAATGAAGTTGGTGTTTGGCAACCGTTTATCGGCCTTCAGAGTGCATTGGTCCTGTATAACGTCGGACCGGTGGGTCCTCAGTACCATCTCTGAGGGGTACAGGCTGCAGTTCGATGCAACCCCACCACCACATCCTCCGTCCCAGGATGTCCCTGGGGAACCGGAACATGCCCTCCCTTTTAAATCAGGAGGTGACACGCCTTCTCGCCCTAGACGCGGTGGAGAGGGTACCTCGGGAATTCCAGGGCGAAGGGTTTTACTCCCTGTATTTTCTGATCCCGAAGGCGAAAGGCGGGCTCAGGCCCATCCTCGACCTGCGGAATCTCAACCAGTTTCTGGTTTGCTGCAAATTCCGTATGGTGTCCCTGACCTCTATTGTTCCGTCCCTGGACCCGGGGGATCGGTTCGCATCCCTGGGCCTCCAGGATGCATACTTCCATATCCACATTTTCAAGGGTCACAGGCGCTTCCTCCGCTTCCTGGTAGGGACAGACCACTAGCAGTTTACGGTCCTTCCCCTTGGCCTTTCCACGGCCCCCAGGGTTTTTACCAAATGCATGGCGGTGGTGGCAGCCCACCTCAGGAGGAACAGGCTGCAGATCTTCCCCTACCTGGACGACTGGCTGCTCAAGGGCAAGTCTCGGTCCCAGGTGCAAGCGCAGATGGAATTCCTGCTAGATACCTGCACGAGTCTAGGCCTAGTGGTGAACAAGGAAAAGTCCACGTTAGTCCCGGTTCAGCGCATACACTTCATAGGGGCGCTGTTAGACTCTCTGGTGGCCACGGCCTCCCTCCCCCGGGACAGGTTCGAGACGCTCAAAGGTCTCTTCGCCTCGGGCACGGTCTTTCCCATGACGACGGCACGGGTGTGCCTTCAAATCCTAGGCCATATGGCAGCATGCACCTCCATGGTGCGACATGCCAGGCTCAGGATGAGACCCCTCCAACTCTGGCTGGCCTCCCAGTATTCCTAGGCCAGGGACGGCCTGGACAAGGTCGTCACGTTGCCACCCAGTGTAGTGGCCGACCTGCAATGGTGGTCCCTCCCAAGCAACATGCTTCAGGGTATCCCCTTCAGGGAACCCCCTCCCACACTAGATCTGGTGTCGGACGCCTTGGACCTGGGATGGGGAGCCCATGTGGGGAGGTTCAAAACCCAGGGCAGATGGTCGCCCTCAGACTTGCAGCTGCACATAAATGTCAGGGAGCTCAGGGCGGTGCGCCTGGCATGCGTAGCCTTCAGCCAGCACCTAGGGGGGAAGGTGGTCAGAGTCCTCATGGACAATACGACCGCGATGTATTATATCAACAGGCAAGGGGGCACGCGTTCCGTGGCCTTGTGCCAGGAAGCCCAGCTCCTGTGGGAGTTCTGTATAGCCCACAACATCCTTCTGAGGGCTTTTCACCTGCCCGGCAGGCGCAATACGCTCGCGGATCGCCTAAGCAGGTTCTTCTCCCAACAACACGAGTGGTCTCTGCACAGGGAGGTGGCCAGGCAGCTCTTCCTAGAGTGGGGCACTCCCCAGGTAGATCTATTCACCACCGTCCAGAATCGCCTATGCCCACGATTCTGCTCCAGGGCAGGAGAGGGCGAAGGGGCGATATCGGATGCGTTCTTAATCCCATGGTCGGGCCGCCTGTTCTGCGCCTTCCCACCCTTCCCCCTGATAGGCAGGGTCATATAGAAGATAAAGGCAGACGGGGCTCGGATTATCCTCATAGCCCCGGATTGGGCCCGTCAACATTGGTACGGGACCCTACTGCAGCTTTTAGTGCCCCCCCAGTACAGGCTGCCGCTTCGACCGGACCTCCTCTCCCAGGAAGGAGGATGTCTCCTCCACCCCAACCTGGCCGCGCTCCATTTGACAGGGTGGCTGCTCCGTGGTTGAATGAGGACAAGGGGAGGTGTTCTGAGGATGTTAGACAGACAGGTCCTGCTTGAGAGCAGGAAACCGTCCACACGTCGAACCTACCTGGCCAAATGGTATTGGTTCTCCATGTGGGCGAGGGAGAGGGGTTCTTCCCCCTCCTCCGTGTCTATCCAGCTCATCCTCGATTACCTCCTGTCCCTTAGGACCCAAGGACTGGCGCCCTCCTCAGTCAGGGTGCACCTGGCGGCCATTTCGGCTTTCCACCCCCCGGTGCAGGGCCTCTCGGTGTTTTCACACCACATGACCTCCAGTTCCTGAAAGGGCTGGATCGGGCATTCCCTTACGCTAGACCCCTGGTCCCGCTCTGGGACCTGAACCTAGTGCTCTCCTGCCTCACAGGGCCTCCCTTTGAGCCCTTGGCCACGTGTTCTTGGTCCCACTTATCGTGTAAAGTGGCGTTCCTGGTAGCTATCACCTCAGCCCGCCGGGTCTCGGAGCTTAGGGCCCTGACCTCCGAACCCCCGTATACGGTCTTCCATAGAGATAAGGTCCAGCTCCGCCCGCACCCAGCTTTTCTGCCGAAGGTAGTCTCGGCTTTTCACATGGATCAGGACATCTTCCTCCCAGTCCTCTGTCCTAAGCCCCATTCCTCCAATGAGGAACGACGCCTGCACATGCTAGATGTACGTAGAGTGCTGGCTTTTTACTTAGACCGAACCAAGCCGTTCCGTAAGTCCCCTCAGCTTTTCATTGCTTCGGCCGAGCGCATGAGGGGGTGACCGGTCTCCACCCAGCGGATCTCCCGCTGGATCACCTCGTGCATACACACTTGTTACGATCTGGCAGGGGTTCCCCTGCCTCCTATAGTGAAGGCTCATTCGACGAGAGCTCAGGCCTCGTCCGCTGCCTACGTGGCTCGTGTCCCTATTCAGGACATCTGCAGGGCTGCTACATGGTCCTCTCTCCATACCTTTTCATCGCACTATGCAGTCGTCTCCCAAACGTGGGATGACGCCTGGTTTGGTAGGGCGGTGCTCCACCCGGGTAACCCTTAAACTCCTACCCGCCTTCATCAGGTATAGCTTGGAGTCACCTACTGTGGAATACACATGAGCAATCACTCGAAGAAGAAAGGACAGTTACCTGTTCCGTAACTGGCGTTCTTCGAGATGTGTTGCTCAGGTGTATTCCACATCCCGCCCTCCTTCCCCTCTGTCAGAGTTGTCTGGGAAGAAGGAACTGAGGGTGGGGGGACCACGCAGCCCCCTTTATGGCGCGATATAGAGGCGCCACTCCAGGGGTCGCAGCGGGGCTCCCCCACTACGGGTACTGCTAAGGGAAAAACTTCCGGCACCTGTGCACGTGGCGAGCACGCACACCTACTGTGGAATACACCTGAGCAACACATCTCGAAGAACGCCAGTTACGGAACAGGTAACTGTCCTTTAACCAAACCATACACTTACCTGCCTTCTGTCTCAAGCCACATAAGGACTCTTGAGAAGCAACGTTACACATGCTAGATGTCAGCCGGGCTGTAGCCTTCTACTTGGACAGAACTAAACGGTTTTTCAGGTCACCAAGACTACTTGTTTCTACAGCAGAGCGCTCCATGGGCTCTACAATATTGACCCAGAGACTCTCTAAATGGGTCTCTTCCTGTGTTCAAACTTGCTACCACCTGCATAACAAAGAACCCCCTCAGGCATCAGATCCCACTCAACACGAGCCATGGCGACATCGATTGCATTCTTGAACAATGTCCCCTTAATAGACATTTGTAGGGCTGCAATCTGGACATCGGAGCACACTTTTGCAAAGCATTATGCTATCACCCAAGGCCTGGTCTCCGACTCTATCGTTGGCCTCACTGTGCTCTTATACACTTATACATAACTCCGAACCCCTACCTCTCTTGGTGGGGTACTGCTCTACAGGCACCTAGAGTGGAGCACCCACAGGGACACCACTCGAAGAAGAAGCTGTTACTCACCTTGTGCAGTAATGATGGTTCTTTGAGATGTGTGTCCCTCTGGGTGCTCCACTACCCAGCCTCCTCCCCTTTACTTCGGAGTTCACACAGCTGAGCTATGCAGTGGAGAAGGAACGGAGGGGATGGTCAAGGGTGCACGTACTACAGGAGGCACCAATGGCTGCACGAGATGACTCCTGTGCGCGACCTTCCTTGACCGAGTACTGCTGCGAAAATCTCCGATCTCCAGTGCAGGGACGCACCGACACCTAGAGTGGAGCTCCCACAGGGACATACATCTCGAAGAACCATCGTTACTGCACAAGGTGAGTAACTTTTTCTTTTTCTATTTTTCCCTTCCAGTGCCAACAGATGGAATAGATCGAGAAGTTCAGCATTAGCCTGATGCATTTATTAATGCCTCCTTCACACCTGTATCTCATTTGGGTGTCAACAGTCTGATCCCCTCTGAGTAAAGTACATAATTTCTTTTTTTCTAAAGGAGTCTCTATTCTGAGAAAAGAATTACACCAAAATGTTTTTGCAGAAACTTGATTATAGACAAAGTGCTTAGATCAAATGGACTTATAAAGTGAGCCCTAAAGGATTATTGCTAGGGATATGACTCTTCTGGCTCAAATTCAGAATTGAATGAGCAGGTGCTGAAGTCAGCAGGAATTGTACCTGCTTATTTAGGAATGAATTTGGTCTAACTGTGGTGTCAATATTTTATCCTAGAAACCAGACTTCATGTGAGTAAGTAACATTTATTAACTATATCTAAAGAAACCAAACAGTTTTGAAGATTTTTGGCTTGAAGATTTATAAAATGACTCTTACTTGGAGAGGAAATGTGTGGAGATCAAGTTCTTTAAAGGTATAGTTTTAACAGACCACTCATAGGTGCACAGCCCCAGGGCAAGACCAGGCAGAAATTACTAAGGCCTATGGAACTTTGAAGGCAGCTACACACATCCATACCTTGTGTGGTTCATTCTGCCTCTATTGAAGGTGTTTAGGAACTCCTTCTGCTCCAAAGTAAATTCCTTTTTCATTGATGACCTATCAAGGAAATTCCTTTAGCTGCTGCTTCTGCCATATTCTCTTTCCTCAAGGGGCAAATTAATTTGCTTCAGATTCTTTCAGTTACAAAAGAGATAAAAAGAAGGTGGTTTGTTTTGTGTGGGGCAGATGGTCCCTCATCAATACTTTGCATTCTTGTTCCTTTTGAAAGTGGTGTCTCCAGATCTTTTTCTATGATTCCTCAGTTTTGTTAATTCAACCTGATGAGCACTGATGTTCATCCCACTTCATCCATGCCTCACTGCAGAGTCCTTGGTTGGGTGTTTTGTGATGTATCAGGATGGGATAGTCTCCTGACTTGGAGTTTTCTAGTTAACTTCTAAATTAAACTAGGGATTAATCTACAGGAGTGTAATCATCAGGCCCAATTCACCCTATGCTGTGCCCCTACCTTGTTGGTAGTGGAAAACACTGGTCCTTCAAAATACCAGGTTTGGGGCAGTTTTGTGCTGTTGCTCTGTAGCAGGCTGCAAAGGTATTGATGCAGATCTATAGGCATGGCTTGGGCTACAGGCACTGAGTTTTTGTCCCCAGTGATATCAGTGCAGCTCTGTCAGCAGATGCCAGGAGGGCTCTGGCAGCAAGAATTAAGGCATGATGCTACTCTGCCTCCTACCACCAGTGGAGCTCTTCCCAAGTAATAGAGTCATCTAACAACACCTAGACATAAGAAATATCTGCCTAGGCACCAGTATAGCTCAGACAACAGCATTGTTTGTCACCAGGCCAAAACAACATCAAAGCACCTCAATTGGCAGAATAGGATTTGCACTTGCTACATAATGCAATGCAAGGATAACCGAGTCTAGCACTAGTTCTTTGCTAGAGGCAATTAGATCGAGTTATTATTGCAGCATCTATTCTGTTTTCCTCTCAGTCAAGGTGGATTCCAGTCAGGTGTTACTGCTGTAGACCTGAAGCGCTTAATCTGTGATTCTATGATTCTATGATTTAATCTGGTTGCTATGACAGGTCTCACATTAGCCTATCCTACAACTAAGGCAAGGATACACGGGGACAAAGCTGATGCCAGTCTGAAATTTTAAGTGTGGGCAGTCCCTCTTACTCCTTACTTCCGTGCATAGACAAGGTTGTGTTGTGTGGCAGAAGCCAGTTAAATTCATGGTAAGAACTGGGATTGTGCCACCCAGCTGGGATCATATTGATGCACTGAAAAAGAATAATTGAACACTGGTGAACACACAACACCACAGTTGTCTTGGCAAAAAGAGTGGGAGTTCCAACAGTGATAGTGTTGGTATAGTGATGTAGTGACTTAGCAAGTGAAAGAGTAATGCAGCATCTTTCCCTCAAAAAACTCGTGTGTGTGTGTGTGTGTGTGTGTGTGTGTGTGTGTGTGTGTGTGTAAAAGACATATTTTTCAGCATTCTGAAATATTTTTCAATAAATTCTTAATTTAATCTGGAAATATTGACTTCTCTAGCTGCTTCTGCTTCCATTTAGTGTGATGTACATTGTGATACTTGATTATAATCTCAGCTATGTGAGTGTAGCTCATCACTGCATGTTGTGAAAAATCTGCTACTATGGATTTTTGAAGACAGTCAAACACACATTGTTGGATATCTTAAAGACAGGTTATGAGCCTTATTGTGTGGATTTATAGGTTGATGTTTTATAGATATGAACAAATTAATTTGAAATCCAATCAATAGTCAGTCGTGCAAGAAATACGTCTCTATTCTTCTCTTCACAGTTTATATTCTCCACCAGTCTCTTATTCACAGCATGGTCTCTGATATTTAAAACTAGAGTAAATTTCCTGTCTTAAAAGAATGGATACTTGGTTCCTTGTTTAATAAACCAAGCTTTCCCTAGATTTCTGGGACATACCTGCAAAGAATGGATATACTGATCAGTGGACCAAAATCTTAATTATATGAAAGACTCAAGGTAGAGAGAGGGAAAAATACCTTGAGACAGTATCATCTCGATATGAAGGATTTTTGCTTGGCAGTTCAGATTCGGATATAACATGTTATTTCTCTAGTTGCAGATGTCATCCATATGTGTGCAACAGGGCTAAATATTTGCAAATGTGTTTGTGCAAAATAACCCTACCATGTGTCAGTGCAATATTTAAATACTTTTTGTGGTGAGCTTAAAGTACAGATGCAAGTATAATTGTTTCCTTGCATCTGTGAATGATCTCAAGCTAAATTTTCCTGATGTCGTCTTCTTACCCTGCAAGGTTTTTCATAAATCAGAGTAAATAGTGAGTATTCCTGAAATCTAAATTAGAGTTGGAACTTTCAGATCAGTTAGAAACTAGATGACCTCCTGAGGTCTCTTCCAACTCTAATCTTCTATAGTTCTATGATTCTGTGATAATTATTTAAACAAATGTCAAATAAAGGGCTACACTAATTCTTTCCATGAAAAATATGCTGTGAATCATTTCTGTGAGACTCTGGAATTATTATTTTTTTTACCAACAAATATACTATGGCCTTGGGTTATTTAGCTTCTCCTTTCCACTGCTTTGCTGCATAGCACACAGTCTTGGTTTTTGAGTTCCCACTAAAGGATCAAGGAAATTTAGTACAACAGTGCTAGACACTCTGAGCTGGCAGGGTGAAAATGGGGCCATAGCCCGCTTCCCAGCAGCCAGCATGAGGAAGGAGCATATATACTGCATCCTGTTAAAGAATGTAGCAGCTTCTGCTGCTGTATTTGGTCCCCTTATGTTTTCAGATGCATTGTCTACTCAGCCACAATACTTCTAGGAGTTGCCACTAAGGGCAGTCAGCTTCACCTCCCAAACACATCCTCTATTGCCAGCGTTGGCCTGAAGCCACAGTCTTAACTATTTTTCCTTCTAAAATGGAAGCCTGAAATGGAAATATTTCCATTCTGAACTTTTTCCTCAATTGCACATGCACTTAGGTGTTTTCTTATAGGACTTCTCATGATTACTGAGCTTCTGGTTATGGTGTGTGTAGGCATTTGGGGTTTTTAAGTATTCAGATATGGGTTTGGTGTGGCACAGGAAGGGGAAAAGACTATCCTTTTGTTACCCAGGGTCTTCTGAACTCAGAGCAGTGGTAATTTAACTGTTTCTCACATAAGAACATAAGAGAGGCCGTACCGGGTCAGACCAAAGGTCCATCTAGCCCAGTATCCTGTCTACCGACAGTGGCCAATGCCAGATGCCCCAGAGGGAGTGAACCTAACAGGCAATGATCAAGTGATCTCTCTCCTGCCATCCATCTCCACCCTCTGACAGACAGAGGCTAGGGACACCATTCCTTACCCGTCCTGTCTAATAGCCATTAATGGACTTAACCACCATGAATTTATCCAGTTCTCTTTTAAACTCTGTTATAGTCCTAGCCTTCACAACCTCCTCAGGTAAGGAGTTCCACAAGTTGACTGTGCGCTGCGTGAAGAAGAACTTCCTTTTATTTGTTTTAAACCTGCTGCCTATTAATTTCATTTGATGACCCCTAGTTCTTGTATTATGGGAATAAGTAAATAACTTTTCCTTATCCACTTTCTCCACATCACTCATGATTTTATATACCTCTATCATATCCCCCCTTAGTCTCCTCTTTTCCAAGCTGAAGAGTCCTAGCCTCTTTAATCTCTCCTCATATGGGACCCGTTCCAAACCCTTAATCATTTTAGTTGCCCTTTTCTAAACCTTTTCTAGTGCTAGTATATCTTTTTTGAGATGAGGAGACCACATCTGTACGCAGTATTCGAGATGAGGGCGTACCATCGATTTATATAAGGGCAATAATATATTCTCAGTCTTATTCTCTATCCCCTTTTTAATGATTCCTAACATACTGTTTGCTTTTTTGACCGCCTCTGCACACTGCGTGGACATTTTCAGAGAACTATCCACGATGACTCCAAGATCTTTTTCCTGACTTGTTGTAGCTAAATTAGCCCCCATCATATTGTATGTATAGTTGGGGTTATTTTTTCCAATGTGCATTACTTTACATTTATCCACATTAAATTTCATTTGCCATTTTGTTGCCCAATCACTTAGTTTTGTGAGATCTTTTTGAAGTTCTTCACAGTCTGCTCTGGACTTAACTATCTTTAGCAGTTTAGTATCATCTGCAAACTTTGCCACCTCACTGTTTACCCCTTTCTCCAGATCATTTATGAATAAGTTGAATAGGATCGGTCCGAGGACTGACCCTTGGGGAACACCACTAGTTACCCCTCTCCATTCTGAGAATTTACCATTAATTCCTACCCTTTGTTCCCTGTCTTTTAACCAGTTCTCAGTCCATGAAAGGACCTTCCCTTTTATCACATGGCAGCTTAATTTACATAAGAGCCTTTGGTGAGGGACCTTGTCAAAGGCTTTCTGGAAATCTAAGTACACTATGTCCACTGGATCCCCCTTGTCCACATGTTTGTTGACCCCTTCAAAGAATTCTAATAGATTAGTAAGACACGATTTCCCTTTACAGAAACCATGTTGACTATTGCTCAACAGTTTGTTTTTCTATGTGTCAGACAATTTTATTCTTAACTATTGTTTCGACTAATTTGCCCGGTACAGATGTTAGACTTACCGGTCTGTAATTGCCGGGATCACCTCTAGAGCCCTTTTTAAATATTGGCGTTACATTAGCTAACTTCCAGTCATTGGGTACAGAAGCCGATTTAAAGGATAGGTTACAAACCTTAGTTAACAGTTCCGCAACTTCACATTTGAGTTCCTTCAGAACTCTTGGGTGAATGCCATCTGGTCCCGGTGACTTGTTAATGTTAAGTTTATCAATTAATTCCAAAACCTCCTCTCGTGACACTTCAATCCGTGACAGTTCCTCAGATTTGTCACCTACAAAAGCCAGCTCAGGTTTGGGAATCTCCCTAACATCCTCAGCCATGAAGACTGAAGCAAAGAATCCATTTAGTTTCTCCGCAATGACTTTATCGTCTTTAAGCGCTCCTTTTGTATCTCGATCATCAAGGGGCCCCACTGGTTGTTTAGCAGGCTTCCTGCTTCTGATGTAGGCAGGCAGTGTCAAGAATAAATCAACAGGGACATAGCTCCTCCATCAGATAAATGATTGATACAAAAGAGAGTGCTTTTACCTAAAATTATTCAAGAGCACACACATATATACTATCACAATCGGTTCAGAGCTCCCCAAACATTATAGTTACCTAAAGTCTGATATGGTTTCAAGTGATCAACAGCTGGGCTTTTGGGGCAGTGGCGGCTCCAGGCACCAGCGCAGCAAGCGCCTGCCTGGGGCGGCAAGCCGCGGGGGGCAGCAGTCAGGCTGCCTTCGGCAGCATGCCTGCAGGAGGTCTGCCGGTCCTGCGGTTTCAGCGGCAATTCGGCGGCGGGTACGCCGAAAACGTGGGACCGGCAGACCTCCCACAGGCATGCCACTGAAGGCTGCCTGACTGCTGTGCTTGGGGCGGCAAAATACACATGCGTCTGACGAAGTGGGCATTCACCCACGAAAGCTTATGCTCCTATACATCTGTTAGTCTTAAAGGTGCCACAGGAGACTCTGCTGCTTTTTACAGATCCAGACTAACACGGCTACCCCTCTGATACATAAAATACATAGTCGCCCCTGTTTTGGGGACCCTCTTTTGTCCAGCTACTGGGGAGTTTAGGTGTCAGCTCCTTGTCCGAAGAAAATCTCCCTTGGACTGCTCCAAAATGTGTTCTTTTGCTTAATCTTTTATAGATAACTTTAAAAAAGCACATAACTCATAGTGACTCCTAATGGGTCACTGATTCTCCTAATTTCAGCAAATTACTCCTCGCTTCTCAAAGTATTTCTAGTTATAACAACAATAAAATTTATATGTGGGGGGCACTTAAAACCAAGGTCTACTTTCCAAACGTTCCTTTCATTCTCATGGTACATTAACTCTGTCCCATCCTCCCATTCTGATTAGCAAAGCTGCAATCATGCAGCTGTTTGGCCTTGCCTCTCAGAGCCCTAATGATCATTCCTGGTGAGGTGGTATTTGGTTTTCAGATAGCAGTGGCTAGACACACAAAATGGCTGACTGCAGTAATGTCAAGTGTAATTCTCCCATAACACTTTCACATATTTAAAAAAAAAAAAAAATACAGGGTGAAGAGATGCACCAATAACCTTAACTTCACCCTAGAATTTCAACTGTAGGTGAGTTTGTAATGTAAATGACAGAGAGTGTGGTCTCATTGAGCTGGCATGGTGCAAATAAGGAAAAGGTAGTGTTGTCTAAAATGCATTAAGATTCCATTCACAGCTACTGGAAATCCAACACAGAGCAGTTCACACCTCATCTATTTGAGACACTCAGTTTATGCTAAGCAAAGGTATAATGCAAGATGACAGTTATTAGCTCAGCTATGCATTAAGATAATAAGTAAAAGAACGGGGGGGTGGGGGATTTGTACAGTGCTGTGCACAAATCCCTATTTTGGGGAAAGTATCATCAGAAAATTTTCATCTCTGTGTGTGTCTGATTATCTCTAACACTACAGTGTAAGAATATTATTGAAAACAAAATATGGAGGTAATTAAAAGAATTGTACATTTATTGGAGTCCCATTGGGTTTAATAAACCAATAAATATGTTTTTAAAATAGACTGTATGGGTTAAGAACAAGATGCATTGTTGTGGCAGGGCTCATGTGTCTGGCACAAGAGTAGATTTGGAATTATTCTGCATATATCCACCTGACTTCAGAGTACAATATGAAACCCTGATGTTACTCCATTGTCCGTGGCATATACAAAGAGAGTAGAATAAGTCAGGAGTGATGAATATTTTGAGTTTGGAATATGAAAGATATGCATTGTGTGCCAGACATGTAAAGGAAAAAATATTACACGATAACTGGAGAGCTGGACTGCTAAGAGAATTTAGATATATTTTTGTGTTGAGCTTACTTCTTATATCCTTAACCAAAGAACTTGTTCTACACAAGGAATGAAAAGGCAAAATGACCATGGACATCTATTAGACAATCATGATCGGTGGAGAGTGAGAGTGACATTTCCTGAGCAGTCCTTAAAGTAGTCTAAGGTGGGGGATGCTGTGTTCATGGGGAATTCTAACTGTCCAGATTAAGTAACAACTTTATGATGTACAAAGTAAAGATTCCTACAGAAACATTCCTAGATCCTCTTCCCACTGATAGGAACAGCTAATTAGAGCTGGCTAGAAAACAGAATTTCCCTCCTGCAAAAAATTTCAATTTTTGAAAAAAAATTCCTCTGGAATCGAAATGAAAACTCAAAAATTTGAAACTTTTATGGAAGGAAAACTCTCAAAAAATTCCATTTTGGAGAATAAAAATGGAATCTTTCAGTTTGCTGCCTAGTTCCTTAGGGACACCACAGAGCCTCAGTGCAGGGCTGCTCTGGAAGCCTGACTGGCAGGCAGCTGGGGAATCAGGCGGGTAGGGTGATCAGATGCCCTAATTGTATAGGGACAGTCCTGATATTTGGGACTTTGTCTTATATAGGTGCCTGTTACCACACTACATCCTGTCCTGATTTTTCACACTTGCTATAAGGTCACCCTACAGGCAGGTAGGCTGAAGTTTCCATTGAAATCTGTGGCAGAATTGACACTTTCCACTGAACACATTGATTTTCATTGAATCAGCATTTTCCAATGGAAAACTGTCCCATTGGAAAACTTGAGCAGCTCTAAGACGGAGGGAGACTCAAAGTGAGAGATCTTTGCTAGGGATATTTGAATTCAGCATAGTAAGGAATGGGTTCACTTATTGCGGCAATACAAAAGGAGCATTAAATTTCAGGAAAGCAAATTCTAAGGCATTCAGACAATGGCTGGGTAAAATTCCTCAGAAAAATAAGAAACTGCCAGTATGGTTTCATAAGGAACTGTTCAAATATCTAATATTTAAAGGAAAAAAGGGGGGAAATGGAAACACTTCACTAGAAACAATCACACTGTTTGTATTGTGGCACAGCAGTAGCTGCACCATAGTTAAAGTTGTGTTAGAGTCCAGTTTTAACAGGCGCTGTAAACTTTGTTTTATAAAAAATATTTTTAAAATGGCAAAAAAAAAAATACAGATAGTGCTCAAAGTTTATATTCTGTGATGGTTTGATAGAAAACAAATTGATACAGTGAATAATAAGAGTTTAAAAATCACCCCTTTCGGCATTTCTCTTTTCTTTTGTATCCCTTTTGCGTGACATCTAAAACTCTAGGACTGTCTTTTGTCCACATTTTTGTTCCTCATGTACTGATTTCTAGAATATCAGTTATATCAGTAATATTTGTCTATAGAGCAGTTTATAATTTCATTATCGCCTACAACACTAAATAAATAAATTCATATTGCCTACAACATTATTGATAACCAAGGATCCTAGAAATCTGTTTGCCATGGAAAAACTCAGAATTTGCTTTTTTACAAAGAATCTTTAGTTTTTACATTTTGTGAAAAAATAAAAGCATATTAACTACATTTTACTGACAGTACTACTGTCACTTATTCAATCCGTACAACCTCCCACTCTTGTGGTTGATTTTTAAATGTGCTTTAAATTTACACTGGAACCCCATTTCTCCCCTCTAATTGGGGTCTGGGCCAGATTGGATAATCAGAAGTTCAGATAATCAGGAGAACTGGCAAAGAGCTTTCTATCCCTTATTTTAAGATGGGGGGAGGGGGCTGACAACCCAAGCCCCAGCCACCCAGGGCTGACCACCTGAGCCCCACAAGTGTCAGCCCTAGGCCACTGGTGGTTCCTTTAATACGGAGAGCTGGATAATGAAGGCTTGGATAAACTAGTTTCTACTATATAACAATAAAGCATTGTGTTCAACTGATATATCTGTATTTTGTGGCTAGGGAAACTAAGGGTACGTCTTCACTACCCGCCGTATCGGCGGGTAGCAATCGATTTATCCGGGATCGATATATCGCGTCTCATTAAGATGCGATATATCGATCCCCAAACGCGCTCACCGTTGACTCCGGAACTCCACCAGAGCGAGTGGCGGTAGCGTAGTCGACGGGGGAGCCGCAGCCATCGATCCCGCGCCGTCTGGACCCCAGGTAATTTGATCCAAAATACTTCGACTTCAGCTACACTATTCACGTAGCTGAAGTTGCGTATCTTGGATCGATCCCCCCCGCAGTGTAGACCAGCCCTAAAGTTCAGCATTTCATTTTATCATGGAAAAATGTGGAGAGTTTTGTTTTTATTGGAGAATTTTGGTTTTTTATTCACAGAAAACTGGGATCCCGGTTGATAATACCCTTAGTTGCTCCATAAGGCTTTCACTTCTATCTCCAATAAATACCAAAACCAATATATACCCCCAGCTTCTTCAAATTTGCTTTCTAGTGCAAAACCTTAATAGTGACCTCAGCAGTATTAAGAAAGAATAACTTCCCAAATGCATGGAATGTGTGACAATCAAATTTTATCTCTATTGTTGTAATCAATATAAAAGCAGAAGATGTTACAATTTGATGGAGTTAGAGGTATTACTTTTTGGGTATCTGTTGGAGGTGGAAGTGAAAGCCTTATGGAGTGATGTGGGTGTATTATCCATAGTATTGGAGGTAATATGAAGGTGCAGAGGAATGCACATGTCTTTTCACATATTTCCATTCCTTTAGGATTTTGGGGTAGATGGAATGTATCCTGCTGCAGCATTAACTGCCACTAAACATAGTTTTTGTTTACTAATTGTTTTAAATACCTGAACCGAGTAGTATATCAGCATGTGTGCAGCAAGGCATGTAGGTATCATTGGGTTACTGCACATCCTAGCCTGCAGTTTTTATTTCTATGGAAATTTAGGCTTTCACACCCACACGCAGGCACATATACATCCCACTCATGGATTCTTGAAATGTTCAAACTTTAATTGGGGGACAAAATGTAACACTACATTGGAGTAATTTGTTCTGAATTCTGTAAGAGAGAAGTAGTATTTTCTTTATTATCCATATCCAATGTGACAGTAACACACAATGCCCCATTTTATTGTGAGCAAATCAGCATTCATGCAGCACCATGCAGCCGTCATAGAGCCATCAAAGTACTCCATGATTTTGGTTCCTTTTGGCCCCATCTTCTTGTGAGACAAAAGGTGAGAATTACAAATGTAAAGAAGCTCACTGTTTAGCCGTTCAGACTACCAAATTTAGTAAGCTTTAGTGCCCTTGTGGTATAACTAGGCTTAATTTATAAAATCTTTTCTTTTTTTAAAATGCAGAAATTACAGGTGAGCCATTTCTAATATGCCTTGTCCCTATCCTTATACGCTCTGTCCATTGTCAGCACTCAGTTAATCTCATTTGCTAGTTATTGTTGCTGAAGGAGTGTTTGAGGCAGACCTCAAATAGCAACAAATGAAAGGTGTTTTTTTTTTTAATGGGGGGGGAGGGGTTGTAATAATGGCTATAAAACTGTAGATTCGATGCTGTGAATACAGAATGTAATTTTGAGGTGGTGTTGTTTTGCCCATCAGATGACATGAGCTTGGGGAGTTGTCCTGGACAGGAGTTAAGGGCAGCTCTGTTGTCACCATAAAAATGAACTATGGCTTCAAATACTGAGGTGATGGGGGCAGTATAAGTATTTAAAGTTGATTTAAATTCCAGAAAATAAAATCCCACTGAATTCTTTATTGTTTGGTGTCTAGTTATGGCCTAGCTCAAATCAGTGTGAGTTCTAGTTTGCAGTGATTTGGGATATTAAGCACATTCACGTTTTAGTAGATTCAACTACTATTCTTAAACAGCATGAGAAATTCCAGGGTTTACTGCAGACTGGTAGATACTGTGTGCAAATAGTGCAACGTATCTATATAAACCTTTTTTTGGAATGCAACAAATCTGAGTATGTCAAATACATAAAATATTTAAATTGGGATTTTTCAAGGAGCCTAAGGGAGTTAGGTGCCAAAAGCCCATTAAAATTCAATGCAAGTTTGACAACTAACTCCTTAGCTGCTTTGAAAATTTCAGCCTCATTTATACTTGTGTATACAGACCACTATATCTGTGTATATATAGATGAGAGAGATTTGTATTAATCTTCAAGACTTCATTGACTTGATTGGAAAGCAGACCAGAGGAAGTCCAAACAAAATATTCTATCGTGGAGTTGTAGTGGTTTTTTATAGTTTGTGTGCAGTTTTTTATCTGACTCCTTGACTGGTGCATTCCTACTAAGGATAAACTTATGTGCTCTTCTCCTTGTAACAGTCTGTAATGAAACAAGCTGTTCCCAATTTCAGTGTTTCATGTTGTGGCAAAGGCAGAACTCTTTTTTTCTTTTAAAGATCAACTTTGCTAAAAAGTTTGATATTTGGAAGAATTATTTGATCTAGCAGTTTAACAAATGTAGATGTCTTTAAATGCTCCTTTAAATAAATTAATCTGCATGACTTAATACTGGAGCATGTGATAAGGAAAGTCCAGAAGTTATTGACATTACATCATAGTTTTCAAATCAAAGCTTTAAATAGACAGTTTCCCTGTTTCTGAATAGAATCTACTCCTGAAAACTAGAAGTTTGTTTTTTTTATTTGAGACAGCTTTTGAATTAGATTTGTACCAAGTGGTTCACCAAAGATTCATTTTCTCAACTCGCATTTTCACAATTCTTGTGATGAAATTATAAGTCTCACAATATTTGATGTTTACTTAAAGCCCCAGCTCCTAAGGGCATATGATTAGGAGATATCACTTTTATTTGAGAGGGGAGAAAAAAAGCTAGGTTTTTAGCCCCTGTGCTTGGGAAGGCTGAAAATGTGAACCCCACAAGGCTCAAATAAGACTACAAATAAACAGGGCCCAAAATGCATTATGTTTAAAATTCCTTGAGTTTGGCAATGCTGCAGCTGTCCAACTTGAGATAAAAAGTGAGCCTTGGAACGTGGCAGTATTGATGTATATGGAGATTTGGCAGTTATCCAAGAGCAGGGGGCACAAGGGGAGTGATTTAGTTGGGACTATTCAACTGCTTAAAGTCAAGAACATATGCGGTGAGGGTGAAATCTTGGCCCCATTAAAGTCAATAGGAGTTTTGCCATTGACTTCATGGGGCTAGGATTTCACACAAAGTATTCACAGAATTGGAGCCTAGTTGAGCACAGAACATTTTATTACTTCCTCCCCCATCTTACCACCCCCCACACTGCCTAGCTGGAAGCAAGTTTGTGATTGGGAGTTGAGGGGGAGGGCGAGACAAATGTTCATATTTTCAAACTAACTTTTCCTTGGAATTCTCCCTCAAAGGAATCCTATTGGACCAAGCTGTTCTTCCAGCTAGGAATTGTAAAATGCTCCTGTCGGTGCAGGTTGATCAATGATACAAGGTTCACACACTCTGCAGCTCTTTCAGTCCATGACTTCTGGAACGTGAGGAACCAGCCAGTAGGATCTAAACTGTTTCCCTATAGGACCATGCATCACACTGCCAATAGACCCTGAAGGGCCTGTTTCATTCTAAAGCAAATATTGCTAGTAAAAGTCAAAATGAAAAGAACGGTATTATTGGTAACCGCTGTTTCCTTCAGAATTAATTTAAAATTTATGTTCAGATTTTATGCCTTCCACTCTGCATCCTGTTGCTATTTACTCATCACAGCTGCCAGGTTCTTACAAGGATGAATGCAGATTAATAGCTGACGGACAACCAAATCTCTTGGAGAACCATTTGTATGATTGTATGCTGAAAAATAAAGTGGATTTTTAGATGATATTTTCCAATATTTTCATTGGATGTTTGGTCTCATCCTTTTTTGTTGTTTAATCTTTATATTACTATAGTGTCTTGAAGACCTAGATGTATTAAAGACACCATTGAGCTAGGCACTTAAAACACATGTTTACACAGCTCCTGTCCCAAAGTCTTTAAAGTCCAAGACAAATAACATGAGAAGGGTGGGAGGAATGGGATTTAACCAAATATATACATCTTATTTATCTCAACATTTTAAATTGATATAAATTGCCAACTGGTGCCATTTGACCATCATCAAGTCATCATTAATTGGCTGATTCTTCTTCGAGTAGTGTCCCTATGGTTGCTCCACTGTAGATGCGCTTGCATCCCTGCGCTACTGATCAGAGAACTTTGGTAGCAGTGTCCGTGCAGTCCGCATATGCTCTATCTCCCCCTTGTGCTCTGCCATGAGCTAACCAGCATGCGCGGGCAACCCCCCCTCGGTTCCTTCTCAACTGGCCATGGCTAGAGACTGAGTTATTCACTGTGAGTTCATCAGATCATTAACTCTATTGTTCAAACTTAATTAATTACTAATCTTTCTTTCTTTGTTAGGTTAGAGTTTGTTTTTTAAGGAAAATAAACAAAGGAAACAAACCTTTATCTACTTATTCCCCCTTTCTCCAGGGACTACCCCCAGGGTAAGAGGTGCCCCTCCTGTAAAGAGGCCATCCCTGTAATGGATGGACATTCCTCTTGTGTCCGATGCCTCATGGAAAAGCACATTCCCCAGAAACGTGGTTTTTGTCAGCAGCTAAAGTTGCAATCTCGACAAGACAGAGAGCTCAGACTAAAACTCCTTCTACTGGAGGCAGCTCTCCAACCTCCTTCACACCTGCAACAAGATTCACCCAGAAGACAGGAATCTTCACCAGTCCTCTACATCTAAAGGTGTGGAATCTAAAGCCATGAGACATTCACATAGGGCTTCAAAAATGAGAGCTGAGAGTCCCCAGCGCGAGCCCCAAACCAGCTGGAAAAGATCCCCGGCATGTTTGGTATCATCAGTACTGATGGCATCGAAACCATCCAAACACAGTACCCAGAGGTGACACGGTACTGTCCCAATGGAACACTGTGATACACCTAAAGACCTGATGGGCACAGGCACCGAAGCAACAGTATCAACTGGGAGAGATAAGGATAAAGACTATGCTTTGGGGAAGGCTCACTCGCTACGGGAAACAGCTTCGATAATATCAACAGTACACCAAACAATGTCGGAGCATTTAGCCTGGCCTACATCACCAACCCCATTGGTATCGTCATCTTGGCACCAGCAGCCACAACTGGTACTGACTTCCACCTGGCGCCACAGGAGTTCAGATACTTGAAAGACCTCGCAGTATCTGATGTACGTGAGTCTCCCCTATTTGGTACCAGGGCTCCGGTATTGACTTTACCTCAAGCTTGAGAGTCTCCACCAGCACAGTGCCATGCACCTCCATTCTCCAGTGGAGAGTTGAATAGTGAGCATGAGGCGTTTGTCTCCCATCACTCCTTCCATGCACCGTATAGTGCCCATTACCACTGTCACTGCCATACTGTCCACCGGGCCCTCAGCCATCCTGATATGGACAACCAGAGTACCAGCCAGCAGGACCCTTCCCGCCATCCCAGTGACCTTACTGGGACCCATGGGAGGCGTATAAACATTGTGCCTCCGGAACATCTAGCATGGTCTGCCATGAATCAACAATGTGCCCTTCATCAGCCTCTGCATCCAGAGCCTCTGAACCTTCTGAAGAGGTGAGGGAGGAACAGGAGGCCTACCTTGACAAAAAAGGTCACACCACTGACCAACATCTTGTCCTCCTTACCATATGACTTTAAACTCTTTCAAGACCTAGCGAAGAGAGTGGCGCAGACTCTCTTCAATTATCCCTAGAGGAGGTAAAAGAACCACACCATAAGCTGATAGACATTTTGCAGTCCTTTTCTTCATCCAGAGTAGTCTTCTCCATCAACAAGGCTCTCCTTGATCCAGCCAAGCTTATATGGAAGACCCCTGCATCAGTCGCGCCAACCTGTAAGCAAGCCAATAAGAAATACTGCATCCCAGCCAAGAACACACAATTTTGTTTCTCCCATCCACCCCCTAATTTCATCATTTGGGGATGTGGTGAACTCCAGCAGTGGTCAATACCAGGTGAAGTCCACCCTATGTGATAGGGATTGGAAACTCCTCAATCTTTTTGGAAGAAAGGCTTATTCTTCTACCACACTACAATGCTGCATCATGAATTACCAAGCACTAACAGCAAAATATAACTACTTCAATTACTCCAGACTCAATTTATTTATCGACCAGCTTCCAGAATCACACAGAGATCAGTTTAAGGCTATTATCAATGAAAGACAACCGGCGGTCAAGACAGCACTTCAGTCAGTGTTCAACACAGCTGATACTACAGCACGATCCATTTCCACAGGAATTGTGATGCGATAAGCCTCTTGACTACATTTATCTGGCTTCCCCAATGAAGTACAGACAACCATGGAGGACCTTCCCTTCGAAGGCACCAAATTGTTCACAGAAAAGATGGATGCATCCCTCCACACACTGACCCTTCAGTCATTAGGGATTTATACACCTGGACAGAAGAGAAAATACAGTTGTCAGCCCTCACTTGAATTGTGCACAGCACATGATCAAACTCAACGCTTTTATGAGCCACAAAGGAAAAAGTCCAGATTCTCAGAGTGCAAACCATCGGGCCCACAGCCTTCCTCTTCCCAATCATCCACTTCAAAACATCCATTTTGATGGATTGGTCGGGGTGCGGACAGACCACTTCCTCTAACGCCATCTGACACTAATAAACCTTTCGCATCCCTTTGGATGCCATCTTGCTCTGTTCCACAGCACCTGGGAATGGATAACATCCAACAAATGGGTGCTAGAAAACATCCACAGTGGGTATTCTATTCATTTCACCTTCCTCTTCCCCCCCCCCCCCCCCCCCCCCCCCCCCCCCCCCCCCAACATCCTCCCCTGTCCCTCTTCAGGTATCCTTCTCACAAGAGTCTCTTGCGACAAGACATAGATCACCTCTGAGTAGGAGCCATAAAACCAGTATCTCAACAAGTACGAGGCAAAGGTTTTTACTCTCATTACTTCCCAATACCCAAGAAAAAGGGGGGATTGGAGACCCATACTGAACACCTCAGAGCACTCAACAAGTTCATCAAGGCTCAAAAATTCAAGATGGTTACTCTAGCAGCGATTATTCGAGCTTTGGAACAGGGAGACTGGCTTTCAACCCTCTACCTTCAGGATGCTTATTTCCATGTTTCAATCTTAGCATCCCACAGATGGTTCCTCAGATTTACCCTAGAGGACACTACCATTACCAGTACAGAGACTGCCCCTTCGGGCTATCATCAGCTCCCAGAGTATTCGTCAAGGTCCCCTCCATAGTGGCAGCTCATCTTTGTTCTCAGGCGATCATGATCAACCCCTGTCTAGACAACTGCCTCCTCAGGGCTCATTCCTTCGATGAAGCTCTGTGGGTTACCCACAGGACTATGGACTTATTCAGAAGCCTGGGCCTACAAATCAACATCCAAAAATCGATTCTCTCCAAGCGAGAGCACTCCTTCCACAATACAGATTCCTCAGTTTGTCCATGCTTATGGAGACAGTGCAAACAAGCCCTCATATATGAGCCAGACACTGCCTTCCAACCAGGGGTGAAACTTAAGGGACTTACCGGTACGCAGGGCAGTCAGGGTCCTGGGGCTCTGGTGGCGATTTAAAAGTCCTGGGACCGCTAGCGTGGTAGTGTTAGTGGCAGCGGCAGCCAGGAGCCCCGGGCCCTTTAAATTGCTACCGGAAACCCGGGGTAGCAGCAGTGGCTGGGAGCCCTGGGGCTCCAGCGGTGATTTAAAGGGCCAGGGGTTCCAGTTGCTGCTGGGAGCCCTGGGCCCTTTTAAATCGCTGGGCCCCAGGTCAGGTGCCCCTCCTCCTACCCTCCTTCCCCCCTCCCCCAAATCAGCGGCCCTGCCGGTACGGTCGGCTGTATACTGGCGGCCACTTTCTTACTGGTACGCCGGACCGGATTACTTTCACCTCTGCTTCCAACTTCTGGAGCACATGGCGGTGGGTACATTTGTGATAGCTCATGCCAAACTACGCATGAGATGTCTCCATTCATTGCTCAGCTTGGTTTACAAACTGAACAGAGACAGCTTAGAGAAACCCATATTGTTACCCACCGAGGTCAAGTAATCCTCCTCACCACCAATACATCCCTCATAGGATGGAGAGAACATCTCAACAAACTCATGACGTAAGGCAAGTAGTCACCCATGGAAATGTGTCTTCATATCTACCTCCTCGAACTCAGAGTAGTCAGGAATGCATGTGCTCACTTCCTTCTGCTGATCAGAGGTACACACACAAGGGACATGACAGACAACATAGTATGCATGTAGTACATAAATCATCGGGGCTGCCAGATTGAATCATAAAACCATAGAATCATAGAATATCAGGGTTGGAAGGGACCTCAGGAGGTCATCTAGTCCAACCCCCTGCTCAAAGCAGGACCAATCCCCAACTAAATCATCCATTGCCCTCCCTTTATACAGAAGCACTAAAACCATGGAACTGGTGCATTTCCCACAACGTTACGATATCAGCGGCTTACCTACCAGTAGTGCAGAACACAACAGTAGACAGTCTCAGCCGCAGGTTCCCATACGACCATGAATGGGAGATGAACTCAGTAGTACTCCATGACACGTTCAGACAGTGGGAGACACCAGCAATAGACTTGTTCATCACTTACCTGAACAAGAAATGCCCATGCTATTGCTCCAAGGCAGGTCTCAGACAGCACTCCTTAGGGGATGCTTTCCTTCTTTCGAGGGATAAGGGCCTTCTATACCTCTTTCCTCCATATCCTCTATTGATTAAAGTCTTGTTAAATATAAAAAGTGAGAGCGCAAATGTTATACTGATTGCTCCCACCTGGCTGAGACAGACATGGTACCGTTACCTGTTACAGCTGGTGATGTGTCTGCTGATCCCTCTTCATCCCACTCCATATCTCCTCTTGCAGAATGAAGGACGCACTCTCCACCCCAACCTGCAGATACTTCGATTCAAGGCCTAGCTTATTCATGGTTCCAGCACATAGAAAGATCCTGCTCTCAGGAGATGCAGGAAGTGTTATTACACACTAGGAAATCAGCTACCCATCATACTTGCCTGCAAAAGTGGACCAGGTTTCAGGTTTGGTGTAATCCCAAGAAAATTTCCCCAACATCTGCTACTCTCCCAATGGTCCTAGAGTATATACTGATTCTCAAGAAATCAGGATTACCTCTTAGTTCACTCAAAATTCACCTGGAGGCCATAGCAGTCTCCCATCAATAAATAGAGAGATACTCAGTGTTCTTGCACCCAATTACAAAGCGATTCCTTAAGAATATAGTAACCCTTTTCCCCCAACCCAGACACCCACCCCATCTTGGGACCTAAATTTAGTACTAAAGAGCCTGACTTGGCCACCCTCTGAGCCTATGGCCACTTGTTCACTCGCATACCAGTCTTTGAAGACAGCATTCCTGGTGGCAATCAGCCTGGTGAGGAGACTAGGGGAGATAGCAGCACTAATGACACACCCCCTTCAGTTTTTTTTCGAGACACGATTACTTTCAGACCACACCCGAAGTTCATCCATCCGCAAGGTGATCTCATCTTTTCACATAAACCAACTTATTTATTTCCCAATGTTTTTCCTTAAGCCTCACCACGATAACAGAGAGGCTGTACTGCACACACTAGTCGTTAGGAGAGCCCTGGTCTTTTACCTGGACAGGACGAAGGCCTTTACGAAATCTCCTAAGCTTTTCCTTTCCATTATGGAAAGGTCTAAAGCAGTGGTTCGCAAACTTGTTCTGCCGCTTGTGCTCTGGGCCGGTTTGTTTACCTGCCACGTCCGCAGATTCGGCCGATCGCGGCTCCCAGTGGCCGCGGTTCGCTGCTCCAGGCCGATGGGAGCTGCTGGAAGCGGTGCGGGCTGAGGGACATACTGGCCGCCGCTTCCAGCAGCTCCCATTGGCCTGGAGCAGCGAACTGTGGCCATTGGGAGCCACGATCGGCTGAACCTGCAGACGTGGCAGGTAAATAAACCGGCCCGGCCCGCCAGGGGCTTTCCCCGCACAAGTGGCGGAACAAGTTTGGGAACCGCTGGTCTAAAGGCGCAGCGATAACGGCCCAGAGACTCTCCAAATGGGTCTCAAACTGTATCAAACACTGCTGTCAGGTTCACAATATAGTACCTCCATCTGGAATCCGCGGTTTCCTCCTCTATCACCTTCCTAAAGAATGTTCCTATCTCAGAAATCTGCAGGGCAGCAACCTGGGCTTCTGCAAATACCTTTGGAGAACACTACACGATTACTGGGGACTCTGCTTCCAACGCTATCTTCAGCTCTGCTGCAGTGTCATCCATAACAGACTTGACTCCGAAGCCCCAGCCTCCCATTAGGGATACTGCTCAGGAATCACCTGCAGTGGAGCATGCATAGGGATCACTACTTGAAGAAGAAGGGGAAGTTACTCACATTGTGCAGTAGCGATGGTTCTTCGAGATGTGTGTCGCTATGGGTGCTCCACGACCCACATTCCTCTCCTCTACTTCTAGTTCTTGTCAAGGACTCTACAGTAGAGAAGGAACTGAGGGGGGTTTGCCTGCACACGCTGCTTAGCCCCATGGCAGAGCACAAAGCGGGGACAGCATGTGTATGGGCTTGAATGGACACTGCAACCAAAGTTCTCCGATCAGCAGCGCAGGGACGCAAGCGCACCTACAGTGGAGCACCCATAGAGGGACACATCTTGAAGAACCATTGTTACTGTACAAGGTGAGTAACTTCCTCTTTCTTATAAGTGTCATGTTAGAGGTAGGTCTTGAGAGAGGAAGGATGGTCCAATGGTTAGAGCGCTAGCCTAGGACTTGAACCCAAGTCACCCAAGTTCCTGCTCCACCACATACTTCTTGTGACTTTGGGCAAGTCACATAGCTTCTGTGCCTCCGTTCCCTGTCTGTAAAATTGGAATAATAGTACTTTGTTACTTCACAGGGGTGTTGTGACAATAAATAGATTCAAGATTGTCAGGTGCTTGGATACTACAGTAATGGGAGCCATATTAGTACTGCAGATAGATGGACTTGAATAAGGAGAGGGTTGTGGCCTTTCTAATCAGTTCTGGAATGATGTTCCATGTGTCAGGGCAGCATGTTTATCACACAGACATCTGTGTACAAAGTTAACTGTCAGGGTGATAAGGTTGGCATCATGACCAAAATTAGAGGAGGCAACGTTGATTATGTGATAAAAGGAGCAGAGTCATGGAGGACCTTGGAGGTAAGGACGAGAACTTGAACTTCATACAAGGACAGCAACCCAGAAAGCCAGTGGAGGAGTCTATTTTGAATGCAGAGGAGGAGACAATGTGTGGGAGTTAGGAATGCTGAAAAAAAGAGGAGGTTCCAGTAATTAAGATGGGATATGAAGAGTGACTTATGAGAATTTTGGCTGTTGTACATTGTTTATATTTCTGTACATTTTAATTGCTACTCCTGTACCTTGATCCCTCTGTGCCTCACTCCCCATAATATGTTTTGTGAAAATTATCATATTTAACTTGTTACAGTAATTTTATATTCAAAGATGTGGTTATATCTTTCAGACAAGTTTTTGTAGTATTGCTGCCAAGTTCAAGAGCAAATCATGTTGGTTGTTCACTTCTTGTATTTTATAACAAAAACTAAAAATAACCTATAAAGACAAAGGCCTTAAATATATTGAATATCTCCTTTGATAAACATGACTTTTTTGTGTGTTCTGTCTTCTTCTCTGGTAACTAAATATTTTACAGTCTATTCAGTTTGTTACATCCCATGTTATCATGGATATATTTTTGATCTGGTACAGTCAAAACTAACATAGAGACAGCTTGTTCCAAACCAACAGCTCTGACACAGTATTTCAGAACACAATAAAACCACTGTATTGCCTGCAAAGAATGTCTATTAAGAGCTTAGTTATGGTAACAGTCTTTCTCACACTAATAATCTCTGAAACTGAAATGGACAAGGGAATCTAATCATAATACTGAAAAAGCAATAATGCAGGAGCATCAGTTTTGTGCTTATTTTCAAGTACTTTGAGATATTGTGCTGTAGAAGAGGGGGGAGGTTTTTTAGGGGGTTGGGTTTTTTATGTTCTGTTTTTGTTTAAGTTCTCTGGCACATCTAGCTCTTTAAGTTTTAGTTAGAGGCAAAATACCTGGTTTACATGAACTGATTTGTTAGTCTAGTTTGTAGATGATTCGAAGATGACTTGTATTTCAAATCTTACTGCTTTATCTACCTACCCTGAAAAGTTACTCTAAATTGGCGTTTTATGGTTCTGTGTTTGTCTCAATGATTTCCATATCAAACACGCTCAGTTTACAAGTAAAATATTATTTCTCATTGCATACCTGTGAAGTTTGCCTTGGATCTGAGAGTCTGGCTGCATTTTTTCCCCCTATAAAGGTTCTGCAGGCTAAATTAGTCACACCTGTGCAAACTTTAAATTGTGTCTTCAGTGACACCTTTGAAACTCCCTTGAATTCAGTGAATTTGCACAGGAGGAAAGTATAGACTCAGCTCTCACTCTCTTGTGTTATCACTGCAGGGATAAGAGGAGGAAATTAAGCAAAATCTGTTGTCACTGAAGTCAGCAAATCTCTCACACACACGCATAGGAAGCATATCTGTTTTAAACAAGTGCCACTTTTTATGTAGTCACATTTCAGAGTATAACAATCTTTATGCTTGTTTTCTACTTTTTCTACTTTTCTCTTTGTGCTGTTGGAGCCTTTTGAGATCTTTCCACTGTGTTTCCAGTGGAACGTCTTTGGTGCTATAAAGTGCTCCTTTTGGGCATATATGCTATGTCTAAGACACTCAAAGAATGAGATAGGTAGGTGGCTAAACCCTTGAGAATCATTGTAACACCACAGCTTCAGGTTTGTGGTACGCATAGTTTGTATGTCCAATAATAACTTCATGGCACATCTGGTTTCATGTCCTGAGGAAAGCTTCCTATTTTTGTGGTACCTTTTTAGAGAAAATGTTTATATAAGTATCTTATTCTTATTTCTGCAAACTTTGGAATGCAGGGTTTTTTTATAAAACAAAATTAGTTTCTGTGAGTAGCTGCAGGCTATATTACTTTGGTAATTCCTATTGTGTTCTCGTGACATTCCAGAGCATTACTGCTCAGCCTTTCCAAACTAGGATTCTGCATGTCATTGCAGTGAAAATACGTTCTTTTGAATGTGTTATTTTGTTCTTCTTTGTTTTGTTGGGATATACAAAGGTGTAACTGACTCATCCCTGTAAGGCATGTTTTACAGGTTATTTGGGCTCCTGCCTCCGTGCTCCCTCTTCCACACCCTTTAGATTATCCCTTTTCTTTTCACTTTTTGACCTTATTTTTATCATCCTACAGTGATTTTCTTGATAAAATACAGAATAGTTGTGTGATTTGGTAACTGTTCTAAATTTAAAGTAATGTCGGACCTGAGATTATGCAGAACAAGTAGTAGTGATTTGTTCAACATATTGTGAAGTTGTATGCAGTGTAGATCAAACATATTATGAAGTTGTCACTTAATTACATAAGAAAGGAAATGCTCCTAGGTACTGGAGTACTCCTTAGTAGTACCCTATGTTTCTACAGGTACTGAGGCAAAGAGAGCCAACTTCTTTCAATCTGAGGATTTGAGATTTTCTTTCTGTGGAGTGGGTAACTAGGTTCATCATTTCTTTAGACACAATCAAGGTCTCCAAGGAAGAGAGTAATTGAATAACCTTGATGTCTCCCACTGCAAATAGGATGGCTGGGCCAGTTCACTCAATCTTTGACTGGTTTATGAAGGATGTAAATTCAGCACCTATTTAGCACCCCAGTAGCCTATTCATTGAAGAAGCTTACAAACCTTGCACTAAATCACCACTGCCTTTTCCTTGCACCCTGGCTAGAAAAATTTAGTAAAAGAGGCCACTGTTATTGAGGTCAAGACCTAATGTTCATTACATCTGGTCCATAATTCTAAGGCCTAAGGTAAGTAGAGTACCAGCCATAGTTATTAGCTCCCTTCATTGGGAACTACTGATGCTTCATAAACAAATGCCAGTTCAAGCACTGGAAGAAGATTTGACAGTTTGCTGATTCTGATCCTTGGGGAAAATGCGGACTTTAAAAAACTCATTATTTTTCATTTTTACAAAAATAGACTTATTACCATTCCAATATGTTAATGGGGTTTGGTTTAGGCAAAAAACTTTTTTCTGACAGCATGACTTCTATCTGCTTTTTTCCTCTATTCAGCCAACTTACAAAGGGAAAACTTGCCGTGGGGAAACACTTTAAAATTGATTATTGCAACTCTAAAGCAAGGTGCTACCAAAGGAGGCTTTGTAATGGCCTGGTAAATGGTCATTGAACATAACATAAGAACGGCCATACTGGGTGAGACCAAAATTCCATCTAGGTGCACTAAAAATAGTAGTGTGACTGTGGGAGTACAGGTATCGGCAAACGGTGGCTAGCCTATGCTGCTGTTCACCACTGCTAATGCTATTGCAGCTATGCTACTGTTTTGAGCGTGCGAGCTCTGTGAGAGCTAGCACGAGTATGTCTGTTTGAGTTGGAATCACGCCCCAGCTCCAAGTGTAGACATACAGATTATCTCGCCATTTATAACTTTCCCCTCTTGCTGTGTTCCATTGGAATAATGAACCTGTTAACTAATAGAGGAAGTCTTGTGAGTGCATCAGACGGAACTTTTAACAGGAGCTGAAGAGAGATTGACTGACTGACTAATACTCCCGCCATGTTCATAACTAAACATTAACTATCCTTTTGACTTTAGATTCCCCACAATAATTTCTCCACCCACTACACTAATTCTGCAGCAAGGCTGTCTAGGAGTTAGCTACTGTTCCTTGATTCTCTGCCTGTTTCTGTCTCCATGTGCAGGATAGAACAGCCTGCAGGCTGCTCTAAACTTTACCAGCTAGCTATGGTTCCCAAAGTGCCATATGACATCTGGGAACTGCGAGAGTACATTACACTCTAACCACACTCATTGCCTGCCCTTCCCTGCCTCCAGTATGCCCTGAGCAACATAAAGTTAGTGGAGTAGGGCTGAGACTCTCTCACTTTGTCCAGGCACTGACTTCATTCTGACCTACATATGAGTAGTCATTACTCATGCAATAGTCTCACTAGTTTAAATGGGACTATTTTTGTGCAAGTAAGGGTTGTTGGATTGGTCATTAATATATGTCTGACTCATCCTGTCATGTCTTTTACCCCCATAGAATATGGCTATTGTATGAACTAAGCTTTTAGGGTAGTGGGAGATACTACAGAGCCTATTCTTATATCATTATTTCTGCAGGAAAACTATTTTTATTAATCTATTTTTAGAATAAGTCTATGTTCAATAGCAGCTGTGATCATATGATAAAATTACAGTCTGTTCTTATTTGCAGTCTTTTATTTCAGCTTCTTGTGGTGAAATGTGCATCTGTGATCATTAACAAAAATATTTAATATTGAAGGGAAAGTGTATTTTTCCCTAAAATAAATCCTTTTGCATGTCTAGAAAGAAAAAATGGTAGCAGTGGGAAGGAGTGAAGGAAATACTTCATTTACCAAAGTGTAACAGCTCATGAAAAAGTTCATGATAACTTTGATAATGTATGAAAAGTCTAAACTTTTCATTGTTAATTCTGAAACAACTTTGTTTTGAAATAACAAAGATTCTATGCCACTAAGAAGAAAGCTTTTAATGAAAGTACAATTTTAGCCGCAGCACTACAAACAGTTATGCACAGTCTTAATTTTAAGCACAGGAGTAGTCCAGTTGAAGTCAATGGGATTATTCTTGTGAGTAAAATTACATAATTGTGTAAACTGTGTACTTGCTTGTTTGCAGATAAGGGTTTTAATTTTCAGTACCTTGTTTTTTTTGCTATAGCAGTTTTATAAAACTCAAAACGATACCCAACTAGTAGTAGCAACACAAACAGCATTTAGCATTTATAATTTAGTTCATAATAAATTTTAATCTTAAATTACAAAGCACAAACTTTCAAATTAGTTTTACAGAACCTTAACCTGATTTAAATTAATTATATTTTAAATCAAGTTAATTTAATCACCTTGATTTAAATTGCTTCCCCCTGCAGTCATAACTGTGGATGTTCTAATAGCCACATTAAATATCTAATCCTTTTTTGAATCCTATTAAATTCTTGACCCCTGATACTTTAACAGTTAAACAGGCTCGTAATATGCTGTTTAGAAAAGAAAATTGTGTTTTCTTTTATCAGTCTTAAATGTGTTGCTTTTTAATTTCATTAAATATCTTTGTTGTGTTATGAGGGTAAATAAGCTGTGTTAGATGAACATGTGGCTGCTTTTATGTGTCATTAATTTTTAGAAGTTTTTTAGAAGTAATTTTATTATAAGAATTATGTGTCTTATTTTTTTAAAGGAAAACAAAGCCCTCTACACCCAACTACCAACTGCGTTTATCAGGGATGCTAATTTTGCTTTATTCTATAACATGTCACTGCAATAAAGATCCATTTAATATTTGTAGAAGCAAAATAAAATATCAGGAATTGTGAAGACTAGATTTGAGCTTTTCTCCGTGAACAGATAAAAAAGTTGATAGGAATCATTTAAATTGCACTTGGGATCACAATTCCCTTTGCCCAAATCCAGGGTTTTCTGATTCCTTCCCCTGTGCTACTGCTTGGTCTTCTATTAGAAAGCAATGTTTTTTCCCCATATATGCTAATTTAGGTAATACAGTTTAAGGCAGGTGGGGGGGATAATAAGTAAAATCTGGGGTGGAGTGACCTCCCTAGGAGGATCACACATTCCTAGGTGATGAAGTATCTTAGTCTTTTTGAAATCTTACACTGGCTTCAACACCTGTGTAATGAGTTTATAGCCCATGCACAATAAATCGTAATCCTGGCTGTTAGAAAGACAGTCGTGGGTGCCAAAGAGGTCTTTATCCTATTTTATCATACAGCAATTACAGACCCACTTCAGTATGAGCTAGCTTCTGTATCAGATATTCTTACCTTGTCAGCTGTGAAAATATATGTGGGAGTTCATGTTATAAAGAGACAAACCGTACTTTATTAATCTTGAAGATTTTGGACAGAAGCATAGATATCAGAGTTTAATTTTTCCTGTGTTTTATCTGTGTCTTCCAGTTGATAGCTAGGCACTTCCACAATTTTAACCAAGTTAGTGGAGTTCTTACCCCCTCCTGTAACTGGACTTGCTCTCAGTATGGGTGGCCTGTGCTGAGTTGATCGTAAGTGGGTTTCACTTACCGTGGCTGAGCCAGTAGGACATAGGTGGGCAAACCGTCCTGCCCTGCCCCTGAGCTCCCGGCCGGGGAGGCTAGCCCCCGGCCCCTCCCCCGCTGTCTCCCCTCCTCCCCCGCAGCACAGCCTTCCCTACCCAGCCCTCCATCCAGTTTTGCAACCCCAATGTGGCCCTTGGGCCAAAAAGTTTGCCCACCCCTGCAGTAGGAGGTGTGCTGAGCTAATCTCAACTGGGAATCATCTGCCCTAATTGTGAGCATGTCTAATCTCCTGCATAACACAGGCCATAGAATTTCACCTAATAATTCCTGGAAGGAATTTATCCTTCCCTTCTATCTAATTTAACCTCTTAACCTAGTGTCTTTTCCTGTGCAGGTCAGTAACAGAATTGGTACTCCGCAGTGCTGTGTTTGAGTCCTGTGCCGTTTATTTCTCAATACTCTTCCCAAATTACAGATAAAATGTATTTGTTTTATATCTACATAAAATACCAAGTCCGTTTCTGTCTACTGTGTGGATGAGATGATTGAAATAAATGACAAATCAAAGGATCATTTAAACGTTTGGCTCCTAAATCATCTGTATTTCTTGAATATCAATATTTTATGAAGAGGAGATGCTTGGAGGAAATGCTACCGGATTATGGATATATCTTCTTTTCTTGGAATAACTAGAATGACTGAAATGGAACTTCTTAATGCAAGTGACACTACATGCCTCAGGACGAGGAGGTTAACTTTGCATTGTGAAAAATAATTATTTAGTAACTACTAATTATTGCTTTTTTTAATGTGAAAAATATTTTACATGAATTGTTGGTTACTACATAAAACTTTGTCTCTGGGCTAGTCTGCATCAGATTATAGAGATCTTCCTCCTCTAGGTATAAGGTATTATTCATGTCATATTACATTTAATTGGATTTAAAGGCCTGTAAAGATGTCTGAATGCTAGTGCCCAGGGAGACTTACAGTAGAGAGAGAGACGCCTCTTGACAAGGTTCCAGGCTTGTCACAGAGCAGAGAAAGTCACAGATGCATGACTTCCTGCAGGAAGGCTCTAGGTGGGTTGCAGCCCGATGCAAAGGGGAGGCCCCATGTGGAGAGAAAAGTTGGAGAGGAAGTTCACCCAGCATTCACCCTGCAGCAACGGCTCCTGTGTCTGCAGGGCTGGGCCAGGCTCCATGCTCCGCACGTTGTAACAGGGCACACAGGGGCACAGCACTACTCTCTCAAATTTGGCTCTACTGTCCGCTTCCTTCCTCCTATCATGATGGAGGGGCAGCAGAGCCAAACCTGAACAAATGGCACTGTGACCCATATGCCAGTTTGCAATGTCTGGAGCGGGTAGCTGGGCCCATACCTGCAGGACACAAGAGCAACCACTGCCCGTGCCTGGGGTGAGCGCAGAGGAGGCTCACTCTTCAGCCGCTCCTGCCTCGGGGCCTCCTCACCTCACCGGAGTAGATTAGGGTTGCAGTGCTGGCATGTAGGGTGCTGCTGCAGGAGGTCATTTCCCCCTCATTTGGCTGGGCATTTTTTTATCAAATATCCCAGAGCAATCACTAAACCCATGACTTTTACTACATTTACCTGATTGCTCCATGATTTTTTTATTTAAAAAAAAAAAAATCCTATGACAAATCTGCAGCCCTAACAATGCACAAGTCAAGGGCCTATGAAGGAGCTTAATAAATTAGCAAGTGAATAACAAGTTCTTCAGAGAATAATTAGAAATGACTGCATCAGTTATCTTTAGTTTGTTAATTATTTCCAGCTAGGATCTCCAAAATCTCCATGTGTCGCTACCTAGCCTTATTGTAGAAAATCAGAAAGTTCTATGGTGTAAAGGAATAGTATGGAAAACTTTTTTTTTTTTTTTTTTTTTTAACTTGTTAGGGTTTTTTTTAACATTACAGATGGCTGGAAATAAATGAGAATAATATTCTAATGTAAAAGGGAACTTAAGTTTTTTTTGTTTGAAAATGAGGTCCAAGTAATGAATGCAAAAGTCTGTATGGATTTCAAAACCCCTTTTGTGATGATTGATTTGTGTCTTGACATTTGACATGGCATTCTCTTGAACCTTCTAATGACATAAAGGGCAGATATCATACTATGAATAGGGAGCTTGTTTTTGCCTTAGAGTTGAGACACATTGCTTTTTATTCTAAATTTTCTCATTTTAATTGCAAATATTGAAATTTCACATTTTAGACTATAGAACAAGCACAGATCAATTTTAACTTAGCCATATGTACATTGGATATCATTGAGTTTAGTGTGCCAATAATACATATATTGCCAGTATTAATCCCTATTTTAAGAGTTTGTTTTTATTTTGTGGCTTGTATACCTTGTGTGTATATATTATGATATAGTCTTTAGTTACATGATCACATACTATTTTTCAGCATTCTACATTTTGCCTCATTCAGTGGATAGGATGATGTGGTTAAGAATGTAACCTCAGCCAGAGCCCCCCTCCCACGCTCCAACCCCTTACCCCAGCCCTGATCCCCCTCCCACCCTCCAAACCCCTCACTTCCAGCCCCACCCCACAGCCTGCACGCCCAGATGGAGCCCTCTTCCAATCCCGCACCCCAACCCCTTGAGCCAGCCTGGTGAAAATGAATGAATGAGTGAGTGACGGTTGGAAGAGCGAGCCACAGAGGGAGTGGGGATGGAGTGAGTGGAGGCGAGACCTCAGAGAAGTAGCGAGGCTTCTAAAGAGGGGCAGGGCAGGGGGCAAGGACGTTCGGTTTTATGCAAGTAGAAAGTTGGCAACCCTATTCTGGACATGTCATTAAAACCAACATTTACCCACTATGAAGGCAGATACAGCTGAGTTTCCTCAATTTACAGATAGCATAGAAAAATACTAACATTTGTCAGACTTTCCAGAAAGTAGTGTGGCTAAGTGGCCTACACTTTTAACCTCTCAGTAAGATATAAGGTCTTCCTCAGTAATAAGAGATGTAAAAGGCATATAATTACTAATATCAGACAGTAGCAGAGGAGAATGTAAGAATCATGGTCTCTTGGTTCCCAGCCCATTTCTCCTTCCCCTAGGCCAAAGGATATTTTGATGGAGGAAAGTAGCAGGGAGGAGAAGATGAAGCATCACTTTGCTTGTGTCCTGTCTGGAGGATCAGCTACATATAATGTGCTGCGGAAAGATTCGGGGGCAGTCTATGCACAGTGCTGATAATATATTATGCGATTTTAGCAGTCAGTCTGTAGCAAGTGCTGTTGGGAAAGCACAGAGAGAAAATGGTGATTTTCAGCATCTTATAGCTCAGTCCAGTCTGAATGGATTTTCATAGAGAGAGCAAAAGGCATCTCTTTAACTCCAGGACTGTCCTGTTGCCAAAATTCAAAGTACTGTTGCAAACCATGTAACTATTAGAGCTCTTAAAAAAAATTAAAAAAGGAAACTTTTTTTGTAATGGAAAGTGCTAGACAACCTAAATATTGGGGTCACTACCATTCCGCATGTAATAAATGTATATACTTCAGCATTTAAAATCTTCAAAGCACTGTGCAAACATGGTCTAGTTAATCTCATAGCACCTTTGCAATATAGAGAAATGTTATCTGTCATTTACAAATAGGGAAATAAAGTGACTTTGGCAAGCGTAATTCTGATTCATTTGACAGAACTAGCACTAAAATAATGACTTCTCATTCCTAATACCTGTTCTCTCATCACGGACATACAGGAGTACTCTTCACATAAGAAAGTCATGTACTCTATAAGTCTGACATATGACTGACCAAGAAAACTGAGGTCCTGTAGTACAGTGGTTCTCAAAGCCGGTCCGCCGCTTGTTCAGGGAAATCCCCTGGCAGGCCAGGGCGGTTTGTTTATCTGCTGCGTCCGCAGGTTCAGCCAATCGCGGCTCCCACTGGCCGCGGTTCGCCGTTCCAGGCCAATGGGGGCTGCGGGAAGCAGTGCAGGCCGAGGGATGTGCTGGCTGCCCTTCCCGCAGCCCCCATTGGCCTGGAGCAGCAAACCGCGGCCAGTGGGAGCTGCGATCATCCGAACCTGAGGACACGGCAGGTAAACAAACCGGCCTGGCCCACCAGGGGCTTTCCCTGAACAAGCGGCAGACCGGCTTTGAGAACCACTGCTGTAGTATCTCATTACTCTGGTTATGGGTGCATCAGAAATTGAGATAGCAGGCTAGCATTTTATGCTGTTCTGCTAATCAATTTTACAGAAACTATTCTTCATGGAATTAAGAAGTTATTGATATCAAGATTCAAATCTTTGCTAAAGAGGCGGAGTTCAGTCAGTTTGGCAGTGATCATTTGTTGGTAAAGAAACCTCAACTTGATGTTCTTACTGTTCCAGCTGGCCTTGCTGAATTTCTTCCTCCCTGACGAAAAATTGCATCTTGAAGAAGAAACTAGGCATGTCCGCCGAAATAAAAGGAGTAAAAGTAGTGAAGGACCTGACGGTGAGTTTGTCTTTATTTCTTATGGTTGTGTTTCTCATTTTCACAGACAAGTGAGGGACAAGCAGTTTTTTCAGGTAGTGAATAGATAGTGGATTGTGTAAGTTAACAAGGGAACTCCTGTCTCGTAGTGCCTCCCTGAACTTACTTGGTATTCAGATCATTAGTACTGTAAATTACTGTTTCCACACTACACAGTCTAGTAAATGATATTAAAATTAATATCCTAACCAATCGTTATTTGCCCCAACTATCATTTTTTATAATCACCATTGATTCAATAAGGAGATTCATCTTGTCTAACAGTAAGGCCTTTGGCTTGCTTACTGATATGATTTGTTCATATAATGCCTTTGCTCCCTATTTCCTTAAAATCCATGTTCAATAGGTTGTTGTGCAGGCTAAACAGCTGTGAACAGCGCTACACTACAGAATGAAAATGTGTTGTAACTGGGATGCTGCATGTGGTTGTAGAATAGATGGGTCCAAGCTCCACACCACTTAACCCCTAAATACTTAATGTTCTTTGAGTGTTTGTGCACATATATATTGTACTTCAGGTGTGCGTACACCCTGGGCTTTTGGTTATAAATTGAGGCGGCACATACATCCTAAGTGTCTTCCTGCTTCCAACCAAGGTCAGAAAGAGGTGGGCCCACCCCAACTCCCTCTCCGTTCCTTGTCAGCTCACAGCTTGATGCCTCATAGCTTACTGTTATTCAGCACTTATCAAAGCTCTTTTATAAACTTAGTTTATATAGTAATTAGTCAGTAGTTAGCTAGGGATAGGTTTTTTGATAGTGTTCCTTTTTCCCTCCCTGCTTTTGAGAGAATTCTCTCCCTTTTTTTTCTGGATTGGTATGCAAGCACTTCTTCCTTTGTTTAGGATGCCAGTGAGAAAATCCCTGGGTTTTAAAAATTGTCTGTCCTGTCAAGCAGCCATACTTGTAAACAATGGGCACACAAGGTGCTTTTTTTTTTTTTAGAAGGCGGCCACATTTCAGAGAGATGCACTGTATGTAGATCTTCTCTAGAAGAACAAAGAAATCTAGAGAGAGCAGACTGAGAATATACCTCATGAAAAACTTCACACATCCAACCTTGTGTCTGGGTCACTCCCAGAATACTAAGCACCCAGATTGTTTCATTGAGGAGTGCTTCATAAGCCTTTTTACCTTCAGTAGCCATTCTGATTTTGAAGACCTCATCCTGTGAAAGAGGGAGAAATCCCCAGAAGTCCACTAGAGAGAAGAGGCATCAATCACAGTCTTTAGAGCAGGGGTCGGCAACGTTTGGCACGCAGCTCGCCAGGGTAAGCACCCTAGCGGGCCAGGCCAGTTTATTTACCTGCTGACGCGGCAGGTTCGGCCAATCGCGGCTCCCACTCGCCGCGGTTCGCCGTCCTGGACCAATGGGGGCGGCGGGAAGCGGCACGGGTCGAGGGATGTGCTGGCCGCGGCTTCCCGCCGCCCCCATTGGCCTGGGACGGCGAACCGTGGTGAGTGGGGGCCGCGATTGGCCGAACCTGCCGCGTCAGCAGGTAAATAAACTGGCCCGGCCCGCTAGGGTGCTTACCCTGGCGAGCCGCGTGCCGAACATTGCCGACCCCTGCTCTAGAGCTATCATCTACAGCCCTTAAGTCATCTTATACGTCAAGGGGAGAAAGTATTTCTCAAAGTCCAGGAGAGACTTCTTGACCAGCCATTCAGCTCATAAACATGAGGCCTGAGTACCAACTGCAAACTTACCTGAATCTGGCACTGAGCAGACTTCATCATAGGACCTAGTACCACTTTCTTCTACTGCAGTTGTTCAATTTCTTCCAGTACAGATAATCCCAGTACCAGTGATTTTGATACCAGCTAGGTCAACTCTGATTACTCTGTCAGCACTGAATAGCTTGGTATCAGCAATTGCTTTCCACCCCATATTCAGTACAGCCCTTCCCATTACTGACTCTATTGGTACTGGCTATACCACAATCATATATAGTAGCTAGAGATCTCAGCTGAGTTTGCATCAGTCAGGAGTACTAATACCCACTATGTACAGAGTTTACCAACTGTCCTGCCTGAAGAATATTCCTTCTGATCTTCAGAGTCAGGGAGCAGCAGGGAAGCCTTTCCCGTGGCATCATTGGGTTACAGATTTTTGCTTTCCTTGACAGCTCATCATTCCAGAGAGAACTTAAAAATGAACCTCAATGGATCCCATTCCTTGTATCATCCTCTTCCCCAGATGAAGCTATTGCTCCTGAGCCTATACCATCTATGCCTAATGACTATAAGTCATTACAGGAGCTCATAAGGAGAGCGGCCTCTGCTCTGGTGCTCCTGTAGAAGTTGTCCAGGAGAACCCTCACAGGCTACTAAACATCTTGCCCTGGTCGAGTGGCACTGCCTATCAATGAAGACCTCTTAAATCTCACTAGATTGTTATGGCAGGCCTAGCCTCCATACAACCCACATCTAAAAAGGCTGATCAAAGTTACCAAGTTCCAGCACAGGGTTTTGAACAATTCTTCTTTCACCTGGTGCCAGGATCATTAGTAGTGATGGCTGTAAATGAGAGGTCTAGGCAGGGACAACAGATATCTACACATAGGGACAAGGAATCGTGCTAGAAAAAGCAACTCTATGGTGAGCTTATAAATGAGAATTGCAAATTACCAAGCGGTTCTCTCCAAATATGACTATACTAACAGGGATTCCCTTACAGAATTCACAGACAAATTGCCCACAAGCTCAGAGAGGAGTTTAAGTCTTACCTGGCCAAGAGCCAGGTAAATAACCATTTCTTAAAAGCCTGAGCCAAGAAAATAAAAAACAGCACCAGAAATTTAAGTCTTTATCAACTCATCAGCCTGGTGAAAAATAAAGAAATCAAGATTTGGGTCTGAAACCACAGGAGTGGAGACCTTTGGGTTTTTTAATTGTGTCTTTTGACACTATAGTAGACACAGTACTTTGCACTATAGTAGAAACAGGTTGAATGTAATCAAAATTTGTCTCATTCATCTGACATGGTTACAGGTAATATAGTTCAGTACATCCATGCTAAAGCGTTTCCCCCTGTATACCTCCCATGTTGCACAATCATGTTTGCACTGATGCATTTTTGGAAAATCTGGGCTGGTATCTCATACTCCCTCATCTGATTTGATTGTGGACATCTTTCATATAATATAATGTAGTTTGTGTTGTGTTTCGGCATGGATATGTGAAAGGTTAGTAGGATTCGCTAACTTGGGTACATAGAGATGAGTAATTAGAAGAAACATTCTTCAAACTGTTCCCTAACCCTGGAATAGCATCATACTTCCTGTGCATCAGTCAACTTCACTTGTCTATTCTTCTTGCCCTCCCTCAGTCTTTATTTCAAAATATGAGAATCTATATATATAATTCATTCATTATGCAGTGATTCACATTCTTTGTTGTAACACTTGTTCCTTCTTTCCCCACCCCTTTAGTTTGTCTATCTTCACGTTTTGAATTGGTCTGCTTACAATTGTAAACTCTTTGGAGTAGGGGTTGTTTTTTTTATAATTTCTTTCAAACTCTATACAAAGCATAGTGCTATATAAATGATTATGAGTAACAACCTAACTACAGCTTGGCAATTGCTACAGCCTAGCCCCAATAACTTCCAGAATGGTGGGGTTGTGGAAATGTGTCAGCTTTGACCCCACCTCTCTTCCTCAGTTCACCTACCAGAACTATGGTTCACCTGAGGATTAAGGTTTTAGTCCGTATCCAAGAGTAAGTCATTTTACATCAGTAGATAGCATGAATGTAACTAATGTAAACAATCTCCACTTTTCCATGACCAAAAACACAGAAAGTGGTTAGTTTTCTATGGCTAATCATAATCTTCTGACTAATTTTTGCATAGAATTTATTCTAGTGCTTTACTTTCATGGCTGTACATCCTGTTATGTATGGCGCTGATTCAGGAAGGCTCTTAAGTATAATGCTTAAGTGCTTTCTGGATAGGGATGCTTTCCTGAATTGGCCCCCTATGTATGGTACTCAATGTTGCAGTTCTGCAACATTTTATGTTAAACATTTTTAAAAATTGTCTAGCTGGCTAGGATTAAGAGATAATCTCTGTTGGAACCACTCAAAAAAACTTGAAACTAAAAACATATGTTCTAGAGTTTCCCAAGAATCTAAACACTACATCAGTGTCCTAATTACAATTAATAAGATTTAAAATACCGTGTGTTAACCCAGCTCCATACAACTTTTTAAAAAATACCGTGTGTTAACCCAGCTATTGGGATGTTTATATTGGTTTGGTTTAATAGCAGGCTGTAAGTAGGGTTACCATATTTCCTCATTAAAAAAAGAGGACACTCCATGGGGCCCTGG
>NW_020664482.1:24997429-24998225 GCF_002925995.2 Terrapene triunguis
TTTTGTGGTGTGTGGTTGCTGGTGAGTATTTGCTTCAGGTTGGGGGGGCTGTCTGTAAGCGAGGACTGGCCCGTCTCCCAAGATCTATGAGAGTGAGGGATCGTCCTTCAGGATAGGTTGTAGATCCTTGATGATGCGCTGGAGAGATTTTAGTTGGGGGCTGAAGGTGACGACTAGTGGCGTTCTGTTATTTTCTTTGTTGGGCCTGTCCTGGAGTAGGTGACTTCTGGGTATTCTTCTGGCTCTGTCAATCTGTTTCTTCACTTCAGCAGGTGGGTATTGTAGTTTTAAGAACGCTTGATAGAGATCGTGTAGGTATTAGTCTCTGTCTGAGGGACTGGAGCAAATGCGGTTGTATCTTAGAGCTTGGCTATAGACAATGGATCGTGTGGTGTGTTCTGGATGAAAGCTGGAAGCATGTAGGTAAGTATAGCGGTTAGTAGGTTTCCGGTATAGCGTAGGGTTACCATATTTAAACATTAAAAAAAGAGGACACTCGACGGGGCCCTGGCCCTGCCCATTCCCTGCCCCAACTCCGCCCCTTCCCCAAAGTCCCCGCCCCAACTCCGCCCCCTCCCCTGAGCACCCCGCATTCCCCCTCCTCCCTCCCAGCCACATGAAACAGCTGCCCGAGCGCTACCGGCTTCACGGTTTGCCGGGCAGGCCCCAGACCTCCAGACCCTGCGCCCCTGGCCGGGCGCTTCCCCAGTGCAGCCAGAGCCCGGGAGGGGAAGCGCCCAGCCGGGGGTGCAGGGTCTGGAGGTCTGGGGACTGCCCGGCAAACCGTGAAGCCGGT
>NW_020664482.1:24998625-25104428 GCF_002925995.2 Terrapene triunguis
ACCCCACCCCCTACCTAAGCCTCCCTGTTCCTTGTCCCCTAACCGCCCCCTCCTGAGACCCCCCCACCCTAACTGCCCCCCAGGACCCTACCCCCTACCTGTACCCTGACTGCCCAAAACCTTACAGCCCCCCCCCGAACACCCAACCCATCCAACCCTGCTCCCTGTCTCTTGACTGCTCCCTCCAGAACCTCCCTGCCCCTTCTCCGACCCCCTGGCCCCCTTACTGTGCCGCTCAGAACAGCGTGTCGGGCTCCACGTGCAGCCCGACACGCTGCCGCGCTCCCCCACGGAGCGCATAGCCCGGTTCCCGCCCTCCCAGAGTACTGCAGAGCTGCACGCTGGGCAGGGGGAGGAGCTCCAGACTGCCGGAGGCCCGAACGTCCGGCGATCTGCGAATCCAGGGAGGGAGTGATCTCAGCTGCAGGGGAGAGGAGGGGGAAGCAGAGGAGGGGCTCTCTCTGGCTGCCGGAGCCCAGTGCAAGTGGCACCATCTGGCCGGCTGCCCTGTCAGCCGCGCGCGCTCTGCATGGGGGGGGAAGTCCGGACATTTACAAATTCCCCCCGGACACTATTTTTAACTCAGAAAAGCCGGACATGTTCCGGGGAATCCGGACGAATGGTAACCCTACTGTAAGGAAACATGTAGGGAGAAAACAATGGCTCAAGATAAGTGACCCTGTGGTAAATACTTAAGGGTTGTTATGGGGGGCCCACTCTCCTGCTGAATCTACCAAACTGCTTTTAAGAAGGAAGGCAAAGCCCTGTGGAGGAATGAAGGAACTCTGACTGAAAAAAAGCTACTCTCTCTCTTTCATCTCCACCCTCCAAGGGGTAGTTGTTTACAAGTTTTTTGGGGAAACCAGACTGATCTAGACACCAGCTCGGGGTGTCTGAAGAAGCTAGGCCTTGCCTAGGCTACCATCATGCGATGATAAGCCTCTGGGTAAAATGCATGTAGACTGTTGTTTTAAAATTCTTTTTCTCTAAATGCTTTGTTCTTATTGTTAACATTGAATAGTACTTCACTTTTAAAAAGGCTGTCTGGTCATTATCTTCACCGCTGGTCACAGACGTCCAAAGATAAGCACTGCAGGTGCTGAACCCCGTTGCCACCTGCTTGGTAAACACAGTTGATATGTAGGTTACTGTAGCCCAGGAAAAGATCCTGGTGTAAGTGTGGGAGAATGATGTGAGATATAGATAGATAGATATAAATACAATTTTTGCACTCAGACCAGGAAGGGGACAGAGGTGCAGATAATCCTGTCACCATGACACTGTGTACCTCTATTCAAAGTCTATAAACTGCAGTGTTGTGAAGATAAATTTACTTCTATTTCTTAGGCCTGGTCTACACTGAGGGGGGGATCGATCTAAGATACGCAACTTCAGCTACGTGAATAGCGTAGCTGAAGTCAAAGTATCTTAGATCGATTTACCTGGGGTCCACACGGTGCAGGATTGACGGTTGCGGCTCCCCCGTCAACTCCACTACCGCCGCTCGCTCCGGTGGAGTTCCAGAATCAACGGGGAGCGCGTTCAGGGATCGATATATCGCGTCTTAACGAGACACGATATATCTATCCCCAATAAATCGATCGTTACCCGCCAATACGGTGGGTAGTCTGGACGTACCCTTAGGTGCTTGGATAGTAGTGATAAGGTCCAAGAGCAATGCATGCAGGGGAAATAAAGACCAATATCAGTCCCTCTTGACATTAGTTCTTTGAGTCTTCTCCCATAGATATACATCCCAAAAGGTTGGTTCTTCTGAACATAGCAATTTCATTCTGTTCTCCAGTTTCAGATACTCTCTTAAGTACATTTTAAATATTTAAAAAATTCTTTAAAATTATAAATTGCATATTGCCAGCATTAAACTTCATACTTGAGGTCATATAATTTAACCTTTTTTAGCTCTTCTAAGTGAAATGCCAAAATTCTTAAGTAAAACATAGCTTACTCAATTTGCATAGCACCTTATCATGCCAAGACATCTCAAGCTTCTTTAAAATACAAGCACTTAATCCTGGGAAGCTTAAAACTGTAACTTCACTCCCCCCCTCCCCCATTTTTCAGTTTAAATAATTCACATTTCAAGTATTGTTTTAATCTGTTTAGGTAATTATGATCCCTATCTACCAAAACTGAGACTAAAGGGCTGCTGGCTGTGAAGAGTTCTCAGAGGATGATGTCAGCTTTCTCATTGGAAAAAAATAGCAAGCTTCTATATGAAGGGGAAAAGAGGTGGAGGTGGTAGAAAAGGTTTTAAAGTAAGGGCTAGTCTACACTAGCAATGTTAAAGCGCTGCCCGGCAGCACTTTAACGTGGCTTTTGTAGTCTCAGCAGAGTGCTGGGAGAGCTCTTAAAAAAACCACTTCCACGAGGGGCATAGCTACCAGCGCTTTACAGCGCTGAAACTTGCTGCGCTCACGGGGGTGTTTTTTCACACCCCCGAGCGAGAAAGTTGCAGCGCTGTAAAGTGCCAGTGTAGACAAGCCTTAAAAGTCTGAGAAGTTAACGGGGGTTATAACTGCTTACAAGCTAGAGGAGAGAATGTTTTACAAGATAGTCTACTTAAAGTAGGAGAGAAATTTATAGTGGAGAAAGTCTTTAGATCCCCTAGACTTTCTCCAGAAGAGCTTGACCTCCCTAAAGCAGGAGTTTAGGGAAATGAATGGGAGCTAAGCTAGGGTAAGGGATACAAGTCAGTAAAAAAAGAGGAGATAAAAAGAATCAACTGTGAATGAGAGAGAGGAGACCCTGGAACCAACAGAGATGAGGGAGCAGAAGAGAGGTTTGAGAGTTGTAGAGAAGTCTGGAATGTAGAGACTATATTCTCCTTGATTCTAAACCACAACGATTAAATGTCTCTTTTCTTTTTATAAAATCTGTTACTGATGATATTTCTGCTCTATCTCTGAAGGGTTTAAAACTGAAAATAAATTGGAATAGGGGAGAAAATACAGTATCATTTAATGAGCTTTCCACAACTAATTTATCATGAAACTGTATCAATAATTTCACTTTGAATTAGTAAAATTTCATCTGTTAACCAAAAGGACAAACCTATGCCTATACCCTAGTACTGCCAGCAGGTGCTCTCTTCTCCCCTTGATAAGTGTGTAACTTGCATTGATGCTGTTTGAAAGTATGCAGAGAATTGATCCCTCTATTTGGCACCATCTTCAAGGAAAGATAAAAGCATTCAAATTATGTGCCCTATATGATTTGATGCTTGCTAAACTAGCCAAACTCTGCCTGCAATTTTGTTCTGCCCATCTATTGTTAGTTTTCCTCTCTTAGCCTTCAGGCCTCATAAATTGCTCCCCTTGCAATTTCACAGTGGAAATAGTTTCATTGTGGCCATATTTCAAGAAATAACTTAAAGCACCATGAAACCCCCAGGATTTTCTCTCCCCAAAATGCTGACAAGTATGTTTTACTTGGAACAGACTCAGTGGGTGATTCCAGCTGAATTATAGAATCATAAGACTGGAAGGGACCTGGAGAGTCATTTAGTGCAGTCTCCTGTACTCATGGCAGGACTAAGTATTATCTAGAGCATCCCTAACAGGTGTTTTTCTAACCTGCTCTTAAAAATCTCCAAGGATGGAGGTTCCACAGCCTCCCGAGGCAATTTATTCCAGTGCTTAACCACCCTGACAGGAAGTTTTCCTAATGTCCAACCTAAACCGCCCTTGCTGTACTTTAAGCCCATTGCTTCTTGTCCTATCCTCAGAGGTTAAGGAAAACAATTTTTCTCCCTCCTCCTTGTAACAACCTTTTATGTACTTGAAAACTGTTATCGTGTCCCCTCTGTCTTCTCTTCTTCAGGCTAAACAAACCCAATTTTTTCAATCTTCCATTATAGGTCATGTTTTCTAGACCTTTTATCATCATTGTCGCTCGTCTCTGGATTTTCTCCAATTTGTCCACATATTTCCTGAAATGTGGCACCCAGAACGGGACACAATACTCCAGTTGAAGCCTAATCAGCACGGAGTAGAGTGGAAGAATTACTTCTGTCTTGCTTACAACCCTCCTGCTAATACATCTCAGAATGATGTTTGCTTTTTTTTGTAACAGTGTTACACTGTTGACTCACATTTAGCTTGTGATCCACTATAACCCCCAGATCCCTTTCTGCAGTACTCCTACCTGGGCAGTCATTTCCCATTTTGCATGTGTGCATCTGATTGTTCCCTCCTTAGTAGAGAACTTTGCATTTGTCCTTATTGAATTTCATCCTATTTACTTCAGACCATTTCTTCAGTTTGTCCACATCATTTTGAATTTTAATCCTATCCTTCAAGACACTTGCAACCCCTCCCAGCTTGGTGTTGCCTGCAAACTTTATAAGTGTACTATCTATGCCATTATCTAAATCACTGCTGAAGATATTCAACAGAACCGGACCCAGAATGAATCCCTGCGGAAGCCTGCTTGATATGCCTTTCCAGCTTGACTGTGAACCACTGATAACTATTCTCAGGGAACAGTTTTCCAACCAGTTATTCACCCACCTTATAGTAGCTCCATAGTTGTATTTCCCTAGTTTGTTTTTGAGAAGGTCATGAGAGATGGTATCAAAAGGCTTATTAAAGTCAAGATATACCACATCTACCATTTTCCCTAGTCACAAGACTTGTTACCTTATCAAAGAAAGCTATTAGGTTGGTTTGACACGATTTGTTCTTGACAAATACATGCTGACTGTTACTTATCACCTTATTATTTTCTAGATGTTTGCGAATTATTTGCTCCATCATCTTTCCAGGTACTGAAGTTAAGCTGACTGGTCTGTAATTCTCCAAGTTGTCCTTATTTCCCTTTTTATAGATTGGCACTATATTTGCCCTTTTCCAGTCCTCTGGAATCTCTCCTGTCTTTCATGACTTTTCAAAGATAATCGCTAATGGCTCAGATATCTCCTCATTGAACTCCTTGAGTATTCTAGGATGTATTTCATCCTAGAATCTGGCATGTAATATTAAAAACAAGAATAACAAAATGTGACATTGTGATGCTAAGGTGAATGAATGATCAAGTTCCAATTAATTTCACACTGAGTCATTGAAATCTATTCCAGTACCTTTGCAATATGCTTGCATGAGTTACAAAGTTTCTAGAGTACAAGAATTGTTAAAATTTAGTGATGCAGACAGAGATCAGTGTGATTGGTTCCCCCCGGGGTGCCACTGAGCCCTCTGACTCACCAGCTTGGGCTCCCTCTCACACTGTGCAGCTGTGACAAGCTGCAGACCCACTCCCGGTCCTACACTTCCAGCTGCAGATACATGAAGGCTCTCTGACCAGCCACTGCATGAACCAACTATAGAGAGGCCCCAGCTCCCCAGGCACGCCCCCGCCCTTCCCCCCCCAGAGTATAAACCCAAAATTATACCGTCTTGCGCTGCATAGGGAACTGTATAGCGTAAACTCCTAGAGTTCGCCCCTCCTTCAACGTGAAGAAGAAATGCAACAGTCCCTGCTCCTTTACCTAAGATTCCAAAGCACTTCACTCCAAACTTACTGGTTTAGATTAAAACTTAAAATAAGTTTATTAACTACAAAAAGATAGATTTTAAGTGATTATAGGTGATCGCAAACCGATCAAAGCAGATTACCTAGTACATAAACAAAAACGCAAACTAATCTTAACATACTAGAAGGATAGGATTTGAATTAATAATTTCTGACCCTGACTGATGATATAAGCAGGCTTGCAGATTCTCAAGGCTCAAGCTGCACTTGCTTTGCAGCTTGGGATCCTCACCCCCATTCCAAGTCCTTTTCCTTAGGAGCTTCTCTTAAGTGTTCAGATATGGAGGAGTGAAGAACAACCAATGATGTCACTCCCTGCCTTATATAGAGTTAGCATATGGTGGGAACCCTTTGTTCCAAACTTGGTTCCCAGACCAGTTTGTGGAAAAATGCAGACATCCCAAAATGGAGTCCAGTGTCATGTGGCCTGGTCACATGCATACCTTGCTGAGTCAGAGCAGCCATTCCTTACAGGCTGTCTGGAGCGTTCTCAGGAAGGCTTACCAAGTGGGGGATAAGCTTCTCCTAAGGCCTATTGTTTTTCCTAATGGTCCATTACCTTGAATAGGCCCAACTTCAGTTACAAAAATGAAACATGCATACAAATAGGACAATCATTTAGCCAATCATAACTTTTCCAGTGACACTTTACATGACCCATTTTGTACAAAATACATCTCAATTATGCCATAATCATATTATAATAATATTACTAGGATGAATATGGGGTGTAGTGTCACAATTAGTAATTTAATTAGCCTGTTTAACTGTCCAAATACTAGTTTGATAGTAGCATATGTATAGAAGATAATTTTATTTTAAGAAATATCTATTGAAAGACAGTGGATGTTCTACATTGCTATCCTCTTCTTCTCTGCTCCTAAATGAAAACCTTTAATTCTTTCACGACCACTTCATCAACTAGCAGTCATCCATAAAGTCCATTGTACTTTGTTATAAGATGAAAGTACAAGCATTCTAAAAATGAGTTTTTCCCTGAGCTGCATGTTTCCATGTAAATTAGATAGATTACTCTGGATTTCTTTAGGGTGATATTGCAACAGGTGGTACCAAGCTCTTTCATACAAAATTTCCAGAGCCACAAGTTGTAATTTGTTCTTTCGATAACTTGCCCCTTGAGACTGTGTTTTATAAATGATTGCACATACATAATTAATGGCATGGGAGAAGCTGAGTATGCATTATAGGAATTCAAGGTTTTTTTTAAAAGGAAAAATTGTGTCAGGAGCACATGTTCTTAATTATATAAGTGTCCTGATTTAGCTTGAGTACCCTGGGTGTTGCTGTGGGTGAACACAGTACAACAGATAAGACTAGTACCTGTAAGATGAGAAGCATGTAGGTCTTTGCTAGGTTCATGTGTTGTCTTTTTCCTGTTGCCATTTGAGGGAAACGAAATTTCATGAGGAAAATGGAAGTCCTGTGTTTTGATTTACCTAAAACTGGATTGGTCAAAGTAATGAAGAACAAACTTAGGAAACAATCTTTCATTGAATGAACTAGATAATATTTATCACTGATAAGTGCTTTACAAACATTTAATGATTTCATACTCGTACCACTGAGTCATAGGTAAATATTATCCTCATTTTACAAATGGGGAAACTAAGACAGAGAAGTTAGAAGATTTGCCCAAGGCCACAGAGGACATCCAGATTCTAATAGAGCAGTTTTTAGAGTGATACAATTTTTAGACTATAAATTCTTCAAGATCGAGTCTTTATGTTTGACATGGGTAACAATGAGCACATTGTTGCTGCCTAACAAATAAAATAGGTCTTTTCTCTGTCTAATTTATAAGATTAATTTTAGTCTTGTGCAAAGTATTTTGTTTTTTTAAGAGTCAGAGAAGTGTCCAATGAATCACAAAGGAAGAATGCCATATTTTCTGTAACATTGGCTTCTGCATTAGTTTAATGAAGGGAGAGTTGTACAATACAAGGAAACCATAAAGAATGTTAAATTAGTTCTTGTTTAAATAAACCGTGTTTGAAACATCTGATCTCTAAAGAATCTCTTAAAAATTAAAGAAGATAAACTACAGAAACCCAAAAGGAAAGAGATGTATTCTCTGAAGGGGTCTTTAACATTAGTGAGGAATTAATTTTAAACATTCAAGTAGATCCACACAAGCAATAAGAAGCAAAGATACTCAAAAGTGTGGAAAACAGTACTTAACTGATGCTATCATGTTCCATCCAGTCTATTATTAAACTGGATGTATTATTTATCTGTTTCCAGTAGCACCTACAATGTGTTATATGCCATAGAAATACAAAAGAAGATACAGTTCTTGTCCCAAAGACCTTACTCTGCTCCCAAGTCTTTATTTCTGGCCAGGAAGTATGGGGTATGGGTAAGAGATTACAAAAGTACAGTAAGAATCACAGAATCTTCCCTGTCCTCCTCCTAAAGTGGATATTTTTGGCGTTTAGAAAGGCTGGGATAGGTGATATATAAGCTTTCATGCTGGGCTCTCTGGAAAGGAAACATAGGAGACCAGATCCTTAAACAGATCTTCTAAAAACTGTTGCACACACAGAGCCAGATTGTGCCTAGTTCTTACATAGATATAGTGGTAAGCGGAAGTGAGGTCCTTTTCAACCCATCATTCCCATTTGTGCTGTCCGCAGAAGGGCCAAGCTCAATTGTGGTCCCTTTGCTTGAGTGAGTGTGGGGGACTGTTCCTCCCCCACCCCACCCAAGCCTCAGTACCCAAAAGAGGAAGAGAGGATGGAAGCCAATTGTCCAGCTCACAAAGGGGTGTGTAGAGCACCACATGAAATAAGGTGTCCCAGCAGGTGCACATCTGCTACCTGCTGGAGAACACCAGGAAGAATTAATGGAAACAGAGGGATACTGTCAACTTGAAATTTAGTGAGTTTCAAAACATGATTTCAATTACTTTGAATACTACACCATCCCTTCAGCCCTGCTATGCATTTTTGTCATTTTTACAATCACATTATCTTAAAAAGGGGTTTCTCTCCCCTGTGAGTATCCTAAAGCCAATTTAGCAGGCCCCCAGAGATCCCCCCAGTATAGGTGTATCCTATATGGGCTCCTGTACTGCAAGGTCCTTTTCTTCTTCCTCCTCCCTCCTCCATGTGGCCAGCTTCCCTAGCTCTGAGAATAGCCATTTGTGACATGGGCAGCCCCAATAAGTTAGAGAACACTTATGACTGCTGTCTAGCCCAACACAGAACAGCTCTAAAATGGAGACGGGGGAATGCAAAAGTGGTTTAAAGCCACTCATGCAAACAAGCCACTCACCCTAAGTTTCCCATAGTGCTCCTTGACTGCAGTTGGGGCCTATATGGTTAAAATTTTTTTTTTTTTTTTTTTTTTTTGCTCAGCTCTTTAAGGGTTTTTACTATTTCAGTTCTCTTCTTGAAGAAGCAGACTTATTCTGTTACTATTCAGCTTCTTAGGTTCCTATTTATTTCTACATTATTATATGCTCTATAATACAGTAATCTTCTTACTATTCACTCCACTTGCCAGTTAATTTTGTTTTAATCCACAGATTCCCCCTCCCTTTTTTGTCTCCTTTTTGTTTTGGTATGTTTATTCTTTTGTAGTACCGCTGTAGCTCCCAGATTAACAAATCATTCTGGGACCGGTAATTAGCAACAGTTGTGCTTTAAACAAAAAACATAAAGAATGTGAAGTTAGTCCACTTTTACATAAACTGTGTTTGAAATGTTAGATCTCTATTCCCAGAGCAACAGTAAAAATACTGCTGGCTCCATGCTAGCAAAGCCAAAATATGGGAGCAGCATGGTTGAAACTACGGGAGACAATTCCGTGCTCTTGCCCTTTGGAGGGGTTGATGTTATAAATAGTGACAGACATAATGTCTTACAAAGCAGATGTCATTAGGTCCTTTTAAAAAAAAAAACAACAACACTTTTTAAAAACTACAGCTCATTATGCTTTCATCTCCATGCCCAGTTAGATTCCTGCAATACTGGTTTCCTGGTTTCGTTTTCCCTTCCTAGATTTTTCATATTAAATTTGGTGAGAAACAGAGTGGTTGTTGGCCTACTCTCTATTCTGAGGCAGGGAGGATGGGAAGAAGCTCAGCAGATGTCAATTTAAGAACAGCTAATGCTTTTCCTCCTAATACTTTGGCAACCTTCTTGCTGAAGAGAGCTCTTTATGGGGTCTGATTGGTGTTGATTTCACTGGAGCAGGTAGCTTTTGTTAACATGAAGATCGCAAACCTCTCCTGTTGGGATACCAGAAGCTGGATTAGCATCAGTAGCTTTACCTGACATCTTGAAAATAATATGCCAGTTTGTATGGGTTTGCCTCTCTAATAATGGTCGGCGTTTACAAATGGGAGCAGTGTTGTTGGTATTGTCTCTCTTGTCATGAAATGGTTTGTTCTACAGACAACTCTCAGATACACCTCTACCCCGATATAATGCTGTCCTCGGGAGCCAAAAAATCTTACCGCGTTATAGGTGAAACCGCATTATATCGAACTTACTTTGATCTGCCAGAGTGCACAGCCCCGCCCCCCGGAGCGCTGCTTTACTGCGTTCTATCCGAATTCATGTTCTATCGGGCCGCGTTATATCGAGGTAGAGGTGTACTCAGAAGTCATAGTATGAATTTGCTCTTTTTTTATTCTGCCTCCTTCCTTCCCTTTTTTGCCTCTTAGGCTAGGTCTACACTACCCGCCTGAATCGGCGGGTAGAAATCGATCTCCCAGGGATCGAATTATCGCGTCTCATTGAGACGCGACAATCGATCCCCGAATTGACGCTCTTACTCCACCAGCGGAGGTGGGAGTAAGCGCCGTCGACTGGGAGCCGCGGAGGTCAATTTTGCCGCCGTCCTCACAGCGGGGTAAGTCGGCTCCGATACGTAAATTCGCGTAGCTGAATTTGCGTATCTTAAATTGACTCTTCCCTCCCCCCCCCGTAGTGAAGACCTGCCTTTAGAAAGAAATACCTTCAGGATGTTCCCATCCTGAGAAGCAAGTTGTACTCAGAACTCATTCTTTTCTGTGGTTATGCATTGCAAAGCTATTTTGCCCCCAAGCTTCCTTAATCTATTGCCTGTCTGTTATTTCTTCTTTATATAATGATGATGTGGGTTTTTATGTAAATCTTACAATAGCAACTTTTCTTGCTCACTTCCTCTCCTTTTTAAGAGACACATCCATCTGACTCAAGAGGCATAGATCAATAAATTCCTTTGTGTTAGCCATAGGTGCTGGAACAAGAGGTGTGAGGAGTGCTGCAACATCCCCTGACTTGAAGTGGTTTCCATTAAATACATGTTTTACAGTTTGGTGTTCCAGCACCCCTGGTGTTAGCCACCTGAAATTCCCCAAAGTCCAGGAATTCTCAGAAACAGAGACGTATTAAGGGTAATAGAAGCCTTGATGATGAGCAACGAATAAATAAAGAGAACATTTCCTGGATATTAGCACAGAGGAGATTCACCAGAGAGTACTTAAACTTCTGTGTGGTTCCCAAGAAAATGGAAGAACCAGAGAGTAGTATTAGACCTGAAGGTGCTGTTCAAATATATGAAACCTCTCACATGAAAGTGCTGTTCAAATATATGAAACCTCTCAGTGGCACTTTTGCCAGGGATGCTTATGACATTGGTATGTAGGAATTAAAAGCCTGCTTAAACATCCTCTTCTGCCATTCACATAGGTGGTACGTGTTTCTGTTACAGTTAGTTTGCGCTGTTGTACAAAGCCTTACAGTTTGGGCTCTCTTCTACGGCAAATACATTCACAAAAATGCAGGTCATGCAGGTAACACTCTGGCCCAGGGGTCTCAAACTCAAATGACCACGAGGGCCACATGAGGACTAGTGCATTGACCCGAGGGCCGCATCACTGACACCCCGCCCTCGCTGCCTCTGGCCCTGCCCCCACTCCACCCCTTCCATTAGGCCCCACCTCTTCCCACCCCTTCTCTGCCCCATTCCAACCCCTACCTCGAAGTCCCCACCCCAACGCTGCCCCCAGGGGGTGCAGAAAGGGTGCAGGGTGTGGCGGGGGCTCAGGGCAGGGAGTTGGTGTGTGGGGTGCAAGAGGGTGAGGGGTGTGGCAGGGGGTCAGGGTGCAGCAGGTGGCTCAGGGCAGGGAGTGCAGGAGGGGTGTGGGATGTGGCAGGGGGCTCAGGACAGGGAGTTGAGGTGCAGGAGGTGTGCAGGGTGTGGCAGGGGGCTCAGGGCAGGAAGTTGGTGTGTGGATTCTTGTGGATAAGGGAGAAGCTGTGGATGTGGTATACCTAGACTTTAGTAAGGCATTTGATACGGTCTCGCATGATATTCTTATCGATAAACTAGGCAAATACAATTTAGATGGGGCTACTATAAGGTGGGTGCATAACTGGCTGGATAACCGTACTCAGAGAGTTGTTATTAATGGTTCCCAATCCTGCTGGAAAGGCATAACGAGTGGGGTTCCGCAGGGGTCTGTTTTGGGACCGGCTCTGTTCAATATCTTCATTAACGACTTAGATATTGGCATAGAAAGCACGCTTATTAAGTTTGCGGATGATACCAAACTGGGAGGGATTGCAACTGCTTTGGAGGACAGGGTCATAATTCAAAATGATCTGGACAAATTGGAGAAATGGTCTGAGTTAAACAGGATGAAGTTTAACAAAGACAAATGCAAAGTGCTCCACTTAGGAAGGAAAAATCAGTTTCACACATACAGAATGGGAAGAGACTGTCTAGGAAGGAGTACGGCAGAAAGGGATCTAGGGGTTATAGTGGACCACAAGCTAAATATGAGTCAACAGTGTGATGCTGTTGCAAAAAAAGCAAACATGATTCTGGGATGTATTAACAGGTGTGTTGTGAGCAAGACACGAGAAGTCATCCTTCCGCTCTACTCTGCTCTGGTTAGGCCTCAGCTGGAGTATTGTGTCCAGTTCTGGGCACCGCATTTCAAGAAAGATGTGGAGAAATTGGAAAGGGTCCAGAGAAGAGCAACAAGAATGATTAAAGGTCTTGAGAACATGACCTATGAAGGAAGGCTGAATGAACTGGGTTTGTTTAGTTTGGAAAAGAGAAGACTGAGAGGGGACATGATAGCAGTTTTCAGGTATCTAAAAGGGTGTCATAAGGAGGAGGGAGAAAACTTGTTCACCTTAGCCTCTAAGGATAGAACAAGAAGCAATGGGCTTAAACTGCAGCAAGGGAAGTCTAGGTTGGACATTAGGAAAAAGTTCCTAACTGTCAGGGTGGTTAAACACTGGAATAAATTGCCTAGGGAGGTTGTGGAATCCATCTCTGGAGATATTTAAGAGTAGGTTAGATAAATGTCTATCAGGGATGGTCTAGACAGTATTTGGTCCTGCCATGCGGGCAGGGGACTGGACTCGATGACCTCTCGAGGTCCCTTCCAGTCCTAGAATCTATGAATCTGAGTGCAAGAGGATGAGGGGTGCGGCAGGGGGTCAGGGTGCAGCAGGTGGCTCAGGGCAGGGAGTGCAGGAGGGGTGTGGGATGTGGCAGGGGGCTCAGGTCAGGGAGTTGGGGTGCAGGAGGGGTTCAGGGTGCAAGCTCCAGCCCGGCGCCGCTTACCTAGAGCGGTTCCAGGGTGGCAGTGGTGCGCACCGGGGCCAGGGCAGGCTCCCTGCCTGCCTGCCCTGGCCCCCGGCCCCGTGCCACTCTGCTCCAGGAAGCAGATGGAACCGTGTTCCTGCAGACCGTAGGGGAGGGGGAGGGGCTCAGGGTTCCATGCATGTGCTGCTCTTGCCCCTCCTCTAGGTACCTCCCACGAAGCTCCCATTGGCCGCGGTTCCCTGTTCCCGGCCAATGGAAGCTGTGGGGGGCGATGCCTGGAAGGAGGCAATGCAGGAGCCCTCTGCCTCCTTCCCCCTCCCCCCGCCCGGCCCGAAGGGGCGTGCTGCCAGCTGCTTCAGAGAGCGGCGCGGGGCTCGCAACGCCACAGGGGGCAATCCCGCCCGTAGGCAGAGGGGTGGGGGGGGGCGCGGGGCGCTTGGAGGGCCACATGCAAGAGCCCCGCAGGCCGCGTGTTTGAGACCCCTGCTCTGGACCATATGCATACATCTGTTCCCCTATTTAAAGAACATCTTCATTGAGGTGAGTTTCATAATGGAGTAAGAACTACCAAAAACATCCACGAACAGTTCATTCATGGTTTTGTGATCAATTACAAAAAGAGCAGATTACCCATCTTCTCAGTTCCTGATTCATCTGAGACTGATGATGGATGCTCACAAGGGCAAGAGCTACCTGCCCCAGGAACATTCCTTAAAAGAAAATAAGTTTTTCAGGCACAGACCATAAAGAAATCTTCAGTATGCTCTCTGCTCAAACTCCTTTGCATGAGTCTCTTACACAGACGTTCTTCTGTGAGGGTAAGGTACCTTCAATGATTCTTGTTGGAACACATCTCAGGAAAACATGTACCAGGAAGCTATTGCTCTGAGTGCTGAAGAGAGATCTGGACTGGTGGAAATCCAAACAGTGTGTAGTGTCAAGGAAACACTTCCAAGCCCTAAAGAGTTGTGGCAACCAGAGATGCCAGCCTGATAGCAGGGCTCTGAACATCTTAATCCAGGGATTTTGGAGTCCGCTATCTTAAAACAGTATCAAATAGCTAAAACAAAGGTGGTGAGATTAGTGTCCACAGTGCTAACTCCCTCCTTAAGTGGTGGATATCAGTAATTCTGATAATATCACACTGGCTTTGGACAGCCTGGTTCACTGATAGATTAGATAGAAACCTCATTTGCACTATTTTAAAGTGTTATAATGCACCAGTCATTGTAGTAGTTAGGTGCTGCCTCCAGATCCATCCCAAGTGAGTTTGAGTTTGGGGGTGTATCAGCTGAAAGGAAGATCTCGAGATGCAAGGTATACAAATAACAAAGAAACATGCTTGTGTGGGCTCCAAAAAGAAATACATAGCCATAATCTGTTCAAGGATGTGTATTGAGATTCAAACACTGGTGTGTAAGATTAACCACAGAAACCCACCTGTACCTCCAGGAAAAACTTGAATGTGAGACTTGGCACAAGTTTGCGATGATTAATATGGTACTTATGTGATTTTTTTTGAGAATCAGTTGACAATCCTGATGTCAGCAGATTTTTGAATGTGGCAACTAAATAATACTCCATTTGTTTGTAAATGTACCACTTGGTTGGAGCCTGAATTTTATCTTCAAAGCCCTTGTCCTAATTCACCGAGCCTACACCCTCTCCTTGTTCAAACTGCTCAAAAAGTTTTCTTCCTTCTCTATTGACTACAAGAATTGAGTCATAGGCCTAGCCCCCACTCTTCAAAAAGCCGAATCCAAGTTATTCCTCTTGTAATATTCTCAGAGAGCATCTTGTCTCCTTTGTATGTATATTAGATAGTAAACTCTTCAGGGGAGGGCAACTTCAATTTGTGTCTTGTATAGCACTGAGCATGTTGTGAGAGGCTTTCAGTAATTACAGTGGGGAAAGTACAGGAGCAAGAAGCCTGTGATGTCTTTGGGTAAGATTTTCAGAAGTGACTAATGATTTCAGGTGCTTCGGTTTCTGAATGCCTGAGTTGGGACACCTTGCAGAGGGCCCTGATTTTCAGAGGATGGGTGCTTAACCCTTTCTGAAAATCAGGACCTTTCAAGATGCCTCAAGTTGGGCACCTAAAGTTGAGGCATCAAAAATCGGTACTTATTTTTGAGAAACATGGCCAGTACTGATGAGTAGTGTACAAACATTACAACAGCACAGATGTGACTGCATCTGAACTGCATACTCATAATGAAGCTCTTGCCATGTTCACACCACCGTGAATACTAAACTAAACTAGTAGTTCATGACTTCTCCACTGCTGGAGTGAGACTCAATTGTCTGTCTGATTAGAAATACTTATTAGAGTATTCACTGCTGAGCTCTCATTTCAATGAATATGCTGTGACCGTTCAATCATTTTAGCCACATAGTTCCATCAGTTGGCACCCTCTGGTGGTCAGATTACTGCAGCTGTATTGAACCCTGATTTGTATGCCCTTGTGTAAAAGCAATCAGGCAGTTGTATTATAGACTAGGTACGCTATACACCGTGAAAGCAGTTTAGGATTTCACAGAACTGAAGAACAGGATCAGTGGGAAGTTATGCAGATTTTTTTAATTGCAAGATATTCTATATTTACATGGGAATTTGTTAATTTTGCTGTACATTGTGGTTATTACTCTCATACTTGCTCTCATTAATATACCTACCCACAACCCTGTGTTAATCTGGTTTGAAACAACATAAACAGGTAAACTGAGACACACACACAAAAAAGTTCAGCAAAGTATTGTTTCACTTCCAAGGGCTGTTAGACAGTGAATATTGCAAAGATCCCAGCCACTAAAGGTACAGAGCAGGCCTTCTTACTTTACAGCAGCCCCTTTTGTAGATTCATAGACATAAGAGATGGAAATGATACAATAAAGCTTTTAGCCTAGATCTATTATGTGGGTATGCATGTGCATGCATGCATGTAATTAATCAGATTATTTATCTGACAATATACCTGTCTAATATTTCTACTAATTTACAATAAGTGGATAAAAGTGTACGTGGCAGGGAAAACACCAACATGTAGGTTTCTAGCAGATATGAGGTAAACTTGAGAGCACACTACCTCACACCTATCCTTAATTTCATATGGGTGGCTGTAGTGGGGAGTTGATGTTTAAAACATTCCTCCAATGAACGTTGTAGATGTAGCAGAACCTTTAGGACACTTGGTCAGATTCCTGCTGAGGAATCACTTGGGAATCATTTATTCTGGAATTCATGACATATGTCTGTTTATCTTCATGGGTTATGACTTAAAATGTCAGAATGTTTTGTTTTAAGCAACAACTGAATAAAATAAACAAAACAAAAACACAGTTGTAATACTACTCTTTAAATTGTTGAATTTAAATGTATGGTATTGATAAAGTAAGCAATAAGGAGCATTGGTATATAAAGAAAATAAACCCTGTGGCTCCAACCAACAAGCCCCAAAAAATCCTCTGGATTCTTGAATTAGATATATTAGCCTGTATATAGTAGAAATAGTGATGTTGTCTGTCAGCTCTGTAGCAAAGAGCACTATTTGGATCCCCACCTAAATGCCTGAAGGAAAACAAAGGGCTACATATGAGACACATCTTGCCGTCCTCCATATCCAGTAATAGTGCAGCAAACTAAATAGGAAAGGCTGCAGGTTCTCATGTGAACCCAAGGAACTTGGCTGGGGTTGGCTGCATGTGAACAGAGCCAAAATCTTTTTTTTTTTTTTAGAATTCAGTCTAATGTAATTATTGAGTCAGCAACAGTGGCTCTATAGTTAAGCTGGTAACAGGGTTTTCATTCAAAATCTTATATAAGACCTCATTCTAAATACCTTCACAGAAAAATAACCTCAAGCCTCTCTTTTATTTGAAACTTATCTTGCTTACATTTACGTTAAAAGAGAATGTTTGTTGTCTTGACACTTTTGAATTACAACTACTCAAAAATGTATGGCCTAATTCACCACCACATTACTCCAGTTTTATGTTGGTGTAATTCCTAAGGCGTAAATGTGATGTAGCACTGAGATGAATCAGGCCCTTAATGTTTTAGATATACAAAAATGCTAACTTTTTAAGGAAGTCATAACTCGAATATGGCTATTATAGCAGTATTCTCAGAAAACTACTTTAGGAGGCAGCCTGGCTTTGCCTAGATTGCTCTTCCTGAACCATAGAGGGGGAATACAGGTGCAGCTGTCTGGAAGTGTGACAATGGCTTTATGGATTTTGAAAGGGCTTGTTGGAGAAACAGGCAGTCGAGGCTGGCATCATTAGTGGAGCAAAGGCAGGAATCAAACTTGTAGTAAGATGACAGATTGGATAGGTAGGGTGGAGCTAAACTGTGGAGGACTTTGAAAGTAAGGATAAGAAGTTCGTGTTTGAAATGGCTTAGGGATTTGGAGGGATGACATCGTCAGAGTGACATGCCAAGAAGATGATCTTAGAAGTGGTATTTTGAATGAATTTGTGGGTAGGGGTTTGAGGTTGCAAGCATTGATGCTAGAGAGGAGATTACAGTACTCAAGACATGAAATGATCAGGATTTGAACAAGAGCAGGCACAGAGGAAAGGTCAGATCTTGGAGGTACTGTGAAAGAAGCAGCAGCAAGATTTAGACACTGCCTGTTTGTGTGGGCCAAAGGAGCAGGCCAAGTCAAAGATGAAACCAAGATTATGGTCTTATGCAGCAAGGGGGATGGTTGTGTTGCCCACCATGAATAAAGAAAGGGGGAAGATGAGTGGATTAGGGAGACAGATCAGGAGCTCAGTTTTATCTGTTTTAAGTTTCAGATGATAGCTTGACATCCATAAGGAGATTTCAGAAAGACAGGCTAAGATTTTTGTTTGGATGGAGGGAGAAAGATCCAGAATAGAGAGAGAGATTTGTGATTCAATGACATAAAGATAATAGTTACAGCTGTGTTGGTAGAAGAGGTCATCCAAAGATAGCATAGAGGGAGAAGAGGAGAGGGCCAAGAATAGAGCCTTAAGGGATCACCACTGAAAAAGGGAGGAGAGGAGGAAGACCCACCAAACAAGACACTGAAGGAGTAATCTGAGAGTTAAGAGGAGAACCAGGAAAGGTTAGAGCAGGGATTGGCAACCTTTAGCAGGCGGCCCACCAGGGTAAGCCCCCTGGTGGGCCGTGCCAATTTGTTTACCTGCCGCGTCCACAGGTTCGGCCAGTCGCAGCTCCCATTGGGCGCGGTTCGCTGCTCCAGGCCAATGGGGGCTGTGGGAAGCAGCGCGGGCCGAGGGATGTGTTGGCCACTGCTTCCTGTATTCCCCATTGGCCTGGAACGGCGAACCATGGCCAGTGGGAGCTGCGATCGGCCGAACCTGCAGATGCAGCAGGTAAACAAACTAGCGTGGCCCTCCAGGGGGCTTACCCTGGCGGGCCGCGGGCCAAAGGTTGCTGATCCCTGGGTTAGAGTCATGAAAACGGAGGAGATGACAAGATTTTGAGAAGAGGATGGCTCAACAGTGATAGAGATCAATGTATGTTTATACCATGAGGGGAAGGAGCCAGAGGAGAGTACAACGTTAATGAAAAGAGCGAGGACAGGGATTAGATTGAAGATCAGGAAGATCAAGAGATGGGAGAGGAATGGGTCACTGGGGCAGGTGGAGGGATTAAAGGAGAAAAACAAGGGATCAGCCTCATGATCCATGACCCAGAGTTCAGTGTGGAGGTGAAGTGTAAAGGGAGAGTTGATGTCATATTTGGTTGGTTTTTGTTTCTTTTTTTACATTGAAGCAGCTGGCATGATCCTGTGTGAAGAGGAAAGGCGGGACAGGAGGTGGAGAGGGTTTGGGGAGGGAGTCAAAAGTGGTAAACAGGCAGCTGGGATTGTAGGCCTGGGAGTCATTGAAAGTTGAAGAAGTACTGCTTCAAGCTGAAGGAGGGAGGCAGCTGATGGTGTGGAAGGTGATGTTGGTGGGCATAGATATCAGCAGACGTGAGGAGGAGGCAGAAGAGATTGTGGATGTCTGATCTAGATTTTTGTGAATCAGTATAAAGAGGGAAAGAGGAGTAGGTACAGTGGGCTGATGGGACCTGTGGAGGAGAGAGAGAGTAAAAGGGAAGAGGAAATGAAGTCAGTGGATGGAGAGGAGTTTGTGGAAAGAAGAAGTGTAGCTGCAGATGAGGAGTGTGGTGAGAGCCGTGGGAAAATACCAGACTGACATGATTAGAAAACAGCTGAGCAATTGAACAGTTGAATCAATAAATGGAAACCCAGTCAATCAATAGCAGCGTCAATAGGCAATCAACCAGATGTGATGAGACAGGTCAGTTAGCAGTGAGTTATTTTAGCAGACAGTCATGCAATGAATGGATGTGGAGTAAGCAGTCAAGCAAGTGGGGCAGTGGATAGCCAGCAAGAACTAGCTATTTATTGTGAGATGGCAGTTCAGCAAAAGCAGGAGCTGGATAATAACAGCAGTCATGAAGCATGTTGAATGGAGGTGGGGGTGCAACCTCAAGAGGCAGGTCAAGAGGGCAGTGACTCCACGGGGTCATGGAGTCAGCTGTCAAAGGGATGAAGTAAAAAGGGTTATCTCTTAATTTTTTTGTAATCCTATCTAATGTAACTAAGGGTATGTCTACACTACGAGGGTAATTCGATTTTACTTAAATCGAATATGTGGAATCGATATTGCAAAGTCGAACGTGTGTGTCCACACTAAGGACACACTAAGGACAGTAATTCGACTTTGTGAGTCCACACTAACGGGGCGAGCGTCGATATTGGAAGCGGTGCACTGTGGGCAGCTATCCCACAGTTCCCGCAGTCCCCGCTGCCCATCGGAATTCTGGGTCGAGCCGCCAATGCCTTCTGGGTAAAAAAAATTTGTCGTCATCCGTCTGTCACTAACGCCCTCCCTCCCTCCATGAAAGCGCCGGCGGGAAATCAGTTCGCGCACTTTTCTGGTCAGTGACAGCGCGGACGCCACAGCACTGCGATCATGGATCACGCTGCGACCATCGCTGCACTTGTGGCCGTTCTCAACACCTCGCAGCTTATCATACACCTTTCCCTGAGGCAGATGCAGAGAAATCGGGCGAGGAGGCTACGGCACCGCCGTGAGAGCCTGAAGTCGGAGAGTGGCACAGAGCTGTCAGAAACCACGAGCCCCAGCGCCCAGGACATCACGGTGGCAATGGGGCATGTGGATTTTGTTGAACGGCGATTCTGGGCCCGGGAAACAAGCACGGACTGGTGGGACCGTATAGTGCTTCAGGTCTGGGATGAATCCCAGTGGCTGCGAAACTTTCGCATGCGGAAGGGGACTTTCCTCGAACTTTGTGAGTTGCTGTCCCCTGCCCTGAAGCGCAAGGACACCCGCATGCGAGCAGCCCTCACTGTCCAGAAGCGAGTGGCCATAGCCCTCTGGAAGCTTGCAACGCCGGGCAGCTACCGGTCAGTCGCGAACCACTTTGGTGTGGGCAAATCTACCGTGGGGGTTGTTGTCATGCAAGTAGCCAAGGCAATCGTGAAGGTACTGCTCCCAAAGGTAGTGACCCTGGGAAACGCGCAGGTCATCATAGATGGCTTTGCCGCGATGGGATTCCCAAACTGCGGTGGGGCTATCGATGGGACTCACATCCCTATCCTGGGACCGGACCACCAGGCCAGCCAGTACATCAATAGAAAGGGCTACTTTTCAATGGTGCTGCAAGCACTGGTGGACCATCGGGGACGGTTTACAAACATCTACGTCGGATGGCCGGGCAAGGTTCATGACGCTCGCGTGTTCAGGAACTCTGGTCTGTTTAGACGGCTGCAGGAAGGTATTTACTTCCCAGACCACAAAATAACTCTTGGGGATGTGGAGATGCCTACAGTCATCCTCGGGGACCCAGCCTACCCGCTAATGCCCTGGCTCATGAAGCCCTATACTGGCGCCCTGGACACAGAAAAAGAACTGTTCAACTACCGGCTGAGCAAGTGCAGAATGGTAGTGGAGTGTGCTTTTGGCCGTCTCAAAGGGAGATGGAGAAGCTTACTGACTCGCTGTGATCTCAGTGAAACCAATATCCCCATCGTTATTGCAGCTTGCTGTGTGCTCCACAATCTGTGTGAGAGCAAGGGGGAGACCTTTATGGCGGGGTGGGAGGTTGAGGCAAATAGCCTGGCTGCTGATTACGTCCAGCCAGACAGCCGGGCCATTAGAAGATCCCAGCGGGACGCCCTGTGCATCCGGGAGGCTTTGAAAGCTAGGTTCCTGAGTGAGCAGGGCAACCAGTGACTTTTCAGTTTGTGGACAGAAAAGCTGAACCTGCCCCCGTTTCTTTACCCAGTTCATTTTGACTATCCTCTCCAGTTACATACCCCCTTCACCCCCTTCCCCTTCCCAAAAAATAAAATCATTTCGATTTTGTTAATGAACACCGTTGTCTGTGTTGCTGTTTTCGCGGGAATATTTTAAACCGGGGACGCAGACTGTGGCGGGGGGCGGGTTCAGTGTTCTGATGCAAATGATGCTTCTAAACTCCCGGAATGCCAGGCTCCGCACTGGTGGACTGGTTATTTCAATGGAGAACATGAAAAACACCTCCCAGACTGACCAGGGTAACCAGTGACTGCACTGTGTATGTGTCCTGATGCTGGACCTGACACCGCCTCTGTACCCTGCTAAAGGTCACTGTCCTGCCCAATTACCAAGCCCCTTCCCCCCCTCCAGACAGACTCTCCCTCAAAAGAACCTGACTGAAACAGTAATGGAGAGAAACAAACATTTTATTGCGAACCAGACATGAAACGTGGGGGGTGAAACTTGGACGGGGGCTTGTGTGAGGTGGGTAGGAAAGGACTTATGAAATTTTGGGGAATGTCAGCCTTCTAGTGCTAGAGCAGTCTGCAGGGGTTGACTGAAAGTTTTAACGGCCCTTGCCGCCCCTCCTTCTTTGGAGTTTGGGTGAGGGTGGTGTGGGACTTGGTGGCGGGTGAGGGCGGTTACAGATAGACTGCAGCGGGGCTCTGTCCTCCTGCCTCCGGTCTTGCAGAACATCCACAAGGCGCCGGAGCGTGTCCGTTTGCTCCCTCATTAGTCCAAGCAGCTTTTCAGTAGCCTGTTGGTCCTCCTGACGCCACCTCTCCTCCCGTTCCATGACTGCTCGGTGCATTTGTGACAAGTTCTCCCTCCACTGTGTCTGCTGGGCTGCCTGGGCTCGGGAGCATCCCATTAGTTCTGAGAACATGTCTTCACGCGTCTTCTTCTTCCTCCGCCTAATCTGCGCTAGCCTCTGGGAGTGTGCTGACAGGCTGGGTTGGGAGACAGTCGCAGATGTGTCTGTGTGAATTGTGAAAAGGGAGTGAATTCCTGAGACAGATAAATGAAATTGTATACAAAGAACCTAGTCTTTCTCTGTGAACAAGACCATGCACTGCACCTCTCACATGCGCACTCAGGACAAGGTCGAATTTTCGGCCGTCGCCTTCAGTGCCTGTGGACTTGCGGAGGTCTTGGAGTGATCTGAGAAGCGTGGCTGGAGACCTGAACTTCTGGAGCGGGCAATAATGGTAAGCCGCAGACTTGTGGCTGCTTAAAACTCCAGCAGTAGCACTGGCCTCCTTTCACATTGAAAGCAATGCCAGTCTCTGCTGCCAGCAATCAGGACAGCATCAACTCTGCCCCTGTCCCACCCCCTCGCGGCTGTCCCAGGGAAAGATCCCTGTATGCTGCCCCTCTCCCTCCACCGCGTGGCTGTAAAGCAGTCCCAATACTAACATTCCCCTCCCTAATTCAAAGCAGGGCGTCATGAGCGACATCACCCTTCTGAGGATCCCGGACACCCAGAGAGAACGCATGCTGCGGGAAAGCATGCAGAAACCGGGGCCGTATGCCGCCATGCTATGTCGGGCCATGATCCCGGAGTACTTGATTGTGGCGTGGAGGGGGCATGTCTGCTACCACGGAGGGCCCACTAAGATCGCCCTACCCCGGAACCTGATCAACAGGCTTGAGCTCTACCTCCACGAGACCTACGAGGAGTTCTCCTACGAGGATTTCTCGTCGATCCCCGGCCACATTGACCGGATTTTCGCGTAGGTGCACTGGGACTATGGAGTGGAGCGTCTTGGGCCTGGGAATCATGGAGTAACGGACATTGTGAAAATTTTTTAAAACACTTGGGACTAAATTGAGAAGAGCCTAAGACAGAGAAATCATGAAAACCCATTTGTTACCTTTGTAAATATTCCTGTTTTGTACCTGATTATTTTTTTACTAGTTTACAGAACTTTTATAAATGTACATTGTTAATAGTATAAATATTACCGTTCTGTTTTAAATAAATGTTTACATGTTTACAGCACTTACTGCTTGATCCTTCCCCTGATTCTGTGTCCGGGGTAAGGGATGGGGACGGTTGGTACGGGATCTCGGTAAGGGTGATGAAGAGCTCCTGGCTGTCGGGGAAATCAGCGGTGCCAGCGCTGTCGACTGCCTCGTCCTCCTCATCTCCTTCTTCATCTTCCCCGTCCGCTGTCATGTCCGACGAGGAACCGGCCGCGGACATGATCCCATCCTCGGAGTCCACGGTCAGGGGTGGGGTAGTGGTGGCGGCCGCTCCCAGGATGGAATGCAGTGCCTCGTAGAAACGGGATGTGTGGGGCTGGGATCCGGAGCGTCCGTTAGCCTCTTTGGTTTTTTGGTAGCCTTGTCTCAGCTCCTTGATTTTCACGCGGCACTGCGTTGCATCCCGGCTGTAGCCTCTCTCTGCCATGGCTTTGGAGATCTTCTCGTAGATCTTAGCATTCCTTCTTTTGGAGCGCAGCTCTGAAAGCACGGACTCATCGCCCCACACTGCGATGAGATCCAAGACTTCCCGATCAGTCCATGCTGGGGCCCTCTTTCTATTAGATTGCACGGCCATCTCTGCTGGAGAGCTCTGCATAGTTGCCACTGCTGCTGAGCTCCCCTCGATGTCCAAAGAGGAACTGAGATTCAAACTGCCCAGACAGGAAAATGAAAATGAATTCAAATTTTCCCGGGGGTGTGGCTGGTCAGAGCATCCGAGCTCTGACTGCTGTCCAGAGCGTCAACAGAGTGGTGCACTGTGGGATAGCTCCCGGAGCTATTACCGTCGATTTCCATCCACACCTAGCCTAATTCGATATGGCCATGTCGAATTTAGCGCTAATCCTCTCGTTGGGGAGGATTACAGAAATCGATTTAAAGAGAGTTTTATGTCGAACTAAATGGCTTCCTGGTGTGGACGGGTGCAGGGTTAATTCGATATAACGGCGCTAAAGTCGACATAAAAGCCTAGTGTAGACCAGGCCTAAGGGTGTTCTCAAGTATTTTATCACTTTTTAAAATTCAATGCCTTTCATTTTCATTGGATGTGCCAATGTGCCACTTTCTGCACTGTGTATCTATGTATGTTTTATGGAAGAACATACATTGGAGATCAGTTTATGGAAAAATGTTTATTGTTCATTCTACTTGTGTAATTTAAATGTATTAATAACTTTAAACCCATAGCATGGAAGTATAAATGGTATGCTCAGTCTTCCTCATTAAAGAAATAGTTCAATAATATTTTAAGGAAAGTATATTTGAACTTTATTAAGATAACTGAACATAGTAACCTATTTGGAGGATAGTCACATAAAAATACAATCAGTTAAAATTTTGTTAAACAGGAAATCATAAAAACACATTGCTACTGCAAATGCACTTCTCTGAGAAACAGCTTCTGTGATATTACACATTTGAACAGTAATGTATTAAGTTATTTCTCTAAAGGGAAAATAATCCTTAAAAGTGTAGTACATGGATGCTAAGAAATTTTTTATTAAAACTTAGCCTTTAGAAGAGTACTTACTTTTTTTTAAGGGGGGCGGCAAATCCTGAGGAGTGTTCAGCACCTCTCAATTCCCCCTGATGGAACTGCAGATACTGGGCATATCTGAAAATCAGGTCACTTTGTTTAAATATACTTAGGTTCCTAATTTTCATCACCCAAGCTTGAAAATTTGAGGCAAAGTAAACAAACTAAAACTGTTTTCCCCTAATCCCTTTCAGTTCTAGTAATATTAGGTGTTGCTTATAGTAAAAATGTGTAATACTTTTTTAGATGAAAGTATGATTTTTAAAGTTTGAAGGTATTTTACCATTTACAAAAGTAGTTTCTATAAGTAACAGTTAATTGAAATTATTCTTTCAATTATTGTCCTTTAGGTCAATGGGAAGAAACGCTGATTATGAAATGAAAGCTGTGACATTATAGAATCCTCTTCATATTCTAAAGTGATGAACAGATTTATAGATCTAGTCATCTTTATGTCTCAGACTGCTGTTTATTGCTAGTTATTTTTGGCTTTTAAAGTATTTCAGCAGTAGCTCAAATGACTAATACTTCTTTCACCAGCTTTTAGTTTCATATATTATTTGTTTTTCATTGGTAAAGAGAGAAGTTGAGCAACCACTAGTGAAATAAATCTTTAGACTTACAAGTCTTTGCCTGCTGAACACAAAAATAGTTCCTTACTTCTAAATCTTAGTGATTTGCAGATGCTAGTGTCTTATATGGTGGACAGGATAGTAACATTTTGATCAACCAAGGCTCGCTCACCTGAATGTGATCTCGGTTTGGATTGTCTTTGCCTTTTCATGCTCCTCTCACCTTTCTCTGTTGTGATTATTATAAATAAATGGTCTGCTGGGGATTTTAAAGAGAAATTACAGGCCACATCAAATGCCAAAATGTCTATGCAAGGTCATATTTTTATGCAGATGTGCTTTCTAATGCATGACCATTGTTAAATATTCCATGAGCATAAATTTCTTCGAGTGATTGCTCATGTCCGTTCCAAGTAGGTGTGTGGGTGCCGCGTGCACAGTCGCCAGAAGGTTTTTCTCCATCGGGTCGACTGCGGAGTCCCCTGGAGTCGTGCCTTCATGGCAGTGTATATAGGTCCCTGCCAACCCACCAATTCTTCGGTTCCTTCTTACCACCAATGACGGTCGTTGAAGCAGTTCCTCTCTTGCTAACAGCAAGCAATTCCCTAGTGGACTTTTTACTTCTTGTTACCGGTAAATAGTTAAAAAACTTAGTGTCAGTTAGTTAAAGTAGTTTTAGTTAGATTTAGATAAGTTTCAGTTGGTGGTTCCACCCACACCCACACACATTTCCCCTTCCAGGGACTGGGGCATGCCTCGGTCTCAGGGTTTCAAACTGGGCGGGTCCTGTCTGAAGCCTATGGCAAAGGAAGACTCACATGACTCCTGTCTGAAGTGCTTGGGGGAAGCCCATCAAACAGAAAAGTGTAAGATCTGCAGAGGCTTCCGCCCAGGGACCAAGAAGGAGAGGAACTTCAGGCTGAAACTACTCCTCATGGAGTCGGCCCTTCATTCCCAGCCCGGCACAGGCGGCATCCGACCCCAAGCCCAGCACTTCGGTGCGCAGCGCACCGGCCTCAGTAAGAGAGGCCTTGGCACCAAGAAAAGACTTGGGCTCCATGGACCCTCAGCACCGCCATTCCCCAGTGCCAAAGACCTCCTCCGGTGTGAGTGCCTGGCACCACTCCCATTCGCCGGTGCCGCACAAAAGAAAGAAGACAGACAGTCGGCACTGTTGACTCTGGCCTGACAGGAAGGTCTTTGAGTCTGGTTCTAGTGGTCTCCCCGGTGCGAGAGTGTCAGGAGAAGGACCTAGAACTTTCCTTTATGCTGGACACCTTTAAGACGGCTAGGGACCTCATAATGATGAAGGCACAATCCCCTACACCAGCGCCGCAAAGGGGTACCATGCCTTCTAGAGGCAAGCTGACAATGATGAGACGTGGCTCACCCTCACCTCAGCATTGCTCCTCGGCATTGTCTCACTCCGCACCGCCTTGGTCACCAAGGTTGGAGTCCTCATTGGACTCGGAGGCGGAGTCATACGCCTCTAGGCGAAGCTGGCACCACTCTCGGAACCACTCTAGACAGGAGGAAGGGCAGCCACTACCCATGATGTCCTGGCCTTTGCAGTGGCAGGTGCTGGCTCAATGGCCCTTCTTGACCCCGGCCTACCACCAAGCCCAAGGGCCGTGGTCAAGATCCTTGTTGGTGGCTTTGGAGGCACGGGTCTGGTCCCTCCATCATTGACCTCAGTAGCCCGGCAACCGCCACAAGGGCAGGAGATGGGCACGCAGGCCGGCACCAAAACTGCTGTGGGACCCAGAACTGGGGCCAGACCCAAGACAGGCGCGGGCCCGGAAACCAGCACCACTCCCAGCACTGCACAGGGCTTTTCGGTACAAGGGGATGGATTCCTGCGAACCAGAGGGTCAGGAAGAACTGGTGCCCCATGGGCATCTTCTCATCCTCAACGGATTAAGTGGTAGTGGGCACTTCCACCACACTGCATGCCATGGACAACAGAGCACACCAAGATTTGCTCAGGAGGGTGGCTCAAAATTTGAGCATGCAGACAAAGGAGGTGTCGAAGGAGACTGACCCTATGGTTGACATTCTGGTCCCTGAAGGTCCCTCAAGGGTGGCTTTGCCCCTCGTTAAGACTATCCATAACACCACTAAGGCATTGTGGCAAACACCTGCCTCTCTTCCCCCATGACAAAAGGGGTGGTAGGTAACCATTTTTTATTCTCTGTAGCAAAGGTCAAGAATATTACAGTAGCAATGCATTGAAATGTAAATACCATAAATGTCCTTGTATCCTCTAGATTATCTCTCTGTTTCATAAGGCACTTTTAATCATACAGTCTCTGGATCTGGTGAATAATTTTTTAATAGATGGATAAGGTGTATACTTTGTATTATACTGACATACTCTTCTCTATATTATTGTAGTTAGGGTTGAAATTAGCTTCCAGTTATAAGGCTTACTTTGACATCCTGCCCCTAATTTGAACAAAACCAAACTATTCTTTCTGAAATTACACAGACATGATCTTTTGCCTGCCTAAATCTTTTTTTTTTTTTTTTCCTGATGGGCTTGGGGCAAATTAGATAAGATGTTTGAGTAGTGTCATGATGAATAGTATTTCAGAGATGTTTTTCTAGCTTATTTTTTACTAAAAATGTTTTGGGCTATAAACTCCAAATTTGTTTTCAAACTCCAAATTTGTTTTAATCTGCTCTTCTTGGTGAGCACTGTCCCTCTGACTTGTTCTTTGGAATTTGGTTGAGAAATTCTTTCCTCTTTGAAAACAGCTTCTGCATGTTTCTGAAAGTTTGCATGACCCTGATTTTGATATTTCAACATGGTTCAGACAGCTTTCATCTGGCTAGCCCAAATTTCCTAAAAAATCTTGAAGACATATTGGTGCCTAACCTCTCCCAAAAACACATGTTCTAAATTAAGTATATGGCTCCATGCCGATGTCTTGAGTTTGTCGTAACTCAGCCATGGACTGGCCTTAATAATACTTTGCACTTGTATAACACTTCTGAAATATTTAGGCCTCAGCGCCCCCTGTGAAGTAAGCAAATATCATTACCCCCATTTTATAAATGGAGGAACGGAGGCTGAGAGACCTGACCAAAGTTGATATGTTAATATTTGGTCATTGGAACACTTATCTAGGGGTATGGTGGATTCTTTATTACTTGACATCTTTAAATTGAGACTGGATGTCTTTCTAAAAGACATGCTCTAACTCAAACAGAAATTATGGGCTTGATGTAGAGATTGCTGGGTGAGGTTCTTTGGCCTGTGTTGTGCAGAAGGTCAGACTAGATGATTATAGTGGTTCCTTCTAGCAGTAGAAATCTATGAAAATTGACCAGGCTGATCAGTTTCTCAGCTGTCATTCAGAATCCTTATAGCAACAGTAAAAATTGACAATAATGATGTCAATTGCACTCTGTTAGGGCTTTAGAAAGCTCTAAGAAGCAACATCAGATGTGTGTGGGGGGGGGGGGGGTTGTTTTTTTTGTTTTGGTTTGGGGTGGGTTTTTTTTGTTTGTTTGGGGTTTTTTGTGGGAAAACACACAGGAAAAAAGGAGTGGTGGAAATCACCTCTTCCTATTCCCGCCACCCAACTACTCCTCCCCCTGGCAGCAGCCAGGAAGACGGGAAAAGAGTCAGACAGCAGAAGCGATACACCCCAGAAGGAAGATGTGATAAAGGGTCAAGAAAGAAAGAGGAAACTCCTCCCTGTTAGCAAGAATTTGTGGTTGTGATGGGATGTCCACCCCACACAGGACTGAAAGGGGTTAAGGTGGCCAGACAGGCCAATTAACTCCACAGGCTGCACCTGGAAGGAGAGTCAGGGAGCAGGGAATTGCTGGTGAGCAGGCTCAACTGTGCAGGATAAGCAGGGTCTATAGAGCCCAGGAGCTAAGAACAGGTGGGATCTGGCAAAGGCTACAGGAAAGCAGGCAGCAGGCACTCCCTGGGAAGAGGAAGGAGGAAGTTGGTACTCTGGGGGGCAGGAAGAGTAGGAAGCAGTCTGGAGAAGGTGCAGTGAAGGCTGAGAGGGTAGAGCCCAGAACTACTGACCTGAGAGTCCCTGGACTGGAACCCGAAGTAGAGGGTGGGCCTGGGTTCGACTACTGGCCAATGTGGAAGTAACATCATCAGGGCAACCCAGGAGAAGGCTGCCTGGGACTGTTTGCATAGAAAAACTTTGGGGTAACCCCGGAAGGGGAAAACAGGGATGATAACCCGTCTGGAGGGCCTAGTCATGCAGAGGACACTGCGGTTCCTGGAGTGAGGTGAGTCCTCAGAGTGAGATGACGACAGGAGAGTCACCAACTGGCAGAGCTAATCCCCAGGACGGCCAGCAGGAGGTGCCACTGGATCCGTGACTGTGTGCTTCAGATTTATCAGGCACCTGGTAGTCAGAGGCAGGTATGAAAGATGGAGGCAGCATGGTCTAGTGAATAGGAGACTGGACTGAGAGTCAGGAGAGCTTGGTTCTGCCACTGATTTACTGTGTGACCGTGGCCATGTCACTTCACTCTCTTTGCCTCTGTTTCACCTCCCATCTTTTACCTGTCTGGTCTGTGTAGATTGTAAGCAGTTTGTCACAGAGGTCATTATGTGTTTGTATAGCATAGTGGGTCCCTTATCTTTGTTGGGGCCTTTATGTGCTCCATAGTAATGGAGCTCCCAAGCAGTGTACAGGGACAGCATTCTGGTAAGAATTCCAGAATCTTCCCCTTTTCCAGAAGTTGCTGGTGAGAACTGAGGTCCAACCAGACTGATGTCTCGGGACCTCATCTTTTTATACGACCTTCACTTAGTAGGTGTTTGGTAAGTATTTAGGAACTCAGGAATTTCTATAGCAGAGGAGACCAATGATAATTTAATCAGGTATCCTGCCTTCAACAATAGCCAGCATCTGATACTTCACATAAAAGTACACAAACCCTTGTAGAGGATATGGGATAATTTTCAAACCTTCCTGTAACAATTTTGGGAATCTGTCTGTGTACACCTTAGAGAGACAAGGTGGGTGAGGTAATATCTTTTATTGGACCAACATCCATTGGTGAGAGAGACAAGCTTTCAAGCCACACAGTGCTCCTCTTCAGGTCTACAGAAATAGGTCCAATAAAAGATATTACCTCACCTGCCTTGTCTGTCTAATATCATGGGACCAATACAGCTACAGCTACACTGTGTACAATTTATGAATTCATGTGGATGATATGCAATGGTTGTATCATGAAATGTCTCTGTGGGTATGTCTACACTGCAGCTGGGAGTGAGCCATCCAGCCCGGGTAGATAGATTCACAGGTCTATAAAGGGGCTCGAGCTAGAGTGCTAAAAATAGTGCGGATGTTCCGGCTCAGGCTGAAGCTCTGGTTTCTCTTCAAGTCATGTCCCTTTGGGTGCTCCACATCAGAATATGTGCGCATCCGTTCACTAATGATCAGAAATTTTTGTCAGCGGTGTCACCAGGTCCGTTCCAGCACCCTAGACACCTTTGTGCCACAATACAAGAGTATATATAAAGGAGCATTCCCACCACCACTCCAGTTCCTTCTCAACTGCCAGCAGTTTGAGATAGAATGTTGAGGTGTCTGTTACCTGAGCCAGCCCTCATCCACAGCCTCGAGTACAGGTTATGCCCAAGACGCCAGGCTTCCAAACCTTGCCAGGCCTGCCACGGGTCCTTTCCGCACAGTGACAGACATTCAAGCTGCCTGCGCTGCTTGGGAGAAACCTATATTCCCTCTAAATTTAAAATCTGCCTAGGATTTTAAAGCATTATGTTCTCATGCCTGTCTCTAGGACTGACATGGCCTGCGGTGCCTCTGTCCTACAATCTGTACTGTATCTACTTCCTTGGCATCCTCCTCCAGGATGGAGGTATTACTTGGGAGTCTCCTGATGTGGAGCCGCCATAGGGACATTACTCGAAGAAGGAGATGTGTACCTTGTACAGTAACTAGAGTTCTTTGAGATGTTTGTTTGTGTCTGTGGGTGCTCCACTACCTCCCCACCTTCCCCTCTGCTTTGGAGTCTTCTTCTTGGGACTTAACGTGGTTGAGAAGGTGTGGTGACAGGGCACTGGAATGGTGACAGGGCACAAGTGTATCTAGGGTGCAGGCGTGGACTCGTGGACACTGCTGACAAAAATCTCCAACCAAGAGCGCATGGGTGTGTACATACCCTGATATGGAGCACCCATAGGGGGACACATCTCAAAGAACTCAAGTTACTCTACCAGGTACGTTACCTCTCCTTCTCAAGCCTAGGAGGTCAGGTAGGTTTGAGAACCTGAGCTCCAGCCTGAGTCTTAACATCCATGCTGCTACTTTTTAGCATGCTAGCTGAAGCACCTATAGCATGAGTTTGTCTGCCTGTGCTGGGAGGATCACTTCGAGTTGCAGCATAAACATACCCTTAGTAGATGTTGAATTCACCATTTGCTGACAGGGATACAGCAAGTCTCTCTCAGAGCCGAGACAATGAAGATTCGTTAACCTTACCAACTGTTTTCTGACCAAAAAATGAGCATGTTATGGAGGTTGGCTGAGGCTGGGAGAAGCTAGTCCTTCCATCTCCTCTGCAAGGAGGGGATTGTGGAAAATCCCAGCCATGAGAACAAAGAGCCTAGGTGTTGGTATGGAGATATAAAAACTCGAGAAGCCCACAGGGACAGACAAGGTTTGGGCAGTAGAGAGGAAGAGACAGGCATGTTTTGATAGGAGGGGGGTCTGGCTTAACTGAAGGACCAGACAAGGTCAGAGCAAGTTGCTGAGCTGGACAGGCTCAGTGATTCTGAAGAGAAGTCATGAGCTGCAAGAGGAGGACACCCTGGAGCACTCTGCTCAAGCCCAAAAACTCCCAAGAGTGGTAAGGAACCTGAGGCAGAGAAATGCATATAGGTGTGTGTTGTTTTGTACAGATCTGTGTGTTTCTTATCCTAATAAATGAAAAGTAATGGTGTTTTAGAATCCTGTGCAAAGTATGTCCACTCTGTCTGTTGGCTTTCACTGTCAAATACCCCTGATGAGGTAAACCATACACTGGAAGGCTCATACCATTGATGGGTTTCTGGGGAATGTGCAAGAGGTGCTGGGGAGGCTTGAGGGAGATTATACTATTTTCAGGGCCTGGGCATTTGGGCCATAGGGTCCCATTGCCAAGAGGATCTGCACTTGAAGTGTGTGCCTACAGGCCCTAACCCAGGGATAGTTCCTAAACTCTACTCAGCCCCAGAAAACTAAAGGCATGGGGGATTCAGCATTTGGATCCCCTCACAGCATCCAGCAGTGGGAGCTTGATCAGATCAGATTTCTGACGGTAGTTCCCAGACAAGTCACTTAAAACTCATTTCTGTCTTTACCTGCAAAATGAGAGCAACAAAGCTTCTCCCAAGTGGTTGTAGACATCTTGTATGTTTTTTGGATTTCACCTACGATAAATATCTCACCCGTTTTATACATGGGTAAAAAGAGAGACAGGTTAAGTGACTAGTCTGGGAGTAGGGTTGCCAGGTGTCCGGTTTTCGACCAGAATGCCTGGTCGAAAAGAGATCCTGGTGGCTCCAGTCAGCACCGCTGACTGGGCCGTTGAAAGTCTGGTTGGTGGCGCAGCGGGGCTAAGGCAGGCTGCCTGCCTGCCGTGGCTCCGTGCTGCTCCCAGAAGCCATGGCATGTCCCCCTTCTGGCTCTTATATGTAGGGACAGCCAGGGGGCTCTGCATGCTGCCCCCACCCCAAGCACCAGCTCCACAGTTTCCATTGTCCAGGAACTGCGGCCAATGGGAGCTGTGGGGACGGGGCAGCACACCGAGCTGCCTGGCCACGCCTCCGCATAGGAGCTGGAGGGTGGACATGCCGCTGCTTCCGGGAGCTGCCTGAGGTACGCGCTGCCCAGAACTTGCACCCCTGACCACCTCCCATGCCCCAACCCCCTGCCCCAGCCCTGATCCCCCTCCTGCCCTCTGAATCCCTCAGACCCAGCCTGGAGCCCCCTCCTGCACCCCAAATCCCTCATCCACACCCCCAGCTGGAGCCCTCATCCCCTCCCACACCCCAGCCCTCTGCCTCAGCCCTGCCTCCAAACCCCTTGATCCCAGCCCAGAGCACCCTCCTGCACCCCAAACCCCTCATCCCCAACCCACCCCAGAGCCTGCACCCCCAGCTGGAGCCCACACACAGCACTCCAACCCCCTGCCCCTGCCTGGTGAAAATGAACGAGTGAGTGAGGGTGGGGGAGAGGGAGAGGGGATGGAGTGAGCGGGGGCGGGGCCTCAGAAGGGAAGAGGGGTGGGGGTAAGGGGCGGGACAAGGGTGTTCGGTTTTGTGAGAGTAGAAAGTTGGCAACCCTATCTGGGAGGCACTAGGTGGTGTTAGATTAGATAAGAAGCCTTGCTTCTTACACCGGCTAGCTCTGTAAACTTGGTCTTCGCTTAACTTCTCTGTATAATGGGGATGATAATTTGGAGAGAGCCTAATCTCACCATCCTTTAGGTCTATATAAGATTTTCATTATGTACATCTATATTATATTTTCTGGGCTTGTAATATATCTTCCCAAACAAAAACTGTGTTTATACGGAGTTAAAATTGAGAATACATACCTGTAATTTAATAGTACCTATTGCAGGAATGTTATAATTATCCCTGGAACAAATATTACGAACTCAGGAAGTTCAGATTTCAGGTTGTATAGTCACTACAAAGAGCTAAAATTATTATTAGTGTGCTTTAGTAATTTGGATTTGATATTAGATTAAACTAATTTTTAAAGATGGATCAGTGGGCTTTTTATTCTTTTTTTTTCTTCATGATATCTGTCTTCTATAAAACAATTCATATGGCGGCTGTACGTGTGTGTGTGTGTGTGTGTGTGTGTGTGTGCGCACACACATGACTAACTTGTGTACTTGCTTCTGTGTAGTGTTGAATATGTAATGAATATGAATGAGTATGCTTTAAGATGATCCACTCTGTTCTAATCTTCACAATTTGGAACTCTACCCAAGGAGGCAGCTCACTTCGTTAATCACACCTCTTTTGACAGATATGTAATATAATCTACCTTTTGTAGGACTTACTTAAAATAGGCATATTTCCAAGAGTGCTGCTCACATCAAACAAACCAAGAAACTGACCTGATTTGGTGGAATTGGAATTATTTTTCAGCAAACCCCACCTTTATTAATTAAATGAGCATAGATGTTTTTAAAAGATGTCCCACCTATATTTTTATGTGTCTTAAAGAAGTTTTTTTGGTTACAGATTTTGAAGATATACATAGTCAATCATGGCGAATGTAGTGTGCAGAAAGTAAAATCAGAGGAAAAAATGTGAAGTCTATTAATCTTTATAAGAGATGCCAACTGTAATATTTTTGAGTTGCATCACCACCTTTTTTTTTTTCTTTCTATAGACCTCGGAATTTATCCAGCAGAGCGTAGGTCTGCAGGAGCTTGGGGCTAGAACCTGTTCTCTGAAGTAGGATAATATGCTACACTCATCCCCTCTGCTACTTTCTGTATCGCAGGTGCTGCATTCTCTTTAAGTTAAATGAAGTGCATGCATCTCAGCCAGGGTGGATTTGATTTAAATCATGATTTAAATCACTAGCCAGGAAGACTCGATTTAATCATAGATTTCTACATAAAAGTGCATTCTTCTTGGTTGTTATAACCTTCATGCATATTCTTCACAACTCACAGACAGATGTACGTTTCATTTTTAGAAGGTACACACTATACATTTTTTAAGTGATTTAAAAATCACTGCTGCCATTATAGGTTTTCCCTTCTAGTGAGAGACTGGTATGGTAGATCTCAAATCAATGAAGGCTACACTCAGACCTCAAGGCTTCTGGAATATGCTGCTCAAACAGTTTCACTTTTGTTTCTACTGCCTGTCCCTCCCTTCTCACATTTATCTCCAGACTTCTTCTCCTTGTCCAGATCTATTCCGCCCCCAACAATCGTCTAGTCATTGAACTTTTTGAACCTTTGCACTTTTAGAGAGAAGTAAGGGATTGACTCTGTGTACACAGATTTGCAGAGGGACAATAGGTTTGAGGTCTGTTATTTCTCACCTCTATATTTTTATTTATTTAAAAACATTTTTGCTGTTAACAAGCATGTTATCTCTGGAGACACAAATCCACAGTTTGAGAACTACAAAACTAAGCATCTCTGATGGTATCTTCTAGACTGAGCACTGAGTCCCATTGGGTAGTGTGATAGACCCAGACCAGTTGGGAACAGCAGAGTAGCAGAAGGGAGATATACTGGCCACTGGATAAGTAGTTTTCTGTTCCCTGAGTGACCAGAGCAGGGGCTGCTCCAGGCTAATAGACCACCTGACTCCAATTAACCTGCTAAGACTCAGGTGAGGCAGTTAAGCACCTGACTCTAATTAAGGCCCCTCTGATGCTATAAAAGGGCTCACTCCAGTCAAGCCAGGGGAACCAGAGGAGAGGAAGTGTGTATGAGGAACTGGGAGCAAGAGGTGTGCAAGAAGCTGAGAGTGAGTAGGCGTACTGCTGGAGGACTGAGAAATACAAGCGTTATCAGACATCAGGAGGAAGGTCCGGTGGTGAGGACAAAGAAGGTGTTGGGAGGAGGCCATGGGGAAGTAGCCCAGGGAGTTATAGGTGTCGTGCAACTGTACCAGGAGGCACTCTAAACAGCTGCAGTCCACAGGGCCCTGGGCTGGAACCCGGAGTAGAGGGCGGGCCCGGGTTCCCCCCATACCTCCCAACTCCTGATCAAACACAGGAGGAATTGACCTGGACTATAGCATCTACCAGAGGGGAAGGTCTCTGGACTGTTTCCTGACCCACAGGGTGAATCTGTGAAGCGAGCAAATCTGCCAATAAGTGCAGGACCCACCAAGGTAGAGGAGGAACTTTGTCACAGTAGATAGAAAGATTAATCTAAATAATCTATACAGAAGCACCTGGAACTGCATAGAATTGGGTCCCTAATCCATGAACTATTGGAACTCGTTTACAAAACTTTTCTTAAACATTACATGAATATATGGTCTCATACTATAGAATTAGAGTTTATAATCCCTATTCCATGATGAGATATCTTTGAGCTATAATGTATCCTAATTAAAACTATATTTAGATAGCTTTTTTCCTCAAAAAGCATTTTATCAAAAAATCTGATTTGAATAAAAAAATTGATTTTTTTTCATTTTTTTTTTAATCATAGATTTTTATCCACCCTGATCTCAACTAACTTATTGCTAAGACCTATGGCTATAATATTTCTGCTTGAAGGAAGGCCTCTTGGTTGTAGATTGCTTTGTAAATTGTAGGTGCAGTGTTTTCCATTGCCACAGATCCCTACCTGTCCATGGAAGCTGGAGTTCTTCTTCGAATGCTTGTTCACGTTAATTTCAATCAGGTGTGCGTGCGCCGCATGCCCGGTTGTCGGAAAGTTTTTCCCTTAGCAGCTCCCGTCGAGTCGGCTGTGAAGCCCCCTGGAGTGGTGCCTTCCTGGCGCTCAATATATGACTCTGCTGACCTGACCCCCCTTCAGTTCCTTCTTACCGCCTGTGACGGCCATTGGAACTGAGTTCACTTGCCTTGCAAGTGCTTTCCTTAGCTTTCTTCTCTAGTTTGTAGTTTTAGTCTAGGTTTCAGTTAGTCTAGGTTTCGTGTACATAGTGTATATAGTAGTTAAGGTTAGGGAACAGTGTCCTCCCCTATCCCTTACCTTCCCCTCGGCTCCAGGGCATGCCTCGGGGCCAAGGGTTTAAACTTTGCAGGACCTGCAGTAAGCCTATGCCAACTGGCAACCCCCACAACACATCTTTTGAAGTGTCTGAGGGAAGACCACCAACCAGACAGGTGCAAAATCTGCAGGCCTTTCCGCCCTAGGATGAAGAAAGAGCAGGATTTCCATCTGAAACGACTTCTGAAGGAGTCCGCTCTCAGCCCACCACGGAGTGCCAGGATCAGGCACCAAGTGCATTGGTGTGGAGCACTCCGGTCTCTATTCCAAGAGACCCTCGGCACCGATGCTCCCCAGCAGTACAAGCCGTGCACACGCGGCACCACTCTCATTTGCCGGTGCCGCACAAGCGGCACAAGAAAACTGATAGGGGCCGTTCCCCAGTGCCGACGGCAACCCAACCGCCAGGCGCAACAGCAGTGCGTCCCTCGAAGGAGCACTCGGCCCCCAAGGAGCAGGAGTTGGCGCCATTGACTTCGGTTCCCCGGAGGGGACTGTCGAGTCTGGCACCCAGCGATGACTCGGACAGGCAGTGCCACTTGAAGCCACCAGGGATTTAATAGCGATGACGGCCCCTCAAGCTCTGGCTATCAGAGACAAGCCTCCGGTGCCGCTGCATCCGGCGCCATCTAGAGGCAAGCCGGCCATGATGCGGCGATCACCTTCTCCGGTCCGACACCACTCACCTCGGCACCGCTTTGGTTCAACATCACCGAGGCACCGATCTCCAGCTCTGGACCCTGTGTGCGGTTCCCCAGCACCAACGAGACAACAATCTCGATCTCCGGCACCGACGGAGCCGCACCAATCTCCGGGCACCGGTCTCCAGTGCAGGCACATTGCCATCGGTCCCCGACGCAGGCACATTGGCACCCAGTCCCCGGTGCAGTACTGGTCGGCGTCGCCGTGGTCGGCACAGTCCAGATCAGTGTCATCTGACTCGGATGGGAACTCATTTTATTCCCACCTTAGCAGGCGTAGATTGGATAGGTACAGAAGTGAGTCACTGGCAGCATGTCCTTCGCATTGGCAACTGCAGCTTCAGTGGCCCTTTTGGACTCCCTGGACTTATCACCAGGCCCAGGGCTCATTTTCCAGGGCCTCTCAGTCGGTGGTCTCTGAAACCCGAGCACGCCAGCCAACTAAAGATCGCCCAGGAATCAGAAACGACGACAGCACAGGGTTCACAGCCCGTCCCGATCACCACCAAAACAACCATGGCGACAGCCCCGACAGCTAGCCAGATCACTGCTGCTGTAACAACGGTCAGCACAGAGGCCCCAGGCACCGACCAGGAGGACACTAGAGAGCTGGAAGACCCTGTACCTTCTCTAGCCTCATCCTTGTCCCCGGACAAGGCGGTTGCAGGGGCTTCGGCCTCAGGTCCTCCTCCGATAGATTACCGTGCACACCAGGACCTAGTGCACAGAATCACCCGTAACATGGGATTACAGGAGGAAGAAGTTATTGAGCCAGAGGACCCCATAGTCAATATCCTAATGCCAGAGGGTCCCTCCAAGGTAGCTCTGCCCCAATAAAAACTATACAGAGCAACATCAAAACTCTGTGGCAAACCCCAGCATCGATCCCGCCTACGGTGAGGGGTGTAGAGCGCAAGTACTTTGTCCCATATAAAGGGTACGAGTACTTGTTCTCACACCTGCAGCCCTACTCCCTCATAGAGACAGCAGTCAACAAGAAGGAGAGGGACAGCAGAGGCTGGCTCCAAAGTCCAAGGAGTCTAAAAGATTAGACCTTTTCAGTAGAAAGGTCTACTCAACAGGGGGCCTGTAGCTGAGGATCGCTAACCAACAAGCTATCCTCAGTAGATACAACTTCAACTCGTGGGCCTCCATGTTGAAGTTTAAGGAGCTAATCCCATCAGACTCCAGGGCCAAATTCATAGTCATTATTGACAAAGGGAAGGGGGTGGCACGAACCTCCCTACAAGCCTCTTTAGATGCGGTGGACTCTGCTGCCTGCACCCTCTCATCGGGGTTAGCCATGAGAAGGGGTTCATTGCTGCAGGTGTCCGGGCTGCTCTTCCCCTCCCCCCACACCGTCAAGTGCAGCAAACCCTGCAGGATCTGCCGTTTTAAGGTGCAGGGTTATTCTCAGAGCAGACGAACTCCAAGCTGCACAGCCTGAAGGACTCCCGGGCGACCATGAAATCGTTAGGTATGCACACCCCAGCAACCCATCAAAAACATTTTAAACCGCAGCCTCAACAGCAGCGCTCCTGCCCTCCTCGACCCAGACAGGACTTCTACAGATGGAGGAGTAGGAATGGCAGGCGCAAGCCTTCCCGTCCCCCGTCAGGACAGGGCCAGGGCCCAACCAAACCATCGTTGGGCTCAAAGCAGGCCTTTTGAAGGTACGCCCAAGGACAGAGTACCCACTACGACACCGGATCCTTCCCTTTGCTTCACGAATCGGCTATCCCATTTCTACCGTGTGTGGTCCCAAATAACATCGGACTGCTGGGTTCTTCACACGGTAGAAGTGGGATATTCTCTCCAATTCTGCTCCTCTGCACCCCATCCCCATCTTTCTTCCCCGTCCCTCTTCAGGGACCCTTCTCACGAGCAACTACTTATCCAGGAGGTGCAGTTGCTCCTTGCCATAGGGGCAGTGGAGAAGGTTCCTCAGGAGCTAAGGGGCAAGGGATTCTACTCCCGTTATTTCCTAATCCCCAAGGCAAAGGGTGGGGGTCTCAGACCTATTTTAGACCTGTGAGGATTCAACCAGTTCATGCTGAAGTTGAAATTCTGCATGGTCTCCCTGAGCACAATCATCCCTTCCCTGTATCCAGGAGACTGGTACACCGCCCTCGACATGAAGACTCGTAATTTCACATAGTAATTTGGCCTGCGCACAGACGATTCCTACAGTTTGTGGTCGACCACAAACATTATCAGTTCACGGTCCTCCCGTTTGGTCTATCGACGGCCCCCCAAGTGTTCACCAAGTGCACGTTGGTGGTAGCACCCTTCCTCCAGAGAAGGCAGGTGCAGGTATATCCCTACCTTGAGGATTGGCTACTACGGTAGCAGGTAGAGCCTCAAGTCCGATTAGTCAGATCCACTTTTGAGAGACTGGGACTCCTCCTCAACGTGAACAAGTCAATCTTATCACCAACCCAAAGAATAGAATTCAACGGGGCGGTGCTGGACTCGGTACAGGCAAGTGCATTCCTGCCAGAAACCCGATTCCAAGCCATAACAGACATATTTCAAAACCTCAGGCAGTACCTGACCACTACAGCAAGGGGATGTCTGAGTCTTCTCGGCCACATGGCAGCCTGCACTTACGTGGTCCGGCATGCCAGACTGAGGCTCAAACCACTCCAAGCGTGGCTCACTTTAGCCTATCGGCTGGGGCACGACAGCCTGGACTCAGTGGTGACGGTGTCAGAGCAAGTACTCGAGTCCCTCCATTGGTGGCTCAACCCTCGGGCAGTGTGCGCAGGAGTCCCCTTCAACAGCCCACAGCCCACCTTGTCCCTGGTAACGGAAGCATCAGCACTGGGTTGGGGGGTACATCTGGGAGATCTCCAAACACAGGGCCTATGGTCACAGGATGAACTCTCACTCCATATTAATATCCGGGAGCTCAGAGCGGTGCGACTGGCATGCCAAACTTTCCAATCCCGACTGCAAGGCCAGAGTGTGGCAGTGTTGATGGACAACACCACTGCCATGTTTTACATCAACAAACAGAGTGGAGCCCATTCCTCCCCCCTATGTCGGCAAGCCCTCCAGCTATGGGAGTTCTGCATACCCCACTCCATTCACCTGGAGGAGTCCTATCTCCCAGGCGTACAGAACGAAGTAGTGGACCACCTCAGCAGATCATTCTGCAATCACAAGTTGTCCATCCGTCCAGATGTCATACATTCCATCTTCCAAACATAAGGGTTTCCCCAGGTCGATCTGCTTGCCACCTGGAGCAACAGAAAGTGCCCAACATTCTGCTCCTTCCAGAAACACAGCCCAGGTTCGATCTCGGACGTGTTTCTGCTACCCTGGGGAGACCGCCTCATGTATGCCTTTCCATCGGTCCCACTTGTGCACAAGGTGCTGCTCAGGATCCGCAGAGACAAGGCGAAGGTAATCCTGTTGGCCCCAACGTGGCCCCGCCAACATTGGTACACCACGCTTCTGGAGCTGTCAGTGGACACCCTGATCTTGTTACCACTCTACCCCGATCTGATCACACAAGACCACTGTCGCCCTCACCACCCAGACCTCCAGTCCCTCCATCCCATGGCCTGGAAGCTTCATGGTTAAACCCGATGGCGCTCCTGTGCTCGGGACCAGTAAGGGAGGTCCTACTCGGCAGCAGGAAACCATCCACCAGTGCCACTTATCTAGCTAGTGGAAGAGGTTTACTTGCTGGTGCACCCAGCATCACACACCTTCACTCCAAGTGTCTATACCACTCATCGTAGAGTATCTCCTGCATTTGAAACAACAAGGCCTCACAGCATCATCCATTAAGGTACACCTCGCTGCTATCTTGACCTTCCATCCGGGAACATCTGGACGTTCCGTATTTGCCAACCCCATGGTAGGGTATTTCCTCAAGGGCCTGGAAAGGTTATATCTACAGACTCAACAACCTGTGCCTGCATGGGACCTTAACCTGGTCCTCTCCAGACTCATCAGGCCCCCTTTTGAACCGTTGGCACCTTGCTCCCTCCTCTATTATGATGGAAGGTGGCCTTCCTGGTCGCCATCACATCAGCCAGAAGGGTGTCTGAGTTAAAGGCACTAATCTCTGACTCACCCTACATGGTCTTCCATAAGGACAAGGTACAACTCAGACCTCACCCAGCCTGCCTTCCCAAGGTAGTGTCTCAATTCCACACCAGTCAAGACATTTTTCTGCCTGTCTTCTATCCTAAGCTTCATACCAGTACCCAAGAACAGAGGCTGAACTCACTGGATGTTCAGCGGGCGCTGCTAGCATTCTATATCGAGCGCACTACGCTGTTCAGGAAGTCGAACCAGCTGTTCGTGGTGGTGGCAGACTGGATGAAAGGACTCCCGGTCTCTACCCAACGCATTTCTTCCTGGATCATGGACTGCATCCACACATGTTGTGAGCTGGCCAAGGTCCCAGTCCCTGCTATTACGGCACATTCCACAAGGGGCATAAGCCTCGTCCGCTGCTTTCCTGGCCCAGGTCCCGGTACAGGAGATCTGCAGAGCAGCAGCTTGGTCATCGGTGCATCATTTACCTCTCACTATGCTATCACCCAGCATGCCGGAGATGATGAGGCATTCAGCAGAGTGGTGCTCCAATCAGCGATTCCTTGACTCTGACCCCATCTCCAGGGTAGAGCTTGGGAGTCACCTGATTGGAATTGACGTGAACAAGCACTCAAAGAAGAAGAAACATTTGCTCACCTCGTAACTGTTGTTCTTCGAGATGTGGTGTTCAGATCCATTCCAATACCCACCCTCCTTCCCCTCTGTCAGAGTAGCCGGCAAGAAGGAACTGAAGGGGGGGGGTCAGGTCGGCAGGGTCATATATTGAGCGCCAGGAAGGCACCACTCCAGGGGGCTCCACTCCAGGGGGCTCCACAGTCGACCCGACGGGAGATGCTAAGGGGAAAACTTTCCGACGACTGTGCATGCAGCGCACTCACACCTCATTGGAATGGACGTGAACAACACATCTCAAAGAACAACAGTTACGAGAAGGTAACTGTATTTTTTTTGTTTGTTTGTTTCTGCATTATAGAGCAGCCTTTTCCTGATTGTTGTTCTCTTTCTCACTATCACTGTGTCTCCATTCCCACCCCATTTGTTGCCTCTTTTCCCCTCAAAACAAATCTGGTACTAGCTTTAAAAGAGCTCATGATCCAGAGAGCTGTTCAAAATCAAGTTCTTTAAAATACCAATATGCTATTCTGCTACTGTCAACTATTCTTCTGTGTTGAAAATAGTTTCAGGTCACCTTCACTACCTGCCAGCCAAGTTCTCTTTCTTACTAGATGATGATTTAACTAAAAATAAAGTAAATGGATTATCCCAAAGGCAGTCAAATAAAATATATATTGTATTATCAAAATCAGGGATGTAACAAACGTCACCCCTTACAGGCCAGCACCATAGTCCACTAGTACATGTGGTGTTTCAGAATCATGCAGTCTGGAAATGCTTGGATGGTAGAACTTGGCAGCACATCTTTGGGATGAAATGAGGGGGGAAATGATTATTTTAAGTGATCAATGTGCTGAATGCTTAGCTGCACCTTGCTGTCTGAAGTAGAATGATTCTGCATAAGAGAGAAATGTTCAGAGTCTGCAATCCTCTGTCCCTGCTAGTAGGGGCCCTGTCCAATGCTTTATAAAAACCTAGCTAGCTGTTTCAGCATAAGTGTTAAATTCTGCTCACCCAGTGAGATGTGATGGTCACAGTGTTGTAGATCTGATGTAAGGGTGAAGAGGAGAGAAAAGTAAAAAGCAAACATGGGAGTCAAGAAGAGATTCTTGGGCTTGGAGAGAGCCTTTGCCAGATGGAGGAATCTTACTTCATTTGTCTTATTCCCAATAAGAAAGATGTATATTTAATCTAGTCTATGTGTTAATGCTATCTGTGCTTTCCTTACCCCACTGCTTATATCTATGAGGTTCTGCTCTGGTGCTAAAGATGTTACAGTGGACTTTTTGGGGTGAGAGAGGGATTTTGTCTGAATATAAATTTCTGAAATTAGCAATATATTCAGAATATTCACAAGTGTATTAAAGACACAGATCACCATCTTTGTCCCTTGTTCTGACCACTTAATTCCCCTCAGCTGCTAGTCTTGTGTCTTTACAGTTCCTTGTAAAGGAGACAAAATCATGTATGTACATATAATCTTTATGTATCACATATCTGTATTTGTTTTTGATTGTATTGTTCTGTTTGTAGGTGATTTTAAAAAAAAACTTTAGTCACTAATATCCTCAGTTTCTCACATTTTGCTCATGTTGAATGATACTTTACTCTGCTGATTTCAGTAGGGTTCTTTGGGGAGAAAGTGAGGGTGCCAGAACCTGGAACAATTGTAAGTGATCTGAATACACATAAGGGGAGATCCTCACCTTTGCTGTGGCCCTCTTATGCCAGATAAAAGTGCTAGAATTGCATAAAAGAACCCTAAAACCCTGTAAATGGCTGGGGAGAATTCCTCTGGCACAAACTGTATTGGAAGACAGCTATAAATCTGTCTTCTGAGGACCCCCTCACAAGCCCTGACATAGGGAGTATGCCCCAGGGATGTCATGGCAGGGCCCAGGCCACAGCACTGTGGAGATTCTGGACAGTGCTGCAGTCCATAGGGCAACCCAGGGAGGCTACCCTAACTTGGACAGGTCCTTAGGACTGCCTAAAGTTATGCTGAGGCATCTCCAGCTCCGAGAGCAGCCCAGGACTAGGAGGGTACAAAGGTTCGCTGGGAAGGTACAAAGCCAACTTAACTTCCCTCTTCTCCTTCTGGGCCGAAAGTTCTGTGCTGCAGCTCTTAGGGATTGTCTACAGAGGGACACTCAGCAAAGTTAAAGTGAAAAGATTTAAAGTCAATGCACATAAGTCAAAACACCTTAACACCTCCCACCCCTTTATTTGACAGATTGATTGGAAGAATTAATACTTTTTTTTAAGGTATTCAACCAGATCTATAACTAGTCAAATATAAGTCACTGATAAATATTAGTGAAAATTGTCAAATAATATATTTGACAAATATATTTTCCTGCTATTCAACCAGCTCTGGGAGTAAGTTAAATTTTAAGTATATTAAATAAGCTGATACAAAATGTTAGATACAATACACAATAAATGTACACAACTGTTTTTGTTCTTTAAACAGCGGAATGTGGCTTTGGAAAGGTGTGAGAGCACAGAGCTTTTTCACCATGGTTAAAAGGATTAATCTTTGAACTAGTAGATATAATGTGAAATGTTCAAGCCTGGTACCTTGCTACTTTTCAGAATAGAACAGAACTTTAAAAATGTCTGACACTACAGTGGGCCTTTTCTTCCCATCCCGAGTAAAAGGAAAGAATATCAGCATTTTCTTGTAACTTTTGAAAGATCAGAAAAGTTAACAATGTTGAGCAAAGATGGAAGTTTAGACAAAGGACTGTCTTATGTTGTACCGGAGGAGTCTCATGACTATATGATTGCACCAGCTGAAATATCCAACTTCTCCTGCTGGAGATGAACAGATGCAAACCCCAGAGACTCAGAAGCTCCCAAAGCTAATAATAATGTATTTTTTTCATGTCAGAAGTATTTTTGTGTTTGTGGAAAGATCCACTTGCACAGCCCCAGCATCTCTCTCTGCCGTGCTTGGAACAGATGTGCGTGTTGTAATATAGACTGTGAACATTGACATCCCATGTGGTTCTCATTCCCCTCATTCGTCTTTGAAGCTAATTGGTTCCATCCATTTCAAATGTGTTTGGCTCACCACAGTTATTTGTACTTTCACTCTGTTTATAGTTCTAATGGTGTGATATATATATAACATGAAATAAACTCTCATGACTCGAAAGTCTGAAGAGACAGATACACAACACTCAAATTCCATTCTGATTTTTTTAATTTCAATTATGTTCTCTGCCAGCTCTTCCTTTGCTTCTCGGAATGCTATAGCTAGGCTCTTTAGTGATAGCTGGTATGGTCATTGCTAATTCTATAGTGTGTGTGTGTGTGTGTGTGTGTGTGTGTGTGTAATTATGGAGTTCAGAGAATAAAAAATGGGAAGGCTGCAGGACAGTGTAGACACGCACCTCTGTCTCTCCCTCTCTTTTTCTCTCTGGGACAATGGAGGAAATTTTGCAATGCAGCTGTCTGCACTATACCTGACCTTTTGGTTTCTTCAGAACCCTTTCATGTTTCTGTAGTGAAGTGTCTTTCTCCTGGATCTGAATGATTTGTTGGACAGCTTTATAATGTTAGTGAAAATCTTATTCTTTGTTTTAATATCTTTAGTATGTAAAATTGCTAGAGCTGGCCAGAAAATGAAAAGCCCTTTCCACACAAAAATTTGTGGTTTTGAAAAAAAATGGTCCCAAATTGGGACAAAAATAAAAAACACAACTTTTTTTTTATCGGCCAGGATTACAAGAAAAATTCTGTATTAGGGAAACCCAAACAGAATTTGAGACTTCCCAGCTGCCAGCCTAAACGGCTCTTGTTAATTTCAAAAGTGAAATTGATTAGAGCCTTTCAGCCCAGCAGCCAGAGAAGCAGAGTATGGGATGTTCAACCTCCTCCCAGCTCCAGGGCCAGAGAAGCAGAAAGCTGAGATGCTCAGTACGTTCGGAGCTGGGGAGAGGTAGGGAGGCTAAGTGTCTGGGTTCTCTGCCTCTCTAGCCCCAGTTCTGGGGGAGAGGCTGAAGGGAGATAGAAGTCAGGTGAGCAGCCAGGGAGCAATAATTTCAGTTTTCCATTGGATTTTTTTTCCAAAGCTGAAATTATTCTGCAGTGAAATTTTGGTTTGGAGCTAGCAGATACTTTTGGGGGTTCTTCTCACAGCTTTCTTCATTGTCAGAGGTAAAATTATTATTATTATTTATTCCTTTGTCCAGGTGCCCCAGTCAGCTTGTTCTACCATTGCTGACCCCAGATGGCTTCCTATCCCTCTCTCCACCCCAGAGAAATACTATAGTTCCCTTCATATATGGCTCAATTCAGCAAGCTGCAGAGCATGAAGACCCTAATCCAGCAAAGCATATACCTGCTTAATAAGCAGACAAGCAGTGATGTCAAAGGAGGCATTTACAAGTTTCTGAAAGTGACTCCTTTCCCCCCACCACTGTAACAGAGACTGGGGTTCAGTGACTAAAAAGGAGGTTGCAATATGTTCTTTAAAATCTGGTATCTGAAGAGGATTTTACTAAATATTAGGCCAAGCATTAGTGAAAAATAAGCTTGTATAAACTATATTCAATGGAGTTTTGAAATCAGAGTAGGTGCCTCATGAATTGTTAACATTTTACAGCTGGCCGAATTAGGGTAACTTCCAGTATTGTAGAAAAAGTGCTGGCTTTTCCCCACCACAACTTGTAGGTGCAACTCATTTGTTCCCTCCTTCCCTTTCCCGAAGATGAGAAGGGTGCAAAAGAGTTGTTATTGAGTGATGTATTTATTTCTCCCAGTACATGACCTCCGTTTAGAGGAGAATTCAGTACTATATCGCTGTTCAAATCAGGATTCTTTGGGATTTGGCCAGTTAGCCCTTGGGCTTTGTTTGACAAGAGAACAAGGAGATCCCTGCAGTCAGACAGCACTAAATTGTGATCGATATTCACATGTAAGTGTGTCTTTTAAATGGACACTGTCATCTTAATAATCAAATTATAACTAAAAATTAAAGAAAATACTGTGTTTTCTCAATGTTTACTTCGTGTATTTGACAACACTTCTTATGATCAGTTACAATGTTTCCCCTGTTTAACCAAGTACATGTCCACCTGTGTGTGGGTATTTCATGAAACTTGACGGGGCAAATTTAGTACCCGAAACTGCTATTAACTCACTTTTTAAATTTGATTAGACTTCAGGTTGATCACATTTAGGAGCTTAAGTCCCATTTTCATAAGTGCCTTAGAAGTACAGCTGTACAAAACTCAGAATTTCCATTTAATGGGAAATGTCAGCTCTTCAAAATTTATCACTCCAAATTGGAACGAGTTGTGCATATGATGCACCATTACTACTGACTTCATAAAATAATGTAAAAATAATAAAAGTAATAAAAATAAAAAAGCAAAATGAATTTTTGAAATTCTAATATGAAATTTTGAAATTTTCCATCACTTAAAAATGATTTGTTTAGATCTGATTTTCCCCCCCCCCTTGGAATTTTTGTCAAAATTGATACAATTCTGCAACAACAAAAAAATCAGACATTTTTTTTTTCCTAATGAAAGAATGTTCAGACAAAAGTTTTGCAACTAGTTCTACTTTAGAGTCTAGCCTCCACTGAAACTCAATGAAACATAGGTGCTTTTGAAAATGTTACTCTTGTCTTTTTCTTCAAATTCATAATAAGCTGTCATTAACATTTATTGTCATCAGTACACTGTCAAAAACCCTTAATTTTGAGAGTTCATAACTGAAAATGTCCTTCAGTTGAAAGGTGGTAATTAATTATATATTTGTTGTAATAACAAAAAGTTGGAAAATAAAGCATATGCAACTATAATTATTAAGAGGGATGAAATCCAGCTTGAATGATATTGTGTTGTCACTTTTAAATGTAATTCTATAGTATTAATTTGACATGTCGTTTTACTTTCGTAAGCATTCCTGAATTATGATATAAAATGCTCCTGTTGCTGGAATGTTAATGACTCTGACAAACCAGTTTTCTGGAAAGAACTTACCTATGAAGTTTGCTTGTCCTTTCTTTTTTGGCTTCACTGCACTTCAGTTTATTATCCATGTTATTCCTTTTTTGCCCAAGAAAGAGGAATGGAGATAACGAGGTGAAGGGCTCTTTGAGGAAATCATTTTGTTTGTGTTGCCAGCTTTTTCTCTTCTCTTTCTCCAATCAAAACTCAGTTTTGTTTTATTTTTATTATGTTCTTATTTAGAATTTGTTGGACTTACCTTGCTATTACCATGAGAGTCTCTTTATGGAAGAAATGAAATTAAATAAATAGCATAATCTGCAAATCTTTAACTCTTGTGAAAGTTCTGAAGCCAGACCGTTGTTCAGTAAAGTCCTTAACTTTTATCATTAGCAAAGTATAATTAGTGTTATGGCCCTGATTCAGCAGGGTACCTTAGCACATGGTTAATCTGCATCATGTAAGAGCCCCGTTGAAGTCCAGGCACCTGCTTACGTACCTTAGTGAATTGGAGCCTGGAGGAGCATATGTTGAGCCTATAGGTTCAATGGGCATATTACCTGACTCAGTGGTATAGCTAGGACAGGAAAACTGAGTTGGCCCTGGCTTTTGGGTGGGTGGGCAATGATGGGGGGTGACGAGAAGGGGCGCAGGAGGGATTGGGTGTCCTGGGGAGTGGGGCAGGAGGAATACCCCCCCCCCCTTACTGCTCAGCAGCCACCATGAGGTGGAAGGGGGCCCCGCCAGGGCTCGAGCTCTGCCCGCCCCTCCTGACCCCAGCTTGGTCTCCGTCAGCCGCGCTGCATCCCCCTCCTGTCAGCGCCGTGCGCTGCTGCCCTGGTTTCTGCTCCAGCACTAACCCCGCCCAGACCAGTTCCCATGAGGCACACCCCCCACTGGATTACTGCTGGGGTCAGAGACTGGGGCAGGGGTGCACAGCGCCAGCAGGAGGGTGATGCAGCTGGGCTGACAGACATCGAGCCGGGGTCGGGAGTCCCAGCCTGTGGATTTGGGGGGCTCCGGCCCCGATTTGGATGGGCCTGGATGCTAAGGTCAGCAGACTCAAGCTCGCAGGGCTTGGGTTCCATGGCTGGAAAATGTGCAGTGTAGGCACTGTGGCTTAGGCTGGAACCCGAGCTCTGGGACCCTCCAGCCTCACAGGGAGCCAGAGCTCGGGCTCCAGCCTGAGCCCAAACATCTACACAGTGGTTTTTAGCCCCTCTGCCTGATCCCCACGAGCCCAAGTCAGCTGACTCAGGCCAGCCTGGGCCATGCTGCAGGTCTTTTATCGCTGTGTAGACCTAAAATAAGCAGTGTTATAGCTGCTCTTGTGGCTATAACTTGAGTGTATTGGTGTCTGGTTTCTGTTCTCTACATCAATGGTCTCCAAAGTGGGGTGCACGCAGGATCCTTCGGAGTGCGCGGCAGGTGGAGCGCTGCTTTGGCAGGTCAGGCGGCTTTTCTTCTTTTCCTTTTTTTTTTTTTTTTTTCGGTGGTTCGGGCGGGAGTCCGAGCGCCTTTTTTTTTTTTTTTTTCTTCTTTTTTTCCCCCCTGCTTGGGGAGGCAGGGGGTGCGTGGTCAACAACATTTTACTGATAGGGGTGCGCGATCAAAAAAGTTTGGAGACCACTGCTCTACATCATTTGTTCAAAGCCTTTCTGGCTAGCTATGCCAGTTTACCAGACCTCAACTGTATTGCCCATTACCTGCTATCTCTGATTCAGTTATACACATAATTTGCACTGGATCTTAAACTGCTCCAAATCCCAGTCTTGTGAGTGGCTCAGGTTTTCACTGTGTATTATAATTCATATAGTTGAACACGTAGAGGACAACAGGGTCACACTGGGGCCCAATATAGAAGCAAAAGCCTGAAATAACCCTGCTCTGTTTGTCAGTGCATTGACACCTCTAAGCCACTGGATCTCAACCAGGGGTACATGTACCCCTGGGGGTACTCAGAGGTCTTCCAGGGGATATATCAACTCATCTAGATATTTGCCTAGTTTTTCAACAGGCTACATAAAAAGCACTAGCAAAGTCAGTACAAACTAAATTTCATGCAGATACTGACTTGTTTATACTGCTCTATATACTATACACAGCAATGTACATACAATATTTATATTCCAGTTTATTTTAAAATTATATGGTAAAAATGATAAAGTAAGCAATTTTTTAGTAATGTGGTTTGACACTTATTTGTATTTTTATGTCTGATTTTGTAAGCAAGTAGTTTTTAAGTGAGGTGAAACTTGGGGGTGCGCAAGACAAATCAAACTCCTGAAAAGGAGTACAATAGTCTGGAAAGGTTGAGAACCACTGCTCTAAGCTACCATTTTTCCCAGAGTTTCATCACTGGTTCTAAAGATTTAAAACCTAACATGATGTATATGAGCACGGTCACATTATCAAGCTCTATAGGTGATAGTTTAGGAGGCTATAGACAGGTCTATAGTATCTTTCAGTAGAGGTCAGTTATATTGAACTTCTCCTTAACAAGGCACTTCATTAGTGTATCCAGTTTTGTAGTGCTGTATCTTTCCTCCTTGTTGCTTAAGACTGGTTATAGAAAGAATAATATTACTTTCACTCTGCCCACATGATGGAGACTGCTAAACTAAATAGGCTTCTATACCATGTCCGTCACTGCTGTGTCTGAACACAATACAACAGTGATCTCAAACTCAAATCACCATGAGCGCCTCATGAGGACTAGTACATTGGCCCAAGGGCTGCATCACTGACACCTTTTCATATAAAGATACAAAAGCCCCCCTCCCGTCTGCCCCCGGCCCCGCCCCCACTCCACCTCTTCCATGAGGCCCTGCCACTGCCCTGCCTCTTCCCACCCCTCCCCACCCCCATTCCAACCCCTTCCCCAAAGTCCCCACCCCAACTCCGCCCTCTTCCCCAAATCCCCGCCCCTGCCCCACCTCTTCTCCGCCTCCTCCCCTGAGCACGCAGCTCCCTGCTGCTCCCCCCTCCCTCCTGGAAAGGGCTAAGTTCTGCCAAACAGCTGCTTGGCGGCGGGAAGCGCCTGGAGGTAGGCAGAGGACCGGGGACGTGGCGCGCTCGGGGGGAGGGAGGGTGGCGGGTGAGGGGAGCCTGGCGGCCACAGGAAATAACTCCGGGGGGCGGGGAGCTTGGTGGGCCGCAGCAAATAACTCCGCGGGCCGCATGTTTGAGACCCCTGCAATACAATATGTGCCTAAAAATCACCTAATGAATTGTTATATTAATGTTCATCATATCTTCCAGCACCATCATAATCCCAATACTTCTGGAAACGTTTTTGTGGAGTAAGACTTGAAATACAAGGTCTCAGTCTGGAGGAAGGGAAGTGTATAGTGTTATTCCATAGAAATAGGGATAGGGGTTCAGGTCTCATCCCCAGAGCATGAAGGAGGAGAATTTAGTATTTAATTTTTTCATAGTTATGCTATGGGAGTCAAAACTCAATAGTTTTTGTGTGATTACATTTTTATTAATTTTCATCAAGAAGCAAACATTAAAAATTAAAAAAGGTAAATGGTTTACAGCTTGTATCTGTGACCAAATACCACACATTTCATAGAATATTAAGTAAAATTATGCAGTTGTGCAACTTTACAACTTGTCAAAGCTGCAATACAAAATACACCTCTACCCCGATATAACGCAGTCGTGGGGAGCCAAAAATCCCTACCGCGTTATAGGTGAAACGCCGTTATATCGGGGTAGCGGTGATTTAAAGAGCCCAGGGCTCCGGCCGCGGGGAGCCCCGCTGCCGCAGCCCCGGGGTAGCAGCGGCAGGGCTCCAGCGGTGATTTAAAGAGCTCCGGGCTCCAGCCACTGCAGGGAGCCCGGGCCCTTTAAATCGCCGGCCGAGCTCCGCTGTCACAGCCCCGGGGTAGCGGTGGCAGGGCTCCAGCGGTGATTTAAAGGGCCCGGGCCTCCCCGCAGCAGCCGGAGCCCCGGATCCTTTAAAGCACCGCCGGAGCCCCGCTGCTACCGCGCTATATGCGAACACATGTTATATCAGGTCGCGTTATAGCGGGGTAGAGGTGTAGACAGTATTACACAGCCATAATATGTTAGGATGGGAGTTAACAAAAAACAGACACACGCAAAAAAGAAGGAAGAGGGGATGGGGTGTGGGAAGAGGGAAAGAAAAAGCATAGAGGTCAAATGGAAGTGGCATTATTTGAGCTATCTCGGCATTCTTTATCCAAATGTATCAAGAAATGAGGTCCAAATTTCTTTGAATTCATATAATTGTTCTCTTCGTCTATAAGCTATTCTTTTTTGCTGCTAACTTAGATAGGTCCAAATACCAGTACTCTATTCTGGGCACAAGCCTACTCCTCCATTTTTGTAAAACCATGCACTTGGTAATCATTGTGGCCTTCAGTCTTTGTGGTGGAGTTAAACCCAGCATTGTAGGTATATAACCTAGGATATAATTTTCAGTTGAGGTTTGGTTGCTGAAGCCAAGCAGTATTTTCACTCTAGTGTCCACCTATTTCCGCAGCTGCCTGATTGCTGGACAGTTCCATTGCATGTGGAGAGGGCAAGGCCCCCATCTTGCATAAGCTCTGTGACATTTTGAATAGCATATTTTCTGTAACAAGCATAGCCTGAGATCCACAGAGGCATTTTTAACATTCCATAAAATGCTTTGCCATTGGGCTTCTTTTAAGGGCTGTGATAAATCCACTTCATACACATCCACAAAACTCCAGACCAGTGGAGTTCCTCTTCACTAGTAAACATACATAGTAGACGTGGGCAGATTACCACTTGCGATATTAAAATGCCAGTAATGATTCTAGTGGACTCTGCCTATCTCTTGTTCCCCTGGATGATGAAGCAATACACCAATCACCTTGACAGCACCAAGCAAGGATTCAGTTACCAACTCAGCAGGTGCAGACTGAATTATAAGAATGACCATACTGGGTCAGACCAGTGGTTCCTCTAGCCCAGTATCTTGTCTTCCTATAGTGGCCAATGCCAGATGCTTCAGAGGTAATGAACAGAACACGGCAATTTATCGAGTGACCTGTCCCCTGTCGTTTAGTCCCAACTTCTAGCAGTCAGAAGTTAAGAAACACCCATACCATGTGGTTACAGCCCTGACCATCGTGGCTGATAACCATTGATGGACCTATCTTCCATGAACTTATGTAATACTTTTTTTTTTTTTTAACCCAGTTATACTTTTGGCCTTCACAACATCCCCTGGCAATCAGTTTCAAAGGTTGACTGTGCATTGTGCGAAGAAATACTTCCTTATGTTTATTTTAAGCCTGCTGCCTATTAATTTCATTGGATGTCCCCTGGTTCATGTGATCTGTGAAGGGATAAATAACACTCACTTTCTCCATACCATTCATGATTTTATAGACCTCTATCATGTCCCCCTTCAGTCGTTTCTTTACCAAGCTGAATAGTCTGTCTTTTTAATTGCTCCTTCTATGGAAGCAGTTTCATACCCCTAATCATTTTTGTTCCCCTTCTCTGTTCTTAATTTTATGTTCTTATGTTTGCTGACTGTAAGCAGCCAGACACAAGGGCCATTACAAGAGCTCAGCGTGGAGCTATGCAGTTAAAGGAGGCCTTGAAAGAGCATTTTAATGGTCAGCCACAGTAATCTGTTGTGTTGGACTGTGCTCTGGCCCTGCAGTTTGGAATTATGCAGTATTTGCTGTACATTTATAATTAATACATTGTGTGTTTCACTGAACCAGAGTTCTTTGAGTAGTGTCCCTGTGGGTGCTCCACGTCAGGGTTGCCTGCAACTTTGATCAGAGATTTTTGGTAGCGATGCCCATCCACTCCACACATCCTCATGGCCTGCGCTGAGGCTATATAGGGCTGCATGGGCTAACCACCCACAGTTCCTTCTCAACCACCTTCAGCCTGAGACGGAATCTCCGCAGACCTGTTCTCTCTAATATTTCAGCAATGTATGTTAGTTAGCATATAGTTAGTTACCTTATAGAGTTTATAGTTGTTGGCAAAGGTGTTCCCTTTGGTCTTTTTTTTTTTTTACCCTTTTTCTTAAAAAGAAAACAGAAAACAAATTTTATCCATAAAAAAAAAAAAGTTAGATAGTTGTTACAAGCTTCCCTTTCTAGAGATTTTTTTTGTGATTTGACCCAGGAATGCCAGGCTTCCCGGTGCCTTTCCTTCCATGAGGCTATTCCAATCAGTGACTGGCATTCCAAGTGCTTCCGCTGTTTGGGTGATACTTGTATCCTCAGTAAGTGCAACATCTACGTGTCCTTCAAGGGTAGATCTCAGAAAAATAGGAAGATGGCGTAAGCTTTACAATCCACTTCGGATTCAGGGGCAGAGAAGCCCCTCTACATTGATCTCCCAGTACCACTAGTGCCCCGTCCATGTCAAAATCTCAGTCACCGGCAACCGCTAGAGATCATGGGAATACTGCAGGATCGAGTACATCTATGGTACTGAAGTCCTCAACAACATCTTCCTCTAAGGAAAATGAGGTAAGGAGTACATCCTCAAGAAGTTGCCAAAGCACAAGAAGCCTACATAGACCTCAGGTCCCAAGGGGAGTTCCATGCAGGCTCCGAGTGATGTTGGTACTGCAACAGTGAAGAGGAGCCAGTCATCTATGACAGACTTGGTACCAAATTCGGGTACCTATACCCAGAGCATCAGAGACACTGTTGAGAAGAGTTCTAAGGCCATTCCTGAACAACACTCGGTAACAGTAACATGAAAGTCAACAATACCAAAGATGTATGGTACAGATGGGATCAGAGCCAACTCACTCCCATGCCAAGTGCTCGGTACCAGCTGCATTGGTACCAAAACTGTCCTCCACAGGTTCTCAATTGACCCCATCTTTGATACCCATCAATACCGCAAGAATTTAGATACCCTAAGGAACTGATAGTACCTTTGGAGCTGGAGTCTTTTCCTCAGCCAGTCTCCAGTTTCGTATCTCAAACTACCTAGCGCTTATGACCAAATATGACTTTTTGATCTATTGGCAGATGGCGGATATTGCAGATAAACTACCTTAGCAGCATCATGCCTGCTTCCAAGCTCCTCTACCTGTTTATTGTACCATTGCCTCTAATTGTATTAGTAAAACAATGAAAAGTCAATTCCAGTGTCCTGCTAACTTCGGGGTGGGCTGGGTGCCATCTTCACATTTAAAAGTTGTAAGGAAAAATACGTGCAAACATTTACCCAAGGTTGCTTCCCCATTCATCTGGCTCATCCATTGGCAGCACTGACTAGACTACAGTGGAGTCTTAAACAGGTCCTGGTTCATGGCATAGCTGAACTCTCTCTCCTGTCCCTACCCCACATTTCCTTTCTCCTCCTCCTCCTCCTCCTCGCTGTTCATGGCAGGGGGTTCTTTAATACGGTTGGGCCACATCTTAATAGAGTTTCTCATGTACACTGTCCATTTTGCGATTACACGGGCCATCTTCACTCACACTGTCAATCACATAACTTCCCTGTGGAAAATACAATTACTGACATGAACAAGTAATATTAGGAAATTATATATGCATTTTCAGCATTTTTTATTACATAATAGCAGCTGGAAACAAGGAGGAGACCAAGCACCATGTGACCAGCCATTTTTTCACAGATATCAAATGTTCCACAGACAACAGTCTGGAAGCCACTGCTTCAGTAATTTACAATAGACAAAATTCCTTCATCTTTCAGAGCAGCAGGTGAAAGCACACCAATGTACAAAAAGACTTAGCTACATTAGATCACTGGTTTCTCTACAGGTGCTGGAAAATCTAATAAAGAGCTTAGCAAGAAAGCTTTTCATTGGAGTTTCTCAGAGCAATATGGTTTCTCAAAGCTTGCAAAGCGCTAGCTCTGGTTTCCCTTTGGCAAAAGTGAATATAGTAAACCAAGCTTTTAGTGGAGCGTTTTGTGAAGGGTTTGACACTGGCTGGGAGGGGAATATGGTTTTAATTACTTAGCTCTAAAGAAGGTTCAACCTGTCTGCACAATGGGGAAACTATTATTGGAACTCCTCAAATGTTTAGAAACAAGGGATGTGGGGCAGAGTAGGGGAGGCCGGGAATGTGAAGTCTGTGGAGTGCAAGATGGTGTTTAAGAATCAGGCCAACACTTACATACCTGACTAGGTGAAAGTTCTTGAACGTATAAGTTCAAAGGAGTTCTTAGGGTTGTTTTCTTTACAAAGTCATTCGTGAGGAATTAATCCTATGATCTTACTGACAGCTGAAAATGTTGACACTCCCTTTAAGTGTCCATTACGTTAAATTAAATTAAAATGGAAATTCATATGTCACGCACATGGGTCATAAATGAATACATTATAACTATGCAGTTATAGTGATGACCAAATTCATTCTGAGAGGGAGCACTTAAAAATTAAACTTCTTATCTGTCACATTTTTTAAAGAGCTTCAACCAAACTTCAACAGTTGAAGTGTACCAAATTTTTGCATGCACATGGAGAAACATGATCAAAACCTATGTGCAAAATTTTGGGCAGTTTAGAGGTTGAGGTGAAAATTTGTCTATATGTGTTAATAGAACCATGACTCCAGGGATGAAAAGTATTTTCCATCATAGAATTGCTGTAGTCCAGAAACAGATGGTAAAAGGAAAAGAGAAATTATGTTAGAAATTTTCACCAAAATTCACTATACTGAGTTCTGATACCAACCATCATAGTTTACAGATCATCAGTTTGAGAGAAGGCAACACAGTAGGAAGATTTCACATAAGTGCCTGGGTCTAACAGATCATTTGATCATAGGCCTATGCTTTCCACAGCATTGGCTTACCTTGCTATTTTGTTTTTGCGCTGAATCACATTCCAGCCACCTTCCTTGTTTTTTTGTTATAGAGGGAATGCTTACTGTGAATTTCAGTATCTTTCTTTTCTCTTTGTAGGTCCAAGTTCAGTTAAAAACAAGAAAAAGGGTAAGTTAAAAATCTAATTTAATTTACTTGCTCACTGCAATGACTTCTCTCTAGCAAATGAGAAGCTACTTTTGGCTGTGAACTTTCTCTGATGAATATGAATACCGGACAAGTGGCATTTTTACTCTTATCAGTCTAGGTATACTTTGCCTCATATATAATTTTCCACTTCTGTTGTAGTGATTGCATCATTGAGCAGGTTCATGTTTAGAAAGATAGACATTTACTAATTTCCCCCCTAAAAGCTGGCACATCCGTATTCAGAGGAGGCAGTGTAGGGGATGGAGTTGTAATTAGCTGCATAGTACACAAATAATTCCCAAGCTTTCATATTTGTAAATGCAGTTGGCTGGGTCATGGGCCAACCTGTCATTGGTTGCTTGTCCTTCATCATGTCATTTTCACTAAAATGATTTTCAGGATAATCTCTGATTCTTAGGCTTATTGCCAACTAAACTTTAACTTTTTAGCAAGCATGTCTTTAGTGATATGAGCCAAAGTCCATTGACTTCAGGGCTTTGGATCAGACTCTAATACCACATCCTTCAAGCTGTTCAAAATGTTCAGTAATATATTTTAAAAGTGCTTATTAAAGAGTTTATTTTATATTAATTAGGTAATTTAGCATGTTAGCCCAGTTGAGCTGCAGTGGTATATAGTACCGGAGAGCTGCTATTTTGCAGCCCTCTTTTGAAGTATTTATGTTTCTGCACAGACTTTTTGTTAGGAATCTAACAAATCAAAACACCTCAGTTGCCTACCAGACTCCCTCTCAAAGGTCTGATGTCAGGAAACTGGTTTCAAAGAAGCAGTGGCAGCCTACCTACTTCGGCATCTGAAGAAGTGGGTATTCACCCACAAAAGCTCATGCTCCTATATGTCAGTCTATAAGGTGCCACAGGACTCTTTGCAGCCTACCTACTGTTACTCTTTCCTTTGCAACCCTTGAAGTATCCTTTTTATGTATTCTGTAAACTCTTGTGTACATTTACAGAACATTGTAAGTTTGAAAAAAAATTGCTGTGTGCAGTGCTTGCGTTCCTCCAGATGTAGCCCACATGCTTCAAAGAGAGTGCAGTACTGATCTAGGATATGATTCAGCAAAGCATTATTCATGCATTTAAATTAAGCATATGCTTAAGTCCATCCTTGTTCACCAAAGAACTTATACGTGTCCTTAATGTTAAACATATGTGTAAGTGTTTGCTGAATAAGAACTGAGGTAAGCATGTGCTTAAAATAGGGAGACCACCCATCCCTAATTGGGTGGGACAGTCTCAAAATGTACATTTCAAGTCCCGGTCCCGGGCTGAATGACTTTGGGAAAGCATTTGTCCCGGATTCCCCGTGGCACTGCTTCATGCCTGCCTGAGGCTCAGGGCAGCGCCAGCCTCTTCCCAGTATGGGGCTGAGGTGGGCCTTAGTCGCCACCCGCCACAAGGTTCCGCCCCCCTGTCATTGTGGACAAACAATCTGAAACTGTGGCTGATGCTGGCTGCAGCTGAGAACTCTGTCTATGTTTTCTAGGAAAGGCGCCCTAAATATTATATTTTCTAAAGACCTAGTTTTAAAAAAAAATCTGAAAACTTAATCCCTCTCATGTAGGATCAGTAGAACTAGAGGCCTCATAGGAAGTGATAATTATGACATTTTAACTGCTTTGGCGCAGCAGAGGAAAAAATGGTAGTGCTGTATTAATCAATATTTTTCAGTTTCTGTGGTGCTGCCATATTTTGCAAAAACAGTGATTGTTCGTTGGTTGGCATGACCTAAAACAGAAAAAGTCTCAATTCCCCCTGCTTTTAAGAAAGGAAGTGTCTGCATACTGCCTGAAGACAGAGTTGGCAAGCTGGGAATCAGATAATCAAAGCACGCTCTATAAAGCTCTTCTGTGGCGGTGTTGGTGATCGCATGAGGACCCTGTGAAATCTAGCTAGATTTATGGTATGTGGCAACTCTACGCAAGGCATTGTCTGCTATGCAGGAGCCATGCAGATGCCATCTACTTAACCATAAGTATCAGCTTTCTCTTTTGGCTCACAGTCAAATACTGAATACTTTCAGGAGTTTTTTGAGAGGATACGCCAACACATTTCCATGTTGTGATTTCTTCCCTTGTTTTATATGCACAGTTTCAAGCATACATGCGTTCATGCTCGCTCACTCTTTCTCAATAACTCTGGCTCATTTCCTGTGGGCAAAGGGTTTCAAGTATGGGTGGAATGCTGCCCAAGAAAGTGATTTATGTAACATGTTTTGTGGTGGAGATAGAGCAACTAAGTACCTCATCACCCCCCACAAGTTGCCTGCTTGCTCTTTTTACCAAATTTGAAGAAAGTTCTTGCCCATCTTCCAGATGCAGCAATTCTTATACATCTCTTCAGCTCTGGAATGATCGCCTCACTAGAGGCTGAATCAAGAGTCCTCACAATTTACTGTACAGCTCTGTTTCTACCTTGTAGGTTAGCAAGTAAGATTCACTGCATAGTGGAAAATTCATTTAAATAACTTGATGCACCATGTGCTCATGTGCTGCATCAGAATTACAGGTAATTGTTTTACACCTGAAGTAGCAAAATTGCCCTCTGGGGCAGGATTTAGTTAAAACAGCTGTAATGTATATTCCATCTTGATTCCCAAGGCAGAGCAAGGACAGACAGCAGTGAATCTGGCTTAAGTGCACATTTGATCCTGTATTAAGGTAGTCTAGGATAGAGAATGATATAAATCAAAGGAATTTAATAAAAATGCGTTACAGGAGATGTGTAAGGATTTGAATTTTGATTCAAGGTGATAATTTCAAAAATGTGTAATTATCCTATAGGGGAGGAGAGCTTGGGGATTGAAAGAGTACTCAACCACCTGCCAGCTCAGATTGGAAGAGGCATGCATGCTAATTGGGACAGAAATACTACCAACAATATACTTTGTCTGCTTTTACAACTTCTGCCCACCCTCCTAAGACATGTACCTTTTCATAAAATAATTTAAATCAAATTTCTGCTTTAAAAATACTACAGTCTAGTTTTTAATTTTCTTATAACTCAAAATACAAGAGCAGGCCCAGGGAACATGGGGGAGAGAATGAGAGAATTCTAGTATTTCATAAAAGTAGTCAGCTCTCAGTTCTGTATACTAACATGTACAAGGAGTGGTGACTGTCTAACTTCCATTTCAGATAGAGACAAATGAACTTTTGCGCCACCTAATGAAAGAAAAAAACCTGCATGTTCCATCAAACAACTCAGGAAAGGCAAAGTGTGATCAGTTGTAGGTAGATAGCACAGCAGCTCTGATTCTAGGCATCCTTGTTAACTGCTAGGCAGTGGTGTGTGCTTAGAACATACCAAAGGGGGGAAGCCCTTCCAACTTTGTGCTCACCAAAAATGATGAGATTATTTAATTTTGCACCATGACATAGATAGACAGAAGTGCAGTAACTTCCTTAGAAACAATTCTAGTAGTCTTTATTTCCTGTCCTAAACTACTGTTGTGGTCTGATTAACAGTTGTTTATATTCTATCCCAGAGATGGCTGCATTTCCTTGGTGGGTAAAGAGATTCCTATAAGCTTGTAACTCTCTTTAAAATAAGAGTTGCTATAAAAATATAAGATTTTTTTTTTAAACTTCATTAAAAGAAAATTGTTTACATCAAACTCTGAAAAGTTAGGAAATGCCAGAATTGAAGTTGCACAGACAGCCGTAGTTAGGTCCCCTTGTCCATATGCATTATGATGTTTTTTACTTATTCCCTTTTTATTTTATTGCAACCACTGCCTCATCCAATGTGCAGGCTGGACAGTGCTCAGGGAATGAGACAGCTGTTCAATATTGGTATCCTCATCATGCTGCTAGTAGCCCCTGCCTTGTTTACTGCACATCTTCCAAAGCCTGCAACTAATGCTAAATTATTCATTGCCTCAGTCTTTTTTCTAAAGCACTTATTACAATAGTATCTGAATGCCTGGCAAACATTCATGAATTTATCTCCAGTGCAGTATTAGAGAGCATTATTATCCCTATTTTATAGATGGGGAAACTGAGGGGGGAAAGACTTACCTGAGGCCACACAGTGAATCAGTGGTAGAGCAAGGATTAGAACTCAGGCTAGCTTGATTCCCAACCTGCTGCTCCTTCCTATAGACCACACTACCTTACTGGAAGAGTTATTGAGTATCCATAGCTCCTGTTGACTTGACTTGTAATTGTGTGTGTTCCATTTTTCTGTACATCAAGACCCCAGATGTCTCAAGTTGGACACTCAGAAAATGAGGGATATGCAACTAACTAGCAGCCACATGCCAGACTTTTGGTTTAAGTGACTTACTCAGTATCACATAGGAAGACTGTGGATGGAATTTTGTTTGTTTGGCATTCACCTGCCTTAATCACAAGACCATCTCCTCTCTCCTTCCAATCCCCTACCTTATTCACTGCACGCCCTTCAACTTCTGCAACAAATGAAGCAGGAACCTACAGTCAGCCTCGTTCATCACACAATTCTGATTCATCCCCAGAGCACGACCAGCTTGTGCAGTGAATGAGACATAGGTCCTGTGGGAAAAAATAGAGCTGGTCAAAAATTTCATTACAGAAGTTGTCTACCGGAAAATACTGATTTGATTAAACTGAAACATTTCACAGAATTTTAATCAGAATTTTCATAGGAAATTATCTAAATGTTTAATTTTGACTTTGTCATTTTGACTTTCATGTTATAATTTTATCATCAAAATGTTTTGACCTTATTGAAACAAGCTATTTTAAGAATATTTTGTTTCATGAAAAATTTTGAGATTTTTGACTTTTTGTCCTGATTTGGGACAAAACCAAATTTTGAAATCTCTTAATTTCCCTCAGATTGGAAATTTTGAAGTTCAGTCACCTCTACATGTGCACAAAGAGACTGAATTAAGGTTCAATGGGCAATGTAATTTCCTATGTTTTAAAAAACATAAACACAAGTTATATTATGTACAACTGTAACAACCACCACACACACACACAATCTTGGGGGGTATAAATCTAGATGAGCCCTTAGCAAGTCTTGAGCTATAGGACTAACTACATTAGCAGGCATCAGGAGAAGGCTGTTATTATGGGGGGAAGTGGCCCACTTAGGTTCAGTGGGTGCTTGGAGAGCCCAGCCAGTACTCTCTGTTCTCTTATCCCTAAATGATCAAAGGAGCTTCTTCTCCATGCAGTGCCCCCAGACTGTGGATGGGCTATTTGGACCATGTTCTTCAAGGAAGTATTTTGAAGCCTATATATTTTTTCCAAATGTACCTTAGTCAACCAGCCTGCCTTTCCAGAGCAAATCTGCAAATCTAGAGCACCCAAATTTCATGCTCAGTGCATGTCCCACATATGAACACAATACAACAGGATTTCCAAGCAGGCAGATGAACTGGATCTTTATGATAGAAGGTTCAGCTCCATGTTTGTCTGAGGATTCTTGCTCCAGGACAATAGATTCCCTCTCTCCTCTTCAGTCTAGATTACAGAACAGCCTTGTAGAATGTTTAGTCCTAATTAAAAATATTTATATACATCTCAAGGAATTTGTTCGATAAGGGACCTGCTTCCTTCATGTTCAATTTCTCTCTTCATATGGTAAGCCCTGCTGAACCCACCTTGTTCTACCCAACAATCACCTGATGAAAAGGCCAACCATTGGTCACTATCTGTCATCCGATCCAGATTGTCTCACACCATAACATCACATTCTGGGCTGAATCACAAAATCTGAGCTAGCTGTTTGATCATGCTTTTAGCTTATCTCTCACCAGCTCCAACATGGCTGACTGCTGGAATAGAATGTGAGAACATGATCCTGGCTCTTCCTTTTTCTCACTCACTAGGAAGCTACCTGCTGTTCTCTTATGGGAGGGTACAGGGAAGCCAACTCAGAGCTTTTTAGTGCCATGCTCAGTAGGCAGAGGGCCTAACACACTATCTTGTGTTTTTCAGGTAAAAAGGCTGGTCCTCCAGGACCCAATGGTCCTCAAGGGCCACCAGGACCTCCTGGACCCCAGGGCCCCCCAGGAATCCCAGGGATCCCTGGAATTCCAGGCACAACTGTAATGGGACCTCCTGGTCCTCCTGGTCCTCCTGGCCCCCAGGGACCACCTGGGCTTCAGGGCCCTTCAGGTAGGTGTTTATTTCAATCCTAATTGGACAGATGCTTTGCAGACCACAGTGATGAGGGGAAATACCATGGTGATGGGAGTGGCATAAAAACTGAATAGAACCTACCCAGAGACCGCTCCTTCAGTTCTAACCTGAGGCAGTGGGGCTGCACTGTTATTATAACAGTATTAGAAGGTTCATTTTCTAAGTGCCATGTACAATCTCTCATCAGGATGCAGACACTAGTACTCCTAACTAGAACTGGAGAGGGAGAAAAAAGAGGTTAAAAACCTTCTTTGTCCTTACCAGCTCAGCGGGACAGGTTGGACATGGGCTACTATGTCTGCCCCAGCTAGCCTAACTAGTGCTGCTCCACTAACTAGTACTGTGCAGTGCATAGATAAGCCTGGCCTTTCACAGACAAATAAGACCTAATCCCTGCCCCAAAGAACTTAGACTACGTTTCGACATAACACAGTGAGTGATAATAAACAATGAAGGCAAGAGGATTATGTGGTTGTTCTGGTTTGCTATAGGTTCCACACTGTTTACATTTGTTCTATTTGCAAGAAAAAAATGCTACTTAAATTCCCCATCCATAGTCATTCCACTGGGTGAGAGTAGCAGTGAACTGCCAGGAGCTAGTATCCTGACATGACCTGCTATGGGACTAGCACTATGGCTAAATAGAGCAGCCAAAGGAAACTAGGTTAATATCTACATATAGCTATGTGTTATCAGTTACTTCTGTCTCTCTTTGAGAAGCAGCATTGTCTAGTGGTTGAAGCATGGGACTGAAAAACTGGGTACTGTTACTTCAATTCCCTGTAAGGTCTTAAGTCATTTCCTTTCTCTTTGCCTCAATTTCTCAATTTGTAAAATGAGTGTAACACTTGTCTACCTCACAGGGGGTGCTGAAGCTTCATTTTTGTCTGTAAAGCACTTTGCAGATTTCTAAGCATTCTCTCTGAAGTTGTCAAAGTATTTGTTCCCATTAACCTCCCAGTGAGCCTGAATTTCATTGGTACTGAAGTCTACAATCAGCTGTAACTCCTATGTATGAGTTGTCAGATGGATTGGTTTGAGGCTGCCCTGCTTGTAATATTGGTCAACAAGCTAATCTGTCCTAATCCACATATCTGATGTGGTAAACCATTGGGAAGGACATGACTGGATCAGAAAAGCTGCTGTCTGAGACAATTGTTAAGTTAGTCTCAGAATAGTCACAGGCAGCAAGTCTGTTTGCCTCTCACCTGGTTCACATGAAAATATTTTTTCCTGCACTTCCCATTTTCACTTCACTCTCCCTATATATTGTTTTAATTCATTTTCTGAGATAACAGAACATTGAAACTTCCTTCCTGAAGACAAACAAGGTTTATTACCCTTTTCCTAATGGGGCTTTCAGAGAAAACTGACTGGCTTTCAGTCTGTATACTAGGAGTGGCCAAAATGCAGCTCATAGGCAACTTGCAATCCTTAGTTCTACTACAGTGCAGTCCACAGCGACCCTTATCTTTATTAAAGAGATCTGTGTCACAAAGGTAACAGGTCCCATTGTGTGGTCTGGCTGCCCAGAATGAACTGGAGCATTGCAGTATGGAACCTGTAGTCTTTGGAGGATGCACCCCCATAATCAAGATGAGGGTTGCTGCAATTCGTTCTATTTAATGAAAACAGGTTGAATAAAGTTTGGGGACTCCTGATTTGTCAGATAAAATTGCAAAACAAGAGGAAAGATGGAATGCAGCATTTCCAGTTTAGAGACCTGTTAATTGTTAAGCTCAATGTCACTCATTGTCTTTCTTCCTTCCCACTGAAGATGTGGTCCCATTAGGAAAACCCCTGTTTTTTTTACTCAGTAGACAGGAGATCTGCTCCATCTGATTTTGCAGAAGTTTCTCAAGTGCCATCTTTATTTTGTGGATATTATATTTTGCAGGTGCCACAGACAAAGCTGGCTCCAGGGAGACACAGGTTGGTTGATTCTGTCTTGGGGGGAAATGTCAGTTGAGTTGGCTAGATTTTTTTTTTTTTTTTTAATTTTACAAGGGTACATTTTCTAAATGTCCATTTTGTGGTAACTTTCCTGAATAAATGAACATCTTGTGCTAAATGGTTGTTACACTCACATAAATACCAAAAGAAATGACCAGAATCACCTTTACCATTGGAAATGCCAGAGGAAACACTTGATTTGCTGCTTACTGAACAGTTTGCTACCTTTTCTCACCTTCTTAAAATACCTTTAAAAAAATCTCTTGTCATTGGTTTATTTTAACCCACTCCATCATTTACAAAAAGCATTCCTGATGTACAAGGAGTTTCAAATGGAAAAAGTAAAGACTGTATGAATTGTACTCTTTAAATATAAATGAATGCACTCAAATCCACATTGACACAAAGAAAATAATGAGTCCTCTTGCCTAGTTGTGCACAGCCAGCAATATTCTGGAGGTCTGCAATGACTACTTTGAACTTTATATCCTGATCATCAATTCCACAGAGAGATAAATAAGGTTATTTAGTAGAATAAAGCGGTGCATCTGGATAATTTTAACTTGCTGTACTCTTATTTGCAGCCAGCTGTGGTTCATCTCCAGGGCCAAGGGTCAGCAATTCAAGTAAAGAATGGTAAGAATGACAAGAGATTGTCAACCACTAAAAGGGTCCCATCCTGCACCCTCAATTTCGTAGCTGGGCTCTCTATGCAATATACCACATCGTATGAGATACTAATTCAACTCATGGTCTTCTCAATATGGTCCTCTGTTAGTCTTACTGTCACTTAGGGAGGTTTTCTGCTGCCTCCAGCCCCATCAATCCAACTATCTTTTATGCCTCATCCATCCTCTTCTCCACTATCGTAAAACACACAAATAATTCTCTGTCCCAATCCATCCTCTGCCCACTTGCTGACCTCCAAATAGATTATCTGCCTCCTCAAACCAACTGAACAATCAGTCCCCATTCTCCCCTCCACAGACTAACCAGTCCTCTTCCCCAGTCTATCTTCTGCCCTACCTTCAGTCCTGAATGTATCCTATGCCTGCCTCCATTTTTCAGCAATCCATCCTCTGTCCACAAGCACCCTACTCCATACTATAGCTCCCAGTCCCATCAATACATTCTCTGTCCCTATCAATTCTCTGTTCCCTTCCCAAAGTTCCCAATCGGTGGACTTTTCTACTCTTCTAACCCCCTAGATTCCAAATCAAATCTCTACCCACACTCTTCACTTTCACCTCAGCCTCCCCAAATCTCTGACCTCCAATCTATCAAGCACATCAGTCCAGCTCCATCTATCCTAAGTACCCACCCCTCAGCCAGTTGATCCTCCCATCCAACCAGTTGATGTTCTTTTCTTCCTCAAAACTTACTAAAGCTTTTTTCATCAACTCACCTAGCAAATTGACCCTTTCTCCATCTACTCATCTTCAGCAAATTTGACCTTGTGTTCTCCTCTGCCGGTAAAACTGATCCTGTATGTGTTGCTGTTCCCTCCAGTAATTTTGATCCTGCAGTAAAACTGAGCTTATGCTCTCTTCCCCCTCAAAACTGATCCTATGTCCCTTTGCAATTTACATGAAGGTTTCTTTTCTCTCTGCCCATAAGAGGGTCACAAGATTCATCAGATGCCTCCTTTTTCCCTGTGGTTCAACTCCTGTGGTTGTGTTGGAAGGGGAGAAATTCTGTGATAAGTGCTCCCCTGCCTGGACCCACGCCAAATCACTGGAACACTGATCATATTTCCCATGTAGTATCCCAAGACACTCATAAGAACATAAGAATGGCCATCCTGGGTCAGATCAATGGTCCATCTAGCCCAATATCCTGTCTTCCAACAGCGGCTAGTGCCAGATGCTTCAGTGGCAGTGAATGGAACAGGGCAATTTATCGAGTGATCCATCCCCTGTCATTCAATCCCAGCTTCTAGCAATCAGAGGTTTAGGGATACCCAGACCATGGGGTTGCATCTTTGATCATCTCGGCTAATAGCCATTGATGAACCTGTCATCCATGAATTTATCTAAGTCTGTTTTGAACCCAGTTACACTTTTGGCCTTCACAACATCCCGTGGCAATAAATTTCCCAGGTTGACTGTGCATTGTGTAAAGAAATACTTCCTTTTGTTTGTTTTAAACCTGCTGCCTATTAATTTCATTGAGCGACCCAAGTTCTTGTGTTATGAGAAGAAGTAAATAACACTTCCTTATTTACTTTCTCCACACCAGTCATGATTTTATAGACCTCTATCATATCCCCTCTCAGTCATTTCTTTTCCAGGATGATTAGTCCCAGTCATTTTAATCTGTTCCATACCCCTAATCATTTTTGTTGCCTTTCTCTGTACTTTTTCCAATTCTAATATCTCTTTTGAGATGGGGTAACTAGAACTACATGCAGTATTCAAGGCATTAGCTTACCATGGATTTATAGACTGGCATTATGAAATTTTCTGTTTCCCCCTTTCCTAATGGTTCCTGAAATTCTGTTAGGTTTTTTGACTGCTGGTGCACATTGAGTAGATGTTTTCAGAGAGCTTTCCACAATGACTCCAGGATCTCTTTCTTGAGTGGTAACAGCTAATTTAGATCCCATCATTTTTTATGTATAGTTGGGATTATGTTTTCCGGTGTGCATTACTTTGCATTTATCAACATTGAATTTCATCTGCCATTTTGTTACCCAGTTTTGTAAGATCCCTTTGTAACTCTTTGCAGTCTGCTTTGAACTTAACTATCTTGAGTAATTTTGTATCTGCAAATTTTGCCACCTCACTGTTTAACCCTTTTTCCAGCTCATCTATGAATGTGTTGTACAGCACTGGTCCCAGTACAGATCTTTGGGAGTCCCAGCTATTTACCTCTCTCCACTGTGAAAACTGAACATTTAATCCTATGTTCTGTTTCCTGTCTGTTAACCTGTTACTGATCCATGAGAGGACCTTCCCTCTTCTCCCATGACTCCTTACTTGGCTTAAGAGCCTTTGGTGAGGGACCTTGTCAAAGGCTTTCTGAAAGTCCAGGCACACTATATCCACTGGATCTCCCTTGTCCACATGTTTGTTGACACCATCAAAGAATTCTATTGATCGATGAGGCATGATTTCCCAAAGGCTGTGTTGTTGACTCTTCCCCCAACAAACTGTGTTCATCCATGTGCCTGATAGCTCAGTGGTTTGAGCATTGGCCTGCTAAACCCAGGATTGTGAGTTCAGTCCTTGAGGGGGCCATTTAGGGATCTGGGGCAAAAATCTGTGTGAGGATTGGTCCTGCTTTGAGCAGGGGGTTGGACTAGATGACCTCCTGAGGTCCCTTCCAACCCTAATATTCTATGATTCTATAATTCTGTTCTTTATTGTAGTTTAAACTAGTTTGCCTGGTACTAAAGTTAAACTTACTGGCCTGCAATTGCCAGGATCATCTTTGGAGCCTTTTTTTAAAAATCAGCATCACGTTAGCAGTCTGCCAGTCATCTCATACAGAGGTTGATTTAAGCAAGGCCAGCTGAGGACACACACAGTAGCTACAGCTCAGCATGCTCTCCATTCACACACAGGAGGCTGCTGCAGAGTGCTCTGAGGGCTGCAGGGGAGGTAGTGAGGAGGGAGAGGGGAAGTGGGTGCCCCTTACTGCCTCTTAGCTAATATAGGTAGAGCTGACAGCAATGTTTATAGTTAAGGTTGCTCCATATTATCCATTGAAAGAGCGTATTTTCATTTCTTTATAACATTGCCAGACTTTAACCATTGGTGCTAAAATTTCTCATGCCAAGTGTCTACCTCAGGCTGAACTTTTTCTGAAGTTTCAGAGAAATGTTACAGCTATTTCTGATAATTATATTAGGGGAAAACACATTGTTTTGCATGTGATGGTTGTTGTATTTTAATGTTTGCAACTTTCATTGAGAGGTTCCTGCTTTCAAGCAAGGACTTGAAATATGGCAAGTGGGTCACCCACAGGTCAAGAGAGATCCCCTTTGGTGCATCCAAATTTCACCAAATTATAAGCCTTTGAAAATTACTGTTTGTACATTCTCAGTAGAAGTACGCACATTTGGCAGTAAAATTCTCTGAACATTCCATCTGTACTGAGCATGCTCCATCACCACAGAGCTCCATGGCAACCACAGTGAGCATGCTCCATTCCCATAGAATTTATGAATAGGAATTATCCTGCAATTGTTCCTCCCAGCTTCTGGAGGCTAATGTGCCTGGCACCAAAAGTGAGAGCAAAGTAGATTCACTCCTGCATTCTCAGAGGTTCCCCCACTGCCACCCAGCAGCCTTGAAGAGAAGGAAGAAACATTGCCTTGAATGTAGACAGGAGAAGAAGGGAAAGGCAGGTTTGGTGGGGAAGGGATAGGAGCAGAGAGAGACTGGGACAAAAGAATTAGGCATGGGAGAACTGGGTAGAACCATCTATAACCACTAGAACACATTCCCCCACAGAACCTGTACGTTGAAACAGTATTCGTGGATCCCAACAGTCCCCTGCTGTCAGCAAATAGCTGTGAAAAGAACCAGCAAAGTGTGTGTCTCATCCCCATCTAGTGGCTGGCTCATATAGAGGATAACAACCTACTACTGCTACCAGTTACTCCATTAGGTCTAGTGGTAGAGGTCTGTGTTGTGTTTCTAAAGGTTCCAGCCTCATTAAAGACTCAAGTGTTAGACAGTATAGTACCACATGATGAAATTCTTGTTTTTATTTTGATTTTTTTTTAATCTAGAAAATTACATACAAAGAAACCATCTTAAAAGAATGTTAAGGTTGCAAAGTCAAGCATTCAAAAATTAGGAAATGCCAGAATCAAGGTTGCCCATGCAAACTTAATTTGACCCCCTTGTGCATATGCATTTATGAGACAGCCTTTAGTTACAGGATCACATACTGTTCTTCCCATATGACTTCACTTCATTCAGTGCATAGGATGTACCTCCTCTGGGGATGAATCAGGGTTGTGTAATGAATTAGGCTGTTATCTATAGGACTTTGCCTCATTTGTTGAAGAAGTTAGAAATTCTGCAGGGAATGAGGCAGGAGGTTGCAGGAAGAAAAAAGATGGTCTCATGGTAAAGGCAATTGAATGCTGCCCTGGAGAATAGAATTCTACCTGTCTCCGCCACAGAGTTCCTATGTGATGTTAAGTAAGTCACTGATACCAAACTTCTCACAGGAGGCCACTAATTGTATGTTCCTTTATTCTCCAGGTGCCCAACATGAGACACCTGGAGCCTGAGTTACAGAAGTGCAGAATTCTCAGAACTGCAGTTGAAGTCAATGGGAGCTGTTCTTTGAATACATAAAGTGCTATGTAAATGTCAAGTACTCTGAAAAATCAGGCCTTAGATGTCTCAAGTTGGGCACCCAAAATTAGTGGACATTTGATAATTTTGGCCTTATTCTCTCTGTGCCTCAGTTTCCTACCTCTAAAATGGGGCTAATAATAGCACCTCTCCTCATAGGAGTGTTGTCAAAATAAATTCATTAATGTTTGTGAAGCACCTAGTTTATGGTGAGCGTTCCACAGACACACCCAGGAGGAAATAATCATTCTGTATTCAGTCCAGACTACGAATGATGTACAGTAAATGAGGCCTAGGGCCATATACTGAATGCTGAAAAGAAATATTGAATATCTACCATTCAGTGAGCACCATCCACTGTTACACTGAATGAGGCAGGATGCTTGTGCAAGAAATAGTATAACATGAAATTAAAGACAGTATCATAAGGCTTACACAGAAGGGGGCTGAATTAATCTACTGGCATCCTTAATTCTGGCATTTCCTAACTTTGAGTGCTTGACTTCGCAACTTTAGTATTCTTTTATTTTATATGTAAGATATCTGTAATCTGTAGTTGTGTTTGTGTTGCTACTGCGCTTTTCATTCTGACGGGTACTGAGTGACTGCCATTTTCTCATACTGAGATCTTTCAGGTGGAGTGCTCAATGACTGGTCTCGCATCATTATGAACCCCAAGGTGTTTAAGCTGCATGCACGCAGTGGGGAGCTGGAGGTACTGGTGGACGGCACATACTTCATCTATAGTCAGGTAGAAGTGAGTACGGTCCTAGGCCTAACTCCTATTCCTGTATTCAAAATGCAAAGCCTTGCATGAACCACAAGGGGGCTCCAGAGAGCCAGCAAAGGCCAGGAACTTGTATGTGCTCTGAACCATTTCATGTTGTAGGATGTGAGTAGAGGAGGAAGATGTAAAATTTTGGGGAGTGCAAGGTCATGTATTATACCATAATACAAGCTACAAGGGATTAGTTACTGAGCATACATGCAGACTTGATACAAAATTCCATGTACCGTAAATCCTGCTGGTTTTTTCTCCGTACATTCTATTGTGCAGTTACTCGCATTCCAAGTCAGTACTGAACAACAAGCCCAGAAGGAAGTTAGAGGTCACTTTGCTGCTGGAGGTGCTGTCTTTTAAGAGATATATAAAACCAAAGTCCTGACTACTTATGATAATTTAAGATCCCATGTCACCGTTTATAAATGTAGGACTGTTAGCCTTGCTTTCCTGGCCAAATTCCAAGTTAGGTAATTCCATTCCGCCTCCCAATTTCCTCCTGTGGTTTTAAATGGATACAGTACTCTTCCAAAATCATTGTGTAGCATGGCTGTGTGCTGTAAAACAGCTGCTGCAGTTCACTCCAGAGATGAATGCAGTGTATGTATGTATGTAGTCTGTAAAGGGCTTTGGAATCCACCAGGATGCAAAGTGCTGTGTAAATAGAGGCTGATGATGATTATGATTATACAGTAAACTTCTTAACATGGCATCTCCCAGAGAACTGTTTCCTCCACCCAAGTGTTATTCAGGAGAAGGATTGTTTAATTGGGATGTCTCAATATTCTGATAACCCATATCCTGGAGCTTCTGAACTCCACAGGAAATGAGGCAGCTGCAGCGCTTCTAAACTCCATCCCTCTCCCTCCATAGGGTCTGCATTGACCTCTGCAGAGAAAAGCTATATAGATACTGGAACAGATTTTAGAATCTCTGCAACTGGCAAAAGGGCTTCCATGAGGCTCCATAATTAAAATAGCTTTACTCCAGACTTATAGTATCAACTGCATCTTCTTATCACTTGTCTGTCTGTAAGTAACAGTTCCAAGGCAGGCAATGCAGACTCCAGACATCAATGAGTTAATCTGAGAGTCTCTTCCATGGAGCTGTGCACCAATATATAGGCGGCAAATTGGAGTAAAATTGTTCCCTTAAACTCACACTGACAATTGCTGGCAACAGCATTTCAGCACTGAAGACTTTGTCCTGTGAAAAAGTAGAGCTAACTTTTTTTCTTTGTTTGGGGCAATATGCTAGCAGTGAGGTGGAGATGAGCTTCTATTAGGCAGTGTCTGTGCAGTGATGGGATTTCCTTTCAGCCGTGCATCAGCAGGATGGGATACAACTCAGTGAAAGTCCACAGACTATGGAAAACTAACAAATACCCATTGCCTCCAGGATGACTGGCTTCTCCTCATCAGATGGATAAGCCCTGCTATTGTCCTCTGAGATAACCACTCCCCATACAGACTTCTACCATATGTCCTTCAGTTCTTCAGTATCAATGTTTTAAAGGGAGTGGAACAGCTTTTGCAGGAAAATAAAAATAAAACAAGGTTAAAACTGAAATGTCCTGAATCAGTAACAGAATCGCTGGGTGGACTTAAAAATAGCAGGTCTATTAATATTATACATTCAATCCAAGTATTTGAAGATCATTTCCCCTTTCATTTACCTGCCCAGGCCTGAGCTCAAGAGTCTGTGTATCCCCTATAATAGCAGATGACTTTGAAAGCACCTCAGATAGTTCATCCTAGAGCATTATTAATGGTAGGTTATAGGGGGCTGTGGGATCCTGAAAACTAGACTTGGCAGATAGGTCAAGGAGGACCTGAGCTTAAAATAGGCTTTTTTAAAAGGAGAAGCTATTTATAATGGTTAAGTCTGGTTGTAGTTTTCTGTTAGTGGCATATTTTAAATATATTTTATTTTACAGCAGCACTTGAGTTCTCTTTTTAATAAAGAGAAAGCTGTGCTGGTCCCTGTCAGGATTCTCACCTAGATCTTTGCTTCTGGGGGGTTTGCCTCCATTCACAAATATTTCCATGCTTGCTCACCCTCATGTTTGTGTTAGTAGGAGATGCATATAAAAGTCTTGTATGTGCTGCTTGCTCAGAGTGAGCCAGCCCACTGTAGATCTAGGTATAGAGGGACTATCAAAGTGATCCGTGTTTAATTGAGGAAAGGTGTACTTGCATGAGCACATTTGCAGCAAGAAGTGGGTGGTTTCCTGGTGCACAAACACAACTCTGCTGCTCCATAACACCATTTCTTCCTCCTGCTTCATAGGTGTACTACATAAACTTCACAGATTTTGCCAGCTATGAGGTGGTGGTGGATGAAAAGCCATTCCTACAGTGCACCCGGAGTATTGAGACAGGCAAGACCAACTTCAACACCTGTTACACAGCTGGGGTCTGCCTCCTCAAAGCCAGGCAGAAGATTGCAGTGAAAATGGTCCATGCTGACATCTCCATCAACATGAGCAAGCACACAACTTTCTTTGGGGCCATACGGCTAGGAGACGCACCAACATCTTAGATGAACTTGGCATATACCTGGAGTCTCCCAGAACTGCACAGTGCTGCTTTTCATAAGAATATGAGGGGGTTCTATAATCCAGCCACAAAGAAAACTGATCCAGAGCTATTTATTTCTTTACGTGGATACAGGAAGAGTAAGGTCACCTGTGATTTGCATGGAGACTGTATTGGAAAGGCAGTTGAGAAAGCATTGTGAAGAAGAAAGGCTAGCATGTCCTTTCTTGCCTCAGTGTTTCAAGTATTACTGCACTGATATTCTGCTCTGTGGTCCTCACCAGAGATTTGTGGTGAGAATGATATGGGTTTCCTGCTTTTATGTTGCACTAGCTATAGCATCCATGGCAGTGGCAGAAGGCGAGAAAAGACAGACTTTCTGATGAGTTGTTCTCTCTAGGCACTCATGCACTGCTGCCTTTGCACACTGAGGGCAAGAAACCTGTGGGGTTTCTCCACCTATGAGGGAGAGTTCTATTTTAGGGCAATGGCGTTGCAGTGTGAAAGGGGAGAATGAGCCCTAGTCAGTGGTGTTCATCCTCTGGACTCTAAGAATAAGTAAGTTGAGTGCTTCTGTACCGGGCTTGGAAGCAGGCTGCAAATGTAATGAGCATTTGATGAGCATTAAAACATAGTCACAAAATAAAATGATACCACATAAAAAACTCTCTCAGCATTTTGCAAGCCCAGCATTGAGATGTTCTAGGCAGCAATGACCACGAGATGTTTCAGTGCCACTGGTACTTTTAAGCTCCTGCCACATGCCCAGAGGTTTAAGTTGCTCTAATGGGCACTTCCTGGAAGTGGTGGTGTTGCAACAGCAACTTGTGATTTTACAAAACTAACATGTTGCATATGAGGAAATATTTGCATAGGCTTCATAGTGCAGCATGCTGCAAACACGGCTACTCACACACACACACTCTGCAGCATCCACTGAAATGGGTATTTTTACGATTAACATATACAAGCAAACAGGGAAATCTTTTCTGTGTTATTGGCAATTATGTGCTGGGTTTTAGGTGCTTTATTCTTTTTCTATACTAGTGAAGAATCTTTCATTTCTTGTCTGCCCTTCTCTATCAGAAAGACAGTGTAATAAGTGGTGATTAACTATTTTCCAGCACGACCTGTACTGAAAAATTTGGTCCAATGCATACACACCCTTCCCACTTCTCTTTTCTCTGGACTCAACTGATTCTAGTCCCAATGTACCTTTTAGGCATTAATGGATAAATTAGAAGACTGTGTTTCTTCAGGCTTTCTGAGCAGCTCTTTCCTACTATTTCCATTTGACTGGTGAGATCTAAATCCAAGAGCTGTACTTGAATTCGGGAAGGGGAAAGGGCTTTATTCACGCCTCTGTATCATACCCTTTTAAAAAAAATAAACTGGCCATCTTTGAACAGAGCTTTCCCCCAAAATACAGATTATATATGGGAGGGTGATAGCTCAGTCAATATATTAAAATAAAAATGAATTTCTGGAGATTGGAAGAAAATCCTAAACAGACAGCCTGGTGCTACCTTCCTCTTTACCAATAAGGGCTACTTGACAGTGATAACCTATTGGCATTTGAAAATGACCCTCTATCAGCACCACAAAGGCAGTAATTGGATTGGCCAACTAAGGTTCCAACCTATACTCTTCAGCCCAGAGTACCCTTAGCTTCACTGTTCTTCCCCATTCATAATGAGCGATGTCAATGTATAAGGAGAAAAGCACCTTCCAAAGACTGCCATTCCTATGAGAGAAATGCATCATAGGGGGAACTAGCCTTTGAGTTCAGGCCTCACTACTCATTGGAGGGGTATAGTTATGCCATAAGTGCATGACAAATTCCCTATTATTCTTTTCTTCATATGATCTGCCTCCTTTCCAGCCTCAACATGTTGGACTAGCATGAGCATTAGGACATTTAACTAGTTTTCAGTGGTTTGTTTCCCTCAGAATCAATTGGAAAGACATATTCTTCTGATAACAATGAAGTTGGGAAATGTGTGTGATGGGAACCTCTGTTAACCAACTCATTAACAACTATACTTTCGAATATAGTCTACTTAAACGACAAGACTAGGGACAAGCAAAAGTAGTGAAATGACAGGGAAGAGCATGATGGAGTTAGTTATGCTCTTGTGTCCCATTCTGCTAGGCCCCATGATTCCCAGTTGAATGATAAGGCTTCCACTAAGCAGCAATATTCCATCTGTGCAAAGGCAGAACACTCACTGTGGGGAGCACCATGTATCTCTGTCTAGCACTCCTCCTGGCATGTACATAGAACAGCAATGAAGGACTCCGGAAGGAACAGAATAGCGCCTTCCTCATCAGCTTTAATTTCTTGTATGTTCAGTTAGTGGAATGCACCTTTTCTGATTTTGCATTACACCATATGGTGAATTCAGTATAAATTGAGTTCCACAGCATCGAGCACAGGAGACTGGGGAGCACATGACCTGAAGAACTCTGATAGTATGTTAAGGGCCATATTCATCACAGGCATAAGTGAATGTAACTCCATGAGAGAGTGAATTGAGCCATAAAGTACCTTTTTATAAATGAAAACCCAATGGCTTCTCTAGCAGCAAAATCTCATTAATGGAGTATTAGACTACATTATTAAAATGACTAACATTGTAAGTTCACCTAGGTCGGGGTGGGCAAACTACAGCCCGGCCTGCGAGCCATTTTAAACCGGTCCGCGAGCTCCTGCTGGGGAGCCGGGTCGGGATGGCACCACGCGGCTCGGCCCCTCTCTGGCACTCCAGCCGGGGCGCCAGGTTGGGGGCCACAGCATGCAGCTCGGCCCTACTCCGGCTCTCCAGCTGAGGCACCAGGTCGGGAGCCGCACCACGCGGCTCCTGGAAGCCACGGCATGGCCCTGCTCTGAGGGTCAGGGGCCGCTCCACACCTAGGAGCCGGAGAAGGGACATGCCACTGCTTCTAGGAGCCGCTTGGAGCCTGCACCCCAAGCCTTTCCCCATGCCCCAACCTCTTGCCCCAGGCCTGATCCCCCTCCCACTCTCCAAACCCCTCGATCCCAGCACGGAGCACCCTCCTACACCCCAAACTCATCCCCAGCCCCACCCCAGAACCTGCACCCCCAACCAGAGCCCTCATCCCCTCCCACACCCCAACCCCAATTTTGTGAGCATTCATGGCCCGCCATATAATTTCTATTCCCCAATGTGGCCCTCAGGCCAAAAAGTTTGTCCACCCCGACCTAGGTTATAGCATGGATTCTTTCTGAGACATCTCAGGGCCCCTGTTTAATTTTCTGATGGTGCAAAGAAAGGAGTTGAACAGAAGAGGTGTGAGACCAGATTGTAGTCACCAGGGCAAAAAGAGGCACTGTGAGAGAGTTTAACAAGATACTAGGGAAAATAGGGGCTTGCTTCAGTCATCCACTGTGATGTCTTCTGTTCTGACAGGCGTCAGTTGCTAATCAGGTTGAGAAAAGGGAGTGCTTTGTTAATGGACAAATGTCGAGCATATCGGGAATTCTGGTGTGTAGTGCTGTGCTCTGCAAATGCAGCCCCTGCTGCCTTCCTGTTTGTGTCTCAGCCTTTTCCCTTTGAGTGGCAATCTACTTCCTCCACCCTTACCGGTGAGCCTTAACTGTCATTTTATTGCTAGCTGGACCCCAGTTGCAGAAAAGTAGCAAATGGTTACTGATTTATAATATACAATTTTAAACCTCCACAACTCTTTCTGTGGAGACAATTTTTAGAGAAACTGGAAAAGCTGCTACAGTCAGGCCATTGTTAAAAGAAGCAAATATCTGCAGTAGATGCCTTTAGTTGTGAGCTGACTACCAGAGAATGATTGACCTGCTGCCTTTGCTGTCCCCAAGTGCCTTTCTTACACAGATAAGCAGGTTGCCTTTTTAACCTATTGAGGACTCAAATAGCCCTGCTCCTACTGACAGTCGTGCCTGGTCATCACTGGACTGCGATGTTCCTCTTAAAGAACACTAGAAATTAAAATGCTTTGCTGGAAGAGTGCCAGCATCTGTGTTTAGAAAAGCATTCTGAATTGAACAAATTAAGCTAGATGGTTCAATTTTTCTCACACCCATGGGGGAGCCATCACAGGTTGGGAGATCCCCCCTCATCTCAGCAATTCTGCCCTTTTATCCCTCTTGGGAGAGACAGTGAAGAAGAGAATTAGTGTCAAGCTTCCAAAGCTGTCCAGCTACTTACTGGTCTTTCCAGTTTTAGTGCCCATTGCCTCCTGCCCCGAAATAGAATCCTGTTGCTGTTCTCCAGCACACAGCAGCATTGCCACAAGTTTCTAGAGCAAAGAGAAGCAACTATGTATTTTATGGTAGTCTAAAGGTCACTCCACTGAATTGAGGATTTATCCACAAGTGCTGTGTTCAGGCTAAGCATCTCACTGAGATGCTTTCGAATCTGTTTGGAATGCAGAAAAGCTGCAAATAAGTTTGAATGCAGGCTAAACACTACTTGCTGCATACAGAAGCTCACTCACTGTTGAAACAAATAGCAGTGTAGTACTGGTCTCATTATTCTGTGCCTCCATCTCTTCCAGCTATCTCTTCTGAGAGCAGACTGTGCCTGTTGGGAGCATTGGGAACAAAACCTTTGGTGACTTGGAATAAGCAGTGCCAGCCATCTAGTTTTTGCAGGCTGAATCTGAGTCCATCATGCAGCAAGGTCCCTCCCCCCTTTTTATTACCCCCCATCATCCTGCAGATAAGTGTTTCTGGCTCCTGGATTATATACTCTACCCACCTGAGTTTGCAATAGGAAGCAATAATGTATTTTGTTGCCATTGTTGCATACCTTTACAAATGTACCCCCTACAAGATGAGGTTTATGTGTCATTTCCTTTAATTGAGTAAACGGTTTATGAATCATTGCTTCCAGCAAACCTCCACTCGGGCTCGTTAATGAAAATATTATGGCAGAGGAGTTTTGGTCAAAGATACAGCAACTCCGAGCCCATCTTACTGTTGTGTGAGCTGCACAGTGATACAGTGATGCTGCGCTGTGAGTCAGCATCTTCATTCAAGACACTATCTGTATATAAAATATACATAATGTATATAAACTGGGATGTAAGTTTATGTAAATTGTCAGTATTTTCTTTGCAAATAAAGCTTTTTCCTGATCTGACCTAGTTCAGTCACGGCTGAAACACTTATTTTTTTTCCCCTTAAGAACCTTCTGTCTGATAGCAGTTTTGTGTTGCCAATTCTCACAAGTTTATGATGAGTCTCCCCATATCTGGTATTTTTCTTAAAGCCCCAGCTACTGGGTTTGAGATTGCCTGAGAATCACAGCTTTTATTTAAAAATGAAAGTTTCTAGTATTTATGGTTGCAGAGAAAATGTTGAAAATGTGAACTGAGTGCACCCTAAGTGCTCAGAAGATAAAAGAACCCCCCAGATTTATATTTTTAAATCTCATGACTTTTAAGCCAATCTTATCATTTTGGGGGCCTGCCCTATGATTTTTGCATTCTAGGGCTCCCTTGTGCTGCATTGTTTTAATGGTACAGAACCCTGACCTCTGCAGAATTGTTCAGTAATGGTCATTTGTCTCCTCCCTTGGATTCGTGTGGAGCCAGATGATACTATACTCAGGACTGGTTCTAGGGTCAGGCAAGCAGGCGCCTCCTTCCAGGGCACTGTACTGCTATTCCACTTGGCTTTTTGTTTTCCTCAGCGCTGATTGGCTGGCCATTTTTGCTTGCTGATTGGCCACTCAAGGCAGAAGGGCACCAAAAATGTTTTCTGCCCTGGCTGGCAAAATGGCTAGGGCCACTCTTGACTGTAATCGCCCCATAGAGAGTGACTAGCAAGAAGGGAGCCAGCCTGAGAGAGAAGCAGAACTGGCCCATTACAGATGAACAGTAACTCCCTGATATATGGCCTGGGGAGCAGGATCTAGAGCAGTTCACAGCTCACACTCATGGCCCATTCCCTAAGATGAGTGTATCAGAGCTCCCTCTGCTCGAAGCCTGGACACCAGAGAGATCTCACAGTGACTGGGGAATCCCAGCCCTCAGAGATACAGGCCATCCAGCTGGGAATGGGCATTAAGTAGGCAAAAGAAGGGAATGAACTGTACCCCCATTAGCCAAAGTCCCAGGGTAGAGGCATTACTGCAAAGCCAGGAGCCTTATTTTCAGTCCAAAGTGAGATGGTTGTGCTGATGGGAGGTGCACACTCCATTCCCTGCCAGTGTGCCTTACCTCTAGGCCTGAAGAGCTCCCACTAAGTGGGAAAGGGGGACTCAGTCTCCTTGGCCTCTCTACTGAGTCTGTTAACAAGGGGGCTAGTCAGGGCCAGATGTGATGGTGTGTGTTGTGATAGACACCTTCTCACTCTGAACCATGCTGGGACTCAAACTGGTGGGGGAAAGATTCCCTGTGAAGTATCTGGGCTTTCTGTTTTGTGCTGTTTGTTTTGCAGGTGCTGTGTTACATCCTGGACCCGACAACAGGTCACCTCATTCAGAGAAGGAAGGCTGTGATGTGAGGCAGGGAGCCTAAAGTTACCAGCTTATTCCTGTATGCAGAGCATGCTGGCCCATTACAGTACTAATGCCTGTTGCACTGCTGGTGAGTGGCCACTCTTCCCTTCTCCCCTTGACTGGGCCATGTTGCTGAAACCATTAGAACAGCCAGATCCAGGATCTGGGATCAATAGCATGTCTGGCCAGGTACTGCCCAGCCACCCCAGTCTAGCTCTGTCTGAGAAACACCCAGAAGCAGTGTCAAGTCACAAGAGCAGATTCTCTGTGTATTCCCACTAGTGGGATTCAGCAGCTCTGATGCTGAGCTGTACAGAAAAGCAGTTGCCCCTGGGGGGTACAGTAGCACGCTTGTATTTGGAATGGCATCACTGGCTCCATCTGTATAAGGGAGTGCACCCCCCTCCCCGCCACCTCAGTTCCTTTGCCACTTCCACCAAAAACTAACGTCACTAGTTCTCTGGTCTATGAGTCTGTGCTCTTTGGATAGTCACAGCTAATTAATGTTAGTTTTTGTTAGTGACCAGTTAGTGGATGTTGGCCTTGGGTTATCTCCAGGACCATGTCGGATCTCAAATTCCGTATGGGGTTCAAAAGATGAGCACCTTGCTCAGCCATCTTCCCTGAGACAGATGCACGTGTCCCATGCCCCAGGGCTGGGAGAATCACACATAGTGTCCCAGTGCACGACTTGCCATGTTGTACTCCTCAGACAAGGAGGGACAGGTAGCTCAGGCTGCAAGCATCCGAGCAGACTGACCTGATACTCCTGCAGGAGGCCTGAGGTCTGCTTCTGTGCTGAGGTCTTCTCTAAAGAGGCCAGAGATGCACCTAGCCACTCCTGCCTTGGTACTTCCCTCAATAGCGGGCCCGAGGTCCACCTTTCCGAAGCTAACGCTTGCAGAGGCTGAGCTTTCCATCTGGCACCATCCTTCACCACAAGCTCCATAGACAGTCCACACTGGCACAATGGTCTGTGACAGCACCGAAGACTCCTTTGGTCCTGTTAGAATAGATGCTGGTCAATGCTGTAAGCAAAAGGCAGGCTTCCAGATCTCCATGTGACCCTGCCCCAGAGAAAAAGGAGAAGAGGAAGCATCCAACTTGCAGAGAGAGGTCAAGGAGAAGAAAAACAGGCATCATTCTACTCCAGCACCGACACATTTCCTTGTGGACTCCTTTCCAGTGCTGCTGTCACCTTTGGCGCATACTCCTCCTCAGCTCAGGCCTCCAGTGCTGATACCACCACCACCATCAATTTCGCCTCTTGTTGGAGAACCCCCCTCAAAGCTGTTGACTACATTGCCATTGCTTGAATCCTGACAGCAGTATTTGCCTCCAACTTCAATCCAGAACATAATGGAAGAAGATGGGATTCCCCTCTGAACCAGCTGTGTAAGTTCTTCTGACGCACTCCAGAGAGCCCAATTCAACTTGCCTCGTGAAAGATATTATGCAGGGCCATGTTCAATTACTCATGTGGCCCTACATTCAGGGGTCCAAGCAGGCTCTTTTTCATGCTGCCAAACTCATCATGGCACTATCTTCAGCACAGGGATTAGCACAGGAACAAGATACCTCTTCTAGCACTACAGGTACCTGCACTGGCACAAAGATATTTCCCAGGACGGAGCCTACCCCAGGAGCTGTTCCCTTTGAGTGTGTCTGTGTTCCAGATGGTGCAGATATGCCCAGCACTATTGCAGCTGTCATTGGTGCCAGCACTGACACTTCTTCCTCTTCCAAAGGGCAGAATAGATATGGATAGGCACAGGGAATTCCCAGCCTTTGGATGGAAATGCTGGGGATTCTCCAAGGAGTACATGAGTGTGCCAGAGTCTGATCAGGGACTTTCAGTTAATTTCACTCTAAAGGCCTTAACCAGCTGTTTAAAGTGCACAGAGGAGTTTGTTTGGGTTCCCCCATCTGACACTCTGGAGATGTGGAAAAAGGCTAGGGGATGCACAGAGCCTGGGTCTTGTGCTAGGGAGTTATGTCACCCATAACCAGAGAGGTTAACTTTGTTCCCTTCCCTGTACTCCCTTCCCCCTCCTCTGCTCCTTGCTAGGGGTGGTGAAGCTGGATGGAGGAGGTGAGCTTGAGAGCTGCAGGCCAGTGTCTCCCTAGATGGAGATTCCACGTTTTTGAGCTGTACACGTTTTGTGACATATTTTGATTGTTTCTAAAGAACAATAAAGGCTTGTTCTCTCTAAGGTCTGTGTTTGCCTTCATGGCCTTGAACCCAGGCCTTCAATAGAACCAATATGAACAAGCAAGGTTTAGAAGAGCTGATGCCTTCAGGGGCCCTGCACCCAGTGAGGACTGACAAAGAAGATGGGTTTAAAGCATTGTACCTGGTTTTCCAGTCTAGAGACTAGAACTTCCACAGGATTTTCTACTCACTCATAAGAGACCTGTTTATTCACTGAGATGCATGTGACCCTCAGCACTGCATTTTGCTTGAGCCCTGAACCATAAGAAACAAAGAGCTTTCCCACAATGTAAACCAGCAAGAGGATGGAAAAATCTAACATGCAGGCCCAGCTCAGCTCAGCTCCACTGTGCTCCACCTCCTTTTAAGACTACACCATATTCCTTCACCAAAGACACCAGGAGCTGGGGAAATAGCCTATTAGGAAACATCTAAAACAATGGCTGCAAAATAAGCTCTTGTGCAAACTGGGCAGTGGCAGTGGCAGTGCTGCCTGCTGCAGGAAAGGAATGAAGAGTCAACAGCATTGAGCCAAACCAACAAAAAAGTCCACTTAGCAAAATATCCCATGAACTGTCCCAGCAGCCAAACATTCTTGTTGTGATATGTACGGACCGACCAGTAGGTGGCAGAGTGGCCCTGGATATGTGACTACAGAAAAAATCTTTTTTGATATATGCTGGTACTACGGGAGCTAATATGAGTATGGTGACCAGATAGCAACTGTGAAAAAATGGGACAGAGGGTGGGAGGGTGGGGTAATAGGTGCCTATATAAGAAAAAGTCCCTAAAAATGGGACTGTCCCTATAAAAACGGGACATCTGGTCACCCTAAATATGAGGCTGTCATAGGAAAATCCCCTCTCTCTCCTCTTTCTCCCCCAGTGCAGTGTAAATACCAGGCAATCATCTTCCAGCCATGCTTCGCACCATCAGGCTCCCAGGAGGAGGGCATGGTGATAATGGGCAGTGGCAGCACAAGTTCCCCCTCCCATCACCCACATATACCCCTGGCTCCAGCCCGTGCCTGTTCCATCCTATACTAAGCCCCGCCAGGGAAAGACAGGTGGTCAGTCTCTGTGGCCCATTCAGTTCGGGGCTAACTGGGGGTGAAGGGATGTTGTGAACACCTATTTGCTGAGCCCTGGACTAAGACTACCGACTCATTGTTCACTCACCCCAGTGATGGCTTCTGTTCTCTCTGCACTGCGCCCTACACTGGAAGTGAAAGCCTCTTGCTGGCTGCTGCTCAGAGCTGTGTGGTTGGGTTGGGCATGTTCCCCTTTTGGTACATTTGTTACTGTCTGGGGGGCAGGAGGGGAGGTGGAATGCCAGGGGTTTAAACAGAGGCCACCTCTCTGAGCCCATCTCTTCTGCCCTCGCCTCTCTTTTGATGTAGCTCAGGGAGGCTCCATCCCTTTGGGAGTCTTCTCTGATCTTGGGAATAGAAGCAGCCCATGGGCTGTGGGAGACTGGGCACCCCCTAGCAGAAGCACCAGTGGAGCCCATGGGATACTCCAGGTGCAGGAAACCCCTAGTGAGGGTGTGAGCTGGACTTCACCTCAGGACTATGCTGGGTGACTCACTCATGGGAGCTGGATGGTAAAACCCTTGGTGCATTCGCTCCCCAGCAAAGGGTCAGGTATTATTGTAAAATTTCCCTCTGCGTGAGCTGCAGTAGCCCAGAGAAGGAGAAGGGAATTCCCTCTCCAGGCTCACTCCAGCCTTGTCTCCCCCACCTCATGGAGGAAGGCATGGCCAGTTGTGCTGAACAAGGACCCCAGTGCTGTTTATCACCACAGCAAGGGATTCAATTCCCCTCAGATGTCCAGCACCTCCCACCTTGTGACTATTCCAGCTTGGGCAGCAAAGGGGGCCCTACTCTTCCAGTTTACATTTTGCCTGGTGGCACCATCTGGTCTTAGGTGCTAGCCTGAGCCCAGCATTTCCTACAGTGTCAAATTGTTCGCTTGGGATCCCTTATCCAAGCTAACCAGGCTTAGCTATGAGTTCTGACCCAGAGCACAGCAGGAAGTGGCTGCAGATAAGACCCTAGGACAAACCCTTTGGACAACAATGTGGTTTCCAAACTGGGGAATCCCCACAAAAACTCCTCTCTTTCCCTGGGCCTTGTCTGCTCCATTCTCTAATATTTATTTCCTTTATAGTTTCAAATAATCACCTGGAAGCATGTGCAGTGGCATCTCCACCCCCGTTCCCTAGTTTCTCTTTCCTTTGTGGCTTCATGCACTGTTTTTCCCCGTCAGAGGCGTATATCTTTATTTTCCCAGTACTGTAGCTGGGACTCCCACACACTATCTCCTTCCCCAAGCCCGCACTGGAGCCTATTTATATAGAAGTCTTCCTCTCCCTTAGCCCATATGAAAGCACTGAAGCAGTGGGAAGGGGCTGCTTGCTCCTGGAGCGCATCATGTTTCTGTCAGAACACCGGCTGGCTGAAAGAGGATATTTGCTGCTCTGGCTGCTCCCATCTGTTCTCAAAGCCCAGCCTAGTGCGGAGGTGAGCCCAAAGCCTCTGCCATGCCAGCAGGTAAGGCTAATTGCCCAGGATCCTTTGTGATTTAATAGCCAAACGATGCCCCCGGTGGGTCTGAGACAGGAAGTGCTGGTTGTGCTCATACCCTGCTGTGATACTGAAGGGGGCAAATGAAAGTTTAAAACCAGATTTCGAAAATCTTCCCCAAAACTCTGACCACCTCAGCCTAGCAGCCGCCCCTTTAATAGCCTGTCTTTTTAATGTCCCCTCTTACACTTTCTTGTCTCTCTCTGCTGCAAGGACTTTCAGACCTTCTCTTCAAGCCTCTCTCCCCCCCACCTCTGCCTTGTAATCTCCCCACTTTGACCATTAGCCTTGTACCCAGGTGCTTTCATTTTGTCACCCTGTGATATCGTTACCCCTCATCTTCAGACAGACTCTGTCTTGAGCAGCTTTTTGGATACCATGTGTGTGAGTGAGGCTCTACACAGCACTTGTATGTCCAGGCCAGGAAATGCTAGATACCTTGGACACATCTTGTCACCCTGTATTGTCTGTTCCTCCCCCGCTTTTCTGTGACTGATCTCCAGGGTGGCTCCCCTTTGGGGACCAGTTGGTGAAACACCAGATCTATAGAATTAGAACGTGGGGGACAGAGCAGAGAGAGGAGGAGACCATTTGGGCCCCTAAAAGCAATGAGAACGATGGCTTTCTCCTCCCCTTATACCTACCCAGCTTCTACTCCCTGGCTGTCTTGGCCTGGAGAGCAAGGGAACATGGGCCTGAAATCAAACCCAGAGCACTAACTCCTAGGCATCTTTTTTTCTTCATGGCCAGGCGCTAAAGCTGGATCTAGCTCCCAGCCAGTCACTCAAGTGAATGACAAACTATTTAAAACAAGGGACAGAGGTCATGGCACTGCCTCCTGCTTGATCACACCCCCTGGCGGGGTCTTTTCCTGCTCACTAAGTGATAGGCTGTGGTTAGAGGAGGTGGGATGGATCACTTGAAACTTGAGGGAGGATTGTGGCTGCCAGAGGATTGAGGTTTCTCATTGTGGGATAAGAAATGACTAGGCAGGTCCCAATGGGAACTATTCTTACTTCCCTGTCCCCTCCTTGAATATGTGCCTGTCTGAGGGCTGTGCTTGGGGGAGTGGTGCATGGCAAAGTGGAGCCATCAGGACACGCACCCCACTGCAGCCTAGGCTCTGGGATGCAGCTGGCAGACTCCACGCAGTCTCATACCCTTCTGCAGCCCAGTGAGTGTGGCACAGACCCTTGCTGGTAGAGGGAAAAGGATGATTGGTCAGTGATGATGGTACCTGAGAGCAGCCAATGAACAGTGGTGATCTAGCAGTTGGGAGCTGTCTGCCTCCCTCGTGCCTTATTTTTGTTCAGGAGAGGGAGCAGAGGTGCTGTGTGGTTCCTTCATTGAGTCTAAGCTGTGATCTGCTGGCCCAGCCTAGGTGCATCTGTGTCACCCAGGCTGGAGGGCTTCAGCAGCACACACCAATAACCTGGCCTTCTTCAGGGGCTTCTCTGAAGGTAATAGTGCCAGCAGGACCCTCCCTAGAGGGGTGCGGGGCCCGGGGCAGAAGTGACGAATCTGTCACTTCCGGGACTGACCTCACCGGCCAATCGGTCCGGTCCGCAGGGGCCCCCAAAGCATGCGGCCCAGAACGGTCACCCCGATTCGCCATACCCAAGGGATGGCTCTGAGTTCCAGCCCCCACTGTACCTCAGAGAGCCAGGTCACAACCCCCTACAGCTCTGAAAGAGCTTCCCACCCACAAGGTTGGATTTGTGATTATGCTAGAAACTGTGTGTGAAGGAGCTTATGCCTTGATCTCAGCCCGCCACGGCCAAAGTACTTGCTTAAGGGGGGGTGCATGCTTGTGTCTGAGAATTTCTAGTATAAATTCCAAACAGCAGTAAGGTGTGTGTGTGATAGGAGTGGAGCCACGTCTGAAATGAGGTGTGGGCTGAGCTCCTTCACTCTCATTGATGGCTTTCCTTGTTTCTCCATAGAGCTCAGTTCAGGTCTCATGCCAAGGTCTTGGCCTCCGCACATTTCCAAAGAAGCTTGGCCATGGGGTTAAGCAGCTCGACCTCTCTGACAACTTCATCCAAAACCTGACGGAAAGCTGCACATCAAAGTTAGGGCAGCTAGAGCACCTCAACATGCATTTCAACCAATTGGCAACTGTGTCAGAAATGGCCCTGACTCATCTAACTCATCTTCACTCTCTGCTCCTAGCTGCAAACCACCTTGATAGGAATTACTTCACCAATGGAAGAGCCTTCGGGTCACTGAGGAATCTAAAGGTCCTGGACCTTTCTGCAAATAATTTGGACAGTGATATGGCAGCCTGGTACTTCAGCAAACTCACCTCTTTAAAGAAACTGGATCTGTCCTGGAACAAGATGACCAGGCTGCCAGGGAGCATCTTCCAGGGAACTCTAAAGCTGAGAGAGATCAACCTTAACAATAACTACATCACGGAAATAGAGGAAGGAGCTTTTGAAGCTCTATTAAATCTAAAAGTGGTGAATTTAGCCATGAATTCCCTTCACTGTATCTCGGGCTTCAGCCTCACACAGCTGCAAGTTTTAAATCTCAGTTACAATGCCCTGGAGTTCTTTGTTACGGAGGAGAGAAAGGAACACTACCAGCTTCAGGTGCTAGATCTGAGTCATAACAAACTGATCTACTTTCCAGAGCTCCCCAAGGTGCATCGCCTCACACACTTAAACCTCTCTGATAACGCCATGGTCTCTTTGGCTCCAAGTTCCACCAATACAACAGAGTTCAGACTGCAGTATGATGAGATGGCAAGACCTAACATATCCTTGAATATTTACAATGCAGCAGCTAGACTGTCAAAGATAACTGACTTAGATCTCAGCAGTAACCTGTTGTATTTGTTCCCAGTTACTTTCCTTCACAATCTGAGCTCCCTCCAGAATCTCAATATGGCTAAGAACTGTCTCCATAATATAGCTGTGGAGTCATCTCCTGGTGATATGGAAAGCAAGGAGCCAGGCGTGATACATGACAATGCCTTTCTGTCGGTGCGATCACTGGATCTTCAAGGCAATTTCATTCATTCCTTGCCAAAGTGGTTTTTTGGTATTCTGCCCAAACTGGAAACACTTGACCTTGGTTCTAACAGCCTCCAGCCTTGTGAGAGCCAGAATGCTAATAAAAGAGAGATCCCAATAGGTCATAACTCAGCTCAAAGAGGTAACTGTACATCCTTCTGTGACATACCGCAGCTGAAGTATCTGAGTTTACGTAGGAACAACATTGTGAGGCTATATCCTTACATGTTCAACCAAACCTCTTTGGTCTCCCTGGATCTGTCTGAGAATGAAGACTTGTTCATGCCAAAAGGAGCTCTGGAGGGTCTGGAATTCTCTTTGCAGAAGCTCTCTCTGAGAGGAAATCAGATGGACAACAACAAGACAGAGTTCCCTTGTCTGAAGATGCTGAAAAAGTTGGACGTGTCAGACAACAAGTTGAGTCTTTTGCCCCCTGATCTTGTCTGCTCTCCACTGGAAAATCTGGACATTCGCAATAACAATCTCCAGGCCTTAGAGAAACCTGCCACCGTGAGATGGTCCAGCAGCCTCAATCAGCTGAATGTTGCTGGCAATCCCTTTAGCTGTTGTGCACTGAGCTGGCTGGAAATTCTACAAGCTGCCCATGTGAGTGTGTTGGATCTGAATGAAACTCTGTGCTCTTATCAGGACAAGAACAGGAACTTCTCAGCTAAGATAGCCAACAAGACCACGTGGCTTTGTCCTCATCAGATAGGAAATCGCTACCTGATGGTATTGATGGTGGTGGTGATCACTCTTTGTTTTCTGTTTCTCAGCTGTGGGATATGCTGTCGTCTGAAAAAGAGTCAGAAGCTGTCAAAGTATCTGGGATTCAGAAGCAACAGGGTGGACCCCATTCCTTATCATCCAAATAAGGAAAAGAGAACTGAACAGATAGCAATAGACCGAGTTACAGAAGTATAGTACAGGACAGGAGAGGGAGAATAATATTTATTGTATTTTAGGCACCTGCCCCTCACTAATACATTAAAGGTTTCACAAACAAGACAATAAAACATTCAAAATCAAATCAATATGCTGTGCTCCCTCTTGAGGCAAGCAGCCTAGACACATGCTGTAGCCTCCATGGGCTATCTCTCCATACTGTTTTTTTTTGTGTGCAAGGAATAACTGCTCATTGTGGGAGACTTGGAAATGTTTTGTTGTAGTTAGAAAGAATTCCCTGATGGGTTTCCTGCCCTGAAACAAGGCTGGTGCTCTTTGAATGGATCTCCCCCTCCTGCTTCTTCCATCGCTCAGGGCTGAACCCATCCTCTCCTGTTTGTGAGCAGATCGTTATCTCCACAGCAACAGAATTGTTATTCTACAGAACTGTTGTTCAGCATTGTCCAGGAGTTGTCACCCAGCCTTTCAATAGGCGAACTAAATACTTGTTACTTGTCAACCTAGTAAACAAGAAGCCCCCCACCTCTGCTTTCCCCCCTGCAATATGAGGGCTGCAGAGTCATGTGAAATGCCCCTTGTAAAGACGTGTTAGGCCTGGTCTACACCTAAAACTTAGGTCAACCTAGCTTCAGCGCTCAGAAGTGTGAAAAGTTCACACCCTGGGAGATGTAGTTAAACTGAGCTAAGCCCTGATGTAGACATTGCTAGATTCTCAGAAAAATTCTTCCATCAACCTAGCAACTACCTCTCAAGGGAGAGGATTTACCGCAGCAATAGAAAAACGCTTCCATCACCAAGGCTCTTCCATTCCATTGCTGCAGCTGTTTGGCTGTAGCACTTGTAGTGTGGACAAACCCGTAGTGTATTCTTCTGTAATGGCCCCAAACACAACAGCTTACAGTATCAAAAATGGCCTTGTGGGGAAGGGGGAGAGGGTGATTTCTGTAGAATCCCAGGATATTGTTTAAAAATGTGACTCTCCCCTTTGTTGACACTCCTGTCCCTTGAACTTTCATCCAAATCTTTGTGCTGAGTTGACACTTCTAAATGGCTCTGAGCAGTGCAGAGTGTGCCTGAGGGCAGCTTGCCATGTTCTTGGCCATTGTGATAGGAATGAATCTACCTCAACAAAAAGAACCTGAGTTGAAAATTCTCAGCCTCTCTGTCTGCTTTTAAGACAAAACTCCTAAGCTTTTCAGGTCAGCGTGCAGGCAGATGGACATCCTCAGAGCTTGAACTAGGACAGCCAAGCCACAATTTCTGAACTGTCATAAACCTGCAGTGACATCTTCCACAATGATAGGAGAGTGCAATCTGGCTGTCCAGCTCCAGGGACAGCTGGGCCCCCCTATGGAAGCCATCAAGGCAAAGAGCTCCCAGTCACTGTTCTAACCAGTAACACTCTCATCATTGGTGCTCACGCTCCCCAGATAATCTGCAGATGCTGCAGGAGCGGAGTCCTGAAAGCAATAAGACATGCTGAGCAGGGCCGGGTGAGTAGGGGACTCTGCTCCTGTGGTACTGAGACTGCAGCTCTCTTGCTGCCAGGTTACTCCTTCCTGGACTCAGGAAGCCAAAGAGAAACGCTCATTAGCATCATGGGTGTTGTGCTTGAGCGCAGACACATTCATTTTCCACTCTGTCGCTGCCAGGGTTGCTGTGACAAAAAACATTGCTTTTCAGGTTTCCTCAGTTCTAGTCTTTGTCACCCCAGCCAGCCTGGCACTGATTGTAACACCCAGGAACGTTTACAAGTCGAGCTCTACACGTCTGGTGCTGCAGAGTACTGCAGAGTGAATGGGGTTTGGAAAAGGGTTAAATTATTCATGAATTGTCATTAAATGATTTATTGTAAAATAAAGGACACTTTGCTCTAAAGATGGTGCTGCCCTCTACCTCCTCCCAATCCCTGCCACCTGCATTGTGTCTGTATGTCTGCAACTACTGCCTTATGTGCCATGACAAACTGACTTTCCTAATGAATGGGAATCTATGCCCATCTCATTGGATGGAGCTGAGCCCATGTTTCCATGTTCAGTTCAGACTCTTTGATCCAGAAGGGTACTGTGGTCATGTCAAGATCGGCCATGGGATTATGCTGTTCTCTATTCCACTGTGCTTCCCTCCTTACCCACCAGGCTCTGTTGTTGTCTGTGGATTTATCCATCTCATTTACATTTGAAGCTCCTTAGGACAGGGATGTATTTGCTTATTTGTCTTTAGAGCACTGTGTACACACCACTGGTGCTCTATAAGCAGTCTGGCTGCTCCCAAGAGCTGTGATTATCATGCAAGAGAAGGTAAGGGAGAGAGGGCTGGTTGCCCTGTGCATATCCAGAGCATGGTTACTTCAGAGGGTGTTTCATGATAAACAAAGCCCCAGTTGCAGGTGCTGTTGTTTTTTGACAGGTGTTTTTGAAGGTGTAAATGTGCATTTTGGGTGTCCTCTTGGTTAGGAATGTTCCTCATTTAAACCACATACTGGGCTGTACTTTCCTCCATGCATTCCACAGTATGCTGCTTTGGCCTTCATCCGGTTTATTCATCACCAACTTCCGCTGCCCCATGAAGAAGCCTTCAGTGTTGTACATTCCATGCACTCTAAACCAGGACAGCCCTGCTGTGCCCCACTGAGAGCTTTGTTAGTAATTCACCTGGTACCCAAGAGTCATACCCGCTGGCAATGTAAAATGGAACCAATTACAGGCACTTTCACCTTTAATATGAAAGGGCAGCCCAGGGAGTCTACAGACCCCAGTACGCCTCCCTTTCAATCTGAGTGAATGGTCACTTGAATTGAGCTGGAACATTGCATGCTGGGCCCTTTAGTCTTCATTAGACGTACTTCTGTATTAAAGGTGACTCTGGTTGCAACCACATGCAAAAGTCTCGGTGCTGCCTTTGTACCCGAAGCTGCTCTTTCAGATGTCGACCCTGCTCCAGTCCTCACAAAGATGCAAGAAGCAGCTTTCAAAGGCCGGAGATTCTTTGTTCTCTGTTGCTCAGTGTGCCAAGCACAGCATCTAAGGGGAAGACAGGGAGGGAGGAATGTTTTCCCATAATCCCTAGGGCTTATATAGTGCTGTGGCCATTGAACATTTCACAGACACTACAGCTGTGTATTCACTAGGAAAAAGGTGTGTTCTGTTCAGTTCTTAAGTTAATAAGCATGAGGTAAAATCCTAGTGAAGACAAGGCAGTTGTAGTATTAACGCACTTGAACAGGTCAAGGTAAATCCAAGGCTCCCCCATAGTCTAACTCAACCTGCTAGCTCATGTGAAACCACAAATTGCCTTCTCTTCTCTAGGATTTTATCCCGTGTTAGCTAACTCGAGTTGAGAATGCACCTTTTTTTCCTCATGAAGACAAAGCCTAAATGAGCCTCCTGTCCCCTGTGCAGCAGGTGAGGGAGAGTGGTGTTGGAGGTTGAGTAACTGAGGCGAGTGGGAGACTCTTACACTATGTTCTGGGGTCGAAGGATCTTTGCAAAAGAAGCTCATGAACCTTTTCCCTCTAAGTTTACCCTGTTTCTCCCCCTGAGGGAGATTGAGGTTTTCTAAGCATTTCTAGGTAAGGTGATGCTTGTTCTGTGCATTAGGGACAGAAAAACCTGCCATACCATGCATTTGCTCTCCCTCCTCAGAACTCAGTGGGCCCCACTGGGTGCCCTATATATGGAAGAGGGAGACTATTTCCTTCTCGTTTACACTGGCACCCATTGCGGTCCCCGCTGCCACTCCTTTCCACTATCTCTTAATACCGCTTGCTTGTTCTGTGTGACTCAGCAAAACTCCCGACAGCTATTTCTAATTAGAGGTGCTGGGTTTTTTGTTCTTGGCACTTCCTTCCTCTGTGATGGGGCTCAGTAGGGACTAGAACCTGCCACAGCCCAGCCAGTGCGGCATCTCGGTGGGAGGGAGATTTCCTCAGTGGAGAGTGACATGAAGGCAATTTGCAAAGTCTTTCCTGCTTTGCAGCCTCCTTTTAGAATCTCCCTCCTGGTGTGTCTGAAATCTCCCTCGCTCGCACTGTCCCAGCCTGATGGTCCAGGAAAAGCAGAAGTGAAATTGTTCTCGTTACATTGGCATGTTTTCCCTAACTGGATCCTACCTGCTGAGCTTCCATCAAAGGAGATGGGTGGGAGCCCGGAGATGCAACCAGCCAGGTAGCCCGAACTATGGATTGTGCTGCTGTAGGTGGGCATGGGCTCAGGGTCGTGCGAAGCGCTGTCTCTGTAACAGTGTCCTAGCCCTTTGGGATCCCTTACAGAGTGGCCTTACAAACTGCTCCAGCCTCTCCAGCTAGTGCTGGGGACAGTCCCCCTGCCCTTCAGTGCCTAGCCCATGGGAGGAGGCATTGCTGTTACGGTCATCTGGGTGAGCTTGCTGCTCAGGGCTATAATTGGGCTGTCTGAGTTAGTCCTTGTGTGAGTTCACCGAGTATGGGCCGGTTCTGGAAGGTCACTGCCTCCCACGGCCCACTTCTTAGTATCTTTTCTGTGGTGAAGCCACGAGTTCAGCCAGCAAACCAGAAAGAGGAAGGAGGCCTGGCCCTAAGCGAAAGGCAGCCCCTCCCTCCTGGAATGTTTGCCTACAGTCTCTTCTGCCCTCGGTCACCTACCCCCTCCGTGAGGAGCTCTGGGCTGGGGAAGTGGGTACTTGCCCCTAGTGGATGCAAAGTGTATGCAGACCGCCCCCACCCAAGGATTTGTCTGCACTAGGTCAGTGACAGGGGAGCTGCCTCACTCCTGAACAGTGCTGGGGATGGAAGAGTCACCGCCACATGACAGCCTGACACTTCTGGAGTGTTGGTGGCTTTACGTCAGATAGCTGAGGATTCTGTTTTGCAATGTCATAGGACAAGCTACTCATCAAATACCACCAGCAGCCTCCCTCCAGCTACCAAGGGGCTCTCTCTTCTCTCTGTCCCCATTTCCCTTCTAGCTGCTGGATGGGAGAAGGATTCCCTCTTTTTTCCCCATTCTTGGGCAACACTGTACAGGGCTCTTTGCTCAGCTCTCCCCATTGCCTCGTGTGGGTAAGGCAGCCCATGGATGTTGGCATCTGTGACCTGTACTTTGGTGAGAAGCACCAAGCCAGCCAGTGGTGTGTGCCAGAGTAATGCAGGGCCGTGAAGGGCACCCAAAAATGGGTTAGGGCACCCCTAAGGGTCCCGAACTCCAATAGTTGCCCTTTTCCCATCATCCTTTGTTCTGGTCTGCCTATCCAAGCCAAATTAATGTATCAGCGAAGATTTCATGAGAGCTATTATCAAATCCTTTGATGAGCACAGCTCTACCATCCTATCACAGAAGCAATCAAGTTTCCCTAGCAAGCTCTCTCTGTGGCCCTCTCAATGCTGTTTAGCTAATGCTCACAGTTCCCTTAATGTCCAGGTATTTCATAACCTTTTCCTCTCTCTCTATTCTTCTGCCCTTTCACTCAGGAGGGCGGTTACAGAGACTTGCCCTGCCTACAGAAGTTTGACCAATTTAACAAGGTGTGATGTGGCACTGGATTAATGGAATGAGGGCAGCTTCTGTGCACAGACAAGCCCAGTGACAGGTTGCAGTTTGCCTGGATCCCTCTGCTGTCCTTCCTACAAGATTTCCCCAGGGAGACAGTCTGTCAGCTGACTCCCTAGACATGTTATCCAGACTGGCTGGTTTGGACATAGTCATATTGTCCAAGTGTTCCCTTCCCTGCTTTTTATCCTTTTATACAGGCTCTTCCGCCCCTCCCTACGTGACCCACAGACCGGTCACAAGAACAGCACCAGCTACTCTGGTGGGTGGCAGTGGTTACTGTGGCTCCATTTCACTTTCTCCATGACATTCCCCCCCCCCCCCCCCCCCCAAAAAAAAACCCACAACTTTGTGTAGAGTCTATATAGAAAAGTGAAGCCTTCCTCCTGACCTGGGAAAACCCCTCAGGATGGAGTGTGACACGGAAGTGGACTGGGTATTTTTAGCACTTACCCTTTGTTCGTTCTCTGGTTCAGGTTGGAAAGAGGAACTGATCTCAACTGAAGAATGGTGTTTGCTTTAAAAGGAAGCCCTTGTTTGTGGGCCAGTCATTGCAAGACTCATCTGCAAAGGGGGGTGACCTACAAAGTCACCTTTTTAGGAGGCAGCATGTTCCAGTGGCCTGAGCTTGGGAACAGCTCAGCAGCTGAACTGAGCCTGCAGCTTCTGAATTTTAACCCGGACGCTGACACTGGCTCATTATGGGAGTTTGGCACTTACCCTCTTTCCCTTATTTTCCCCATCAGAGAGTCAGGGAAGGTAATAGTGATCTTCACGGTATGCTATTAAACAGGCAGCATTTGCCAATGGCTCCTGCACAGTAACCAGTGACTGCAGTTTCTTCCAAGCCTATGAAAAACTGCCATGTCTCAGCTAGCACTGGGCCGTGTCCGTCTGCAAATGTTGCCCCTAATTGGCAACTACTGGGTCTCCTGGGGCAGATACGAATTTGAATTAGCTAATGTTAGTGCAGTGCTGTGTGAGTGCTCAGCTGTAGTAGTAGTATTTCTGCCTCTTCTAACACACGGCGGCTCAGAGCCAGGCTCTACACCCTGTTCCATTTTATCCTTAATTCCCAGCAGACTGACAGCATTACCACTTGGGAGTGCTTCCCAGCCAGACCGCAAGCTCCTTTGCTCAGCTTGTGCAAACAACTTTGAAGAGTCCTCCTAGTTCATGAAGCCTCCTGATCATAACAACCAACCCCATCCTATGTCTGTCAGTCTGCCATACTGTGCGTGTACCCACAGGGCCTCCACACTAACTTATTCCAGGAGAGGATCCTGTTCTGTGATTGGGACAATTAACGTCCTGTAAAATAATAACAAACCACTGTGCCCCCATTTTGGTTTCTGGTTGCTTTTGCTACTGGCTACTCCTGGCTTCTACTAAACCCCATTATCCAGCTCTTCCTGCAATGTATATACTCTGCTCATTGCTACATCTACTTCTTGCTGGCCTTCTCTTCCATAGCCACCAACCACTGGACAGGCGTGAGAAGAGCCCAAGGCATCAGGCAGCCATTTCTTCCACTGGACCTTTTAATCCAATCAAAACAAAGTAGTGAAACATTGCTCCTTTGACCTGGTAGGAAAGTTTGGTCCTTCGGGGGCAGGCCTGTGACTCTAGAATTGCCTGTGGAAATGGTGTGACTCTGAGACTTGTGTTTGATCCGCTGCTAACATGCAGCAAAGCCCCTCTCCCATCCGGTCACAGCAGAGATGAGTAAATGTTTTTACCTGCTCTGGTGTTCATAGAATATCAGGGTTGGAAGGGACCTCAGGAGGTCGTCTAGTCCAACCCCCAAAATACAACTGGTGGAACTCAAACCAACAACTTTTGAATGGCTTCATCTATCACTGATCTAGAAGTCCAATGCACTATCCATTGCGCCACAGAGCCTGTGGCTGCAGAGACACTAGGTGGCTGCATTGCAGGCTTCACTGAGGTCAGGAGTCACAGACAAAATTGCTGCATGCTGGCTGCTTCAAGCCTCTGCCGTACTCCATACCCTGAGTAACACTGACAGCGAGGCTGGCTCCTCAGTGTCAGATGCATAAGTACCTGGATATCATACTCACCAACTCTCCTTTCCCTCTCCCTTTCAAACTGTCACTGGCGTTGATATTTGAGTGCTTTGGGATTTGAATAGATTTGCCTGCTAATTCCTTGATTTTAGATTCTTGAGTTTGCCAAGTTGCCAGTATAAAGTACCAGCCATACCCAGGGCTATCTGGGTGAACTGAAACCAAACAATGATTTGGTGTATCTGGGCCAGGATGCATCAAACAGGTATCAATCCAGGACAATGGGGCACAGAATGCCAGTCTGGGATCTCTCACACTCTGTCAAGGGTGACAAGCTAAGGCAGTTTGTACCAAGGACAGGCAGAGGATGACTCCAAGATCAGATTCTCTGCCTACCCTCTGGGAGGAGACAAACTGGAATGGGGTCCTTGTGCCCCCCGGAAGGGACTCTGGGATCAGTACCATGTAGGGACAGAATCACCTGAATTGAGAAAGGGATATAAACATGTCTTAGCTGTACTGAGGCATGTCTGTTATATGCAGAGCATGTTGAGATCCTCAAATGCAGGGCACTATCTAATGCTCTGTGTAGACACATTCTTATTTCTGTGCCTCCTGGAATGGGCTCTGGACAGGAGCTCTGCCTCCAGTTTTAATGCACCAACTAAAAAAATTCTTTTATGTCATAAATTGCAATCTGCCAATGCCAGCGCTGAATGCAGGAGTGCAATGAAAGTGGGAAGGCCCAACTGATGGGTACCAACTGGACTCTCATTTTGCCTTTATTTATGTTCTGCAGACCACAGTACAGAACATCTGGGAATCCTGGGTATGTGACTATGTCCCCCACTAGATAGTACCCTCACCTTATATTTTCATATGATCTCTGATTGTGACTGTAGAGGGTTCTTAGGAGCTAGCTTTTTCATGATTCAAGATAATGAGCCACTAGGCTGGTATTTGGTTCTGTAGTCTGTTTGGGTGGGTTCTGGAGGTAGGCCAAATCAAGACTGGAGTTTGGGTGTAAATTCAAAGGCAACAAATTTTGGTGAGCTGTTGACATGAGATTTCTCCCCTATCTTGGGCCAAACCCACCTGTTCTCTCATTAGTTCAATCATCTCCAAGCCAGAACTGAAAAAAATCACACCTGGACTCCTGACCAGATGCACCTGGTGCCTCCTGTGGGCATTCCTGCCTATGGAGACTGAACTCTGAGGAGCTGACCCCTGGACAGAATGATGTGCAGTTACACTTGCCATAGACACCGGGCCCAGCTGCATGTCTGGGATGTAAGCTGCCCCACTGCCAGAGGGTCAGGAGCCCATGGTCTGGAATCCTCAGGTCATCAGTTCATACTTTACAGCCTCATTGAAAAGGAGATGTGGAGAGGTTTATGGTGGTCATAAAGGTGGAGTGAATGTGAGAACAGAAAAGGAGGGGAGCTGAGGGGGAGCCTGTGCTTGGGTGTATGCAGGGGGGAAGGGACTGCTCTCACTGCACTGTCCCTTCTCCCATCAGCTGGGGATGTGGGGCAGTGGGAGAGCTTTGAGTGTGGGGAGGGGAGAGGCGCCTCAGCTGGAGCAGGAAGCAGAAAGCCTGGAGAATGGAAGAGGGGGTCTCACAGGTACCAGGGAGTCAATTGTATTACAGATTAGCAAATTACGTGCTGGTGAAAAGGGACAAATCAGCCATAGGGGCTCTCCACGCAGTGGGTCCAGCCCAGGCAGCTGAAGTGCAACCTTCCCATGCCCACCTCACCAACATGCCTCAGGCTGCCCTGAGCTCCATCCCTGTGGTCTGTCTGCTGAGGGGCAAAGAGGCCAGTTAGTGCCAATTGTGGAGGGGTTTTATCAGTGCAGACACCTGGCCACTAGGAAGTGGACTGAGAGGCATCAACACCTCCCACATTAGCAAGATCAGTGCTAAGGAGCAGGAGGCGTCTGTATGGCTGGGGCTCCCCTGTTTGGCTGAGGGTGTTTAGGAGCATCCTGAAGTTGTCTGTCAGGGATCTACATTTGGTGTTTGTATTGGTTGGGGCCTTATGCTGCAGGCTGGGGGAAGGTGTTAGGTCCCTCTGGGGCCCTGTCAGTTTGCATGCAGCCCAGGGTAGTCAAACCCATTTCTGGTCATAAAACTCCCCTGGAGTTTCTCTGAGAACCAGATAAACCAAGGAGCAGGGGTCACAATACCCGGCTGGTGAGGGTGAGTCACCTGCCACTTAGCATCCTAAGTGCTACTTTCCTGAAGGCTTAGGGGGGTTCTCCTTCCTGTCTCACCCTGCTGAGAGTCCTGCTCCCTCCCTCTGAATGCAGGAATTCTTCTCACAGCCGCTTCTCAAGTGTTCAGTGTGGGGCCTGCCAGGAGCACAAGGAGCTCAGAGCTAGGTAGATGAGGCAGTAGTTTCCCATTGCCCAGGAATCCCATCGCAGGGCCTGCTGGGAAATTGCTGATCTGTCATGTTCTCGAGTGGTAGCTGCTGTTAAGAATCAAACATCCCTTATCCCTGTATTTATTCAGTTAATGAACCCCACAGCTCGGCACTCAGGATTTGGGGGAGAGGAAGCTGCATGAGTAGTTCACACTCTGCAAAGATGTGGTATTTTGCTAAGCCTGCCTTTGCATACAGGCTTGGGGCAGGTTGTGGGAACGCTGGGGCATAGGTGTTGTGCTGGCAGTACCTTTCCTTGGGGTTGTGTGGTTCCGTTAGACTCTGGTAGCTAATGAAATTAGCCCAATGAAATCACCCAGTGAGGTTAGGGTCTCTGCCAGTTTTCCTAAAATCTCCCACTGTTCCTCTCATTGGTGCAGCCCCCCCTAGTGCCAGTGACAGTGTCATGAAGACCTGTTCAGACCTGGGTTAGGTGGCATAGAAGTTAAAATGCTGGCACCAGGCTACACAAGGACTCCCAACAGCACTCACACGAGTGGAGTTGCACCGGTGGGAGATTTTAGAGAAACAGAGCCAGTGTAGATACTGTCCCATTAAGCACGTTTTGCTGGGTGCAAGGCAGCTCTGGGTGCATGAGCACAGAGCACAATGACTTTGAAACTGGCAGGGCTGGGGTCCAGTTCGGAGGCTGACAGAGCTACTGTGCTCCTTTGGATGGTGCTCAGAGGGTGCAGGGGATTGTCAGCAGGCTGGGAGAATATGGAATGCTCCACGGTCTATGTGATTCTGAAAATTTGGCTAACTGTATGGGATAGGCACCTACGCTGATATGTAAAACAACATAGCAGGCATGCCCAGTGTAGTGGCTTCATTCACTGATCACTTCATGACTCACTCAACCTTAGCAAAACATGCATCTCTGAGGGCTAAACATGTGATGAATTTGAATTGGTATGTTCCAGTTGGTTTTGTTATATCAGCATGAAAAAGCACCTGGACAATTTTTCACAGCTGAATACTCAATTTTTCATGTTCAGAAAACTCCAAATCCATTGAACAGATTTTCTTCAAACTTTCCCCCCCCACCTCTGGACCTAGAACAAGCACAAGACACTTCAGCTCAAAGGAGAACTTATGAGGAAAGTTATTTAAAAACACTAAAAAAGGAGGTTCAGAATGAAAATAATATGTGAGCCATAACTAAAGAGAAGTGTGAACCACACATCTGAGCTGTGTTCAAGGTAAAAACTATCAACACACCTATGCTTGTAGGGTGTGAGAAAAGATATTTACAGACATCCAGAGGCGCAACAGGATAGAACGGAGCAAAGAGACCTGTAGGCTGATTATCAGGAACCATTTTGACCAATCTGACCTGGATTTATCGCCCAAAAGAATTGATGGAAGCTCCATTGCTTGAATAATTTAATAGTATACAGGACAAAGCACTGGAGATTATACTGTATGGACAAATCCTGCATCAGCCCCCAGGAGAACAGGCTAGCTAGATGGGGCGTTTCCAGTTCTAACTTCTGGGATCTTATCTTGTGTACTATCCAATGTGTCACGGATTTAAGGGACCAGTTTCTCTCTCATAGCTCCTGGGAAAGGTTGAAGTTCATGGACCAGATTCATGTTGGGCGTAAGCACACTGAATTCAAAGAAGTTATAGGAGCAACTGGTCCAAAGTGGAGAAAAAGATTTCACATGCAGTGACAATACTCAAGTCCTCAGATAACACAGGGCAATGCCCAACTGCAGCCCAAACATTAAGTGGAGCAAATGACAGCAGCGCACATTGTTAAATAGAAGGGGTGGCCTGAGGAGACTTTGGATTGACAAGAAGTAACTGAGCTGGGTGGAGGATGCTGAGGCTATTATAAACTAATGTAAAGATAATTGTTTCCTGCACCTGCAGTGCATGTGTTGTTCTTTATGATGATTATATCACCACCTCCCAGCCAGGAATTATGCCAAGGCTGCCTCAGGGCTCTGGATTTCTGTGGGAGGTGATTCCCTCTGGCTGATCTCCTGGGACTCCCCGAGATTCTCCTGCTATGCAGCACCTAGCCAGCTCTTCCTTCCTGAGCAGTCCCCTTACTCTGCCCCATGCTCTCCTCATGAGAAGAAGCAGCTCTCACCCACGCATGCCTCCATGCATTTCATCTGAAACCAGCCAGTGAATTTCATCACAGATAAGATCATGCACATTTCATGGCCTTGGAAGAGGCAAGAGGAGTTGCCGCCCTTCTGAGAGAGACATACAAGGTATAGAAGAGGCTGAAGTGCCTGGAATGTGTCCAGGGCAATAAGGAAACCCAGGGACTATGGTATTACCAGGCTCTCTGAACTCCACTTGGGTCTGTCTGGATTAGGAAATTCACAGGGATGCAGCAGATCATAGCTTTCTCTCACCTGTTACCTTCCAGGGCCTTCCATCAGGGCTTCCTTCACAGTTGAACTTATTCCTTTATAGCTGAATTGGCAACATAGCCAATGTCTTAATCTTTCATAAGAAAGAGCAATCGATGGATTGATGGTCCCTTCCCATTATGCTGTATCTTGATCCAAACAGCCAGGAGATAGAGGGAGAAGAGAGGATGCACTGATGGAACAAATGAGAGCAGAAGTGAAGGACTAGCAGTGGAAGAGGCTGCACTGATGTATGTGCTGGAGCTCCATCTAGGTCAGTGGCTTGGGATTCTCATTAAGTAGCAGGCAAGCAGAGACAATACCAGTCTGAGAATCAAAGCCATAATAGCTGATTTGTCTCTTTATCTTTCCCATTCTGTTTCTTCTCTCTTCTGGCCATCATCTGGAGCAAGGCAGGGCAGTGAAGAGGGCAAGAAATCTGTCCTCCTGTAGCTGAGACATCTCTTGATGTCACTGTTGTGTCTGAGGCTAGTTTTGTAGTGTTCCGTGATGACCACACATTAGAGAGGATTCAGGCAAGGCAAGAAGGGAAGGCAGGAGAAGGTGGCCACTGCTACTTTGTTTATTCAGATGCTTTGCTGAAAAACATATTGATTTAAAAAATAAATAGGCAGCTTAGCCCCCAGTTCTGGTAAGAGTCTGATCTTTAAAATGGAATTTAGAGCTCCAGAAATACGGGACAGGCCAAATCCTCCAGCCAGATCCAGCACACTGCATGACACTTCTTTGTCTCCGAAATGTGCAGCACAAACCTACTTTCACCAGCAGGAAATCTTCCCCATTCAGAGATGCTCAGGGAGGATTTTCAAAGTCCCTCCTGCACAGGAAAAGAAAAGGCCATTCTCCCTCTGATACAGAGCACTCAACCCTCTGGTTCGACCTCAGAACCTAAAGCAAGATACTGGCAGTGTTCTGTCAGAGAACACATGGTAAACGGAAACTGGTTCTGTCTTGTGCCCTGATCTGAAGTGCAGAGATGGACCAGACTCCTCCTCCTCCTCCTGGAACACAGTGAAGCAGAAATCCATATGCAGGAGGGTATCTACTGGCCTCCATATGAAGGGGTCCTTGCAGAAACATCCCAGCTGTGCCTTTGTTGGGAAGCCGTGTGAAGCAGCTTTCCTCCCTTTGAATCTCCCACTCCCCTCCTGGGTCTCTTCTCCCTCCACTCTGCTGAAAAGTCATTCCACAATTTACCAGGGTTTGCTGAAAGCCCCATGGTTCAAAACCTAATCATCAGGGAGAGCCCAGGAGCAGAAAGGCTAATGAGATGGAAATCAGCTGATTCCCGCAATAATACAGTATCAGCTAGATTTTCTCTTTCTTTTAATTTAAGCCTCTTTTTATCTCCCTTTGGGATTTGGGAGTGACCTCATCCCCTCCCCAGTAGGTACCTTCCTCATGGACCATTACTCAGACACAAAGCACTAAATGCCTTTTCATCCCAGGAAAGTAACTGGGGAAGGTCAGCAATCCAAGCGCCATCATCGTTTTATTTCACATGATGGCAAGTCAAAAGGAGGTCAGGGGGAAGATATTAACTACCCATCTAATTATGGCCAGTAAAAAGAAGCTCCCTTCCATTTAAAGTGGTGATCACACAAGAAGGGGCAGAGTGAAAAAGCCCGAGGCAGAGGTCTTATAACAGGGAATATTTCCAAAAGAAATTAACATTTGACTTCACAAGGCTGCTGGCTTCATCACAGCCCATCTGTTCCAGTGGGAATCCTTCCCCTCAGCCCTGCTTTGCACTGGGGCAGCAAATGAATCGACGGTGGATAAGAGCCCAAGTTAACTCTGCAGTGATGGCATACCTTCCTTTATATTTTCCCCACTTCTTTTTTTCCCCTCTCTCTTTTTGTCTTGCTAAATTCCTGAGTTTTATATGCATGGTTTTACTCAGTTGTGTACATTGCTCAGCAGGGCCTCACTCATTGTAGCAGTGGAATTCAAGATGCTGCTTCTGATCCAGAAAGCCTGCTGTGGTTTGGGACCTGCTCTGATCCCCTGCACCAGTGCTGTGGCTGAGATAGTTGAGGTGCTTTAGCTATAATTTTCCCAGTGTGCACTTTGGGATACTATCGGAGGCAGGAGGGTATTTTATGTGATGTGCCTCGTTCTGGAATTCAGTCCATCAAAGCCTGATCTTCATTGGCACATTGCTTTGGTCAAGCATTTGCCTGGCTGGATAATTGCTGGTTCTTTTTATGGCTGGTATGGGCCAGTGCAGAAGGAAAGGGGTTCATTGTGCTGTGAGACTAACTGCAGCATCATGCTGAGTTAGGTCATGCTGTGGGCAGATGTTTTGGTGATGGGCGTAGAGGAAGTTCAATCAATCAATTAGTTTTAGGGCTGCTGTGTATTGTGCATAGTGTGTCTGTTCTCAGTGCTTGTGTATATATCGTGTGCCAGTGTTATGGATTCCAAAATGATGGTGGAAGCTGCTTTGCCTTCACACAGCTTCTGGAAAGGTGCTTTAATGGGATTACAGTGGAAATGTTTTTGTTGGCAACATGCTGAGAGCTCTCCACAAGCTGGTCTGACACATCCCCAGTAGGTGTCCCCAAGTAGCTCTCCTAATCACACTAAACTTCTGCAGATTGATCCTCATATAGTTATGAAACCTATTAGCAGCTCCTAATATCCTAAGCAAGTCAAACAGGTAGAGCAAAGGATTTGTCTCTAGGAAAAGAAAGGGGAAGGAGGTAACACTGAGAAGTCAATGGCCAGTAGCAGGACTTTCCCACGTTCAAGCAGATTCTGAGGAATCCCTATACTGAGTTTCAGGAGGGGACTCACGGGGGAGCCCAAACTCCTAGCCCCAAATCCAAAAGAGGGGATCTTTGGGCTTATCTCATTTACTTTCTGCCCCCTGTAAGGTGGGGTTTAGCTTGCTTTTATTGGTAACACGGGCCAGAGCTGGTGCTTTTGGTGATAATTTGGCCCCACATGTCTCTGCCTTTCCCAGAGGGCTGGATTCTCCCCGCTGGTGAGGCTTAGTGAGATGGTCTCTATGTTTTTGATTGACTCATATATTTGGATAGTCCTGCTCTTTAAACTGGGGGTGGGTATTGCCACTGAGCTCCACTGTAGGTAACCTGGAGACTGGGGTCACAGCAGAGGGAAGGGGGTGCCCAGGTCTCTAGTCCTCACTAGATCCAAGGGGGGGGAAATGTATAAATACAATGTATTTTTAAAACATCTTTCAAACAAAAAATAAACAGCCTCAGAAAGGAAGGTAGAAGTTGGGCTCCAAGATCTGCCCCCAGAAATAATGATCCACTCAAGGTATCGCACTAATAATTGCCAACCGGTTGTATTGTTGAGCTATTTCCTCCTATTTAATATGCAAAGAAATGCCCAGGGGTTTGATTTGTTGCTCACTGTCCCCTCCCTTGTATTTTTGTCCACCTCCACAGGTTCGGCCATTCGCAGCTCCCAGTGGCCGCGGTTCGCTGCTCCAGGCCAATGGGAGCTGCTGGAAGCGGGGGCCAGTACATCCCTCAGCCCGCGCCACTGAAGCAGCAAACCACGGCCACTGGGAGCCACGATCAGCCGGACCTGTGGACGCAGCAGGTACACAAACCGGCCCGGCCTGCCAGGGGCTTTCCCTGCACAAGCGGCGGATCAAGTTTGGGAACCACTGACCTAATGCATCATTGAGCTATTTTACAATATCTGGCCCACAATGGACATGTGTGACAAGGTGTGGGTCAGAGGAAGTGGGGGCAGGAGAGAAGGATAGGACAGAAGGTCTGAAAACACAAAGCAAGTACTTGTGTAGGAAGAAAGAACAGGAGTACTTGTGGCACCTTAGAGACTAACAAATTTATTAGAGCATAAGCTTTCGTGGGCTACAACCCACTTCTTCGGATGCATC
>NW_020664482.1:25104828-25125715 GCF_002925995.2 Terrapene triunguis
GAAGAAGTGGGTTGTAGCCCACGAAAGCTTATGCTCTAATAAATTTGTTAGTCTCTAAGGTGCCACAAGTACTCCTGTTCTTTTTGCGGATACATACTAACACGGCTGCTACTCTGATACTTGTGTAGGGTTACAGGATCATTTTATCCTACAGAGCAAAGGGCCAAGAAGAGCAACCCTTGACTTTGTGCCCTATTGCCACTGGCTCTGATGTTCACACCAACTGTTAAACCATGACATAATGCTGTTTCCATCATTTCTAAACTTATTCCAGACCTATGATGATGTCAGCACTGGAATAAAACACTCAGAGGCAACAGTGCCCACTGGATTATTAAGAACGCAGTGGAACACAGGGCTGGGGGCTAGGAACTGCCAGAGTTCAGTTCCCATTCACAGTCAAATCCCTCAAGGAGACGCCATCAACTTGAAATTCAATCAGTTAAAAAAAAAAATTTACAAGTAGTTTCAACCCTGCCTGAGATAATTTGTAAAGCCACCTCTTGGTTCTTCTCCTTCAAATCCCTCAAGGCTTGACCTTAGGAAATGCACCTATTAATCATGGCTAGATTGAGGGACAGGTGGGGAGAGCAGATATTCTTTATTTATGAGCAAACACATATTTAAAGTATTCAGAACCATCAAGCTGTGCACATAGTAATCTGGAGTTCTTGTTATTATTACCCTCACTTTTCCTTCTCTTCTACTTCTTGCATCTTGTTGAGACTGTAACCAGTAACTTCTGGATAAGGAGGGTCCTTGTGTGTGTCCCCCTACCAATGCCCAAACAATAAATATTAACTCAGCTCCTACATCTGCTGCTGAACTCCCCTGCCAATCTCAGAGGTTTTACTATTTTTGTAAACCATTTTTCTCAGCAAAGTCCCACTCAAACTAGAAAAGGAAGGCCCAGATCCCAACCCCCATTGGTTTCAACTATTTAAATGGATTCAGATGATTTCAAGGACCTCTGAGGATCTGACCCTAATTGACTGCAGGGGAAGGTGGAAAACTGAAGATTCACAAAGTGCTGTCAAGTCAATTAACTCAAAAATTCGGCTTTCCCCCCTCTAATCTGTCACCTCTAGGAGGTGTAATTTAGAACTACCCTAGGTAAAGCAAATCACCCAGAATGTGAATACAATGTAAATCGACAGCAGCAATTTAACTCGGTTTGTCTCCCTCTTCCTATCTGCAACAGGGACATACTAATACGTAATCATCTCCCCTTAGAGGCAGCTCAGTAATCCTAAATATTTGTCCACTGTTTGCAAATGCAAGGCGCTATGGATATGCTAAACTGTGGCTGGCAGCGGACTCACTGGCTGGCTCTTCTACCTGTGCACTGAACAGGAAGAGGCCGCCACGCTCCAGCTGTTCGCACGCCTTGGTCAATCCTATGGGTGGTTTGCAAGCCAGGAGGTTTAAGGGTTTGAAGCAGCGGTGTAACGTTACTGGCCTTTGCTCTAATCTGCGGGGGGTTGTTCCAGAGCCGCCTGGGAGCGGGGACCGGGCAGTGCAACGGGGGCTCCCCTTGGTTTTGGGGACGAACCCCTCGTGAGCTCCTAGAGGGATAGCGCCCCCAGTTGATTGCCTTGATTCACAGCAATTCACATGCAGATAAACCGGAGCCGCCTAGTTCTCATTTCAAAGCGCCTCTTCAAAGGGGCAGCCAGCTCCTCGCTACTCCCCGGGGAAGTGGAGATTGACACAGTCTCAACACCTCTGAGAACTGCCTGAAATATTTGTCTGACGCTATTTAAATGCGGAGGGGGATGTTAATGCAAATAGGCCTGGCCAGGGAGAGACCCCTCTGCGAGATCAGCCCCGTGCACTGCCCGCAGGAGAGCGGCCCCCAAGGGGCAGCGTTGGGGAAGGCTGGCTCTGGGCACAGCCAAGGGGCCCCAACCCCTGATGCGCCAGGAAAAGGGAGTGTCCGCGAGTCAGTCCCCAGGCTCTGCGCCCCCCGAACCTCACCCGGGCCGGGCACTGCGCCCCCCCCCAACTCCGCTTCGCGCCGGGCTCTGCGCCCCCCGGTTTCCCCTGGGCCGGCCCGGGGTGGCGAAGGCGCGGGCACTGCCGCTGACTCGGGGTAGCTACGGGCAGCCCCGGGACACCTGGCCGGGCCCTGGGGCGGGGGCTCGGCGGCCTTTCCGGGGGAGGGGCGGGTTGTGTGGCTTTGACACGAAGCTGCGAACGGCCCCGCGTGTCCGGCCGGGAGCGGAGCCGCCGTGTGAATGGCACCCGAAACTCCCATTGTCCGTCCCCCCGGGGGGTGCCGCGCCCGGGCGCTTTAAGAGCCGGGGGCTGCCGGCCGCCCCCCAGCCCTGCTCCCGGACTCGCCTCGCTCTTCTCCTGAGCGCCGCCTGCCCCTACCATGGGCTCGAGCTTCCCTGCCCCGCTGCGGCTCACCCTGGCGCTGCTCTGGCAGCTGGGACTCTCGGCGGCGATCCAGTGGCTGTGAGTAGCTCCTCAGGGCAGAGGGGTGGGGGCGCGGGGCTGCAACCCATGGCAGCGCACCCCTCCCCCGGCAGCTGAGAGATACCCTGCCTGGGGCTCCCCAGCTCAGCTGGAAAATCCCTGTTCCCTAAACTGCTGCCTGGGGACAGGGCAGGCTCGGCCACCCTCCAGGGGAGCTGGCTCCCTTTCTCTGTCCTCTGCTATCTAGGCAGTCCAGCCTGGGATAGGGACACTTTCTGGCCACGCTGCAGCTCCTTGCACAGGCTGTGTGCCATTGTTCCCCTGCTGGATTTTAAACTCTACACAGCCATCCCTTCCAAGCCCTTTCCCCTTCTGGCCAACTAGTCACTACCTGCCTTGGGGCTAGCATGGAAGGATTTTCAGTCTTGCTTTTTAAGTGGGTGGCATCTCAAATCAGACTGACATTTGCCCCTCAGGATACAAGTGTTAGCTGGTCTTTATAACGGCTTAGATCCACTGAGTTCACACATAGCAATAATGGGTCACATGCAGCCTTGGGTGGGTGGGAGCATCCATTTGCTCCAGTTTGGCCCTTTGTGTATATAGAATAAATAAACATACACACGTATGTGGCAGTTTATAGCCCAATTTGCAGATGTTCTGGGCACCAACACTATTTTAAATCAACAGAAGCTGTGGCTGCTCATCCCTCTGGAAATCAGGCCCTGTGTGTCTACGTAACAAAAGTGTGTGCTAGATGTATACGTTTTAAACCCCACATGCTGTTCACACTTATTCCCTACGGTAGGGAATGCCTCTAAGGGTGGAGTGCCACCAGGACAACTCACAGCGCTGACGGCAGCAGGACGTACCAGCTTCCCAAGTGCACTGCCCTACAATGTACCTCAATCTGGATCTGGAGAGGGTGCCTCTAGGCACAGAGGGGAGTTTAGCTATCAGGTCTATTCAGTCCAGGTGCCTCTGCTGAGGATACCAACAAAGGGATGCAATTAGTACCAGCTATGTTTGTTTTAACAATATTGATACCAGGCCTGAGACCCACCACCTCTTTTCATGTGGGGGACTGCTTAACAGCTGTCACTGATTTGGACTATAACCAGATTCCTGATCTAGAGGTGAAAGGCCTGGTATCCAGTTACCAATACTCAACACATGGCTCATCTCTCACCCCCAGTAACATCTCTGGTCACAACAAGAGTGGGCTGGACTGGATTCTCTATCCCTGTCTCACTTGTTTATGGTAATTCCTCTTTCATGACAGAGGGCTGATGGTGAATGGCAGCAGGGTAGCCTGGAACGAGACTCAGCACTGTAAGATCTTGGATGGGCTAGTCCCAGACCAGTTGCAGCTGTGCCGAAGAAACCTGGAGCTCATGCATAGCATTGTACATGCAGCCAAAGAGACCAAGGGAGTCTGCCAGAAAACGTTCTCAGATATGAGGTGGAACTGCTCTTCCATTGAGTATGCACCCAGTTTCACCCCTGACCTCATGAAAGGTAAAGGAAGCTCTGCTAGATCATCTGGCATTTCTATAGTCTGCTTGTCTAGGCACTGTATTTTCATTCTCCTGCAGTCCTTTCACATGCAAAATTCCCATTGTAGTAAATGGGCCATATTCTGATGTTGGATACTCTGGAGTAACCATATTGGAGTCACTAGAGATATACAGAAGTTACAGCAGTGTAAATGAGATCAGAATCTGGCCTGGAGCGTGCAAAGAGACTGCAGGATGCAGTCTCAGAGCTAGCTCTCTGTCTGGGTGACTGACATTAACTTCCACATAAAAAAAAGAACAATTGCTAGAGACCCCCAAACAAGAAGGGGAGAGTTAATCCCAGGGGAAAGTGACGAACAGAACAAAACAGGGTGAAAAAAGATAGCACAAAGAATAGAATCAGAATGGGATGCAGATGGGCGGGGGCACAAAGGAAGTATATTTTCTTATACCTGTTTTTGTCCAATTGCTATTGCCTCAGCAGGAATTTTGCATTCTTGCTCCTGTGAAAGGAATTACTGGCTAGAGGGAAAGAAATTAGCTTTTTGGAAGGAACTGAGGGGGCCCTGTCTCCCTAATCTAATAGGGCTCTGGCCCTAATGGCTAGGGTGGAGTGGGGTGGGGGGGAGGGTGCTACTATAATAGAAATAATACATCTGTCAGAGGAGATGTACTTAAGCGGTTAAAGTACATCACTGAGTAAACCATCCTGGGTTCTGTTTCTGGAGCTGCTGCTGTTTTGCTGTGTGACTTTAGCAAGTTGCTCTAACTCCCTGTACTTCATTTTCCCTTTCCGTGAAATGGGGAGAATAATGCTGACCTACACCACAGTTTTGTGAAGAGTTTGTGAGATTTCACTAGAGAGAGCGCGCGTGCATGCTCTGAGATTCTTGGGTGAAGAGAGCTGTAGAAAACCAAGGTACTAATTGTAAATAGCACTGCTCTCTCGAAGGACCCATGTAATGAGGCTGAGGAGAGCGAGCCACTGCTCACTCTGGAGCCCAAATCAATGTTGCCTGGAGCATCAGCCAAAAGGAAATGCTTCCCTCATGCCCCCTCATCCCAGGTCCTGAATTCTGATTGCTGTTGTGCTGCCGCTATCACCGTGCTGAGATCCTTGTGAAACGTACAGTTAGCATCAAATGAATGAGAGGTGGGAATGATTCTGAAGAGTACATGGTGATTTTCTCTGTATGAAGAAAGCTCTGTGGCACTAGGAATCACGTTGGTGTGTCTGGGATTCAGGACTCTCTGGGATTCTTCCTTTTTCTTTATAGGGACCAGGGAATCTGCATTTGTCTATGCATTGGCTGCTGCTGCTGTCAGCCATTCCATCGCTCGGGCCTGTGCCTCAGGGGAACTACCTATCTGTTCCTGTGGATCTGTCCCATCTGAGGTGCCTGGGCCTGGCTTCAGGTGGGGTGGCTGTGGGGACAACCTCCGCTATGGCCTCCAGATGGGTTCTGCCTTTGCTGATGGTCCCATGAAGTCCAGTAAGGCAGGAGGACAAGCCACCAGGCTTATGAATCTACATAACAATGCAGTGGGCCGACAGGTGGGTATAGTCACTGGCCACAAAAATTGGCAAGACAGCCACAACCAGGGCACCTCCTTTAAGAAATAACTGGTTATTCTGGCTGAGTTGCGGAGGAGGGCTGCAGCCTCTTGCCAGATTGTTGGGAGACTACGCATGAATAAATTGGAGAGGCAATCGATGGGCTAAAGTAACTTTATAATGACCCATGCACACAAACACATGCCTTACAGAAACAGGGCAGAGTCCCTGTCTTGCTAACCTCCAGGGAGATCATTGCTGGCTATTTATATCTTCCCAGTGATACACTGAGACCCATCCTAGCTTTGAACCTGCTTTACCCAGGAACTAACCTGCTATACTAAGAACTGCATGTTTTTCTGTATGTCTCTGCAGACCTCCACTCCTGGTAGCTAATGGACCTGTGGTGACCAAGCTAACCCAACCAATGGCCTTGCTGACAATTTGCCAGGAGCCCACAGCTGGCACCTAATGTGCAAAAATGGAGCAAATAGCAGCTACCCCTCCTGCTTAATACTATGGAGGGATGGCATGCAGAGACTACAGGTCTCCATACGTAGCCAGGCTATTTGGAGCAAGATGGGAAACATCCCACAGCACACCCCTGAATTAATGAGGGGAAACTTCAGGCCCCATTGCAAACTTATGGATGGCACTTGTCCCAAGGACTACCCTCTTGTTACAGGGACAGTAAAGCATAGTAAATGAGCCCTTGGATTCCCTGTTAGTCTTGATGCAGGATTTCATGTTTGGCAACACAGGAAAGCATCCCCCATAGGTACTAAGTGAGATAAGGCCTCCTGGGTGCCAATGACTGGCCATGTTTTCTCATATCCTGAAGCCTCCTGTGGATGCTCTTCAGAGATCTTCTTGGGATGTATGGGCTGTGTCAGGGAAGGATGAATCCCAGCCTTGGGTTCCTTACTGATTTTATTTCTTTCCAGGTATTGATTGACTCCTTGGAGACTAAGTGTAAATGCCATGGTGTTTCTGGCTCCTGCTCAGTTAAGACTTGTTGGAAGGGGCTGCAAGATTTGAGTGAAATAGCCATTGACCTCAAATCCAAGTACTTGGCAGCCATCAAGGTGACCCACCGGCACATGGGGACCAGAAAGCAGCTGGTGCCCAAAGAACTGGACATCAGGCCAGTGAGAGAGGCTGAGCTGGTTTATCTAGTCAGTTCTCCAGACTACTGCACAAAGAATCCCAAACTGGGGTCTCTGGGGACTCAGGACAGGTAAGGACCAGCTACAGATGCTGTAGCTTCCCTATGTTATAACTCTCCCTCTGATATAAGGGTGTCTCATTCTACCTCTGCAGTCCAACCTAGAAACAGTCTCTCTCTAAATCCCTTCTTGTCTGAATGATGTAATCTCTGCTATAACACACACAACATGTCCCATTGCCAGCTTGATTGTGAGTGCATAGGGTGGCTGTAATTGCAAGAGGTTCTGAAATCTCCCTGCATCAGCTTTAATAAACTCCCTAGCCCCTCTCTTGTCACGCACGCCCTACCACAGGCAAACCTTGTAACCATGTAACTCACTGCAGACTTGAAGACAGTTTGCGGGAGGGGAGAGGATGCAAAAGGTGGAGAGAAGCCCCTTCTCATATGGTATGGTCTTACAAGGGGCCTCCCATGGTCTAGATTGGGCCCCATCCATCTTCTTATTCTATCTGTTCCACTAGAGCTGATACTAAACCTTGAGTGTTTTGTGGGGAGGAAGAATTTGCCAGTTAGTTAGATGGCAGACCCAGCAAGTGTGGGGATTCCCATGAAACCCTAGCAGCTTGTTTATCTCCCCTGGGTACAGGATGGTAGGCTGAGCAAGTCGCTTCCTAGACTGACCCATCTCAACTCCTATGCCATGACTAGCCCCTCGACACAGCTGTGCCATCACATCCCTAAAGCCCCTCAATGCCCTCATCTGCTTCCACTTTGGCAGGCAATGCAACAAGACCTCTGTGGGCAGTGACAGCTGCAACCTGATGTGCTGCGGGCGTGGCTACAATGCTTACACTGAGAGTGTAGTGGAGAGGTGCCAGTGCAAGTACTATTGGTGCTGCTATGTGATGTGCAAGAAGTGCCAGCGGACGGTGGAGAGATACGTGTGCAAGTAATGCAGGAGGCCCTGAAGCAGCCCATGCACTGAGAAAGCACTAAAGGACCTATGCTCCGAGACACTCCAGAGCATGTCTGGATATTTAATTAATCACAGGGGAAGCTGTGAGCTTTGGCTAGAAAAGGGGCCATGGTGGAAATCCTCATTTTGGCATTACCCAGGAAAACACACTTTTTGGGGAAAAGACCAGGCCTGATGTCCTTAGCCTCACCCCTTCCAGAGCAAGAGAAACAGCTGCCTCCTGGGGCTGACCTGGTTTGTTCAAATTCTCAATCTCCAGCTGGGGACAAATAATTTATCACCCTGCATGCATGGATCTCTTTCTCCCCTGAGCTGCCAGCAGCCATTGTCTCTTTGTGGGAAGCTTCTGAAGGTGGCCTGAAAGCCAGGAGTGATGGATGGAAAAGGGTGTGGGGTGGGGAGAGACAAGAGTGAATTCAGGGGAAGAAAGAAGTGCTGCTCCTGAATAAGCATGCTGAGGAAACCATGGGCATGCACTTTTGGGGTGGCAAGCTGACCCAAGGCCACCAGATGCTCCAATTTCAAGACAGGTACATGTTCATTGTCTTCTGCAGCATCACACTTTCTCTCTAACATTAGGATCAGACTTGGGTGTAGGCTGGAGAAAGACCTCTGCCACCCTCTCCACTATAAGTGAGATCCATTCCTCTGTCCTTTCATAGCAATGAGAGAAAGAGAGAGAGGCATTCTAATATCATGGTGATGGGCATGCTGTAAAAACTGAGTCAAAGGAAAAGTCCATAGGGGATGTAGGTGGAAATAGTGGGATGGAAAGCGCTATTGAACTTCAGCATTAACCAGAGGGGTCTTGGTAAGGACCAGGCCTGACGCTCCTGCCCCCAAGCTCACACCTTGTGAGGTGGAGAAGCCAGTAAATTGAGTGGCATGTTCTCATTCTCACATCCTTTTCTCCCCTCCTCTCTTGCTCCTCCACACCAAGGGTGGCAGCCTGTCTACCTGCCCCTGTCTCTGAACCAGGCTCACTCACGAGTGCTGACAGTGAGTGCTGAATACATTTGGCTCCAGGGCCCCTTTGTAGGGTTTGGAGATGAGACTGAATTTTTTGATTTCTGATTATTTATTTGGTGCCTTTTAAATAAATGTGTTCGTGTCTCTGCCAATGATGGCCCTCAGCCTCATGTGTTACCCAGGAAGGCTCCCCACTCAGTACCCCCCAGAACTGGGCTGGCCACAGAAGGGATGAGGCAATGCTGTCTCCCCTCTTTGCCTGGTAAAGGGACTGCAAAGCAGACATTCCGCATCCTTTCAGGAGATGAAATTGCAGAGGTGGCTTCATAGTTTAAGGGGATGTTTATTTTCATTTGAAGATGCTTTTTTCCCCTCCTCCTGTATCTCCTCTGGTACTGATTCCATACTACATTTGGCTGTTATGGCCAGACACAGGTTTCCCTATATGCACATAACAAGTTTTGGAGCATTTTTCTGGGTTACTGCAGATCTAATCTCCCAGCAAAGCACCCCATCTTCTGGGATTTATTCCTAGTAGCAGAGAGCTTGAGTCTGGGGAAATGATCCCTGAGTTGTTTCTGATCTTTATAAATCATGGGTCAAACTGACCTCTGTGAGAGCTGGCAACTGGAGGAGAGGTCAAAAGTGAGAGTAACTTTCCAATGGACTGACTTTCTGTCTCCTCCCCCTGTTGTCTGTGGGTCACACTACAGCTAGTGCTGGCCCCAACAGCCTCAGTTCTCTCAGAACACACATCAAAGCCAAGATGAAAGCAGAGAGACACCAGCTGCGGCTTTCACAGATTCCTCTTCCTCTGACTGTAAGGGGAAGGATTTCTTTTTTCTAAAAGGCAATATGCTCAGGACATCTGTAGGGTGGGGCATGCTTGAAAACTTGATCAACATTCTAGGGCAAAGCTCTTGTGGCCCTGGGGATTCCGTGGCAGCTGCTGATACATTTATTGTTTTAAAAAAATTGTGGGTTTTTTAATTGAATTAAATATGGAAATGAATAATTCTATTGCTTCACTCTCTCGTGTCATGGAATCCGTTCTAACGCTTTACTGTACCCAGCCTCTAAATGTTAATATGCTGCAGGTTTTGTATTGATAATGAGGAGCTGCATCTCAGCAGAGATCTGGAGGTAGTTTGAGATAAGCAGATGTGCTAGAAGTTAAAATGATCAGAGGTGAAATAGCTAACTGTTTACAATGAAATGCATATAATTAGAGTTCAGCTTAACGACTATTGTTTCAGACAATCTGCAGCCTCAGCCAGATATCTCTGCATCAGCTACGCTTAGGCCCTATGTAGATAGTTTTCTTCACAGCTGCAAAGGTTAGAAAGTTAATTTTCTATTTTTAAACAAAAGCTCAAATCTGGAGCTGGTGTTTGTTCTCACATAATTTTATTCACAAAGAGAAGGGAGCTTCCAGCCCTGCTGGTTATAGAGGGCTTCCCACTGTGACTGAGGTGCTGGGTTTTTTGCACCCGCAACCAGCAAGTATAGCCAGACGTACCCTCCTTTATTCCAGTGAGTTAATGTTGGTGCTTAATTAGTAACTTAAATGCTTCCACCATAACCACTTCATTGCTGAATAACTACCAGATCCAACCAGCAGAAGACATGGCCATGCCAGGCATACCATGAGCTGCAAATGCAGGTTAATAGTGTTAAGGAACTCGGTAGATACTAAATAGTGGGAGGGGCTATGAATCCCACTGAGCATGGCAAAATGATTTAGTGATGCCAGAAATGTGAGTAGGAAATCACAGAAGGAGATAGCACACTAGATGTGAATCTCCAGTGGTCTGAGAAAAACCAGACTGTTGTGTGCTAAAGCTGGAAAAGCATCATTTCTGGAGTGGTTAGAGGATCGTCCCCCTCTATCTGGCACTGGTGAGGTTGCACCTGGGAGGCATCATTCCGTTCTGGGCCTCTCACCACCAGACACATTGGCAAATTGGCAAAAGCTCCAAGTAGAGCAACAATAACAATTGGGGGTTACAGGGACTGATTAATGAGCAGTGACTGAAATGGTTAAAACTCTCATGTGAGGGGAACACAGTACACGTGTAATGGAATGAAGGGTGCAAACACTTTAAGGACTTATTTAGGGTGGTACAAGGGGATATAAGTAGGTGTCATGGGCTGAAGCTGAGCGGGAGTGTGTGAGAATGTGGGGGTGGGGGACAGACCCGAGTGTCCAGTCCCCCAGCTCCAATGACTCTTCTTATTTAGCCATAGTGGAACAGTTTCAGCAAGAGAGGTTGAGGGAGCCCTGCATCACAATATCCCATAGCTCCCCTGAGAGGCAGGGGAAACCCCTGCTCAAAAATCTTTTCTCTGCCACTGGCAGAGAGGTAGGCTTGTCTGTTATAGCCCAGGTGAGTGCTCTAACCACTGGCCTACAAATTATGAAGTGGGCACTGGCACTCCCACCACCTCCTCTGGCCAGATTTTGAATAGGACCTGATCTGGTAGACAGCTTCTGAGCACATCTGCTGGATTGGGTCTCATTTAGGCAAATGAACGCCTCTCTTCCCCCAGTTCGTGAATCACGCTGGGGGTCAGGCAAGAAATAGATCTCCAGATGCCTAGAATGAGACAGCAGTGTGGATGCCCAGAGACAGAAACTTGGGTGCCTACAGGTGCCTAAGCAGGTGTTTTGTAGACAGCTAAGTACCTTTGTGGATTGGGACCAGTGTTTAAAGAAAAAACTCTCCATCTCTGTTCTCCTTTATCCCATCGCTTTCGGGGTGGACAGCAGCACCATGACACCCTGCTAAGATCATGCAACAAGAGGGATTGTCCCTGGGGATCTTCAGCTGAGCGATAGCGATGAGTCAACATAGATGAGTAAGATAGAGAAGGGGTGCTAGGTCTCAGCCTGGAAGAACTTCTTTTGTTCCAAAAGTAGGTGGAAGGGGCAAGCTAGTGAAATGGCCTTGGGGAGGCTACCAGAAGACAAATACCCTTTGGGGCTAGGCATGAGTTAAGGAACACCACCTGTAGCAGGGCAGGAATCCATTCCTGATCTGAGTCCCCTGTCATAATTACAGGACTAGCTAAACCTCTGTCCCCTTTGTGCTTGTCTTTGAGTGTACTCACTTCAGTTGTACAGAACGCTCCCTTCAGGTGCTGGGCCTCATGCCTTTACCTTTCCGGGGGTAGAATTCTGCAATTTTCCCACTTTTTGACTGGTCTGTAGGCTATCCTGTGTATCCCCCATGCTAACCTGACAGGTGCGGCTGGGTTCAGCTCCTGCAGTTCTTCCCTTCAGGAGTCTGTGAACAGAGTGACCAAACAGCCTTCTTAAACCAAAAGTGTTTTTATTTTAGCAATAGGAACAAAGCATTGAGAGAAAAATGTAACTATGTTCAAGCACATGGCAACAACTTGCTCCTGGCCATAGTAAGAGTGGGCTATTTTGTGCCCTGGCTGGAGACCTGTCATGCCAGGAGCAAGGGCTTGGTGAATAATTATGCCATGAAAATGACTTATGATAGTAAGGAAACAACCAACAGCTGAGACACCACCAGAAATAGTATCCACTGAGATGCTGGCTCATCTGACTGCTCTAGTGGACAAGACAGCTGGAGACGGCAAAGTGTCTGCAAGGCCAGTTCAAAGATGGGATAAAGAGGGAGGAACCAGCAGAATATACCCCCACAATCTGTAGCCTCAGGGGAAGTCTCTTTCCAGAGCTTATTGAATGTTGGTTAGGTTTACAACTTTCACTTGCTGCTCAGTTCACTGGGAGATGAATCCTGTCTGCTGCACTAAACTAGATTACAGGGTCTTGGCTTGAGGAGGGTTGTAAGGGTCTGGAAGGAAAGGAAACCTCCTTTTCCAACCAAAGGCAGCTAGTCAGCTGCCACTGCAGCCTCAGGGCTGTGTGTCACCTTTCTTCCCCAATACGGGAATAGATAAAGGATCTGGGTAGTAGTGGATCCCTGGCCCTCATCCCTCCACTGACGGTAGTCCCACAGAGCTAGAGAAGGTAGGTTTGTGTGTGTTGGGGTGGAATTCTCTTTTTACTAGAACTCTTTAAGCAGCCCCTCATTTGCATAAAATAGAGCAGATTGTAGCTTCTATTTGTTTATTCCTGCAGCTGGAGGCTCATCATAGTGTGAGCAAGAGCTTGGTGAATGATTACATATATGTGCAGGAGAACCATTTTTGCTTCTGCATACTATGTTCATTATTATATTTAATATGAAGGGGCAGCCTGCAAAGACATGTCCCACTAGGCAATACTCAGTCACTATCCAAGCACCTAGGCTGCATTCTCATACTGGTAGTCGTAACTGGCTGTGCCTATGTTGAATATAAAGGCAGATACAGGCCATATCCAGCCTAGAGCCCATACTTTGGCCACCCCTGCTGTAAGTGGCTCTGTAAATCTAATCAAGAGTCCTAAAGACGAGCTAGATGTAGCCTGAAAGCTTGTATCTCTCACCAACACAAGTTGGTCCAATAAAAGATATAGGGTTACCAGATAGCAACTGTGAAACAACGGGACAGGGGGTGGGGGATAATAGGTGCCTATATAAGAAAAAGTTCCAAAAAACAGGACTGTCCCTTTAAAAATGGGACATCTGGTCACCCTAGATATTACCTCACCCACCTTGTCACTGAAAATCTAACTCATTTTAGACCTAGGAGGGCAGCAAGTGAAAACAGGAGCCATAGCTCACAGTAGGGGAAGGGCCTGGGCTCCTGACAATTCAACAGCACAGGTAAGAGCCTGCCCACACCACTGGGCAGACCTGCTTGGTCACTCTAGACAAGGCCTGGGGGGGCAGGGGCATAGTTTCAGCTTCCCATTATTTCCTTTCATCTCAATCTAGGATCCATTTGGCTAATGTTGATAATGCTCCTCTAGGCCTGTTTGACCCCACCCCAGATAATCTACACTGAAACTGCTCACACACAATGCAAAAGGGTGGGGTGCTATGCCTGACCATCAGCATGTTTGCAATTAGCCAGAGAGCACCACTTCAAAGAGGGAGCATCAGATCTGGTGAGCAGTTACTGAGCCTGATAAGAGAACAGGCACTTCATGGGATTTCCTTTAGTTCTGAGTAAGGGATTTATTCTTGAAGGAACTGGCAAGTTCCAGTTAACAGACAAAGCAAGGCCATCGATAGGAAAGATGGAAGTGGCCTTCATCTTCTCTTCCCTGTTTCTAAATGGAGCAGGGTCCCTTACCCTCCTCCCGCAGGCTTCAGCTCTGCAGAGTGGGGGGCATCCAGCTTCCTTCAACTCCCCCATACATTGTTGTTGTCCTTGCAGAATCATAGAAGATTAGGGTTGGAAGAGACCTCAGAAGGTCATCCAGTCCAACCCCCTGCTCAAAGCAGGACCAATCCCCAACTAAAACATCCCAGCCAGGGCTTTGTCAAGCTGGGCCTTAAAAATCTTTCCACCTCCCTAGGTAACCCATTCCAGTGCTTCACCACCCTCCTAGTGAAATAGTTTTTCCTATTATCCAACTGCGAAATAATTCAGTTGCTACATGCCAACAATTGCATCTTTAGGGCAGGTTCTGTCATGCTGCTTTGTTCAGGCTCTGTGCTAATTTTTAAACAAGACTTGCCCGTAGTGACATCCACTCCATAAACACCTTCTGAAGGGTCCCTGGATTCACTGACAGGGGCAGGTTTGCTCCTACCGTGCAGACACACATACATTGGGGGTGGGGAGAGTTGTTTCACAGGCCTGGAAATCCTGCTAAATTGAGAACAGCTGAGGCTTCCTCATTGGGGGAAGGGGGAAAGAAAAGAGTTCTGCCTGTCCAGGTGGAAGAAATTAAGGGCTCGACTCTTGTTAATACCAAACATATGCCTCTCTGGTTTAGCTGATCTAGGACAATAAAATGACAGGGTCCTCATTACTGAGCCAACCTTAGTACTCAGAACTCTAATAGGCTGGAGGCGCTGTTTAAGAAAGGAAAACAGATGACCCTATGAGAAAGGAAAGAGCAGCTCCCTGCTTCCATCTCCCCACCCCAAGCCAAAGGGAGACAAACAAATGACTGGCTGAAGTTCTACAAGAAGTTGACTCCTGCTTGCTGTTTCTTCTGGCTGTTATCCTGCTGAGGCTCCACTGCAGCCAGTCTGAGTCTGTTTATGAACAGACTGGTGGGAGTTGTTTCACAATTCATCGCTTCTGTTGGCTGAGTTCACACTATGGGCTCATCTTATTTCATCCTATAAACTCCCTGTGGGCCACTGTCCCATCCCTCTCTATTTCAAGGGCTCCCTGCAACTCCCCACCACCCTTTCCCTCATCCCTGGAGCTCTGTGTGCACCCCCATATTAGGGTCCTGTATTCTTTCCCCCTATGCCAGGGGATGTGAGGACTTATTTATTTTAGCCTCACCCAACCCTCCTGAGGGGTAGGCTTAGGATATGCAAGGATCACTGACCTGATTGCTGAAAAACAGCCATCTGTGGAGCATGGTAGCCATTTAACAGCATCAGTACGCAGGTGTTTAGGACAGGAAGTGAAGTAGAATCCTTTATCCAACTGAAAATGCAGGAGGCATTTAGGGAGCTAGAATTCATGCCCATTGGAATTTGGCCAGGAACCTGGGTTCAGTATGATGACTTCTCAGAAAACGCTATGAGTAATCAGAGGCTTGGTTTGATGTCCTCTGAAAATTGGCACCTTCAGCAGCATGATGCTCCCAGCTCCAGGATGCGGTTGTGGTAGAGAAATAAAACTGGCAAGAGATTGGGTCTGTACTGGTCAGGGCCTAGCTCACATGTTATTCCCGGGAAATTGGATCATACTAGTCATGCTCTCTGTGAGGCTTGGGACCAACTACCATGTGTAGATCTCTCTGATTCTGCTAACGTATCGTGGGCACCTAGCAGTCTGGGAAGGAAGAGCCTGTGTTTACACTAGATTTTTTTCCTAACATTTCCCACTGGTGCTGCCAGCAGTTAGCCTCACCAGTGGAAGTGTAGTTGCAGGCCAGCTCCTAATGTTCTAATCACTGTGCTGTCTAAACCAGCTCAGAGCAAGTCTAGGTGACACAATGGTTAAAATGCTGGAGGAGCCAGTCTACCCTACAAGTCCTTCTGTTGCTATCACCTGGAGCGCTGCATGTCCTAGAAGAAGATTACATTGTTGAAATCCCATTTCTAGAACTAACAGTGGGTGGTTCAATGGGAGGTACTCTCCCCTCTTAACTAATCGATGTGCTCTACAGCTAGAGATGCTGTCTTTCTGATGAGAGAACTGGTTGTAATGCCACATTGCATTCTGTCTCCTTAACCCGCCCCCACCCCCACCTGCTTCAGTTGGATATAGGATTCTTCTTCTCCTAGTCTGCTGTGTGGTGTCCCACTCTAGAGATGGCTGCATTTATGCAGTGGGTAAAATAATTAAATAGAGAATGTATAATTCATTAGTAAAGAGGTTTGGGATCCATTTGGATGACAGGCTACAGAAATTTAAAATAAAATATTACTTTTAAGAAAATCTACACCTTTCCGGGGCTGAATCCATGTCTGTACTGGATTGTCTGTGTCTGATTTAGATTATGAGCTACTTATTATTATTTATTATTTTATTATTAATAATCTGGTACAGCAAAAACCTCTTAAAAAAATCCTGCAGCAGCACAAGCTCTAATACAGCAGCATCAAGGTATTGCTGGTGATCTTGCAATAGGTGCTTCTGGCTTCTTCAAGGGAGGGGAGAGGCCAAAACCTGAACCCACACCTCACCAAGAGTTACTTTAATCCCTGGGATGAGACACGGTATGTGGGGGAGTTGCACCTCACTGAGAGACCAGTCGCAAAGGCTACTGTGGTCTTGGTTGGCTTTTCCCACCAAATCAATGAGCAGCAGCAGTTCGGTCAAGCGTCTCCTGCTCTTTCAGTCTTGCAATGAATTAGCTCCATTGGGTGAAGTGTAACAGGCAAAGCATGTCAATGGACCGTGTGTCTGTGTCCAGCATGTGCTTCTAGTACGGACGATATGTGATATTTCAGTTTTATAAAGCTTTTATTGGAAACGACTCCTTGCTCTTCTCCCATCACACAGTAGGACTATGGGTGCAGCATCCAGATTTTCATTTTCACTGTAATTTCTTCATGGTAAGGTTAATGGGGAAAAGTGAGACTAACAATGGTCTAACCAATACATCTTCAGAGAGCTGTGTGAAGGAAATTGGAGCAAAAATCATGGGAAAAGGTAAGAAAATTAGCTTTGGGAAAGCTAGGTTTTCTCTGCATTAAAAGTAACATTGGTTTAAGATGGGTGCCCTGCTACTTTGCCCATTTTGCTAACAAGGGAAGATGCATAGCAAAGCTTGTAAATAAAATTGTCCACAATAGATCATTTTCATCTGTCCACCAAAAGCTTGGGGCAGATACACAGCCCCCATATAAGACACTAACATCAAACAAACAGGCTTCCTGACTAACAGTGAAATGCACAGAGCACTCTGTGGGACCATGAGAGCGGGAGTCATGACCAGGCTGGCAGGAACAGGCTTCTCTCAGAATTTTGCCCATGGAAACTTCCTGAAATTCACAGTTAATTTACCTGAACGTACAGAGGATGAGACTTTGCCCTGTACATGGGCAAATGGTATATTCCTGAGGAAAAAATGTTCTTTGGTAATGGTCAAGGTTTAGAAATGCTGCTCCAGACATATACAAAGATACAATTTATTTTAAAAAAATAACCACCAAAATGTTAAAACTATGGCAATAACTCATAAGGTGAAGTATACATTGACACTATAGAAATCAGTATATTGGTGCTTAGATACAAGTGATAGGCAGCATCCAAAATCCTAATAGACACTTTCATCTTGCCTACACTAGGATTTTTGAGCCTGTAATTCCCAACTGGTACAGTTCTACTGGTGATAAAACTGCTGGAAGCTGTAGCATCACCCAGGCCTGGACACTTTTATCACTGAGTCATCTAACTCTGATGATCTGCTCCAAACAGAAGTGTCTGATCATAAGAACTGCCAGACTGGATCAGACCTGTAGCCCATCTAGTCAAGTATCCTGTCACACTGGCCAATACCAGATGCTTCAGAGAATGGCATAAGAAGTATCAATGTTATATGTGGAACAATCTGCATCCCACATAGGTCTCATCCTGATTTCTAATAGTTCAAGATTGATGTAAAACCAAAAACACAAGGCTTAATAACCATTCAAAATCGTAATGAATCATTATTCTGGGTATTCTTGATAGCTATATAAATTCCCAGTCCCTTTTGGAATTTTGTCAAGATTTTAGCCTCCATCTCTTCCACAGCTTAAACACATCATGTGTGAACAAGTATTTCCTTTTAACAGTTTTGAATTTCCTACTTTTTAATTTCACTTACTTGTTCTTAGATTATAAAACAAGGAGAATGGAAGCCCTTGATCTACCTTCCCTATAACATTGATACTTCTATCATATACCCTCTTATTTGTCTCCTTTGTAAGGTAAATAATCCTAGTCTTTTCTATCACTCCTCTCATGAGTTTTTCCATATCTTTGATCATTCTCATTGCTCTTCTCTGACCCCTGCCTCCAGTTCTGCAATATCCTTTTTGAGATGGAGTGACTAGTACCATACACAGTGTTGCAGGTGAGGCTGCACTGTTGATTTATATATTCCACTTCAGTGAACTGGAAGGTATCACTGGGGATTTCCAGGACCTTGAATATTTGTCTCCGCTATTGCAGAGAAAAGAAAAGGGGTAGGTTCTTTCACCTCAAAGGGACTACTAGGAAACGAAGACCCTTCCTTCCTGGGGCAGGCATATCAACCAAAACCAACACTGAAAACAAAAAAGAAGGGGAACAAACAGCCTCTCTCTGATGTTCCTGGTCTCTGACCCTAAACAACCCTCGGGAGTTTTCCATGTATTTACTCGGTTCACTGCTTTCTTGCACTACAGAGTATAATTAGACAAGTAACAAAACAAAATCTCTTTCTGAGATCCTTTACCCTTCCACGACATAATCTAAAACTTTCCCCTCCAGTATGCTGTCAGTACCATACTCAAATCTTAAATAACAAAAGGAAGACCCCTACAAACAACTTTTTTTGGAAGCTGGCGCCAAAGGTACTACTAGTTAATTTTTTTTCCCTAGAGCAGATATTTTGACCAAAATCCTCATAGAAAAGCTAAAGGAAAAAGAAGAGGGAACACTCAACCCACCCATTTCTCAAGTGTTCCTGATCTTGGACTCTAGAAAGACAACCCACAAAGTGTTTATCTACATTCACTAAATTACCCTGACTTCATAGTCTTTTTTTCAAGAGCACAATAATCCTCTCCGAGACCATATAGCCTCAACTCAAGGAGACAATTGCAACCCCATGCAGTATCTTTGGGGACCACTGTATTAAATATATGAAGACAAAAAGGGGGCGGGGGCTTTTGGTATAAAAAGGCTGAATTAGGCTGACACAGGATTTTCTTTCTGATCCAGCAAAATTTTTGTCTAAGGGAGTTCCACTCCTGCTGAAGGCTTGGAAAGGCTTTGGCACCGTAAGTAGAGCCCTGCATGGATACCAAATTTATATCTGCAGGTGCGGATACCTGAGGAGCTGCAGGGTTCTACCGGGAATGGCAGCGGCAAAAGCAGCCGCACGTCCGGCCACCGCTTGCAGGAGCCAGCGCCCCGTGCGGGCAGCTCCTCCAGTGTGGCTGTATCACCCATAGCCTTGCCCATGGGAGTGGGCACCAAACTCAGTGACTTGCATGCTCCCGGTCTAGCACGACCAGGGACAGCTGTCACTGAGCCTGGTGCCTGCCGCAGTGGGCGGCGATGGTACAGCCATGCCAGAGTTGCTGCCCACATGAGGCGCTGGCTCCTGTGATCGGTGGCCAGACGTGCAGCTGCTTTCGCTGCTGCTGTTCCCGGTAGAGCCCTGCAACTCCTTGGATATCCGCTTTCTATCTGCATCCGCGGATATACATTTGGTATCCGCGCAGGGCTCTACCCATAAGACTGATGGGTGAATCCTGGTATGTTTAGTGTGTGTTTAAACTTATTGTTTTTATACATTTTTTCTGTAATACTTTTACCTTAAGAATAAAGGTACTGCTGAGAAAGCTGCGTGGTCACTTGTAACTGGTGGCAATATACTGATCATTGTCCTTGGAGGAAAAAACACAGCCCAGGTGCTGGCCATTAGGCAGACTGACTTGCAGAGAACATCACAGTGTAAGGCAGGGGGCTGTGTAGCCTTAAAACCTCCCACTCAGAAGGGAGTGGAACAAGGGTCTCTACCCAGAGACAAGTGAGAGCAAGAGTCCTGAAACCTAAGTGGCCACTCCTGGAGTTTCCATATCTACATTTGTAGTTTACCCTGAAACTGACACAGACTAATGCACAGAAATCAGTTAGCTTCTCAGCAATGTCCTTACTACCTTCTTTAATAGTCCAGTGGTCCCACCAATTCTTTCTCAGGCTTTGTCTACACCACATAATTTTGTCAACAAAAGGCAGCTTTTGTCAACAAATAGTGGAGGTGTACACACTGAAATGCTCCTCCTACTCATGTAACTCCCCTGCTATGCTGACATCATAAAACCATCTCGATGAGAGGCATAGGGCTTTTGTTGGTGTAATTAAGGCGACAGTGTCTGCGTAGACATTGCGTTTCTTACATCGGCTGTTGGCTGTCATTCTTGTAGATTTCATGGCTAGGAGTGGGAAGGCGAGATCCCGCAACGCTGCTCCCGGATGGGAACACGGAGATGAGAAGCCTCAGGGAGCAGCTGGGCTCCCGGTGGGGAGCTGTGCAGAGCTGAGAGTTCTGGGTCTCAGTTTCCCACACTGCCCCTCTTCAGTCGATGGAAGTGCTCACTGATGAGGATGTGTTCCACTGACAGAAGGAGGGTAGTGTGGACTATATGGTGGACTTATGCAGTGGCTATAAGTTGACCTAACATACGTCGATTTAAGATTGTAGCATAGACATAGCCTCAGGCTTCCTGCTTCTGATATAAGGTATTAAAACAAATTAGATTCTTTAGCTATTTGTTCTTCATACTCCATTTTGACCCTTCTAACTTCTCTACTGCTTATTGCCTGCAGTAATTTATGCTCCTGTTTCTTGGCCTCATGAGGGACAGACTTACAGATTTTGAAGGATTTCTGTTTGGTTCAAATAGCCTCTCAAACTTTGGCCTTTTAGCTATACTGGTTTCCTCCGTGCTTCCTGGTTCCTTTTTTATCCAGCAGTATACATATCTTCTGAGATTCCATTATTGTTTTTTCTTAATAGCATCCCA
>NW_020664482.1:25125725-25169602 GCF_002925995.2 Terrapene triunguis
CCCCCCTTTTCCCCGGCTCTGCGGCCCCCTCCCCTGGGCGCCCGGCCCCGGGCTCTGCGGACCCGACCAACTAATCGGGCTACCTCGAGCCGCGCACTCGGTGGACGAGCCTGCTGTATGTCGCTTGGGCGGCCCGGGCGGTCAGTCTCGGGGCCTGCTGTCGGTCCTGGGAGCGCAGGTGTAGACAGGCCGCGAGTGTTTGAAACCCACATCATCGAACCCTTCCCAGATCTTAAAATACCCCCGATAGGAAGCAGCTCCCTTACACCGGGCTTCTGGCTGTGGTAGGAACCTGAACTGGTGTCACTAGCAGTGGGAAGGGTTTGCAAAATATCCCTAATAGAGGCAAGGTTATGGAGAGTTCGCAGCATAGCTTTGGTTAGGATCTGGGACTCCCAATGTTCAGATCACTGAATCCCGCTTCTCCGGTAAATACAGTTTCCAAGCAGCGGGTATGAATGAAAATCCCAGATACACTGTTTGTGGCAGGTGAGGGAGAACTCCTGCCACCACCTCTGTGGCAGTTTAGTGGTTAAGTTTTACAGAATTTGACAAAGCATTTCAAAGCATGTCAAAACAGATTTGGCTTTGTGCAGTATTATAAGATGTGTATATTTGCTCGACTTTATAAAGTGCAATAATAAAAAAAATATGGACAACATTCTTGATAGAGAAGCAAAAAGCTACATACTAGTTTTATACTACTTTATTTTTCAGAGCCTGACCCCCTCTCTTCCCCCCCCCCCAATGGAGAAACTACCCTGGAATGTAGCCACCACTTTGCAGATGAGGGGCGTTGGCTTTCATAGCCCATCAGTTCTGCAACTTGTTCTGTCGGAGGGATTGCTTCATAGTGGCATGAAGTGCTCCATCACCTAAGTGCTAAGCATCCTGCATCTATTTTCTTGCTGGTCCTGTTAGCAAGAGATCAAGTTAGAGAATTAAAACTGGCCCTCATTAATCAATGGGCTGGTCTACTACTATTTTAGAAGTGCATAACAATCCATAGAATATGGTGATGCAGAAAGACCTAAACCAGTTGATAAAGAGCATTGTATGTTGTGAGTATTACTGCTCTATCTGGGGCCTTGTCTAGGCTAGGATAAAAGCTATGGTGATATAAAATATTAGCTAACACATTTTAAAAACCCATCTTTTATCCTAGATTAGACAAGGCTTCAGAGCTTGCACTCCAGGAGCTGTCTTCAGCTGAGGAAATGTGTACCATCCATCCCTTCCTTTTGGTGGTGGTCCTATTGTAGAGATGTGGAGATTACAGTTCTTCCTATACATGCCATAGGTGTGAACCCAATAGGGCAGAGGTACAGGAAGATCTTATTTCTCTTTCAGCCAAAATGAAGACCTGGAGGAGATTGCATCTGCTGACCTGAAGTATCTGCTGTTACCTGCTTTGTTGGGAGCCCTCACCATGAAACAGGTCAATCTTAGCAAGCGTCTGGAGCATGTGCAGAGTGCTCGTGCCCACTTCATGGACTTCCTGAAGCTCTGCAAGAACTACCAGATTGGCAAGTTCCACCTTCCACCAACACCAGAGAGTCCTAATGAAAATGAGCCTACAGAGAGTACTTCCGGGGCTGGCCCACCTGGCAGACAGTCCAGTCTGGTGGCCATGGCATCTAGTAGACAAGCAAAAATTGAAAGGTAGATTTCACCCCCCCCCCTTATTAAAGCAGTTGCAGATACAAAATTAGGAGTGGAAAAGTCGAATATTTCATAGTACAAAATGTACAGTATGATATTATAGAAATGAAGAATATAAAATGGTAAAGAGAATAGCTTGAATTGTAATTAAAGTGAAAAAAGTTTTTCATCATTCATTTATTAAATAACTTGCATTCTAGTTTTCAAGATATTCACCATGGGTATCATTTAATGCTATTAAATTCTCCCTGGGCAGGAGAGCCCTTGATTTACTATAGCATTCATTAATAGGCATGTTGATTACAACTTCTATTCAGTAGTTGTAATCACTCGGGTAACTAAGACCCCATCTTGCACAGAGAGGGACCATTTGTGCAGTATTTACCGGATTGGAGCCTAAAGTTGTAAATGAGAGGAAAAGAAATATTACCAGAGCCTCTATTTCAGGGGTGGCCAAACTTACTGACCCACCGAGCTGCATACAAACGCATGGTCCCAGCCCCAAAGAGTTCATATTCTAAGAGAAATGGATTTGAGATGGTAAAATACAGTAGTATCATTTCACTGATCCACTTGTCTCCAAAGCCTTTTTACTGTGAGAGGAAAAGCACCATACACTTATCAAAGTCCTCAGTACTGCTACCTCTTTTTCAGCATCAGCTTTAGTACAACAATTTAAACAATACCTATTTTTCAAATTGTATAATAAGATGTAATGTACATATAAGGTCACTTCTTGCTGTGAGACCAAGGTTGTTGGCAACAGTATGTATATTAGGGGAAAAAGGCAACATCTTCTCTGTAGATTCTGTTCAAGGGCAAGCTGCAGTCTGTTCTCTGATCTGGGAAGTTGGCTTGATGTCAGCAGTGAGGAATCACGTTGACTTTGATAAAGACAAGCATAGTTCACACAGACTGGGCAAGATTTTAAGTGGATTCACCAATACACCTCAGTCCAGATGAATGGCACCTCCTCCTTATATTCCAGCCCTGCATGTTCCCGCCACCTCTTCCCCCTCACCCTCCATCACCCCAAGTGCATGGAGGCCCTCAACAGTAACTGGTAGGAATGTGGTAGAATTCTAAAGTCTGGGGAGTAGTAATAAAACGTGTGGTGTCCTTGGAGTAACTTATTTGAAGAGCATTGTCCTACTTTAAAGTATAAAGGTCAGCTAGGATGGGATCACTTCCCTTGTACTGCTCCAGGACAGAAGTTGGAGGTCTGGTCCTTCTGCTGCTTAACGTTATGTTTCTCCAACCCCTCAGTATTGAATTTAGTAAGAGATTCTCCTGAATGATCTGCCCTTGCAACCCCCTTAGTTTCCCTCTCCTTGGTTCTTAATGTTTTATTCTGAGGACCCCAGAAACGATTCCCTAGCTGAGTTTGTTAATCACTGAAACTGGGCCTAAGGGGCTAGCCTTAGAAGCATATTTGATTTAAATAATAATCCCATAAAGTAATAAAACAGCTCCCTGTTTTCTAATTCAGGTGTCCTTTTGCACTTTGAACTCAAGGATTCAGACTTTGAAGCCCAGATCTCTGTCTAGCTAGGAATTACTGCATCCTATAGGATCCCCTCTGATATCTTTATTTCCTAAGAAGGGTCTAATTAGCTCTCATGTTGGTGGTCTCTCAGCAGGGGCACTAAAGATTTTAGGCCAGGAAGTTCGAGTGCCCCTTTCCTTCAGGTGATCCCTCCATTAGGAGTATTGGTTGTGTTGTGTGGGGGAAACTCATTGCCTCCGCCCATGCACTATCCATTCTATGCATAGGTGGCTTTAGCGCAGCTTCTACCATAATAAAATTTACTTGAGAAAAACCAAATGACCTTTGCTGGAATATTTTATGCACCATGGGTGGTTTTTTCTATTTGGTTTTTCCACCAGGTACCCATAGTGGCTATTGTTGGAGAAGCTCCTGGGTGTTAAGTACTCTCTTATTTGCAGTTATTCACACGTCCTGTCAGCATGACTTTTCTCTTTAAAGAGCTAATTTCCTGAAGATGGCACTGTACCCACTTTAAAATTGTATCTCTGGTTTTCGTTAATGGTGAGCAGGCTTCTTGGCATCTGAGCCAGCCTCTTGTTTGAAATATATCGTATTCAACAGCAAAGTGGAGATACCTGCAGCCAAGGTCTGTTCTTGCCCACACTGCAGCAATGAGCCATCAAAAACTGCCCTCTTGTATATTTTTTTGAGTTCCAAAAATTGTATTAGAAACTTCACAAAGACAGGTGAAGATCCCATGCTTGCTCCAAAGAGCATATAATCTAAACTTGATCTGACATGTCAAAGAAGGATCATAACCAGACATAGTGAAGGGGAGAGGAAAGGGAGACTGTAGCAGATTTCCCTCTTGTATTGTGCTATATGCATGTGACTGTTTATGTATTCTCAGTAGCCTCAAAGGGGAAAGGGAAGGCCTTTAGTCAAGAAGATAAATCCACCTGCTGGATGCTGATTAGTATGGGAAGAGTGTCCTTGTACTCCATGTTAGGGTTCTCAAACTGTAGTTTGTGGGGCACTTTGCTGATGGTCTCCAGAGAGTGGGCTGGCCATAAGGTGCTGACTTGTATTGAAATATGTTACTTTACTTTTCCCTGTAAGCCACTGCTGTAGTTCTGTTGGGATGTGTTCTAATTCTGAACTTCAGAGCTACTTGTTCCAAAAGGTAATTTCTCTAACAAAGTGTGATCCACCCTATGACAACATCCTGAACTCTCTTTGCTGTACAGTCAGCTGTGTCAGTACTATCTGTTAAAAAGTTGTTTGAAAGAGGCTCCTTAAATGGTCCTATCTCTCCCTCCCTGAGGCAGATATAAGCAGAAGAAGGAAGTGGAGAATAGGTTGGCCTCCATGAAAGCTTTTGTGGAGAGTGGGCAGGCGGAGGAGGAACAGATACGGGAATTCTACGTGCTACAAATCCAGAAGTGGATCACAACAAGCCTGGACGAAATCGAGAGCATTGACCAGGAAATGGTGATTTTGAGAGGAAGGAATGCACTAAAACAGGTATGAGATTTGGGCTATGTCGTGGGGTGTGGGGCTTGTAGGTTTTGTGTACAACGGGTTGATGACGGACATTGGTGAGCCTGAAACAAAATGAAAGATTATCAGATGGTTTCAATGGCAGAGCTTAGTGTACTTTCATATGTGAAGTCATGGGTTAAAATCCTACATAGATCACAAGTGAAATGAATGGAGGGGGTCTCTGTTTAATGCCTAATGGATATTTGTCTGTATTAACAAACCAGGACCAAATTTGGCATGACCTTTTCTAGTTGTGGGCAGTCAAGGCTTGAAACAGCAGAGTATTGCACATCAGACTAGAGGTACTTTAAAGACTGCTGGAGCAGGTTTGCCCTGTTTCTCTACACTATGCCAGATTGTCAGTCCGTCACTCTTAAAATAATAAATCTGCCACAGTTAAAATAATAATCCAGTGATCTTTTAAGCATGCAGTCTTGGCTTTCAGAATGTCCAGGTGCCATCTGAAAGGAGTGACCCTGTTGAACAGTAAAAGCCCCTTCAGCAAAGGCGACATCTGTATCATACAGACTGATGCTGTTTTCAAGAGTTCAAGCTTTGTGCTGTTCACTTAAAATGTCTACTGGTTAGAATTAGAAACACATTAAATGGATAGTGCATAAAATATTCCAGCTTTATTTGGGATATAAACTTGTTTTGTGCACTTCAGTGACCTGTCCCTGTAGCGCTGTCAACTGGGGTGACAACGTTCTGCTCAACTGCAGTGCTCTGAGGTGATAGAATTACTGCTCGTGATAGGATTTACTGAGTGGCAGATGTGCCATGTTTGGTCTCTGGGAGAAATAACTGTTCTTGTTTCTTTCCTCCAGGTTAGTCTAGCTCAACTGCAGCTGCCTCATGTTTTATCAGCTTCTTGCTTTCACCCAGGACGGGAGTGCCTGAGGCACAGGGAAGTGACGTCACATGCTGAAGCTCACCTAGGAAGTTTATGGCGTAGCATGGGTTAAGGCCGGAACTTGTCAGACTCATGGTATGTCTACACTGCAGCTGGCATGTGATTCCCAGCACCAGTAGATAAGTGCACTTGGTCTGCTCGAGCAAGTATGCTAAAAACAGCAGTGTGGTCATTGCGGGGCGGATGGTGCCTCAGGCTAGCCATCTGAATTTCGACCCAAGGGATCAGGCAGTCTTGGACTCAGGCAGGAATCCCAAGCTGCTGCCTGTGCCACAACATCCATCCTGCTGTTTTTAGCACACTATCCCAAACAGAGCTAGCACAAGTCTGTCTCTCCTCGCTGGGAATCACACCTCCCAGCTGCAGTGTAGACGTACCCTCAGTACGTTTCTCTGACTGCAGAGGTGGCGCTCTTCTCATGCTCTGCACTTGAGGAGTGGAGGGGGATGCAGGGGAGGTTATTCTGAAAGTAAATCTTTTTGCTTTTTGTTTCCTATCTCAAGGCTTCAGCACCTCCTCAGACTTCTCAGCATCCCAGGACTGCAATGAAACCTTTCATTCTCACCCGAGACGCCGTGCAGGCTAAGTATGTTGCACCATAATAACGTTAGATTCAATCTCTCTCATACGGCTCCATTTTCCTGGAAGTAGTGAGCACAGCGCTGCTTGGAATGTGTTTACAAAAGGCTAAGCTGGGCTCAGGGCATTCTTCCACGTCCAAAGGAAATATTTCTTCAAGACCTGCACCACGTCAGGATGGCTTTTATTGTATGTGGTGGGGTGGGAGCCTGTAAGATACCTCCTCCCACTTTTCCTTTTCTTATTTCCCCCTCTACCAGCATGCTCCAATATGCTGTCCTAGCATCTCTGTGGAGTGCACTGATCCAAGAGTACCACCATATCTATGCTCTGTTTTCTTTATATTTGGTTAACTGGGAGGAGTTCTCAGCTGACAAGGCTTCCTTTGCCCCTCTCTGAGCCCTCATTGTGTCATAGCAGCATCACTATTGCTACTCAAGCAGAGTGTCTCTTAGCACTTCCTTTACCAATCTAGGGCTTAAAACAGAGCCAAGAAAGGAAAGACGGTTGGTGGCTAGTAGGCAGTCTGAGTTGGCCCACTATGCTGCTCTTTGCTTCACCTTTGTTACAGTTCCCTTTTCGTCCTGTGTTTTAAAGGAAATTTTACTCCTGCAAACCTTGAGATTTTGGATCTATCCCTAGGAGTGAGGTGCATGTTTGTGGTCAAAGGATCTGGGTAACTCTGTTGTAGTTTGTCAGTGTCAGTCTCTAATGTGAAGTGTCAATGTGTTAGAGCCAGTGAAAGCTGTGACTTCAGAAGCAGTCTGTCCATCAGTCTAATGGCAAACTCAGGAAAAGACTGTCATATAGCCAAAATAAATTAACCTTGATAGTGAAGCATAAGATGTTATCTACTAGAGAGGTCTGCTGTGTTTCTTGAGAAACACATATAACTCCTTAATTCTAGCTGTTAACAGGAAGTGCACTGAATGGGGTCAGGATTTTATATTTCTATACCTACCAGTTAATTGTATCGGAAGGAGTATGGTTGCCAGGTCTTTTGTCACCATCCTGTGCCTAAGCTTTTTGCCATGTTCACAGTATGGCCTTTGTTGGGATCTTAGAATGTGTTTATTTCGCTAAGTAAAGGACTGGATTCTGAGCTTCGTTCCTAGTTGCGTGGTGTTCTACAGCAAGCATGTATCTAGGGGTGTCGTCCATCCTTATCCTTTGGGGTGAATGGATGCTGCCTCAAGGGTCCTAAGAGCTGAGCAGGTCTCCGCCTTTTAGACTTCTGGGATGGTCTCTGTGGATGTAAGGTTACTGGAGAGCAAATTGGTGTAGGCTTGAACTCTCTGTAAATACACTAGTTCCAGTACAAACCATGTTTATGTCCCGAACAGCATTACAAGATAAATGTAAGGTGTCCCAAAGTAGGTATATGTATCATAACACATATTAGACGTTCCTAGCCATTAGTGACTTGAACTGCAACTGCTGAGAGCCCCAAATCCTCAGAGAAGGTGTTGATTGCAACTACTTGTGCAGAATAACAGCATATATCCAGAGTTCACAAGTGTGTGTGTGGATTAAGCCATAGTGGCAGACTCCAGGATAGAAGTAGCTTTCTCCCAGAAGATGGCAAAGTGCAGTATGCAACCAGTTTGCTGTTTCCCTATCCCTTTTGATAAAGAACCCCACAAGGTCACATTACAGGCTTTGGGACAGAACAAGACAGGAAATGGAGGAAGAGACATTTCTAGCCTTATAGCAATATTACTGTAATGTCCAATTTGAGGGGGGAAATTAAAAAAAAAAAAGGGGGGGGGGGGAGAAAAAAGTTTCCAGAGGTTGGTGCTTGCCCCTTTGCTGTTTCTAGTGAGCTTAAATTATCTTGATGGGGCAGTGACACAATACTGCAGGCGCTCTAGGAGATGGAAGGGTATGTGTGTAAAGTTACTAAATGGGAAGATTGTAGGAATGGGAAATCAATGAAAGCATCCAAATCTGTGTTCTGCACTGACTGATATAGTAAATAAAATGGATTGTTGCCAGATCTTCATTATGGTCATTAGATGCAAAAATGAATAAGCCAAATAAATGGAACTGAGCTAAAAGCAGCAGGAGACTGCATCGGTTATACCCTGACTTTGACCGATGAGCCTAATAATGAACAAAAGCAATAAGGATTCAGTAGTCCTGGGATATTGTCAGACCAAGAGCCTGAAGAAAACAAGAGCAGGCTGGAGGGGAACAAAGTGTATATTGTAGAAAGAGAAACATCTTCAGTGGACTGGAGGAGAGTCTAAATTATTCTCTGGGGAGCAGTTTAAAGCAAGGCTGAGAGTTGTTGCATCCTCAGATGTAGGGCAAGCAGCCATGGCCAGAAGCTATGGAATCAAAAAGCTAAGTCAGAGTAATGTGTTAGTGGAACAGACTCATTGAGAAGGTGGCTGACGCACTATCCTTGCAGAATCAAGATCAGGGAAGATGAGATGCTGGTGGAAAGGATTCATAAGGTTCTGAGTGATGATCAAAGTGGCCTTGTCTGGCCCTTCTGTCTTTCTGTGGAACTCCAGAACACAGTTCCTTGCTGGGACTTCAGTTAGTTTACAAGAAAACTGAAAGGAGTTTGCTCTGAGGAGGGATAGAAGAATCTCTAATAGTACGGTGGTCAGGATGACCTCGTGGTTCACAAAGGATCCAGAATAAAGACCCTGAATACAAGGATCAGACTATAAATTCTGGCTGTCAAGCCAGTGGAGAAATTAGAATGATTTGTGCTGCTTTAACTAGGCAACACAGAGATCTTTGCAGGGATGGAATTCTAAGGCATTCTGTTCTAAAGTCCTTAACTATCTTCTGCGGATGTCATTCTGGGGCCAGTCTTGTTAGTTTGATATGTGAATGGACCTAGGCTCATCTTATCATTTTTATAATAATTGTGTGTTTCAAGGGCTCCTCATGCAGGAAGATCTCAAACAGCTTTGCAAATTTATTAGCTACCACCACTGAAATGAAGTCACTTTGTGGAGAGAACATCAGCCAGGCAGATGATTTTCTGTGCACTGCAGCATCATAAGGGAAGAGCTTTTTGGTCAATGATACTAGGTCTAATCCTATCTTTACCAAATGGGCCAAAAGGAGGTTAATAGCTGTATAGAACTTACAGGGTCACACTTTCCTTTTATTTTAAATATTCTACTCAACATAACAGGAAAAATAACATAGACGGTACAAATCAGGAGGGTTCATTTAAACAGGCAGACTAAGGACTCTCTTGAATGGGAGGTGAGAATGTGCTTGATAAGTTGGGGCTGCCCTGGAAAGACTGTCGTCTTGGTGTGTTGTGGGTACCTGCGATATGCGGCCGCAACAGGAGGATTAACTTGACATAGAATGTGCACCGTGTATGTAGCTTTGTTAACTATCTATTTCTTCCTGCAGGGTGTTAGGAGCTGGCTATCCTAGCCTGGCAACTATGACAGTAAATGATTGGTACGAACAGCGCTGTAAACAGGGCATCATGCCCGATAAAGGCAAACCCCAGACAACAACAGGTATGGAGCAGTAAGGAAAATGTAAATGGGGGTGCTAATGATCCTTGGAATCACAAACCAGTGTGCATTATTGCAGTGTCAGGAAAATTGGTTGAAACAATTAAACACAATTATAAAACAACCAGATAAACATAATACAATGGAGACAAGCTGAAACATCTTTTGTAAAGGAAAAATCTGATTCTAATCTACTAGTGTTCTGTGAGCTTGTTAACAAATTAGGAACAGACATGCTTTTTGAAAATCCAAATACGCTGTAACCTGTTGTCCTTCAAAATCTGTCACAAGAGGCTATTAAGAAAACTAACTAAGAGGCAGTAGGGTGACAGGCAAAGTATTGTCATGGCTCTGAAACAGAAAACAAAAGGAGGGGAAAAAAACAGTGAAGAATGCAGGGAACTTCAGAGGGACCCAACAAACCTAGCTGAATAAGCAACACGATGGCAGATGAGTGGGAAATGTAAGTTAGTGTACCTCAGAAGGAATCATTTGAATTCATCATGCATAGAACTGGGTTCTTAATTAACTGGAACCACTCAGGAAAGGTATTTGAGTGTCACTGCAGACATCTCAGTGAAAACACCTGTTCAATATGCTGCAGCAGTCCAAAAAGCAAACAGTGTTAGGATGTATAAAGAGTTGGATGGAGAATAATACTGAAAACATATTGCAATAATATAAATCAGGGCACACCACCTCTTAGATCAGAACTGAACACACTTATTCTATCTTTTTTGAGATGGGCTGACCAGAAATCGAAGGGTCTGTATATGGGCAACAAAAGTGATGAAAGGTTTTGGAGAGACTTCTATTTGAAGAGGTACACGATGCAGTTTAGAGAAGAGAGAAATAAAAGGGGATATGATAGTTACTTAAAAACAAAACCCAAGATACAAAGAAAGTAAAGGGTACACAAAGGGTAAATGGGAGGACCCATTCTCAGAATACAAAAACAGGGAACACTTAATGAAAGTGAAAGGTAGTCCCAGCCCCAAAGAACTTATCTGTAAGTTGGTGAAATGACTAACACCATGGGGCCCTGGACTGTAGGCACTACTGTAAATGAATTATAAAGTAATATACTAAAAGGACTTTTTTTTTTTTATTAAACATTAACCACTGGAACTCACTGCCACATCGTCTCTGAAGTAAGAGCCTAACAGGCTTAAAAAAAGGATTAGACACTTATATGAATGAGTATATCCACAGTTATATTTCTGTAGAAGAACAGAAAGGATATAAGCCTTTGTCCTTCAGGGCATAAGTCAGCCATTAACTGAGGGGGGTTAGAAAGACACTTTCCCTATGGGTGTGTTTGTTTCATAATTGGCCGCTGTGGACTTTCTTGCACCTTTCTCTGAAACAGACAGGCTACCAATCTAGATAAACCATTAGGATGATCCGATATGGCAAGTCCTTTGTTCTTAAAGATCATATTCCAGGAGACATCGCTACAGAGAACTTGACTGGTGATTCTCATTTGTTTCCGTTTCACTGTGTGGTAGCTTACTCTTTTTCTTGACCATCAGCAGATCTTTCTGAAGAGGAGCTGCAGAGAGAGCAGCAGGAGAAGAAGGTGGAAGAGGATGATGAGGAAACTCTACAGAAAACTCGAGCCTGGGAGGACTGGAAAGACACACACCCAAGGGGATTTGGCAACCGAAAGAACATGGGCTGACTGTCGAAGGGATGAGTAGAGCAGGAGAGTCTCAACTGAGTGCACTCCATGATATAGCAGGAGTAATAGCTGTACATATGTAGGGTGGTCCTTGGTTTCTGTTGGGGGCTCACCTGTGGAAGGGGAGTGAACAGGACAGTTTGTTTTGATTTACATTAAATATCAGAGAGTGCACTTGTCATGGAGTGATGGTGATGTGGCAAAGCTTCATCAAGTGGGGGGGCCTTTACTTGAGGGATCAGAGCAAAACTTCCCTGATCCTCCTAATCAGAGGGAGTTGTTAAGCAGAAAGTCTATTAATTTGAAAGTGGCTCTTTGTATTGTTGATGGCTGTATTTATTTTTCTCTATTTTTAAAAGAATAAATTTCCTTGTGCTGCTTAATCCGTCACGTAAAGTCTCTTGCTCCTGGCCCCATCCTCTACCCATGTTTCTTTATCATGCTGGTGTACCCTTCCGAGGCCGTGGACAGTATGGGAAGTGAGAGTTTAGACAACAATTTGTAGGAGCAAGTTATCAGTTGAGGCTCTGAAGGGGGAGTTCATAAACGTATGATTCATCTTTTGTGAAGGGCTGTAGTTATAAAGAGGGCCTCCTGTGCAACCAGCAAGTGATGAAGCTGCTTCCAGTGTCAGACATCTTTAGTCTTCCCCAGGTGGCTCACAGAAATGCTGTCTTTCTGTGTAAAACAGGCAAGATGTCTCAAGGACACTGGCTTTAAATGATGGTAAAAGACCCAATACCACTGCCACAGTAGGGATGTCAGTCTCCAGCACTGCTGCAGTCTCCATTTAAATTCAAAATGGAGACTTTGTGTGGCTATAACACTTCTCTAGAGAATACAGAAGAGCTGCCTGTGTCTTGAGACCCACTTCTGACCAATAACTGAAATAAATGTAAATATCCAGGGGAGACCAGAACTACTTACGGGGCTGCCAGGGGCTAGAATTAAGAAATGAGGTGATATTAAATAGAAATTCTAGGCCGTTCATTGAGACAAGCTGTGTGGTGGAGGCCTCCTTGTTTGGATTGTTTAAAGCTAGTTTAGATAGAATACATAATGTAAAAAAAAAAAAAAAATGCTTTAGGGAATAATAATCCTGTACTGGCTGAGAAGAAGGGATAGACTAGGTAACATAACTGCTGTGTCACATTTGGCATGGAGTTGCAACTGCATAGTGACTTTACTGGGTAGGGAATCTAAAAAGAGAAATTACTTGCTAGCAGCTCTGCACTATACTGCCCCCTCCCCTTGCAGGTTTGTCAGGGATCAGTAATGGTTTCTGAACCTGCTCTATAACTGTTCTGCTACTGAAAGCCTTGTTACAACTATTTGGCTTAACAATGTTGGCTAAATTTCTTGTCTGCTAACACGGTCAGTCCTGGGTACAGAGCAGGCCATTAGGTATTTGCCACCTCTGATTTCCAAGGTTCATCTTGGAATTTCCACCCACAGCCCAATTAATTTCCTGTGTCTGCTTACCTTTTTGGGAATGAAGTCTGGTTTTTAAAAAGGCTTAGTGCTCATTCTTTATATCTAGTAGTTGGTACCAAGAGTAGCTAGAGTTCTGGTCCTGCTTGGCAGAGTCCTGGGTGGAGAGAGGCTCAGTACTGGGTACTGAAATTCACTCTTACAAAAGCAATTTTTTTTTAGGAGGGAAGATTCTCCATGCTGCTGCTGTCAATGTGGTCAGAGCTGCACCTAGACTTCCCTTATCTCTACACTCAATACAGGAGCCTCTGTACTGTTTTGGCTGACCTAAAAACTCAGAATGGGATCCTAAGAACTAGTTTTAATGAGAAAGTAACCCTGTGCATGGACAAACCCAGTTTGCAAGAGTTGCACATCTGTGTCTTGGAGTCTCTGCTGCAAGCATGTGGCCCATGCACACAATGAAATTCTTTTGGTCATAGTGTTTGTTGGGGCTGTGTCTGCACTCTAGGTGTCCTCCAGCACCAGGGCATAAAGGATGGAGGAAGCCCAATTGTTCCTTAATTCTTTCTTGCTGCAGCAAGATGGAACCCTTGCAGTGTTTGCTTCTCTGTGACTCTATTGTAGTTAGTGTTAGTTTAGTTGGGTTTAGAAAAAAGAGGTTGTACCCATGTTATCAGTACTAATTAGGCCTTTGGTCAGCAGTTGAGACATTGAAACTATCTACTTCCCCTACCCTAGGCAGAAGGGATGCAGGAGTGCCCTAGCACACCAGAAAGGGTAGCCTCATCATCTTCTCCATTAGGACACAGTAGAGACTTATCTCCTGCTCATCCACCATCCCCTCCATTGGGTCTTTCCCTGACTTCCCAGTGTGGAGCTGAGACTGCTCTTAAAACAGGAGATGGCATGTATCTCACAGGGAGCAAGTCCCTGGCACCCTTCTCTGTGTCCATCAGTCCAATATCCATATGCTTGAGTCATGGTCCTGAGCTAGGCAGCCACATACCTGCAAGCCAACATCCTTCCCCCCTCTTTTAGGGTTAAATCCTCTTATCCTAAAAGGCAGTATAGATCTTCCCAGCCAGGTCAGTTAGTGCAACCGTAGCTCCTAGAGAGAGAGGCAAAACAATTGATCCTAGTGGCAATTTTGATGAAGCAGTCAATCCCTCTATGCTAGTGGTTTTCAACCTTTTTTCATTTGCGGGCCCCTACAAAACATCAAATGGAGGTGTGGACCCCTTTGGAAATCTTAGACATAGTCTGTGAACCCCCAGGGGTCAATGGACCACCGGTTGAAAACCACTGCTCTATGCCTTGTCCAACAAATGACTTCAACGCGTTCCAAGACCTGAAATGTATGGTCAAGACCCTTAATGTTCCACTGGAAGTATTGAAGAGAAGTCATACAAGCCGCTAGATATTCTGCACCCTTCTATACCTGATAGATTCATCATGTCTATTAACAAGGGATTGTTAGAGCCTGCAAAGGACAAGAGTGGGATCCATGTGGACAAATACTTGAAAAAGTAACTGTTCTCTCCCTTACAGCAATGGTGGTTCTTCAGCATGGGTTGTCCACATGGATTCCACAACCATTTTTGCTGCTGCTAAGGAGTGCTACACTTCTTCTATCCTGTATTGGCAAAAGAACTGAGGGGTGTTGGACACACTTCACTCTTTATGCCCTCAGTGTGGAATAAGGCCATGTAAGGCCCAGGAGTTACACCAGTGGCTGCTGCTGGCCAAAAATAACCTGATCTCGCATGTATGGGGTGCATGTGCATCAAGAGAAGGAGCCATATGGACAAAACCTCTCAAAGAACCACAGTTACTGTAAGGTAAGTAAGTGTGCTTTTTGACTGACTCTCTCAAAGTAGAACACACAACTCTGTCCCAGTTGTTTAGGCTAGAGCAGCCTAGCATGTGCAATGGAAAAACAAGTTTAAATCTTCACAATGCATGGTGTTGACTTGGTGGAAGATGCTAATTTGTTAAATCTCATCTATAATTACCAGGATTAGATGTAATTTTGAGAAGAGGATCAAAATGCAATACCTTTTCCCAACTTCTCGAGACCCCTGCTAGGAGCCAGTCTTAGCTGGAGGTTCATCTGTATGTACAACCTAGTCCAAGGGAAGCACTGGGCTGCAATAGCTGTGAGGCTAACACCTTGTATTTAGAGGTGGAGACCAATCAGTCTGTAGTGTATATTCACTACAGACCTATACAAATCTAGAAGTCTGACAAAGAGTCCTGTGGCACCTTATAAACTAACAGATGTATTGGAGCATAAGCACGAAAGCTTATCTGTTAGTCTATAAGGTGCCACAGGACTCTTAGTCTGGATCTGTAAAAAGCAACCAACACGGCTACCCCTCTGATACTAGAAGTCTTACAGACTCAAATCCAAACCAGTCTGTAGCAAATAGAGGGTAAAAAGTAACCTAGTGCTAGCTTTCTTCAGAACTATAGATACAAATTCCAAGCAATCATTAGCAAATGTACAGCATGCATACTTTCTCCTTGGTTTGTCACGTTTCTCTCAACTACCTATCACACAACAGTCTAAAATTCCTCCTCAATTACTCTTTTTTCAGTCCTTTTTAAATCCAAATATAACTTCTGACGCAAGCTGTGGTTTTGGTGTTAGAGCTGCCTCTTTTGGCAATAGATGTTTATGTGCAAAGGCTTGTATTTTTATCAGTGCTTGGGAATGTGACACAGAAATATTTTCTGTTTCTATTGGTGAATGTAGCTTTTAGCAGCAGTAATGGTTAAAGTGGCATCCATTCTTCTAAAGTTAGAATTTGCCCATTTAGAAGATATTTTGCCCTTTTTTTTAACAGCAAACGTGGAACTTCTCTTCTTCAGTACTGAAATTCACCCTAATTTACAAAAGCAGATTTTTTTAGGAGGGAGGATTCTGCATACCTGCAACTTTCTCCATGCTGCTGTTGTCAGTGCCGCACCTGTGAAAACTGTGGAAAAGTGTAAGGCAGAAGAGGAAAAATAAGTGTCCAGCTAGGTACTCTGATCGCCTAACCAGCAACAGCTGAATACCTGGCAGGGCACAGCCGAGAGCGAGAACATCCAGCGGCAACCTCATGCAGTGCCTGACCCAGAACATCTTTCCCCAACTCTGTAGCACTTAACATAGCGTTGTCTGGGAACCTCTCAATAACTATATACTATACCTAGGAGTCCACTCCAGCACCCAGAAGGCAGTAGAAAGATTCCTATTGATTTCAATGGGAGTAGGATCAATCCTGGGATACCACATCCCAGAATTCTGATTCTGGCTTCGGATTGTCTTCTTTCTGCTTCTGTGGTTCTGGTATGACTTCTAGTAAGCCTTGGAGGAGATGGGTGATAGGAAAAGCATTCAGAGTGTCAAGGATGCCTCGGACAAGGAATCAGATCTTCTACGTCAAGGTATAATCTCTGCTACAGTGAGCAGGAAGGAGCCTTTTCCCCTGTGAAGCCTTGACCAATTTGCCAGGTGCATTGTAGAGGGGAGTGAGGCCTTCTTGAATATATTGGGTATTGGATACTGGATTTAACGGTCTGGGCCAGTGTGGCAAATGCTACTTTCCTGTAACAAATGGTGATTTGAATTTGACTTTTTCACATTTTCAACTTGCCTTTAATTAGAATCCCACCACTAACGTCTGGGCAGTAGTTTGTGACATGCCCAGGAAAGTACCATTCTATGCAGGGGGGAAGACAAACTCAGGCAAGTGTCTTCTGATGAAAATATCCAGCAATGTGTACATTTGTATAAGTGGGTGAAGGGTGCGGGATCCTTTATGGAAACAGCCACCTGGGACTTTCTGCTAACTCCTTCTCCTTCTTCTTAATACCACAGGGTTTTCTTCTTGCTTTTTCAAATGAAGGGCAGGGTTTGTCCGCCACCCCTCCGGTGCGGGCAGTTTACCTTGGGCCTGACAGTGGAGCTTCAAAGCAGTTGGACACACAATCAGTTTCACAGGTTGAGATTTGCAAACCTGCCTTTTAACCTGCGGATCCAAAGTCTGGGAGAGAACTTGTTACCAACATGAAAACAATTATTGCAGCCTATTTCCAAAATCGTAGTGGTAAGAAAATCGCAAAGCGTATTTGAGGTTATTTATAATGCTCTAGACTTGCCAGTTTCTAGTCCATTGATTAGTATTTGTTGTTATACATTTGTTTTAGGCTGTTTAATAAAAGGGGAAGGCTTTTTATAAATATTGTGTAGCAGCAGCAGCAGGGCACAAATCCCTCAAAGTACTCTGCAGGAATGAATTCTCTGAAATTGACATTGCAAAGGAGCATCAGGTAGTTCACCAAAATAGGGGGCTGCAAAGGGTGGCAAATTCTCCCTGCCTGAGTGCTAATTCAGACCTGTAGTGCTAATCAAAGGAAAGCATCTAGCAACTCTTACTCAGGAAAGATTCCCGCTGATTTTAACAGGAGTGAGAGCTGAGTAAAGTGTTTGGATTTGGCCCTCTGTCAACTAAAGGGCAGAATTGTGGGGTATGAGATTTCTGGGAGATCGTGTGATACATTGGGGAGTCTGTCTGGCGTGCATCAGGGATGAGTGATGGATTTGGCAGAACTTGATAAACTGCTCTAGGGAAGTAAACTAATGCATTCAAACCCAATGAGAGCTCCCATATTCATTTAATTTCCACTGCCTTGTCCATGATCTGGATTTGTCTCTGGAAGGGATGAACCCCCAAAATTGGATGGGTCTGACACACATCTGGATTTGGTGGCTTTTCTGTGACCTCCTGCTCCTGGCTTTCCTCTGATCCAGCACAGCAATGTATGCCGGGGCCCCTCTGTTCTAGCTATGTAGATACATGTCTTGGGGGTTCTTAAAATTAGAGCACCTGCCAAAGTTATTTTCTCAGCCACGGAAAGGCCAGCTGTGGCTCTGCAACTCTTCTGAGTGCCCTGTGAGCCAGTTGCCTTGTGTCAGGCCTTGGTGGGACGGGCCATTTGGCACATGGAGGCTCTCGCAGCTCAGCCCAAATTTCTCCCACAAACACTGAGCCCTTCCGTGGCAAGGAGGGGATGGGTGTGCACATGGAATTTGGAATCTGACTCCAGTCCAGAAGGGAGGAGGGATTGAAAGCCCCTCACTGTGTTTGCTGTACCATCAGTGGGAGTTAATCGTTCACCAAGGTTAGCTGTGGGGAGGAGAAGTGAAGCAAGTTAGTGCTGTTGAACTCCCTCTTTCAGGAATCAAGGCCGGGGGCAGGGGCGAGGTCCCCTTATCAGTCATTGCAGGACAGGACCATGAGCCTTGCATATCCAGACTCGTTTGTCACTAGTTCAGACGCTCCTGCCTGCTGGGACGCTTTAGACGGGTGCGTACTTGCCCCCTGCTTCCCATGACTCCTAGCTCAGGCTTCCCCAGCACACATGTATAGGAAGGATGGCTGCTGCCTGGCATGCAGCAGAGTGACCCCAACCTTGGGCAGAATCTGGCCTCCCTGGGAGTCTGGCCAGCTTTGAAACTTGAATGTTTTGCCAAACTCCTTCCCCATGAGGCTGAACAGGCCCAGGGAGACTCCTCCCCAGACTCTGGAGGAGGCACCATTCCCCTCAGGATCTTGGAACGGCCTAGGCTGTGCTTCATTCACCTAACAGCACACCCTCATCCCCATCCCAGCACGAGTCCCACTGGGCCTTGCCCTCTCTCCCTCTCTGCTCTGAGCTTCACATTCATCTTCTGCACCTGTTGTCAGCCTGGGCTACTGGAGACAGCCACTGAGGAGTCAGCCCTGTGTGTGTATGTGAAAGGGCCTGCAGGTGCAAATGTATGGGGAATGGGGTGACTATATGTGTTGGTGCGTGGAGTGGTTTGTGCATGTGTGTGTCAGTGCATTTGATGGGGAGGACTGCGTTTGTGTGCATGCATGTGAAGGTGTAGTTGTGCATGGGATTGTGTGTGTTTTTGGGGGTTGTGTGTTATGGGGGGGGAGGGGAGAAGAGGCTCAGCAGGTAAGTGCAGCGTGACCAGCAGCAGGCTCAGGAAGTGATCGATCACAAGTGCAAACCAAATGGTGTGTGTGCTTTGCAGGGAGCCGTGCCAGCATTCAGGCCGCCCTGCATACTCTGCTCACCGTGCCCTGGCCCTCGCAGCGGGAGTTCCGAGCATGCATCCAGCTCCTCTCAGTTCTACAGTGGGTCCTCAGCTTCTTGCTGATGGGTGAGTAGACCCAGCTGGCAGGAGGGGGCGCGCCGTTCTCCGTCTCTCTCACCAATCAGATTATGCTGTGGGGTTGTTGAGATTCTGCATTGGGGTCCGTATTATTTGTTACTATCTATCTCTAGCACCATGGTTGATGATTTCACAAAAATTCAGGACATTGGAAAATCCAGCACTAAGGCCCGAAGGAATGACCAGGTTCCCTGGAGCCAGAACAGCAGCCTTCCCCAGGGGAGGGAGGGGTGCAAGGTATCTTTGCTGGTCAGTGGGGGAAGGATTTTCAGATGAGACCTCAGAAAAATACCCCATGACACTTTTCATAAGAGCAGAGGTCTGTGTGATCCTGAGCCAATATCTTTCCCCTCACGGCTGTGCAACATGGTGTGCCCCTTTGGGCTGTCTGCTTCTCTCCTTGCCTTCTGGGGCTGCGTTTACAGCTTGCTGAAGGACGAAGTGCTTTAGGGTAAAGGCCCCTGTATAGGTGGGGTTAGCTGCATTCAAATTAGGCCTGGCACCAATCCACCTTCTCAGGAGTTGTGCGACACAAAGGGCCTGCTTTTTTTTTTTTTTTTTAAGTGCTGAGCACCCAAAATGAATGTCAGTGGCCCAGAATGTTTATACCCTCTCCTGCTGTGCACCCACCTCCTCCCCGCCCCCCAGAAAAAGCTTAGATTGTGGATTGGGGTGGGAGGGTGGGGCAGAGACTATCTCCGTATGTGTTTGTACAGTGCTTAGCAGGACAAGGTCCTGATCCTGACTGGGGCCTCCAAGCACAACCACAGATAAAATAGCTCAGAATCCCAAGCAGGAATTCAGCTCCTTCAACTTGCCTCCCACTTACAAAGGGGATGGGAAGCGCCTTGGTGCTCGCGCGCGCTCTCTCTCACACACACCCACCAGCTGCACTCTGTGACAGGAGACTTCCCGTTAGCTTAATTATTGTAGTCTGCAGAATTCTGTTTTGGAACTGTGACTTGCAAATCAGATCAAGTTAGTGCTTGTTACAGAATAATTGATTTAAAAGGGAAGGGAGGATTAGTGGTAAAGGACTTCAGCTTTTCAGGAGACTGAATTTGTAGTTGAGACACGGGGCTTGTCTACACTGGCACTTTACAGCGCTGTAACTTTTTTGTTCGGTTTGTACAGTGCCTTGCACGATGGGGCCTGATTCTTGCCCGGGGCCCCGAGGTGCTACTGCAATAGAAATTATACTAATATGCACCTGAACGAGTTCTACAAATATGGGATTAGTTTTCCACCATTAGACTCAGTGGTAGGCAGGCTGCATTTTGAGACCTCTGGTGGGTCTGCATATGCACAGTGAGGCACAGTCCCAGCACCTGTGGTTACTGCAGTCTAAGCCTCTCATGCTCTTTCCCCGGCTGCTCCATGTGCTTTAAGTGGGCTGTAGTTTGAGTACACGATATACATGGGGGGTCAGAGGGGCTCGGGTTCAGCAGGCTTTCTCATATCTGAAGCTGTTTGGCCAGTCATAGTATCCCCTTTAGAAGCATCTCCTGCTATCCAGAGCTGATGCTCAGCTTTGGCAGCGTGTCTCTGACCTGGGGAGGGTCCCACACAGGCTGCATCTATACTAGGAAAATTGGAGCCTGTAATTCTCCATCAGAGTGGCTCCAGCATAGACCAGGCTCTTGAGGTTTTACTACTGTGGTGCCTAGACAGGCTGTATAGTTAAAGATGACAGTAGTAAAAAGGCCTGAATCTTGTCTACAACACAGCCTCTTTCCAGGGAGCACCACAGGTAATTAATTAGGGCCCCAAATTTTACTAGTGCAGCAAAGCCAGACTGGCTGTTGTTCTGCCCTTACAGATTCAGCGTGGAGGCTTAATGGGTCTGGATTGGTTGGTCAGTGCTGAAACACAGCCAGTCAGAACACATACAGCAAATAAGCAGGCATTTTGGCCTACAGCCAAGTGCTGGGAATCAGATATTTTCTGGGGTGGGTGGGAAGATCTGCCCAGTTCTGAATTGGCCCAAAGAGGATGGGATTCACTGTGGGCACTCATCTCATCCCACATTAGAACTGGGGCATTATGGGATGCTGCTGTGAAAACTCAATCTCTAGAGAACAGGAATTGATGGGGTAGGGCGTATTTCTACGCAGGGATATGTGAGCTAATCTCTTGCTTGTGATACCCTCAGGAATCGTCTTCCTGTTTCTCCTCGTCTATTTGGTTTTCACCAGTTTCTGGCCAGTTTCTGCTCTATACTTTGCCTGGGTAATCTTTGACTGGGACGCACCGGAGCAAGGTATGGGAAGGTACAGCCTAATTTACTGAGTACATGTATGCATAGCAGGACAGAGGGGAGACAGACTTGCTGGAGGATTCAGATGTCTGTCCAACCCCTTGCATGTATGTCCTTGTCTGAGAGTATGATCTGTATATGTTGGTCTCCAGGCCCAGGTATTTGCTAAATCACACTCGCGCTAAAGGCATTTCCCCAAGAACAAGGGAAATAGGTCCAGAGACACACACAGGGAGTAAACCATAAAGTTTACGGCAGATTGTGCAAAGATCTTTGTGTGCTCTTTGCTGTTTTTTTCCCTCTCATCTTCCAATATTTGCTTGCTTATTTAATGATCTTTAGAGACTGGCCCTTCCACAACATCTGCTCAGTGTCACGCGTGGTTAAAATGTGACTGACAGCACCCGGGCCGGAACTTTGTTTAATTTCATTCTGTTTCTCTGTATTGTAACACCTAGCAACATTTACAGCAGCAGCGGGGATAGTCCAGAAGCACAGACTCTTGCCAGCTGAAATTAAGGAGACTCTCCTTTATCTGTTAGCAATACAGAGCCTATGACATAGTTCTGGGCAGTTGTGATTCCTTCTAGTAGGGCACAAATATGCACAGAGAATCATTACATCAGCTGGGGCATAAGCAGCCAGAGCAGGTAAGATTCCCAGAAGAGCCAGCATCCCATTTACCTCTTCATTTCTCTGGCCTAGTGACCAAAACAAACTACAGAGGTGTAGGGGTTCCCCAAAAGAGTCAGTCTTTCCAGCAATCCCCAGTGTGGCTGTGATGGATGGTCACTGTATGAGGTCTCGTTAGGGACTATGCTCCAAAGTTGCAGCAGTCTGTGGTGGTCCCTTGTCATTGCCTGCCTGGATTGTGGCACAGCTATTTTTGCAAAATATCAGAGGGGAAAGCCAGTTAGTAGTGGGAACTTCTGCAAAAGAATAGGTCTGCTGTATGACACTAGAGGGCAGCAGCCCATAATATATCCAGGAGATACTGGCCCTGTGAGAGGATACTCCTAGAGCTGGCTTTTCATGGCAACTTCCAAGGTTTCAAAAGCTGTTTTGTTCCTCGCTGCAATAAAACGACCTTTTGGACAACTGATCTAAAACTGAATTGTGCCGAAATGTCTGTTTTCACATCAGAACACATGTGTCCGTCCTAGTGAGTAAGGCGCTGGCCTGCGGTGTGGGAGACCCAGGTTCTAATCCTTGCTCTGTGCCTGATTCAGAGCAGAGTTTTTCATCCCAGATCACTCTGAATCAGGCAGAGCAGGGTCTTGAGCCTGGGTCTCCCGCATCCCAGGGCAATACCCTGGCCATCAGGCTGCACAGTACAATTTCTCCTCCCTCCCCCCATCTTTCCAGTGAAAACTGCACATCTCTGCAAACTGTTACAGCAAAAAAATCAGGTCGTCACCTATGTTCTGACTAGCTCTGGTCTGCTGGGAGGCAAGGGCTAAAAGGGAGAGGAAGTGACCAAACTCCCAGTGGAAATGGAGTCTGTCCTCAGTGTCAGTGTCTGTGTGAGATCCTTGCCCCCACTCCTACTCCCTCTTGTGTGGTTTGCAGGTGGGAGGAGGTCGGCGTGGGTGCGAAACTGGCCTGTCTGGAAGCATTTCCGAGATTATTTCCCTATTCAGGTAAGCCGTGCTGGGCAGGTGTGCCATGCCTTTGCTATCCATACAGTATGTGCTGAGTGCTGTACTGTAGAATTTCGACTTCCTGCAAACCTCTGGACAAGCTTCTAAGTCTCTCAGGCATCTCTGTTGGGCCCCTTGTCTGAATAAATCTCTCATGTCTCTCTGTATATGTCCATCCTGCAACCTGGCTGCTGGCAGCTTCATGGATGCCCAGTACATCCACCTGCCCCTGAAATTGCACATGCATTTTTCTGTAGATGCCAGGCCAGACCCTTCATGGAGCTCCCTGTAAAGCCAATAGAAATTTGTTTTAAAAATCGATGGTGGAATTAACGTGACCTGCTCCTACCCCCTAGTGGACATTTGAAACAACAGCCACCTTACTCTTCACAGAATCTTTAGGATCACATCCAGTGCAGATGCTTGCCCCCAAATCAAATCCCGGCCCCCACAAAATTCATCAATTCAATAGCTGTTCAGCACAGATTTATTTTGGGTGAGGGAGTAACTACTGAGCACAGGTCAGCTCAGGAATGAAAGGAAAGGCTGCTATATGAAGAGAGATTAATAAGATGGACTTTTCAGCTTGGAAAAGAGACGACTAAGGGGGGATATGATCGAGGTCTATAAAATCATGACTGGTGTATAGAAAGTAAATAAGGAAGTGTTATTTACTCCTTCCCATAACACAAGAACTAGGGGTCACCAAATGAAATTAATAGGCAGCAGGTTTAAAACAAACAAAAGGAAGTATTTTTTTCACACAACGCACAGTCAACCTGTGGAACTCCCTGCCAGGGGATGTTGTGAAGGCCAAGACTATAACAGGGTTCAAAAAAGCACTAGATAAATTCATGGAGGATAGGTCCATCTATGGCTATTAGCCAGGATGGTCAGTGATAGTGTCCCTAGCCTCTGTTTGCCAGAAGCTGAGAATGGGTAACGCAGAATGGATCATTAGATGATTACCTGTTCTGTTCATTCCCTCTGGGGTACCTGGCATTGGCCACTGGTGGAAGACAAGATACTGGGCTAGATGGGCCTTTGGTCTGACCCAGTATGGCTGCTTTTATGTTCTTATGTGTTGATTTGTCCATCTGTTTGTGGGTGTGGTTGTGTGCCAGGTGGGGGTTGCCATGTTGGTATTTATCCAGCAGTGCTCATCTGCAGTCATGTGTGGAGACCTGTGACCCAACCAGGATCCTCCTTCCCTCTTCCCCCACCAGTCTCTGCCCTCCCCATTGATTGTGTCTTCTCCCTCTAGTTAGTGAAGACTCACAGCCTCCTTCCCGGTCACAATTATATCATTGGCGCACACCCCCATGGGATCCTCTGCGTTGGGGCCTTCTGCAACTTCATCACCGAGTCCACTGGCTTCTCTGAGAAGTTCCCTGGCATCAGACCCTTCCTGGCCACGCTGGCTGGCAACTTCCGGCTGCCTGTCTTCAGGGAGTACCTGATGAGTGGGGGTGAGCATGCTCAGAGAGTGTCCCTCGCACAGGTCCAGAGAATCACACTAGAAGTGTTGCAGATGTGGCTAATACAAGAGACCTAGCAGATCTGTAAAATAGCCAGCTCCTCTCTTTTTTTCTTTCCATCACTGATCACCTGAGTCCCTTCCCTCTGCAGCGTCTGGCCAAAGCCCCTTTCAAACCCTCTGGATACTGAATCTGCTGCTGGCGACGACATTCTGTTCTCATGTGCTTCTGTTCTTTTTTTTCCCCCTGAGACTAAAGCAAATTTTAGTACTTGCCAAAATGTCAGCTTGACATTGCTGCCTGGGCCAGGCTCAGTGCTGTCAGCGGCTCACTGAGATTCTCCCACAATGCTCTGCTACTGCACCTCCATCCTGCCCCACACCCAGCACTACTCCAGCCTGCCCCCTCCCACTCTGCCATTGCTCCTCAACGTGGGTTGGGTGGTGGAATTCCATGCCGCTAGAAAAGGAAAGACAGGGGAACGCCACAGAGCTCAAGTATTTCGTGGGCTACATAGGTCTTTCCTAGGGATTGTTTCTTGCACCATCCCTTAGGAAAGCTCAAAGACCAGAGCAACTGTTATCTTTCATGCAGCCCGTACATGAAGTGTGCCCTGCTCTATGTCCTCCACTCCCCGAGTGCCAATTCCCAGGCTCAGTCACTGAAAATGGCACCACAACGGCATCGCCTGGGAAACTGCATTCTGCCTGGCACAGCTGGTGCCTCCCCAGGCTGCCAGCTAACATGGGCGTTCAGGAGCCAGGGTCCAGTGAGTGCCCATTTTGGCCTCAGCTCTGCTGATCCCCTTCACCTATTGCATCCTCCAGAGCAAGAGACCCCATGGCTCCTGGGTGGACACAAGGTGTCGCCCTTATTCCACGTGTTGGGCTCCTGGGCAGGGACATAGGTCTGCCTACAGCGCAGGGCTCTGGGCAGGGCTCAGCACTCCTAACTTTGTGCTGGGAGGAAGGAAAGAATAGCTCCCCTGCACCTTCTGCATGCCTGAGTGGAGGGCACCCGATCAGCCACCTGCCCTCATTTGTTGGGATGTTCTCCTCAAATCCTAACTGTAGGCAGGTTTCCAAGCCCCCCAAACTCATTCAGAGATTGGGGCCAAGGGTCTGTCCCCCAAGTCAGCTGGTGAGTCAAGGGGTTCTCAGGTGGGGCAAGAGCTGGTTTCCATTGCAGTTCTCCTCATGCTCCCTTGGTGCTCTTCTCTTTAGGCCTGTGCCCTGTGACGCGCCAGGCAATAGGGTACCTGCTCTCTCAGAATGGCAGTGGGAACGCTGTGGCCATCGTAATTGGAGGTGCGGCCGAGTCACTGTCTTGCCAGCCAGGAGTCACCACATTAATCCTCAAAAACCGCAAAGGCTTTGTTCGGATGGCGCTGCAGCATGGGTGAGCATCATCAGCCAGATGCTGTCCTGAGAGGCCTCCAGCTCCTCTGGTAGCACCTCCAGGAAATTGGGCTGGGGCCAGCCACCCCCAGGACCTGCCAAGCGAGCCACTTGACCAGGAAACAGGGTCTGGCACTCTCCCCTGTTTGGGATCTCCCCAGGCAGCCCATCCCTGGACTACCTTTCAGTAGGACCCAGGAGATAGGAGAGTGAGTGTGCCTCAGCTGCTACTTACTGTGGCTCCCAAGGGAGGCTGGTTCAATATGATCAAGTTTGTAGCAGGGCCCCATGGTGATGAGGTGCAGTAGCGAGCATAGATGCTGGAACTAGGGGTCCTGAGTGTGTGGCCACACCCCCTGGCTTGAAGTGGATTCCATTATATACAGCGTTTACAGTTTGGTTCAGTGGTGCTCAGCACCCCCACTAGACAAATTGTTCCGCACCCCTGGTAGCGAGTGCTACCCTGGGAGGGGGGTGTGCTGGCTGCAGAGGGCACTCATGCTACAATGCTTTCTCCCCCAGGGCACACCTGGTTCCTGCCTTCTCCTTCGGTGAGAACGACCTCTTCCGGCAGGTGGTTTTTGAAGAGGGCAGCTGGTTGAGGGGCATTCAGAAGAGGTTCCAGAAGCTGGTGGGCTTTGCTCCCTGCGTCTTCTATGGACGGGGTTTAACCTCTATCCAATCCCGAGGCTTCCTGCCCTACCCGAAGCCTATCACCACTGTCAGTGAGTATCCCCTTACTCTTTTCCTATGGCTTTGGCTGCTCCAAAAGCCCTGGCACTGGTAGGTGGTGGGGGTTGAGTCCTGGTTATCTAAGCCAGCATTTTTCAAATGTGGATACAGTAGCCGCATGCGGCCACCTGCGGCTTTTCTTGTGACCACAGTCTCCTGGGCTGTGATTTGGGGGGAGGGTGGGGCAAGCAGCAGCCCCTTCCCCTCCCCGTTGCTCCTGGATGCACCGCCTTGGTGTTGGATACTAGGGCTGCAAGCAGGGGTCGAGCCCTGCCCCATCTGGAGACAGCTGGGGCACAATGCTGGAGGAGCAGGCAGCTGGTGAGTTCCCCACCTCTCCAGGGGTGGTGAGGCTCAGGCTTTGGGATTCACCCCTGGGGTGGTGGGGCAGCAAGCTCTGGCCGTTGGTCCTCGGGCTCCAGCCCTGGGCTCCGGCTGCACAGCCGCAGATCCCAGGCTCTGGCCATGCAGCTTTGGGCTTCATCCTCCAGCCATGGCATTTTGGCTCTGGCTATGGGGCATCAGGCTCTGGCCCCTGACTAACTCCCCCGGCATCCCCAACCCAATCACCCCTGGCTCCTGCTGGCTCCCCCGACATACTTACTCAGCCCCGGCTTAATTTGTCCCCAGGTTTGTTGGGGCTGAGTAAGTCTGCTGTGAAAAGTGATATTTGTATGTTTGTTAATATCACTTTTAAAAACAGACTTATTAGCTAGCAATAAATAAATTACAATGATTTGAACATGCATATTTGCATATTTATTTGTTTTTCCTGAAGCTAATTAAGTATTTTAGGAAAAAAATTGAGAGTGGCCACCAGCAAGAGTTGGTGGCCGCACTCTGAGGCCACCAAACATTTGTCCTGAGAACCCCTGGTCTAAGCTGACAGAGGGTTCCACTTGCCATTGAGTTTGTGGCAGGTGTGGAAGCCAAAAACTCATCATGATGTGAGGAGTGAAATCCAGCAATTGGCAGAGTGGGCCCAGGGAGCTTGTGAACCTGCAGTTGGTGGGTGCTATCCCAGGGCACAATGTGTTCTCTGCCCCATGCCTGTGGCCAGGTGCTGTTGCTGTCTCTGTGGTACTACTGCCTGTATGTAACCGTTCACTAGGAAGAAAGTTTGGCATTAGCATTCCAAGGCCCAGCTCATTACGAGGGGCAGGGAGTCCTCCCAGCTGTACCAGCTGGTTTATTCCAGGTGCTTAGGATTCACTCTTCCACCCTCTTTCTGGCTCTGGCAGTAGGAGAACCTGTGACGGTGCCCAGGATCAAGGAGCCGAGCCACGAGACGGTGGATCTGTACCATGCTATGTACATCCGCTCCCTGCTCAAACTCTTCAATGACCACAAAGCCAAGTATGGCCTGTCGGAGGCGGACGAACTGAGGATCTTGTGACTGAGGCCAGAGAGAAGCCAGGGGACTTTGGGCAGCCAAGCCCTAACTCTCAAGGGCTGCCTGCTCTTGGAGGTGGGAATGGCAGCTTACCTGGCAGGATGGGGGCTCTCAGGGACATACTGTTCACCCGAACTACTGCTTGCCCTCTACCCCAGTGCCTTACTCACTTGTCCCCTTGGTGCTGCCCCAGCCTCTGCCTCTGTTTGTTCCCTCCAGAAGATGAAGGAAGGAAGGAGGGAGCTCCCTGCTTGTCATATCCCCGCGTTTCCTGTGTGCTTTCTGCTCGCTCCCATGGGCAATGCAGTGAGTTGGCTTCCTCAGCTCCCAAAGCCCTCTCAGGGAAGGGGAAGGGAGGAGCACAGGAAGGACAGGTGCTGGGGCTTGGAGGGGATGGGGAGTGTGCATGTGAGCAGAGGGACATGGGGGAACGTGTGTGGGGACACTTCTCCTCTGCCCGGACCCCACTCTCCTGGAGGGAGATGAATAGTAGCTTTGTGCTGCTGCTAATGAAACAGAGGAATGCAACCCTGCAGGCTAAACTCTGCCCAGGGCTCCAGCTCTGGCTAAGAAGGAAGGAGGGTGAGATGGATAGAATGGGGGGGGAAATGGAGGGAAAGCCCTTGATTGTAACAAATGTGAAAAACAGGGTTACCAGAGGGGCCTGCAATGCCATGCAGGGTGTGTTGTGAGGGGCAGGGCCCTGAGACTGAGGGTCTCTGAGGAGCTGGCTGCTGACTCAACTCCTTGCCTAAGGAAAGCTGGGCAGCTATAACTCCTTATGGCCTTGTGTCTGTCCCTGGTGCCCATGTAGGATGGAGCCTCCTGGGAGGGTTTGTCCTTCCATCTCTGTTTTGCTGGCTAAACGTGTAGCTCAGAAGCGGGCATGTCAGGCTGTTTACCCCCAAGGGGACATGTCATTCCTGCACCAGGTTGGAGAGTTCTCCCTGTGGTGGTTAGCACAGGCAGCTTTGCCTCAGCCTTAGAATCAGGGCAGGGCCATGGCTTCCCTTCCCACAATGAGGAGGGATGGACAGTCAGGGGGTTCATGGGAAGCTTGGTGAAACGCTGGCCAGGACATAGCCAGGATGCACAAGATTTTCCCTTTGCATCTCCCCTTCCCAACACATCTTGTTCCCTGCCTGAGCTGTGGCTATCCCTGTGTTTTCCCATGGCCCCCGTATGTGCCACCTACCACTTTCTTCACTCATGGGTCCCAGCCCCACAGTTTCTTGTCCCTGTCTCTGTGAGTTGGCAGCAGGAAAGGCCAGTGCACCTGGAGCTGCATGTGGAGAGACACCAGGTCCCAGAACAGCAATAGCAGAGTCCCTGGGGAGACCGCACCTGGGAGATTGCAGTGATTGCTGGGCGCCATGTGACCAGAAAGAGATTGATCCTAGGAAGGGGATCAGAATAGAGCAAGAAAAACTACCGGGAGCCTGGAGGGAAAGCCTAGAGTGACAAAGTGGGGTGGGCCAAGTCTGCAAACCTGACAAGTGCCTCCCCTGAGGGAGGGCAAGAGGTTAGTTACGAGTAAAGGCAGGTGGAACTAGGAGGTTTGAAGGCGATTGATGATGAGAAAATACAGACTGTCTCTCAGGGATAACTTCCTGTCAGTGAGGTTACTGAGCTTGGGTGTTGTCTCCCAAGGGAAGGGGTGTGAGCCCCAGGACATGGGGCATTTCAGGCTGGGTCTGACAAAACAGTAGGACTGGACTGTGCTGTAGGGGCCAATCCTGCTTTGGCTTCAGGGCTGGATGGGACAATCTAATGGGGCTTGTCTATCGCTCACCTCGATGATTTTGTGTTGAATACATTTTTATAAATCTCATACTGACATGGCCCACGCTGTGTGAGAAGAAGGCAATTCTGCAGGTGGGGAAGCACCATGCGGTAGTCCATACACATACATACATACGTGCCAAGAATCTAACCGTGCATGTGCCTGGACATCCCCCTCCATACCCAGACATGCACACAAACACACACTGCTCCTTACACACGTGTAGGTTCACATACACAGATACATACACCCCTCCATGCACGAGCTCAGAGCACACACTCCGAAGGACTTTCAAACACACCTCATTGTTCTTTGGAGAAGGGAGGCCGCTGCATGTTGTTCCAAGGATTCAATAGGATTCAGCCCAAAGGGGTGCACTAGCCCTTCCCTGCTGAAGACAGCTCTCTTGAGCAGTGAACCTGGCTCCCCCTGCAGGTCCTTCCTGTGCTGGTTGAGGGGGCAGCTAGCCTGCTGCTCCCACTGTACAAATGACAAAGGGTCTATCACAAGCCCCTGTGCATGGTAGCTTAATGGGATGGCAGGGTTGCTCCTGTGGTCACAGCTTCTATGGCTGGGCTCCCTTCCAATTGCCTGGGGCCCTGTAATTCTGCTCTGAGCTACCTCAGTGGCTCTCAGCTGTGCTCTCCTGCTCTGCTGCCTTGCCTGGAGGCCCAAAATGTGGGGCTGCGACACCTTATGGGAGCACTGAGTGGAGGGTCCTGGCCTAGCTCTAGGCTCTTTGTGGTGAGAAGATTCTAATGATGCCATGGGAATGTAACGGGGTAGCTCCCCAGCCAGGAGCTTCTGCACCCAGCCCCTGGTGCTTAGCTCAGGTCCCAGGGGTTAGTGGTTTTTTTTTTTTTTCCCCCCCAAGCCGAGTGAGTAACATCAGGCAGCTGGTACCAGCGTAGGGAAATCCCAGTATTGAGGCTGGGATTAACCTCCCTGAGGAGCTCGACTCCATAAAACAAAAGCTGCTCTGCTACTGCCATCACTTGTGAGCAAAGCCTCAGCCTGATGCCTGCTGGAGCAGCTGCTGAGGGCCTCCGAGTGGGGAATGTCTGAGGCCACCCGTACTGCAGTATCAGAGGCAAAGTAGTGCATGGATTAGCCCCGCTCATGGGACATGCTGGTACTAAACCCTGGAGGATGCAGATCGGGCACAACACAGGCAGGTACTGCTTTCCATGGAGTCTGTGAGGAAACAGGGCTGAAACAGTGGTAATAATTTCCTCCATTTCCAAAGCTCCCAAAGCAATTTGCATGCCCACAGCCCCACTGAAATTCAGCACCTCTGAGGGGGAGACATCAGCACCTGGTGCAGAGCACCCGGCACAGGAGTGAGAGAACCAGGCCAAGAATAAACAGCTAGGAAACTTGTTTCTGTCCTTGGAGAGTATTCAGGGGTAGAGGGCAGCTTCTGCACCTGACCCTCCAGCCTCTGCAAGCAGAGAAGGTGATGGCACAAGACCCATCCGTTAGCTTAAAGCTTTTGCTTCACTGTAGGGAAAGTTGGTGATTGGATAGTGCCCGGTGCTGGGCCCAGGCCAGGGGCATCCTGGTGAGCTGTTCCCTGGGCGTAGATGACAGCAGCTTTGAAAGCAAAGATCACCCATGAGACCAGGCTGAGTCGTATGAACACAATCCTGAGGGGAGGACAAAACGGGTTGCTTTGCAGCTCCCCTCTCAAATTCCCATTGGCAAAGATGGTCCTGCCCCTGTGCATGTCTCCCTTCCTGTCCCAGCTCTGCTCCCCACAGAAGGCAGGCTGGGCTCATGAATTCTAGAATGTGGAATATCTAATTCATTACAACCTAGTGCGTTAGTATCATCCAGCATTATCGCTGGAGCACTTTACATGCTCACCTGTATACTCCCTTGTGGATAGCACCATATGCCTACACAATTAAACAATAGAGTTATGCAAACATTTCAAAAGTAAATACCAATAAAGGAAACATTCTAAAGAGCTTGTTAACTTCCTATTATAGTGCCTCTAAGTACCCAATTTCCTGGCTTCCCTGCAGAAATGCTAACACAGGTGGTGCCACGGCAGGTCGCGCTAGGGATTTGTCGGGGGCTCGGGGAAGCTTTTCACTGGCTTTAGAAATGCTTGCTGGAGTTTGGCTAATATCTGGCAGAGAAAAATGGAACATTAAGTGGTGAATCTTCCTTGCCTCTTGACTCTCACCACGAATCTAAGGGGCATATTTCAGAGGCTGAAATGCCAGAACCTATGTAAACAAGCCCATCCTCAGTTGGGCAAGAGGCACTGAGACATGGTGGGAGTGGGGGTGGATGGTGCTGGGGTGTGTGAAAGCCATTTCAGGTATGATCTGGTGGGGAAAATTAGCAAAAAGCAGGGAAAATTAGCAAAAAGCAGGGAAAATGCCCCCTTCCTACCACAGGCCTTTCTTCTTGAGTCTCAAACCTTTCATTTGAATACTTGAGCCCACTAAGTGCAGATCTAAAGGGACTGGGGAAATTTCCCCAGCAGGAGCAATGTAGGTGTAAAACATGCTGAGCTTGGAGTCTCCATTCGGTACAATACCAACCTCACAAATCATCTAAGACCTGCTTTGGAGGCCCTGGGAAACCACCTGGGCCTTCCCCTCTGCTACCCTTCCCCTTTACAAGACCTATCAAGAGGTAGCAGGTGTGCCCTCAGTTATTTCCCCACTCTGACTGCAGTGGAAAACTCACGCTGGCCATTTCCAAGAGTCCTGAGGGGTGAAACTGGCTCTGAACTCTCCTGAAGCCTGAAGGAAATGTGCCAAGCCCCTGAGCCCGGGCAGACGTGTCACCTGGCATTCCATCCTTTCTCAGCTTTCAGCAATGGACACGTCACAGCCTGGCTGAGCCAAATGGACCTTCAATGAGGCATTTAAAAGATTCTCATGCATGCCAGTTCTCTCCTGTTTATTGATTTCCTGGTGGCAATAGGGAGGGAAACAGTCCTGGGCCTTAGGAAAATTGCTCAGGAAAACATTTTATTCGTGGATCAATTAGTTGCTTTCATGGGCTTCATTGCCCTGGGGGCTCTGCCCACCCTCCAACCACCTGGAGCTAGGAGAGTTGGGAGCAAAGGTGCTGTGGTGCCTTCTCTGTTAGTTATATGGTGAGTCATGCCCTCCCATACACAAAGGGACAGAGACATGTAACAGCATCTACAATACACACACAATTCCATGGCCACTGCGCAGGCTTTAACTCTGTGTGCATCCCTACCCCATCTCCTGCATCCTGCCAGAGCCAGCCCCAGTCTCTCTTCTGCATTGCTAGAACCAGTGCCCTGAAAGTGCTTCCTTGCCTGCCCTGGCTGCCTCGTCCACTTGCATCTGAAGCAGGGAATTCGCTACCTGTGAGTCTCTCGTACTCTTCATAAGACAATCCCGCTGGCCTCCTCTATTTCCTTATGGGACGTAGGGGTCTCTTCTCTCTGCACTCCCATTGGCATTACTCTGGGCAGTCCTCCCATGCTGTGACAAGACAGGGAATATCCCTGGCTCTGAGATAGATGTTTGGTCTGTGTGAGGGGGTGGAGCATGCTCTGAGAGTGGGAATGTAAACCTAGTTCAAAAGCATTCAGAGGTTAAACCTGGTGCCAGAATGTTTGTGTGAGAAGCAGACACAGCACAGTGGGGAAATAATTCACAGAGATTAGGAGGAGATGGAGAAGACCTCTGTTCTGGAGTGAGGCTAACCTAGCAACTCTACTGGCTTCCCTAATGCTGGTCCCACATTCTGGCCTAGATGCATACTGGCTCCCCAGGCTCTAGCCCTTTCAATACCCCTTGCTGCATCCATTGTCTGTCAGTTTCACCCCCTTTTCTCAGGCATCATTGATGGAGTAGCTGGCACCTCGGGAGGTGGAGAAGCCATTCTTCTTGAGTTGTGAGACAAGGGCTAGAGTAGATGGGTTCTCAGATTTGGGCATTTTGAGCGCAGCCCGACGCAGCCTTCCCCTGTACTTATCCCCAGCCAGGAAGTACAGGATGGGGTCTATGCAGCTGTTGATGCTGGCCAGAGGCCGTGTGATCTTGTAGGTGAAGTTGACGATGTTGAGGGTCCTGCAGTTGGCTTGGAAGAGCCTGGCAGTATAGTACAGTGTCCGTGTGATGTGGAAGGGTAGGAAGCAAATGGCAAAGACTGTGATTACAATGATGATAATCTTGATAGAGCGTTTCTTGTAGACGGGGATGCTCTGGTTGGAGCTGGATAGGCTGGGTTTCCAAAGCCTCTTAGCCATCAGACTGTAGCACACAACGATCACCAGAAAGGGGATGCCAAAGAGGAGGGCCATGATTGAGGAGCTGTAGTGCACATAGTGGTCAAACTCTTCAGGCTTAGTGGTGTCATGGCAAAGAGTGTTGTTGCCGCTGGTGCTGGTGGTGACAAAGATCAGGTTGGGTATGAGGCAGATGGTGACAATGAACCACACACCCACGCAGATGAGGCGGGCATGCTTGGTCTTCACCCACCCGAGCGATTGAATGGGGTGGCAGATCCCCACGTAGCGGTGCACGCTGATGCAGGTGAGGAAGAGTATGCTACAGTATAGGTTGGCATAGAAGAGGAAGCGCACAATCTTGCAGAGTCCTTCCCCAAAGGGCCAGTTGTTGCGGTCAGCATAGTAATAGACCAGGGTGGGGAGAGAAAGCACGTACAGAGTGTCTGAGACAGCCAGATTAAACATGTAGGTGGTGGTGGCGTTCCAGGGCCTCATCTTACAGATGAACATCCACAAGGCCCAGGAATTGAGCAGTAGCCCCACCACACAGACAAACCCATAGGACACGGGCAGCAGGATGAATTTAAACTCCTCATTGAAGACGCAATTCTCCTCACCTTCGCTGGTGGTATTTGCTGTCAGCTGGAAAGCAGGTGTTGGAGTCAACAGAGCAGCTGGGAATGTCCCCACCGAAGTGGCCATTGCCTCAAGCCAATCTCTGAAAAGGCAATAATAAAAACATCTGTTAATCACTGATCTCAGCCGCTGTCAGATATGAAGAATCCAGGGGGCCAGATCTTCCTCTCCCAGGCACTCCTGCTGCTTTGATGATCATTTGTGGGGGTTTTCCAATGCCTCCCGCCTTTGGGCCTTTACCCAGTCAAGGAGGATTTGATAACTCCCCTTTCTAAGCCCCTTGAGTGACACAAAGCACCTATGAAACCCTACAAGTATGCGTCAGAAGAAAAGCCTGTTTCTCCCCCCCCCCCAAACTCTAGCAGCTACTCAGATAATCCCACTGTTTTCCTAACAATGAGACTTTTGTGAGCCATAGCAGCCCCACACTCGATGCCAGCACAGCCTCTCAAAAATTGATTCAGACTAATTAGCATGTCCTCAATGATGCTGCAAATCCCAGAGGGGTGATTTACAAAGGAAAGAGTGTAGGGTCACTGGAGTGGAAAGAGTCTCGCCTGGAGGCACATTCTGCTCTGGAGAAATCCCTGAGGAGCTGCTAAAGGGGCCTCTTGGAAGAACATTGTCCATCAGCATTGAGAGGGGCCTCAGCTTCCCCCGAATTGGAGGCATTCCCAGTTCCGGAACATTGATCTCTGAGCCACACAGAGAAGAGTCATTACAAAGCTGAGTCTCATCCCAGTGCAGCTGTGAGCTCAGAATCCAGGTGGGATATGTCCCAGGTTGCACATCAACAGCAGGGGCCCAGGAATTGTGTGTGTCTGGCAAATGAATCCCCAGGGCAGGGAAAGAGCCATAAAATGGCTCCACTTGCATCTCAGAATATCTACAGCCCAGAGTCCTGATTCTCCCCTGCAGGAGATGAGTAACTTGCATCCACTAGCTTCATCCCATGGGGGCGTCGGGCCCCAGAAGGTTCTGAGTACCTCAGCAGCCCCCAGAATCTCCCTAAAGATTTTGAAATTAGCTCATTTCCCTGCCTGGCATTTTCAGAACGGCAGCAGCCCGTCCCCCAGGGCACCAGCTGCAATGAGGGACCACAGGCAGAAATCAGGAGAAGGCAACTGACAAAACTCACCAAAAGCTCCCAGTGTCAGAGGACAAAAGTGCAGCTGACTGAAGCAAAGCAGCTGCTCCAGGCAGGCACTGGATGACCTGGGCACACTTGCTTTACCACCATGCCCCAGTGCCCGTTCCACTGTGAAGCCAACACTTGTGTAGCTCCATTAACAAAAGGCCAAAGTCACATCAAGGGCAAGGCCAAAAGGCATAAACTGGTGAATGGTGTGCTGGGTGACAGGGCCCCCTCCAAGAATAAAGGGTATCTACAGTATTTGGCCTCTCAATCCCAGAGCAGGAGCTCAGGGTAAGCGGTACACAGCAGGGCCCAGTGCTCTCAGGATTGCCACTAAGTCTGGACCACATCCCATCACCAACCAGACTAACATGGCTACCACTCTGAAACCTGAATCTACAGACACCTGCTGGTAATCCCCCTCACAATGGATTGTCCTGAGAGCAGCCACCTGCAGAAACCGTCTCTGAAGCCCTGTTGTGAGGGGCAAGCTTCTTGCCAGAAGCTGGGGATGGAGAAAGTATATATTTTGGCTGTAAAGGGCACTAACTTAGATCTGTCTTTTGCACCAGTGACTGGTTGGCTGGTCATTCCCACCACCATTTGCAGCATCAGAGGATTAAATGGATTAAAAAATGGTTACATGATAATCTCACAAAATAACCGTAAACAGGGAATAGTCATCCAACGTGGGTGTTCCTAGCAGGGGCCTGCAGAGCTCTGTTCTTGGCCCTAATGCTATTAAATAGTTTTATCAATAATCCGGAAGAAAAGCTAAAACCACTACTGGTAAAATTTCAGATGACACAAAAATTGGTAAATAACGATGGGGACAGACCAGTTGTACAGGCTAACCTGGATCGCTTGGTAAGGTGCTATCATTTGAATAATATGCATTTTAATACAGCCAGTTGCAAGTCATATTAGCAACAAAGAATGTAGGTCACATTAAATGATGGGACACAGTATTCTAGAATGCAGTGACACTGACAAGGACTGAAGGGTCATGGTAGGTAACCTGTTTAACATGAGCGCCCAGTGCACTGCTGTAGCAAAAAGGGCAAATATGACCTTAGGGCATACATGTAGGAGTAGGGAGCTGGTATTATCTCTGCATGGGGCAGTAGTGAGACCACTACTGGAATAGTGTGTCCAGTTCTGCTGTCCACTTTTCAAAAGGAATGTTGAAAAATTGTAAAGGATTCCAAAAAGAGCTAAAAGAATGACTGGAGATCTGGAAAACATGCCTTAGAGTGAAAGCATTAAGAAGCTCAATCTATCAAGTTAACCAAAAGAAGGTTGAGAGGTGACTTGATCACAGCTATTAGTATCTACGTGGGGGGAAAGATTTTTGATAGCAGACAGCTCTTTAATCTAGCAGAAAAAGGCATAATGTGATCCAAAGGTTGGAAGGTGAAGCTAGATGCATTCAAATTAGAAATAAGGTGCGTATTTTTTACAGAGAGGTTAATTAACCACTGGAACACCATCCTTAGGGATGTGGTGGATTCTCCATCACTTGAAGTCTTTAAATCAAGACTGGATCGTTTTCTAACAGACATGCTATAGTTATGTGCTTGATACAGAGTATATTGGGTATGGTTCTCTGGCCTGTGTTATACTGGGAGTCAGACTAGATGGTCGTAATAATACTTTCTGGTCTTAAAATCTATGACTTAATGAAATTGCTACATTCTTCTCATCAAAAGCATGATGCCCAGAGAAGCTGCATGTGGCTCACAACTGTAGACATGTTCAGAAGAAGACAAGGTGATAGTGCATGGTAGTGGGGATGCTGGTTTACAGTGGTGCAGGGCAGAAGCCTGTAGTAGCCAGACCTCTGTTTATTTTGTTATAGCAACCTCCCATCCTGTTTGTCTCTTTCATCCACCTGTTTTATCCTATCTGACAGTAGATTATGAGCTCTCTGTGGCAAGGACTATCTTCCTCATTACTTGGCTGTACAGTGCCTAGTACAACGGGGCCCTGATCCTTGACTGCGGTTCCTGGACCTACAGTAATAATAATCCTGCAGGTGGACTGGGATGCAGGTGAGACTGTCATGCAGAGGGTGCATACGAGGCTGCTGTAGGTTTCCACCTGCAGGACATCCAATGCTAGTGTCAATCATATCTCTTGATTGCAGTATTTACTTGTGTTCTGGATGGAACTGGATCTTGAAGCCCAAACTAAACACTCTCTGCAATTTCCCTCCAGCTACCAAAGGTGCAGATTGCTGCACAGGTTTATTACAGAGCTAAATTATATTTAGTATCCTTGGAGAGCAAACGCCTTGAGTTCAGAGGGCAGACAGGCCCTATCAAATATTAACAAATGAAGCTCAGCCAATTCCAGTGTAAACAGATGAGAAAAATGGGAAAGTAGGAAAGTCTAGCAACCTTCCCAGAAGCTGCTGTTACCAGATGCAGGACACTTCTGCAAGCTGTGACTTGGCATTCCTGTGGGGAATGCTGCAGGATGGTAGCATTGTCTTTGGTTATAATAACTTCCTTGAGAAAACACCAAGGGAAATCCAGACACTACAGGAAATGTTGCTGGGGATTTAGGAGGTGGCCCTTGTCCCTCTGAGTCCGTGCTAAATCAAAACCCCACTGTGATGCCAGGTGACTGTGCTGTGGGAGGCATGATATTCCAGAGGAGATGAAATGCTGAACCACCTGTGATACTTTTCACAAGAATGTCAGGTTCTCAGCCCCCTAAGCAGGGCGGGTGCAAGGATGTTTCCTGCCCTAGGTGAAACTTCCACCTTGTGCCCCCCCCCCCCCCCCCGCCGGCACCCCCCCCCCCCCCCGAGGCCCCCCCCCCCACGGCAACTCCCCCCGGCCCAGGGAGCTGTGCGGCAGCTCCCCGCCCTAGCTCACCTCTGCTCCGCCTCCTCCCCGAACACGCCGTCGCCGCTCCACTTCTCCCACCTCCCAGACTTGCGGCACCAATCAGCTGTTTGGCGCCGCAAGCCTGGGAGGGAGAGAAGCAGAGCGGGGCGGTGTGCTCAGGGGAGGAGGCGGAGCAGAGGTGAACTGGGGCGGGGAGTTCCCCTGCGGGCCGCCCCCTTACCCCCTTACTTGCTGCAGGCGGCCCTCCCCGCGCCCCCCTGCCCCAGCTCCCTCTGCCTAAATGCCGACGACAACCGGGGCGGCCGAAGATCCGGCCGCTGCAGTCACCGCCAAAGGACCCGAAATGCCGCCCCAAAATGCTAGCGCCCTAGGCGACCGCCTAGGTCACCTAATGGGTTGCACCGGCCCTGCCCCTAAGCTGACTAGTTTACGTAACCTTGTGCCTCCCTAAAATTCCTCTGCAGTTTCTACTGGATCCAGGATTCTTCTTTCTCTCCTCTCCTAAAGTGCCGTAGGATATTGATATTAATCAGCAATCACTGTGATGAGCGTGATATAAATACCCAGTGATCGATTAGATATCTTCAGGTTCATAAATCAGTAGTGCTCTATTGAAGTTAATAGAAATATGCCAGTTTACACCAGCTGAGAATCTGGCCATAGAACCAGCTGCCATGTCCCACCCCAGGGCTCTGTCCGTCAATTCCTTTTTGAATATGCACAAGGTAGAGGCTTCCTGTGAGTGTTCACTGGCTAGAAGATCCTTCTGGGTCAGGTGAAGTTTGATTTATTTTGAAGTGGTGCCCATTTCAACCAGGCATTTGGTTTGGCCGATGTGTCCCTGCGAAGCATTAAACACTTTCTCTCCTAACTGAAGGGTGGTGTAGATCTGGCTTGCTGCCCAGACAGAAGCTGCTCTATTGAACAGTCCTATACAGAAAGGAAGGAAGAATAAAATGGGGTGAATGGAACAGTGGGGACCAGCCTGTGTCCACTCAGCTGCTAAGGAGCAGTTGGAGTTTTCTTTCTAGTAGTAACCACGTGGAAACCATGGGATTCTCCCAGGCAGTCTCTGGACTCACACATGCAGCCAGACATATGTTGAAGCCTATCTTCAGTCTAGGACTGGATATTGGAGATGTCACCATCATACACTTCCTCATCTAGGCAGAGACCAGAGCCGTTCCACAATGGTAATGAACAACCAAAGCTGGTCCACCGCTGAAGACTCCTGACCTCCCTAGGTTTTCAACTCGCCCTAGGAGAAAAGCCATACAAACACAAAGCCAAAGCACCAATGAGTTAGTACAGTACAATCACCTGTTGTCCACTACCATCGGCACCCAACCCATCCATTCCCCCCACCCCCGACTGACCAAGAAGACACAAGGGTTGACAGATGAACTACAGCAGTTGAGGCACACACGCAGAAAGTTCAAACTCCAGAGATGCAAAAAACATTCTGAATTCCTCAGCCAGCAGCACAAACAACACTTCTAGGACTAGGCCACTGCAGTAACAGAGTCAAAATGAGCCTTCTACTCATCAACAATCAATGCAGCAGAATCAGGGCCATCAGAGCTATTCCATACAGTGAACCAGCTAATCAACCCCGACTGCGTAGCCCAGACTCCAGAGCCAAGCATCGACCATTGTGAAGAACTGTCAGCATACTTCACTGATAAGATCAGCCGAATACCTATGGAGCTAACTGGGACAGAAAATTCCTCCCTGACATGATTTGTATTACCTGCCCCATGGTCTATGACTGAGTCTGGCTTAATCACACAAGCCAATGCTCAAAAAGCCCTGAAACATATTAGAGCCACAGCCTACGAAACAGATCTATGCCACTTCTGACTGGTACAAGCCAAAGAATAACAAGTCTGCCTACTCCTAATGGAAATAGTCAGTGCCCCTCAGAGATGCACGCCTACCAAACTCCTTGGAAAATGCAATAGTTCACCCAGTTGTCAACTATAGCCAACACTTGACCCTGAAGATCTCTCCAGCTACCATCCTGTCTCCAACCTCCCATACCTGGGCAAAATAATTGAGAAAATAGCTCCAACATATGACATCAGCCAGCACACTGGATATCTCAGAATCAGGGTTCAGCTCAAGGCACAGCACAAAAGTCACTCTAGTTACACTAAAAGACAATCTTCTCATGGCCATGGACACAGGTCAGATCTCCATGCTCACTCTGCTGGACCTCTCTGAAGCCTTGGATACAGTGGACCACAAGGTGCTACTAACACACACCTATGTGACAAAGCTGGAGTAGTCAGCTCAGCATTACAGTAACTCCAATCATTCCTCTCCGGCAGACCCAGAGTGGTGATGGGTAGTGGCTCTTCCTCTCCAAAGGCCTCACCTGCTGGGTCCTGTTGGATCCACACTATCTATCCCTGCTTCTCTTCACTACTTACATGAGACCACTGGGAGAGAGAGACAGACCTCATGGGCTCAGTTGCCAACAGTATGCCAAGGACATAACTGTTTATCTCATCCTCAATTGATGCAACCACTGCCACTACTAAAGTGTCAGAATGCCTACAAGAAATAAGCTCTTGGATGAAGAGCAGCTTATTTAAGCTAAACCTGAGCAAAACCAAAAGGATGCTAGTTGGAAACAGGAAACACTTTGAAGAGCTGGCCAAGATGTTGTCTCCACCTTCCATTGAAGACATGCAGCCCCCATTGGTCAGAATGGTACAAAACCTCAGGGTCTTGTTAGATTCCTTGCTAAGCCTGGATAACCAGGCAGTATCAGTTTCCAAAAATGCCTTCTTTCACCTTCAGATTGTTAGGAAACTTAAGCCATTCCCCCTGGACAAGGACCTGTCCATACTAATCGATGCATTTGTCACCTCCAGACTGGGTTACAGTAAATCATTGTATCTGAAGCTGAATGTCAAGATGATGCACAGGCTCCAACTGATACAGAATGTGGCTGCCCGCCTTCTCCATGGCATGTGCTCATGGCAGCCTATCAGGCCTGTGCTCAAGTCCCTCCACTTGCTCCAAGGCAAGTTTAAGGCCTTGGTCCTAATTTTCAAAGAAATTAATGGATCAGCTACATCAGGGACCAAATTTTGAACTGTGAATCATCATGACAGCTGTACTCCTCTGGGGCAATAAAAATCTCAAAGCCCTGGGCAAAGCACATGAGGGCTGGGGACAATGCATGGAACAGTCTTCCAGAGGTGATCAAGCAAATCCAGAGCCTGACTATCTTGAGGAACCACTGCAATGGTTTTTCTTTGAGAAAGCCTTTCCACTCTGTGTGGTGCTCACAATATGAACACCCCCTTCTATTTTCAAACCCTTACCCACTACTATCACCCCCCAAAACACAACCCCACACTCTACCCTAAAGAGTTTTGATTCTGAAAAGGGAGGAGTGTGAGAGAGTTTATGAAGTCCACTAAGGACTTTGCTATTGTTCATAGAATCATAGAATATCAGGGTTGGAAGGGACCTCAGGAGGTCATCTAGTCCAACCCCCTGCTCAAAGCAGGACCATTCCCCAACTAAATCATCCCAGCCAGGGCTTTGTCAAGCCTGACCTTAAAAACCTCTAAGGAAGGATTTTATTGTTGATTTTATGTGGATGGTACTATAAAACCCTAAGATAAATAGTAACTACTCACTCCTCCTTTAGCCCTGGAGGCTGCAGAGAGCCTGAGATGGGAGAAGCAACTGTCAGGTTCTGAACTGACACATCTTTCTGTGCCAGGGTCTCTCCTTAGTGGACATAACCTGGCAGTAAAATGTCATGACAGCTGGGAGATAGGGAACATTCCACAGCTCCTTATCTCAGAAGATGGAATGATTAACAAATGGAAACCCTGTAAACTCTGCAATTCACCATGGGGACAGCAACATTATCTCACTGGTGACAGCACCTTAAGGTGTTTAGGATTTCACAGAGTGAAGAAGTGGATGTGTCCTCTTTACAAAACTGCACAGGAAACTCCCCAACATTGCACAATGAGCCTAGTTTCAGGACTGAAGGAATGAGTCACTGAGACTACCAGGCATGAAATTGCCCTGGGTAATTTGGGGAATCTCCCATATAGAACAGACTAACACAAAGCTCCCCAGGGCTGATAGAGCTCAGCAAACCTAAGTTCAGGGCAGAGTGTATGTGGTGATGGGACCTCAGCTGTAGAACAAATCTTCCATGAGTGGCTTAGGCTGAGCCTGTTCAGATCTCTGGACAAAAACTATCTCTTCACTGAGGTCTCCCTTAGGAATGGCATCTCCCTAAGAGAAGAACATTTCCAGGAATGGGAAGAGACAAAAAGCTGCATCATGCAAATGTTAGTTGTTTGACATTTGAATGCTGTGGTGATGGGCCTTATGAATACTGGAGATAGATGCCATCTGCTGAAGAGGATGGAACAGGGCCAGGGCTAGGAGGAAGGTAGGGAAGAGACATTTGGAATCCCTCTGCTCTGGGGCGAGTTCCTCCTTCAAGAAGCATTACCAATAGTGGCAGAACAAGGCTCCCAAAAGCTCATCTTCTCCTCATAGGGCAGAAGGGTGTGAGACAGACACACCCAATATGACACGTCTGCTGCTAGCTCACAGAGAGGGATCCCGGCTTCTCTCCGTGCCCTGTCCAGCTCATCATCAAGGGGCACTCCCCTGCCTCCCCACCCTCACCTCCCTGCTGATGCCGTCCTCTCAGCCCTGCCCCTCCCAGCAATCACTCCTATCAGGTTTGTGCTATCCTGGGGCCAGAGCTCTATATTTGCTCTCACTGTTGACATTGGCTGTGAAACTGACTGGGGAAATGAGAAGATGCACCCTCCAGATGGGATGCAGGAAGACATTCTCAGGCCAGATGCAGCTTGGAGCAGCTCAGAACAAGAACAGGATTCTGCATCCAGCCAAGAGGATCCTCAGTAGCCATTCTCCAGGATCCCTCCCAGTCCCAGCTGCTCAGCCTAAAGTGCTCCCAATTTCAGGTGTCCTTGACAGGGCACTGAGGATTCATAGGTTACAAAGCCAGAATCGACTATTGTGATCATCTAGTCTGCCTTCCTGCATAACACAAGCCATAGAACTGCCCTGAATTCATTCCTGTTTGAACTAGAGCAAATCGTTTAGAAAAACATCCTATCTTGATTTAGAAATGTCCTCTGTTGGAAAATCCATGACAACCCTGGGTAAATAGTTCCAATGCTCAATTACCTTCACTGTTAACAAACTGCATCTTATTTCTAGTCTGAATTTCTCTCGCTTCAACTTCCAGCCCTTGGATCTTGTTGCACCTTTGTCTGCTAGATTGAAGAGCCCTCTATTATCAAACTCCTGTCCC
>NW_020664482.1:25174602-25223055 GCF_002925995.2 Terrapene triunguis
GGGCACCATAGCCAGGCTCCCCACCCACCGGCTCGACTACAGGGTGCTGAGACGGCCCCGGAGACTGAGCAGCTTCTCCCTCCCGCCAGCAGCGGCGGAGGCACCGGATACCACCCCGAGGCCCTGCTGCCTGAGCTGGGGAGGGGCCCGAGCACTAGGGCGAAGCCCCCTCACCTCTCCAAGGCTCAGGGCGCACAGCGCGCAAGCGGCTTTCTGCGCTGAAAGCACCTCCGAGTCCCCCTCGCTCCTCTGGCCGTGCTGCCCCCCCCATGGCTCCTCCGGCTGTACTGCCCCCCCTTGCCTGCAGGAGCCCAGCGCTGGCCCAGCAGGCCAAGCTTCAGAGTGAAGTGTGGGCCCCGCCCGCTGGCGCCATGGTAACCCCTAACTAAGGCGCCTCTTTTGGAAAATGTGCTGAGGGGAAGCGGCTGCTTCCCCTGCACCCCCCTAGCTACGCTACTGCCAGTGCTGCCCCTCTCCCACGCCACGCCCTGCCATCTCCCACTGCCCATATCAAATGTCTTCCACTACCCATCTCCCACTGCCTGCACCAAATGCTTCCTGCTGCCAAGTTTTAAATCAAGACTGGATGTTTTCCTCAAAGATCTGCTCTGGGAATTATTTTGGGGATGTTCTGTGGCCTGCGCAGTACAGGAGGTCAGACTAGATGATCACAATGGTCCCTTTTGGCCTTGGAGTCTACGAAACTCCCTTCACCTGCACTCACTGCTGGAAAAGGATACTGAACTCTACTGTGTGACTTTATTCCAGGTGCCTCCTAGTTTGTATATTTACACAGGCAGTTTAAAAGTGTCAATAAAATGAATGAGCCCGTCAGTAAAGAGCCCAGATTTTCCTTTAGCAGCTCAAAGCTCCTGTCTCCTTCCAATGATATAATTCTCTGTTCTATCTGTGTGACGCACCTTTTCTTGGCAGGAAATTGCAAGGGCGTGTGTCCTAAGCCAGCACTCCGGGGGTTGGAGTGCAGATTGCACTGTATACAGGGATGGGCATTTGGGAGCTGCTGGCAGACAGACAAGCATCTCAATGATTTAGCAGCTGAGGAACAAACCCAGTCAGGGTCAGCCTGTGACCTGGGTAGGGAGTAGGATGACCAGATGTCCCGAATTTATAGGGACAGTCCCAATATTTGGGGCTTTTTCTTATATAGAGGCCTATTACCCCCCATCCCCTGTCCCAATTTTTCACACTTGCTATCTGGTCACTCTAGTAGGGAGGGGCGCACCTTCATCGTCTTCCACACTCCTCTAGGAAATTGCAAAACAAGAGAGGAAGTAATGTAAAAACTTCCTGTGTAAGGCCACTGGTTTGTAATCACTATGCCACAGTTCTGTCACAAAGGGAGCATGACCCAATTTCTCTCTTTGAGCCTTCCCTTCACAGCAGCAGCAAAAACAGGCACAGTGGGGCCAGGTCCCCAAGGACCTTTCCCTGAAGCTAAAGACACAGCCCCACACTGCCACACACGTCACACGCAGCCTGCTTCTCCCCACAGTGACCCAGTTTCTCAGCCAGGCAGGATGGGAGGTGAGGGCACTTTCCTTTTCCTTTTCTCTGTCAGCAGAAAGATGCCAGGAGCCAGTGTTCCCACCCAACAGACCCTCATGCAATGATTCATAGATTCATAGATTCTAGGACTGGAAGGGACCTCGAGAGGTCATCGAGTCCAGTCCCCTGCCCGCATGGCAGGACCAAATACTGTCTAGACCATCCCTGATGGTGATGCATGGGGATTTCACCCTTCACACGCCTTTTGGGAGGCAGGAGGGAACCTGTGCAGTCTTTCAAAGATCAGTGCAAGGAGCAAGTCTACCTTACACCAAGGTGGCCATGTAGGGTGAGGAAGAAGGTGAGGAGGTGGCCATGTTGAATTGAGGAGGGGGAGGCCATGTTAGAAGAGGCAAAGAAGGCAGCCATGTTGGGGTGAGGAGGAAGAGGTGGTGATGGCAGCAGATGTGTTGAGTGAGGAGGGAGCCACGTTGGGACATGAGCCGGGGCTCTGCCTGGTGACACCACACATTGCTTTCGGTGAGTCATTCAGCTATTTCTATTTAACACCCATAAAACTCAGACCCCATCCCTAGAGAAGCTTGGGGACAGCTCCTCTTCAGGGGCAGGAATAGTACCATTGTGGCTTGCCTGCTGAGGTTAGCCCAAACCCTGCATGCCTGGACGTGGGGCCAGGGGGGCTGGGAGGGGATAGCTCAGGACTCCATGCTGGGGAGGGTTCGATTACCAGTGTTTGGACTGTGGTGGTGCCAGAGGCCCCCATCAGGGATCAGGGCCCTGCTGTGTTAGGTGCTGTACACACAGATAACAAAAAGATAACCTCAAAGCGGTTACAGTCTGTGTCTGAGCACTTCTTGTGTGGGCCCTGGAGTGAAACTTGTTCCCCTCAAAGTAATTGTCTCCCCAGTCCTGGCCACTGCCCCTTTGTTTTCCCCAGCTGATTTTGTTTTGCTGGTTCTGGAGTGAACCCCACTCTCCAGGGCAGGACCCTCCCCCACTTGGGTTTATTTGCCTTTCTGAGCCTCTGGTGTTGATAGTGGGTTAGTTTTGTGGCAGCACGACAATTCATCCCATACCCCAAACACCACAGGATGGCGCAGGGCTCCAATACAGCTAGAGGATCTGGGTTTTCTCCCTCCTCCTCCTTTGTGCAGAAGGGTGACCAGACAGCAAATGTCAAAAATTGGGATGGGGGTGGGGAGCCTATATAAGAAAAAGACCCAAAAATTGGGACTGTCCCTATTAAATCGAGACATCTGGTCACCCTAGTGCAGGTTCTTGCACAACCTCTCCGTGGCCCTTTGGGTCAGCCTGGCCATGTTGCCACAGCTCCCTGCAGGAACTCCACAGTCTCCCCGCATGCCCAGCCTCACCTGCTCTCCCTGGTTTCAGGATCAGTTCCTCAGGTGATGTGTGTCCCTGTGTTGGGCTGGGCCCAAGCTTGATCCCATCCCTGGCCAGCCGGTGTTGCAGTTCCTCCTGGTCACCATACAGCTTTTGTTCTCCCTGGGCACTTGCAAAGTTTCAGGCTTGCTCTCTGAGCAACGTGCCAAGGAGAGGGAGGGCCAGGGGTGGGGAGAGGCGGGGACAGAAGCCAGAGGCTGTCAGTGCCAACTCCCTCCTTCCATTCAGCTCACCAGCTCAATGTGCACTTCTGAGAACACCCCCTCCTCAAGCCTGCCTATCCAAGGGGCACAGACCCAGCCAGAATCCCTGATCTGCAGCCTCATCGCTCCCCACTTATTCATTCCCTTTGCCCTTCCTCTGCCCCGTTTCATACAGTCTCTTCGCTGCCTCTTCGATTGCCCAACAAACTTTCTGGTCCTTTGTAGATTCACCACACTGTGACACTCCTACTGACTAGACTAGAGGGGGGATACAGGGGCTGGGAAGCTGCAGGGGAAATGGGTGCCCTGACTCAGGTGCCTGCCTGAAAAGAAATTGCACTGCAATGGAGGGCAGTGAGAAACTTGTCGGGGGAGGGGAGGAGGAGGGAGTGGAAGTCACTGGCTTTTTGATCCCCCATCACAAGTAGGTGAGCCACCACCCCTCCTTTCAGCTTCCCTGCCTCCCTTTGCCAGCACTGCCTTCTCCCAGCCCCAGAAGGGGACCCGCTGGATTCCTGCTGCGGTGAGACAGGGCCAAAGGCTCCTGGTTCAGGAGAAGACTCAGAACCCCTTGCTTTGCTGCTCTTTGTTGTGACGGCCCTTGAAGATTGGTTTTACTAATGATACTCTGCATTGACCCGCTCTCTTGACACCTGCTGTCCAAAGGCACAGCCGGCATTTATGTTGAGCCTTAGCATTCCCTTGTCTGACATGTGGGCCCCAATCCTCCATGCCTTCTCTGCAGCCTCAGATCCCCTGCCCCTCCGTGCTGTCTTGCCTGTGGCATCTGGCCTGGCCATCCCATCACCAGACACCTGATCATCAAAAAACAAATAGTGCATCATTTTAGAAAATTGAACTGAATAATATGAGATTCTCATTTGTGGGACTAAGGTGCCAGCTGCTTTTCAGCCTTGGCCCCGTGCTACGTTCCTACCCGGTGCTGTACCATACCCCTTGCCTGTGTCACACCTGCTACTCAATACCACTGCCTGCCCTGTGCTGAGTCCTACCCTACACCACTCCTTTTGGCCAGAACCTTGGAGCCATACTGCCAGTAAGGACAGCCTGAAGTGTTGTTTGTCCCTAGCGTTAGCTAGAGTTGCCCATCTGCAGCAGAACTGAGCGGCAGGTGAGAAACGGGCAGATACAAGGTGTGGGTCACAGCTCTGACTTGGAGCAGCAGGTGACACATGTTGGTGCCCCCTACAGGCTACAGCCTGCCAGGGTTCTGGGGCACCTCACAATGCCGTCAGCGTCTGTCCCTGAGCCAGTGAAGGTTGGACACGTGTGGAGCTGACAGGCAGGCCATGTCAGAGTCTCCCGCCTGTGGCACATTCTCCACAGGAGATATTTCCCCCGCTTGTGAGCACCAGGTTGCAGGGGTTGATATCAGGGGGCAGTGGGGAATTTGATGCAGCGTGCATCACTGGAACCATGTCTCTAGGTTCCACCAGGACCAGGCATGTGCAGGAGCTGGGCAGGGCACAAAGGGCCAAGCCAGCATTTCCCCATTTTTTGTACTGGCTATGTCAGTATATAGGAGCTGTAAGTCTGCCATAAGTGCCCTCTGAGCAACCCCTGCTGTACAGAGCAATCAGAGTCAGTGGAGCCGGTGCTAACTCAGCCCCCAGCACCTCCAGTAGTCCATGTGTCAGAGCAGCAGGGGCTGTGGCTGCTGCATTCCCACACTCTGGTATTCACAGCTGGCAGAAAAGCCCACAAGCCATTGACAGCTAGGGCAGCCCCGCAGGAACTGTTCTAACCTGTGCTGGCGGTTGCGTCAGCTCCCTGCACCTTACAGGGGTTTCTCCTCCTCCATGGTCCCTGTGCTAAGCTCAGCTCCAGTGCTGCTGAACTGGGCCCAGCGGCCCTGAGTGCCCTCCCACTTAGCCCCACCCGACAGCAGAACTCCGGGGGGGTGAGGGGAGCAGAGGAGTTACTCCTGATTCACACCAGTGCCAGTGAGGCCCGACCTCTCCCAGGGTTATTCCTGGGACAAAGACTAGTGCTGCCACCTACAGGCCAGTCTGAGGAGAGTGCCTTAGAATGGGTATCTGGGGCAAGTGTAGCCAGCAACATTGCCAACCACCCTGCATGTTTCAGCCATGCTATCCCACCCCGGAGTCAGACAGGCTGACGCACAAACACGCCCACATCCGGCTGACATGGCATTGAATAGAGGCTTGACTAGATGCTCAAAGGAAACCCAAATATTTGCTCAATGTCCACCCTGAAGCTCAGTGTTAAACAATACACAGAGGCTTGTGTGACCTAGGCCCATCTCTATGCATGGGCAGGGCGCAGCTGGACTGCTCAAATATTAAGAAACAGATTGCTCCATGCTGGGAACAGGAAAGAACCTGTTGGGACAGAAAGCACCAGCAGCAACATTGCAAATGGAACCAGTGTTTCCCCCCAGACAGCAAAGTCACCACAGCAGAGGGTGTGGGTGTGTGTGGGGGCACATACATCACCTACGCACACAAGCTCCTCCAGGACAGCCTTCTACAGTGTGTGTGACACAGACTCACAAGCACCTCTCCCCGCCATGTCTGTCACCAGCCAACACTTGGCTCTGATTAGGAAAGGTTTGGGTGTTGTTGCTCGGGCTGGAGGGGCATAGGCAGAGCTCTGTGGGAAGACCAGGACTAGCAGGAGGGCTGCAGGTCAGGTCTGGGATGGATGTGTTGCTAGAGCTCGCTGGAGGGAAAAGCTTCGACCAGCCTTGTTCATAATTTGCCTGGTTCTAGCCAGCACTATCACCCTCTTCCTGCCTCAAGCACCAACTTCATCCTGTCACCACAGGGTCAGAGAAACCAGAAAGTGGACTAGATGTGGAGCTTCCTCGCAGCTTTGGGGTTTTATTGTTAATTGAAACAGAAAGTGCATCTCACGAGAAACCAGCAATATAGAGCCTATAAAAACTCCATGTGGCAACTGCAGCTAAACACAGTGTGATTGAAGGCACATGGCAGGAGGATGTGGGGTGCACTGCCAACACCTAGCTGCCATCTAAGGGGCAGAGCAAGCAGCCTTGTTCTCCCACAGAGGGACCAGGTCTCTGCCCCCAAGGGTGGCTGGACTCGGAGAAGCTGTTGTGCATACATAGTAAGTGCATTAGACTAGAGTGTTCTCCCCTGTGACGCACTTGGAGGCCCCATGATGCTGCAGCGCTGGGGCTCTGTCCTCCATGTGATGTTTTAAGGTTCAGTTCAGACCCTAGAGAAATCAAGCCCTTGTGACCAAGCTACAACACACATCTGGTGCTCCAGCACCTGTGTGGGCAGAGACTGGGAGAGGTGACCAGCCAGCCCAGGTTGTAGAGTCACCACCCACATCAGCTGTATCAGACTCAACAAGGAAAGTCTCAGCTCCAGTGTGATGTGGCCACATGGACTGTTGCTCCCACCTCCCCTGGCTCATAGTGTATCATGCCTCTATGCTGGGTGTAAGTGGAACAGGGCTCAGCATTAGGATCCATGCCCACCAGAGAAGTCAGGCCCTTTCTGTGGCTCAAAAAGGGAAGGAAGAAAAGTTAGTGCTGGAGTCTCAGTAGCTGCTGGGGCTCCCCTGTTACGTTCTGGCTACTCTGAATTCCCAGTCACCCCTCCATGGAACTCGGCTAGACAGTTTGGGGTTGTGGCCAGTTTCACCACAAGGCTAAACGTCCTTTTGGGTCCAGGCCTTTGGCAGAGCCTCAGCCAGATGCACAGGGCATTTCTGCAGCTACCGCCAGGGGAGATTATGCACGATGACATCAGAGTGACAGTGAAGGTTGCAAAGGAAGGCAGCAAGGGGGATATTTCCAATCCAGAGGCTTAGCTCAGTGACCCCAGATCTTGGCCCTGTCCCAGGGACAGAACATCTTCAGCAGCGCTCCACCTCCTGCACCAGGCAGCTGTCCAGAGGAGATTAAAAAGGCACAGAGGAGTCTGAATGCCAGATTCACTATGGGTTTGGTTTCAGACTGGGTCCCTGCTGCAGGCTCCTGGGGCTGCTCTCGTGGAGCTTGGCTTGGATGAGCTTCCGATGAGTGGGGCTCAGCACGCCAGCGTCCAGCAGGTCCTGGTCAGTGATATTTCTAGACAAGGGAGAGAAGGAGAGCAACTGAGGGAGAAGCCAGCAATGCAGTACAAGGCAGGGAGGAAGGGGACTCAACCACCTATGACTATTGGACACGGAAGGAATATGGGACTCCAGAGGTCATCTCCCCCTAGTCTCTGCCCTGCGCTCTGCATCCAGGGCTCAGCTAGGAGGCCCCAACTCTCCTCCTGCCCCACACTGAACTCAGAGCTCTTGCCAGGATGTCCGTGGGGCACACGAGCTGGACTGTCATACTCCAGTAAGGCACAGTGGTACACATGAGCCAATGAGCCCTCACACACCACTATCCTTACGATACCTGAAGAACTCCAGATCATCCCAGCCATTTTCATACAGCCCCGCTGCATACTGTTCCAGGCCCAAGTGACTCAGCCACCTGCCAACGCTCCGGGGGTGATCACCACTGCCACAGGGCCACTAGGAAAGAAGAACCAGGATATGGCCCAACAGCGTCACGCCAGGGGACTACAAAGCAACGACTTTAGCCCCAGCTCTGCTGAGTCTCCTGAATCCAGTCCTCTGCTATCCCTGCTCATCCCCCATCTCAGCTCTGCTAAGGTGCCTCCCTTGTGACCTGCAGCGTCCTGCTGTTCCAGCCCCAGGCCTTCCCTGAGCCAGACTGACTGTGGTGCCCAGTGTGGACAAGAGAACTAGGATGGGAGACCCCCAAGCTCGCTGATGCCCAATCAACACATTTACACATAGGTCTCCAGAGACTTGTGCATTAACACACTCCCTACGCCTGGAGCTCCTTCAAGGCCAACACGAAGCCCTCGCCAGGCTTGGGGGTGTCTTGTCTTGGTGCATCATGTCTCCCTGGCACAGAAGCCAGCTGGTGCTTTCCAGTGTGGGTTGCCCAGGACATACCTCTCCGGCACGGTTGAGTCGGCGAGTGTCCCGCTGGGACCTTGCCCCCTCCCAGCAGCTCTGCTGTGGTGGCTCCAGTGCGCTGCGGGTGTGGCGCAGCAGGTTCTTCCGGCCCTCTGGCTGGCTGGGGCCCAGGCAGCTTCCTCTCTTGGGGGGCTCTGTGTCCACATCACTGAGGCACCAGGCCATGTGCAGGGCAGTGAGGGAACAATCACCTGATGTCTGCGGATCTCTCGTCAGAATGGCTGACTTGGGCCTCTTGTGCCTCCCAATCTGAGAGAGGCTGAGCTGGTGCCCACAGGACGTGGTCTCGGACACAGGGTAGTGGGGGCTTCTCTGTAGCTGTTCCTTGGAGGAGGAGTAGGCTTGTGCTCCTGTCAGGCTCTGCAGCCTGCGGCATGGAGAATGGCCCGGGTGCCTGTCAGCCTGCGTGTCACTGGCCGGACTGTAAGGAGGCTCAGACAGGCTGGGACACTGTGCCCAGGTGTTGGGGACCCCCTCAAATATGAAATAGGCTGGATTGGTGTAACTGCTGGCTGCATCCGGGAGGCTGAGGGGCCGGCTCCTGAAACACACAACAGTCGAGTGGGTGTTTTTGCCCAGAAAGACAACTCCAACAGATAGATAATCCCAGCACTCTGGGACAAACCCAACCCCAGTTCCTGGCAGAGACAAACTGACCGACATCCCAACACCGCGACAGAGAGACAACCATGGCACTGTGGGGCAGATGGACTGACAATCCTAGAAGACAAACAGACAAGCAGCTACTTCACCCACTCAGAGTGTGCCCTCATTCGGAAACCAAACCAAACAACTCCCATCACGAGCCCTGGACTGGCAGCACTAAGTGTCCTAGCAGATTAATGGCCAAGGTGCGGCATGCTGGCAGTTACCTGACGGCGCGCAGAGCTGGCTTGGAGAGGGTCGGGAAGTCGGACTCCGTCTCGTCGGTCTCAAAGCTGATCCACTCTGCACAGAACAAAGACTGTAAAGGTTAATGGGAATGCAGCAAAGTGTTTCTACTGAACTGTTAGCCCAGATGGCGGGAACTCCCAGCTGCTCCAGTCCCAGCCTCTCCCAGCTGGGAACTCTAGAGGGAAGGGGGCACAAGGAATGGCAGCAGGGGAACTCCCACTTATTCAAGGCCTGTCCTGTCCTGGTGCCTCCTGGGGCAGGAGAGATGGCTGCAGGGGAGCTCCCCCCAGCTACTCTGGGTTTTCCCTGGTCCCCAAGCAGGGAACTGGAGCCCATATCTCTGAAGCAACAGCAGTTCAGTGGCATGGCTGTATTACCGTAGAGCCTCTCGCGTGTGCTCCGCCTGTCCTTGGGGACTCGGACCTTCATCCAGCCACGCATGGAGCCCGTTTCTTCACCCCGGTGGAAGAGGAAAGTCTCAAACTGCTGGGCCAGGCTGCCAATCATAGATCTCATGGCAATGCAGCACTCACCTGCCCAATGAGCACAGCATCACCTCAGAGGGCGGGGCACCCCATGGTCACTCAGGCACCCACCGACAGCAGCTAGCATCCTCCTCCTCCCACACTCACACGTTCCCATGGAAAAGTACTAGGACCAGGGACTGGCGGATGCCACACCACAATGTGACACCCACCAGGAACATGGAGTTGTTCATATACATAGAGCTAGTGTCCATGCGGGGTGGGGGTAGCCTGTCCTGCCAAAACTCCAGATGTGGCTCTAGTTTCCCAGTAGCTTGGAGAAACCATTTTCTCCTGAGGGAGTCAAGACTCAGTCTCCATGGTCACCACATTCAGGCTACAGCACATGTCTTCAGTGAGGCACCAGCCTCTCCTTTCTGGGCCTGCTCTGGTGGTCAGGGCCCTGCACTATCTACAGGCCCCCAGGTCCTCCCCCTGAGTCCCAAGGGCAGCAGGGGCTGAAGGACAGTGCCCTGCACTGCTGGGAGGAGACTTTGCTGCTGCCCCTGGGTCTAGTCTCTTGCTCCCTGGTTCAGGAGGGAGCAGGTGAAGCCACAGGGGGACCTGGACACTTCACTAATGTAGGTGCTCACCCTGATCCCCCTGGTCTCCTGCTCTGGGCTGCTCCAGGATACAGGAGCCCTGTAGAAATCACCTTAGCCCTCTGTGGGGTTCATGTGCCATCCTGGCCACTCCCTAACACTCCCCCTTTCAAGAGGAGGTGTTGGACACACACCATATGACTCGCAACTGTCCATGCCCTTGATGCTGAGGAGCAGGTGCTGGTCCAGCAGGTACTCCAGGTCCGACAGGATTGGGCTCAGCTGCACAGGGAGAGACAACAACTCTCAGAAGGTTGGCAAACCACCAATCCAGCCACACAGCCATGGAACCTGAGCGCTGGGCTTAGGTACAGAGACATCACAGTGACCCCACTGTCCTATAGTACAAGGGCTAAAGCCCCAGTGCTCACCACTGGGTTCACTCTGTGTGCAAAAGAACTTGCTCAGGAGATCAGCCAGGGAAAGGGAGCACCAGGGAGTCAGGGCAGAGGGAGAGGGATGGGTATGCCAGGGGAACAGGGGATGGGGGTGTGTTTCAGAGCCAGTGGGGTGGGAAGTCAGGGCCAGAGAAGGGGTGGAGGAGCCAGGGAGTCTAACAAAGTCTACAGGCTGTCACTCCTTATAGTCTGCCTATGTCCTTCTCACTTGCCTCCCCTTTGTTGTGCCAGCCCCTGCCCATGCACATACCCACCAGCCTGCACCGCCCCACCCCACCCCACCGTGCTTACCACTGGCAGCTGTTTAGCTGACCAGCTGAGTTTGAGGAAGCCTGGGATGTCGCTGCTTTGGGAGCTGTTCTCCCCACTCCGCTGAGACTCTGGCAAGAAATCAAGAGAGAGAATTACAAGAGCAAAGCTGTGTCCTGCTGCCAGGGCCGGCTTTAGGCCAATTCCACCAATTCCCCCGAATCGGGCCCCATGCCTAAGAGGGCCCCGCGCCCAGTGGCAGGGCCGCCGGGGTGGGGGCAAGTGGCCGAGAATCCCTTCCCTGGCTAGAGGCTCCTTTTTAATTTTTACTCACCCAGCGGCACTCCGGGTCTTCGGTGGCACTTCGGCGGCGGGTCCTTCACTCGCTCCGGGTCTTCGGCAGCACTTCGGCGGCAGGTCCTTCACTGCCACCGAAGACCCGGAGCGAGTGAAGGACCCACCGCCAAAGACTAGGAGCGCCGCCCGGTGAGTACAAGCCCCACGTGTTTTTTTACATGTTTTGGTTTTTTTTAGTCATCCCTGCCGGGGCCCTGTCGAAACTGTTCAAGTCGGGCCCCGCACTTCCTAAAGCCAGCCCTGCCTGCTGCCAACCTACCCACCTCTCTCTCCACCTGGGTATGAGCCTCCCTCCTCTTCTCTGCCAGCTCCAACCTCTCCTACGCACCAACCACATTGCGATGGGGAAGGCGGGTGGACTCAACCCAGGACAAATCCCAGTTGTTTGTCATCGAGATAGAGCTGCCAGCCCCATTGCCCCCAGAAAAAGAATCCCAACACATGAACAGACTGCACGGAGATCACATCACCCACTGCTGAAATGCAGCCACCTCTGAGGTGAGATATAGCAGCTGCTTATACCATGCACAGCAACAGTGCACAACCATTTAGGACAGGAAGTTTAGAAGAGGCCTAATCCTAGTGAAACTAGAGGTTGTCACAATCTAACCCAAGTGTGACACCAGCGGTACACCTCAATCCTTACACAAAATGTCCTGGGATATGTAATGAGCACAAAAGGCCAGAAGCTTGGCTTTCCATCTCACTTGAAAAACAGCACCTCCTGCAGCACAGCAGCCTGGGCCCTGAGCTCAGTACTGATTCTGGGGACAGCACCCCCTTCCGAGGAGCCCTCTGCAGCACCGCGCCCCTTAGCACTGCACTGGGGCATTGGGGTCAGCACTGACTCGGTGAGGAAAGTCACCTGTGCTGCTCCCTGCAGCACTAGGTTTTCCTTGCTGGTCTCCCTTCCAGGTGCTGGACAGGCTTGGCATGTGGCCAGTAGAGACGCCCAGGCAGCTCTCACCTTCCAGGCAGTAGGAATGGAACTCAATGTAGCACTTGCTGCGGCTGGCTGTTTTCACAATCACCTCGATGCTGTCCCACTCGATGCAGGCCAGGGACTCGGGGCTGGAGCCAGGAGCTGCCAGCACAGAATGGCCAATCAGTGTATGCTGAAGGGGCCCCACCCTGTCGCCAGATCTGACCCCTCAGATGGGCTGTTCTCGTGCTGGCTGATACGACCCCTTGAAGACCTGGGCAGGGTGTCAGATTGCTACTACCCCAAAGGTAGCAGGGAGGGGTCAGTCATAGCTCAGGTCCGTCTGTGGGGTCAGCAAAATGAGTTCCCTGGATCTTATTCCCCAGGCAAAGACTGATCTGTTCATCTCCCCACTAACAATGCTAACTAGCACTGCTGGCTGGTAGCCCTGTGGCGACATGTGTTGGCCCTGAGAACACTGCTGTTTGGAAGTGATGGCAGAACCTACTCAGCACATACGGGGCTAGGACTGCAGCACTTCTGCCCTAGATCCACCAGGGGAGCAGGCCCTCCCCACCCTGTCCAGTGGCCAACGGGGGCAGCCTCCTTACCCTTCCTAGGCACGAACTGAGACGTCACTCCCACCTCAAACGTGGCAAAGACGGGCGAGTGGTCACTGGTCACAATGTCATCAGTGCAGCCTGAAACACCAAAGAGGGAGCCCCGTCTGCCACAGAAACCCACTGTTCCATGCACCTGTTCCAGGCTGGGCCTTGGAGGTGCCAGACTAATGGCCTTTGTGCTCCCAAGCAGCCCCCGGGGCTCCACACTCACCATACGAGTTACAGAGCACGTGAGTCTCAGGGCGTGACTTCCATAGGATGCGATCACACCACGAGGGAACGTTGATTCTCACCTGCAACCAAGAGCAAAGAAGCTTTAGGTGCATGGCTGAGCCTGGTTTGAGCTGCCTGGATTTTCCTGCAGCCTCCCACACTCCCAGCACATCTCCCCTCCCAGCTGAACTAGGGAGGTTACCATCCTGTTTGTTCCCAAGGGCAGGGTACTGATCATCCCAGTGTCACTGAAGGCGTGGGGTCCCCCGCTGCTCACTGTTCAGTGACAGCACAGATCACAGTGCGAGAGAGGCGGGGAGTGTAGGGTGAGGCAGTGTGGGCTGAATACATGGCTGGGAGCCAGGAGCTCTCGAGCCCTAACCCCAGCCCTGCCATTGCCTCGCTCTAGACTTCCTTGGTCCAGCTATTCCCTCATGGCCACAGGCAGCCAGCTCAAGCCAGAGGAGCTTCAGAGACCCAGCCTGAGAATAGCAGTGGCTCAAAGCCACTGTGTCTTCATCCCTACCCTGAGTGCAACTCAGCTGGAAGACAGAATTGAGCCTGCTGGCCCAGTCCTATTCCCTCTCCCAGCCAGGTAGTGCCATGGAGCACCTCACCTGGGACAGTCCCGCATGGGAGCCCTGGCCAGATCCCAGCCCCTTCCCCTCGGGGCCAGACACTCACCCCTGTGGTTTTGAACTTCTGCCAGACATAGCTGTCCCGGGAGCCCCGTTCGTATCGGTATGTGGGGGGGAAGGAGATGTCTTCCTCACCTGGAAATGGAGCAAACAGGAAGACATGGAGGCGAGACCGCGCCAGGCAGACACTGCCCGCAGAGCCGATGGCAGGGCCAGAGAAACCCAGCCAGATTATTCTGTCAAACTAGAAAGACCTCCTTCTCCTCCACTGACACACATAGATCTACCATTTCCTCTCAGCCCTGAACTTCATCCCTGCTCTTGCTCTGCCAAAGCACTTCCACCCTGGCCTGTAGCCCCTCTGCTAACCAGCCCAGGGCCTCTCCTCAGCACAGTGAACTGTGTACAAACATCCCCTGGGGACTAAGCCGAGCCAACTACCTCACTGAGCTTACCACCTGAGGCTGGGTTTCTTTTGTGCACATCAAGGTTTCTAGCATATTTAGACACTATGTAGCACAGCCCTGGCTGGGAGGTGACACTAGACTGTTCATGGCTGGGCTAGAGGACAGAGTGATGGTTTGGATGGGTGAATCTGTGGCGTCTGGGTGTGGGGGGTGTAGCGAAGCTCATTGGCCCATAGCTGTTATCTGCATCATGGCAGGGGTAAAACACCAAACACAGAGCAAAGCCCCATCCTGGCTGTGCTGTATCTGCTGCTGTTGGAGACCTGGGGGCTCCTGTCTTTCCTGCACATTTTGGCAGCAGTTGTAGAGCTTGTCCTGCCTTAAAGCATTGTTGAACTGTGAGTGCAGGAGGTGGCGATGGGGGCATGGTATACGGGAGCCTTGCTGGGGGCGAGGCAGCAGACAGGCAGGCAGTGGGAGGGCAGTGTGGGCTCCTCATCTGTCCCCATCCCACTCACTAAATCGCAGGAACACCTTGTTCTTCTCCCGCTCCAGAGTGAGCTGGTCCACCGCCAGCAGGGCCTCAAACTCCTTTTTGTTCACATGAGCTAAGATATCCTGAGAGGGAAGAGAGAAAGGTCCATAAGCACTAGGATTTGCAGGGCTTTTCTGTACTCTTCCCCCAGCACGGGATCCCACCACAGGAGTCCTCAGAGAAGACAAGGAGCTCCGTGTTCACAGTCCACACCCATCCCCTGCATGCCTTTGGGGCTGGGCTGGGAGGAGGGACTGAGCTGCCTGCCCCAAGAGTGTTCCCACAGGTGGCCTGTTCTCGAGAGCAGCTGTGTGGAGCTCAGCAGCAACCCTGAGCACAGATGGGACCAGTGTCCTACCTGGACCTCCATATCAAGGCGGTAATTGAGGTCTCCAAACCAGAAGAGGTGGGTGAAGCGCAGGGTGAGGTCGAAGCTGCTGAGTCTTTTGTCACCCAGGACCAGAGAGCGCAGAATGTCACTGTAGTTCTGGTTCCGCCTGCACCGGATGAGGGTGGCACAAGGCAGAGAAAATCAGGGAGATCCCCCAGGACTCCATTGCCCTGCAAATCCGCAGGACCCCACCTGCCTCCACAGATCCCACCCTGACCCCTACCTGCCTCCACAAATCCCCCCAGCATCCCATTGCCCCACAAATCAACCTGGAACCCATCTCACCCTGACACCTACCTGCCCCCACGAGGCCCCCTCTCCCTGTCCTCACCAATTCCCAGCCCCCACTTTCCAATTTGACAGTGATCAAAGTGACACTAACCCCAGCCCCTTCAAGCCAACACCTTGGCCTCTCCCCAGCCCTGCACTAGGCTGGACAGAGTCCCAGCCCTGCACACATCTACCCCAGCCAGCTGGAAGAGTGCCGTCGTTGGGTGAGCATGTCCAGCCCAGTATCCAGGCTGTCTGGCCATGGCAGGGAGGCTGAGATGAAGACTGACCGTGGCTGAGACAGAGGAAAGACCAGGAAGTGGCTAGTCAATGCAGGAGGTGATACACTGGCTATGGGGCAGCTGTGCTGGCATTCCCAGCCCAGTGAGGGTCTCATGCAGGCACAGGGGTCAGGAAGCAGCCCGCCAATCACCTGTGTGTCTTCTCACTCCCTGAGGCCAGATGGCAGTTCACAAACCCAAACGACGTCCCGTTGAAAAGGAAGGAGACGCCCACAGCCCCTTTGTTACCTGAGGAAACACACCAGGCCCAGTCAGCCCTCAGCCCTGTGTGTTCCCCTTGCCGGGGGCTCCTCACAGGTCCTGGCTGTCCCCGTATGCTCTGATCCCCACTGGGACCTGAGACCTCCTCACCCCCTAGTATGGCGCCCAGAGCACTCCCCTATGTCCCAGATATAACCCACAGAGTACTCCCCAGCTCCCCTCCTCCTGATCCATATACAGACCCCAGACCATTCCCCTGCCCCTTCCCCAGATATGACCCTGGAACATGTCCCTCCTCCCACCCCAACATGGCTCTTCAAGCACTCCCCTGCCCCCCAGTGTTCTCCCCTCCTCTCCTCCCACTCCAGCCCCCAGATGCCCTTCCCCTTCTGCTGTACCTAGTGTGTTTGCAATTCCTGTTTTCACACTTGACGTGTTCACATGGCTGATCCGGCGTTCATGCTCTGGTTTCACCAGCACCACAATCTTGATGCTCCAGAGGCACTGTAAGGCAACCTGCAACGAGATTGGGGAGGGAGTGAGACCACCCCGAGCAAGAATAGGGGAATGAGAACACACTGTCCTCTTCTGGAAATCACGCTGCAATAGGCAACCCTCCAGTAGCTGGGCCAGGTATCCCTGAAGTCTTGTGTACAAACACCCTCTCCCTGGGCCCAACGTCAGGTTTGGGTTTGCTGGGTCTGGCCTGGACAAGGCTCCATTAGCTCCCTCCTGGGCTGTGGGCAAGGCCTGCTTGAGCTCAGGCTGTGGGGAGATTTCTCAGGCCTGCTACCCAGCTCTCTGGGCATGACCATGGCCATCCGTGCCACAAGGCCCTGGCTGCAGAGGCCACAGCCTGGAAAATGGCACCACACAGATGAGAGAACGTGTCCTGCCTAGGCAGGCACCAAGGAGGATGGCTAAGAGAGAATTCAATTCAACTGTAGAAATTACTCTCCCAATGGGGAGAGAGGGAGAGAGAACTCAGGGCCATGAGACAGAGAGAAGAGGACACAGGTGAGAGGATGATCTCGGCTTCCCCATCTCCCACTGGAAGCATCTGTGGGTTCCTGAACTGTTCTCCAATCCTTCAGCCAACAGGTGGAAAGGGGGATGGTGAAGGAAGCAGAAAGGTGGGGTCAAACAAGCCACCAAAGTGTCTGAGCACCAGGTCCCAACAACAGGCTTGGGGAGGGCGTCTTTCCTGCTTGTCAAGGGCTCTGGTGGTGTGTTGGATCCCTCTGGCTTTATCTTAGGCAGTTGGTTATGGGTGTAACAGCCCAAGGACAATTTGTTGCTGAGCGATCTACTTCCAATAATAGTTGGATGAAGGTAAGTCTTTCCAATAGGCTCTTAACTGAGTGAGTGCTGGCAGGCACCACTCCTTACAAAGCCAGAGAGGGCAGGTAAGGTAAGGAGAGTCAACAGGGACAGGGGATACTAGGGACGTGGGCACTGTCCCTCCCTCAGCATTGCATGAATGGGGTGGCCTGGGCCCATACCACTCGGAAATCTATGGACATCAAGGTCTTCAGAGAGGCTCGCAGGAACTCCACCCATTCGCGGTCCCCCAGCGAGTTCTCCTGGGTGCCAATAACATAGATGTCATGCGGGATGCCAGCTGTGGTCTCATCCTGAGTCCGTCCCAACCCCCTTGATGTCAGCCATGAAGCCATGGACCTGGGGGGTGGAGCGCTGCCTGGGGGGAAAGGAGAGATGGGATCAGATTGCTACATTTCATTGCCTCCCCACCCCTGCACCAACCCAAGCACATTGGTGGAATATCATGTCCATAAATTGGAACCATGCTGGATGAAGTGGGATTTGGTTACCTCTCATTCTGTGCCAGGACCTGTCAAGGATGGAAAGTACTATGGCAGCTCTTGAGTCCAGCCAAAAGACAGCTTGTTTCTGAGGTTCGCTGACATGTCCCACCACCACTGACCATATATCAGCAGCTCTATTTACTCAGCAAAAATACAAGGTGTGGCAGGTGCATCATGATATTGACCCACCATAATGCAGACAAGCCCAGGTAAGGCCTGAGGGTGAGGGCTTCTCCAACCTTCTCACCTCACCAGGACTCAACAAGAATCTCAGAACTCCTGGGCATGGCTCCCTTTGGAAATCTGCAGAGATTTCAATTCCAGAACTATCCCTGGATTCACGACAAGAACCCGTGGTCACGCTGGAGGTCTCTGAACTGTCCTTACTCCTTACCCATGTTCCACGTCCCAACATACACAGAAATGAGGTCTGGCTCATCCAGGTTGGAATGCTGGATCTTCATGAGCTGCAGCAGTTGGCAAAAGGCCTCTCGCTTCTGCAAGAGAAGAACAGGACTATCTGCTTGGGTCCTGACACAGAAGGCAGAGTTCAAGAGAACATGGCACCCAAGCTGAGCCACAGGCCTGTCCCCACAGAGCTGCAGACTGGTGGTGGCCAATGTTAACTACCAGTCTTCAGTGCAGGGCTCATCTGTATTACTCCGGAGCATCCCTAAAGCCTCATAGTGGTGGACAATCCTGCTTTTAGCTGTAACCCCCATGTCTAGTGATGATCAATGGATGTAACTGTCCTACGACCCACTTCTTAGGAGAAGAGCACAGGAGGAAGGGCCTCCAGGACCACAGTCAAGCTCACATGGGCATCATGGAAAGAGGCAATGAGAATAAAATTTGACAATGGTTGGGCTGCTGGTGTGGCAAGACCACTGTCAGTCGTGCTGGCCAGTAATGTCTCATTGTGTCCTAATTCTCCCCCATCTGTCTGTCCACATCCACCTGTCATCTCTTGTCTTAACTTAATGTGAACTCTTTGGCGCAGGGACTGTCTTTTCATGTTGTGTGGTACAGTGCCTAGTACACTGGGGTTCGGGCCCACTATAATAATAAACCTCAGGGACCCCAAATCTCTAGGCTCCTGCCAGCTAAGGAATAGAGGGAGAGGAGGCCCCATGCTCCAGCAGAAAGCAATGGAGCACACTGCAGCCTCACAGGCCAAGCCTCCTTGCTGAACAGTTCAGAGTCTAGGGTTAGTCTGTGATTAGCTCTCTTCAGTGCACCTCCCAGCACAGTATCTAGGTGATGCATATAAGTGCCATGTTCATCAGCCACCTGTAAACACACAGGGCAAAGCAAACAAACAGGGATTCAGGATACTGGCCCCCTCTCTACTGGATACCAGTAAGCTAAGGGCCAGCTCTGCCGACTCACACCAGAGATGGAAACAGTGGTGCCTGAGAGGTCTCTCCCACACCAGCAGAGGGCAGTGTTGCACAGCCACATGAGCATCAGGCTCGGAAGATGGGCTGAAGCCCCTTGTTCCCCTCTCTGGTTTCATGGTGATGTTCCACCTCCTGGGTGCTGAGGGGAAGCCCTCACCCACCTTTTCAATGATCCCTTTGGGGGGAACAGAATACCCCCCATGTGTCACTCAGAGAGCTTGCTCTCAGGCCCCTTCGCTTTCCACGCCAACATCCCCTCATTGCCTACACACAGCAGAGCATAAGTGGGTTTCCTACCAGTCAATTCTCAGAGGCCAGGCAGAGAGAGCCTGGATGCCAGCCCACAAGCAGGGCTAGTCTGCACCAGGGGCAAATACTGCCCCATGGTCTGAGGCCTGGCCCTAGTCTTTTGCTGCAGTGAAGCTGGCGGGAGCCCAGGCCTTGGGAGGACCCCTTACCCGTGCATTCTGGAAGATGAAGTCCCTGGTCAGGCTTCTGTGCTGGTCTCTGTCATACACCAGCCTCACTTTGCTCTGCATGCTCTGGTATTTAATCAGCTGCAAGACTGAAGACAGCCACACCAGCGACAGTGAGACACAGAACGGCACAACCCCCAAAAGCACGGCCAATACACCCCTAAGGAAGGGCACTGCTGCTGCCTCTCAGCATGACACAGAGGGGTGTGGATACGGCTGCCCCTCACTCCCCCAGGATGTCACGCTGCAGGAAGGCAGCCGGCACTGAGCTCACCAAGCGGGGCTCCTGTGTGCATCCAGTAGGATCTGGCTTATCCCTCCCGTCCTTGGGATAACTGTTCAGCAGATTACCCTGGGTGAAGGAGCCCATCGCCCTGGCTTCAGCCAGGAAGCCTAGTGGTGGTCATGTTCCATTTGTGCACCACAGAGTATTCTTGACCTCTCACTGCTGCTTCTCCCAGGGGTCTACTTCCATAATGGGCCAATTACTCAACAACCTTCCAAGGCCTACTCCAAGTCAATGGACTGAAGGGGTTTCCCCTACTTTTGTCCTGAGAGATGGTCTCCTCTGGAGAGCTGCAGCCCCTCTTTGTGATGGCTATTGTCCCAGACTCCACGTCCACTGTCAGGGAGGCCCTCTGTGTTTTGCCCACTTTCACCTGCAGCACAAGGAACTAGGTTATTGAGGCAGGTGCAACTAGGTTGGGTGCAACTGAGGGCAGGAGCAGGGAATGTATGCCCCTTTATCTCTGTATCTCCCTGGCGCATACAACTGGGCCGGGGGCTACCCCTCTCCTGGAGGGGCACTGCTCGCATGGCACCCCGCTGAGCTCACTAGGCAGGTGCTGTAGCTGCTTGGAGGCTAGCTTCCTCCACACCCTGTGTCTGAACCCCAGTGTATTGTGGCAGGTATAAACCAGCTCTTCTCATGCTAGCTCCCGCTGTCCATTGGAGAATAGGAGAAGGGCAGCCCCACAGACTTCCTGCCCCTCCCCCCAGATTGGCTTTCTCATCTGCCTGAAGGGGAAATCACACCCCATGTTGACTCTCCTACAATCCCACTGCCCAGCTGGCCCACAAGCTGCAGGCCCCACATTATGTAGGGCCCAAGCTAATCATACCCACTCTAGTCTCTGCCTGTGCTGGGAAAGGCCCCATCAAAGCCCCTGAAGGGAGCAGTGCAGTGAAGCTCGCCACACCTAAGCACCTCTCTTACCTCAAAGTTCTGCACAGCCATGGGCTTGGCGGCAGGGGGGTGTGCCACAGCCACACTGGGAAGAGCCAGTTTGTGCTTGGTCACTGTCTCCTGCAGTGTCTTCAGCACCTACAGAGAAGGAGTCAGAGACAGGCAGGTGTTGAGAGACACAAACAGAGAAACCAGCTGTACAAGGGAGAGGGTTCATATCCAGCTGCCTTTCCAGCAGGTGAACTAGGGTCTAGTGGGAGCAGGAGATTCTAACATGTTGCTGGCTGCCGGGCATGGATGGGGCTTCCTGCTAAGCACAACAAGTGACAGGGAGAACTTTGGAATTGGGTCCTGATGAGGTACCACTTGCTGTTTGCTCTGTGTCTGCACAGATTAAAGTGAAGGCAACACCACCTACTAGTCAGGGGGGAGACTGGAGCCCTGGGTTCTGTTCCTGGCCCTGCCACTGACTTGCTTGCAATCAGTCACCTCCTCTTTTGGTGCCTGAATTTACCCATCAGCTATTGGCACTATCTGGCACATATTGACTAGGCAGTGCTGGAGCCATCAGTGTGAAGAACCCAGGCAACAGTCAGCAGAATGTGCTCCCTCCCGCCCAGCGCTCCAATCACCCAGGGAGGGGACAAGGTGAACAGCTCATGTTTGAGAGAGCCATACACAGACTCTGTCAGCTTCGCCATGGAGGCATCCAGAGCAATGGCTTGGCTACAAATCACAATGCCCTGCTCTAGGAAGGAGGCAGTGACACAGATCTGTCCCTCATGGCTGTCCTGCAGGAGTGGCAATGTCACACTGCTTGTGATAGAAACCTCAGGGATCTCAGCAACAGTGAGCAGGAATTGGGAACCAGGTGCCCCAGTGGGCCAGCACAAAGAGCATGGAGACCCAGAGGCAGAGGTTGGTTTGTGAAAGTGTTAAATTGGTAATGTGTGTTGTGAGTAAGGTGGAGGAGGCTGATTGGCTAGAACCTGTTAGGGGTGGGACTAAGGAACTATAAAGTATGCTCCAGGTGGCAGGAGTTCCCTTCCCTCCAATTTAATGAGAGGCCTGTGCCCTTCCTGAAGTGGTCTCTAATGTCTGGGAGCTCAACCTCATAGAAACTTGCTCTGTCTGGGAGTTTTAATTTATCCCAGGAGTTTGCTCAAGTTTAAGGAGCTTATTCTAGTCTGGAGAGCTAGGGGACATTAGTAAAGGTTGCAAATAGTAGCTCTTCTACCCTTCATGGGGGAATTTATAAAGGGGTATTTCTTCAGAGGTTTTTGCTATAATTCTTGTAATTTAAGTTGACTTCTTCTAGGATCTTAAATTCTAAACCTCCCTATATTTAATGGAATTCTAACTTCTGCTTTCTTTGCTTTCTTTTTGTAGCTTAATCCATGACAAATGCACTGCTCATGTGCCATGGTTGCAGTGTGGCAAACTTGTACCCCTGGGCTTCTTTGCAGAGTAACGGTCTCAAGCCCTAGCAATGTGTGCTGAGATTACAAACTCACTAGGCACCTTTTTCTCTAGAGAGGAGAGCAGGTGGTTGACAGTGGAGATCTTGCTGAGGAGCAGTTCAAGGTCTGGATCGCTGGCCAAGAGACCCTGAACAGAAAGAGAGACAAATTCTGATACCTGGTGCTCTTAAAGCAGCAATGACAGATTAAACTGTAGTGGACATGTCCAGAAACCTTGGTGAGTTTCCAGGGTCACTTCAGTACCTATGGAGATTAGAGCTGCATGAATAACTCTTTTTCTCCCCCCCAAGTTTGGTAGCTAAACTGAAAAATCTGGAAAAAATCATTGAGTCAAAACTGATTTTTTTTTCTTATTAAAACACAAAAACATGTTGCTTGGGTCAAACAAAGCATTTTGGAGGTTGACGTGAATTGAGATTTTTTTTTAACCATTTTGACATTTCTGAAACTTTTAATTTTAGGTATTCTCAGCCTAAACTATTTGCTGAATTTCTGAATAGTTTTAGTGCCCCACAAATGCATTTTTCAGAAAATTTACTATTTGCCAAACTAAAAAAAAAAAGGCTCTCTAATGTAGGGTGACCAGATAGCAAGTGTGAAAAATTGGGATGGGGATGAGGGGTAATAGGCTATATAGGAAAAAGCCCCAAATATTGGGACTGTCCCTATAAAATCGGGACATCTGGTCACCCTACTCTAATGGTTATTAACTACACTTTGGGTCACTAGCAAGGAGTTGGGAAGGTCTGGAGACACTTCTCTATGGAACTAAAACATGCACACACAGTTTAGCACAATTAGCACCTTTGTGTGTAGGTCTGTGCAGGGAGCTGCGGAGCAGGATTGAGGTGCACAGGCAGAGCAGTGAGGGCAGGCTGGGGCTGGAACAGCATGGGGGGCTTTGGCTCCGGACACAGGTCTCCACTCCCAGGCAGATCTTAGAATCATAGAATATTTGGGCTGGAAGAGACCTCAGAAGGTCATCTAGTCCAATCCCCTGCTCAAAGCAGGACCAACACCAACTAAATCACCCCAGCCAGGGCTTTGTCAAGCTGGGCTTTAAAAACCTCTAAGGATGGAGATTCTACCACCTTCCTAGATAACCCATTCCAGTGCTTCACCACCCTTCTGGTGAAATAGTGTTTCCTAATATCCAACCTAGACCTCCCCCACTGCAACTTGAGACCATTGCTTCTTGTTCTGTCATCTACCACCACTGAGAACAGCCTAGCTCCATCCTCTTTGGACCCCCCCTTCAGGTAGTTGAAGGCTGCTATCAAATCCCCCCTCACTCTTCTCTTCTGCAGACTAAATAACCCCAGTTCCCTCAGCCTTTCCTCATAAGTCATGTGCCCCAGCCCCCTAATCATTTTCGTTGCCCTCCACTGGACTCTCTCCAATTTGTCCACATCCCTTCTGTACTGGGGGGACCAAAACTGGATACAATACTCCAAGTGTGGCCTCACCAGTGCCGAATAGAGGGGAATAATCACTTCCCTTGATCCGCTGGCAATGCTCCTACTAATACAGCCCAATATGCCATTGGCCTTCTTGGCAACAAGGGCACACTGCTGACTCATATCCAGCTTCTCGTCCACTGTAATCCCCAGGTCCTTTTCTGCAGAACTGCTGCTTAGCCAGTCGGTCCCCAGCCTGTAGCAGTGCATGGGATTCTTCCTTCCTAAGTGCAGGACTCTGCACTTGTCCTTGTTAAACCACATCAACATGCTCTGGGTCAGTCCAGCTGAGGTGTCCCAGACCAGATCCCTGACCTGCCCCATCACTGAAGTATTCTTCCTCTCCCAGGTCCCTGCATTGCAATTTCCAACCTTCACTGTAGCATCTAGCCTGCTGCATCTGAACTCCCTCTGGATTTGAGCTTTAGCACTTGGTTCATGAACATAGGCAGCTGGCTGGGCCTCACTCCAGGAAAGGAGCATGGTGCCCTCTATGGGTGCAGATATGCAGGAAACCAAACCCGAACAATGAAATCCCCCATGACCAACTTCCCCCTCCAGGCCAGCCTCAGATGCAGAGACGTGCTGTCGCCTACCATGAGGCTCCCTGCCCTGGGCCAGCACTTTGAGGAAGGGGTGGGCTCACCTGCTCTCTTACGGGGCTCCGAGGGGAAGCTGGAGGGTCAAACACTTTGGCCAGAGTCTCTAAACCAGCCAGCGTGAAGTCAATCTCACTGCAGAGAGAAGAGCACTGAGTGGGGAAGCTCTGTGTGGTCCGAGGAGCCGGTCACCAGGACACCCCTGCTGGTCCTATCCCAGGTCCTGATAAGCCACCAGTCACATCCATTCAGAGAAGCTGGGCTGGGGGCAGCAATCCCACATCAGGCCCCTCTGTCTTACTGGTGGGGACTGCCATCAGGTGGTGCCACCTGACACCACAGTGCCAGGAGCAGGTCCTTCCAACCAGAGAGTGCAGCAAACCAGAGACACTTTCAGTGCCGGAGGAGTCTAAGCAGGGCTGGGCATAAGACTCCACAAAGCTCAGGGGGGGTTGGTATCAGGCCCCTCCCAGAATCCCAACAGGGACAGTAACTGCCTAAGAAGCCCCACCACAGTGCCCTGCAGCTGACTCAAAATGAGGAGGCTGCTGAGGGCTGGATTACAGACGTGCCCTTCCCTGGTTTGCAGGGCTCAGGGAAGTGGTGCAGGAGGCTAGTTCAGCAGCCTCAGGCCTGTACTGTCTGAGCTGGAACCCCTGCTGCCCTGAGCCTTCCAATCTCCAGAGGTGTCTGAGGCCTGGCTGCGGCATCTTGCCAGGGCCTCCAGATTTAAAGCCTTGTTGCAGGGGGACTCGGCTCTGCGAAGTGGGCGTGCTTTGCAGTGACTTGCTAACACAGCTGCTGTTTAGGCACTTGAATTTGAAGGATGCAGCCACTGAGGGGGAGGGGGAAAGGAGCTGTAATTAGGGCTGAGACCAAGCAAAGGGAACAGCATGAGACCTTCCGGCTAGGGATTTCTCGGCTTGTGGATGAGCTCAGTGAACCACACTCCCCCAGCACCCACACAAGAAGAAATTCACACAGGGGTTTTGTGGAGGCCAGCGGCTTCCAGGTGCTCTGGATGCAAGAACTGGCCTGGCTTCCTAGCAAAGGCCTCATGCAAGCTGCCTCCTCGCAGGGGGACCATTTCTCACTGGCTGCAGGACACAGAGCCAAACTAAAAGGGCAAAGCAGCAGGTGCCATCTGTACCCAGCACATACGAGACCCCCCAGGGGAAGGTATTCAAAGCAGCAGATGCCAATTTTACCCAGCAGAGAACAGCCTGCCAGCGTTTAAAGTAGCAGACAGCATCTGTACCCAGCACAGATGAGATGCCCAGAGGAAGGACTGAGAGGGCCGGATATGAGACAGATGTCCTGTCTCTAGAGAAACCTGACGTCCTGTCTCTAGAGAACAGACAGGAAAGAACAACCCAGCCCTGGGACCTCATGGGGCTTTTCTGCCTCTGACTAGGATGAGTCTATCCTCAGCCCACTTCCTTTCCCTCCACTGCTCACCTGTGCAGCCCACGGCAGGCGGTCACTAAGGCTGTGCTCAGGTGTCTCAGCTGCAAGTTTCCATTCCTCAGGGCCTCCAGGTCAAGCTGTAAGTGGTGGCTGAGGTATTCGGCCATGAATCCCATGAAATCGCTGGCCGGGCTGCAACAGGTGGGGATGTGTGAGTGAATTTCTTATTGAGAGCCCCAGCTGCCTGCCCCCCGTTGTGCTGATGCAGGTACTGCCGCTGGCACCACGATGGGGAAAGTCAGCGGATATTGCAGACCTCAGGGAAAAGACAGGGCTGGCTGACTGCCAGTCACCCCGAGCTCTCCAATCTCACTCTCACCATGTGGGGTTGGGTGAGAAGGGGTGTTCTAGTGCCACCTGTGGGCAAAAGCAGGTGCTAGAGGTACAGCTCCCACTGTGTCCTTTAATCGAGCTGTCCAATTCCCCCCCTCACTGCTGTGGCCTCGCCCTTCCCAATGGGACAGTTTCCACTCTCCAGAGCAGGAAGGGAAGCTCTCCTCACACGTGCACTGGTAACTCACTCCAGCAGCCTCTGGACATCCCAAAATATAGGGCTTGCTACCTGCTCTGTGAGGTGTGGAGGTGCCAGGCAGTACCTGCTGTGAACCTGCTCCTGCAGCCTCAGCTGCAGCTGCTGAGATATCTGGGCCTTGTTTGGCTGAGCGGTAACCCACCCACTGGTGCTGCCCGCGATGTTCCCACTGTGAGGCACCAGGCTTGGAGGGTGGCTGGCTCTGCCATCTTCACCATCTGCAAACACAAAGGCACAGCATCTTAAGAGAGAGAAGTAACCAGTTTCTCCTCCCCCAAGCCCACCCCTGATCTCCCCATTGTGTCCAGCATCCTTGCTGGGTCAAGGGGGTGTGGGGTGAGTGGAATGTTACACCCCATTTAAGCCATGACCCCCAGGCACAATTAGGTGCTGGGGAGACTATAATTCACTCTCTTGGGGAGCTGAATGGCCGATCTGCACCCTCCACATCCCCCCATTTCATTTCTTTCCCTAGCCCATGGCTTCACCCAGCCCCCCAAATGCTCCCCTCACCACACACGCACCCCCCAGTCCCTCCAGACTCACCAGAGTCCTCATCCACTGGCTCTCTTGCTCTGTTCACAGGGTAGAGCAGTGGGATCACCAGGCCATTGTTGGGCTGCTGGTAGGCCCCTATTAGATCAGTCAGGGTGCGGAAGCATTTGGCCTGGATGCCCTGGATGGTCTAAGGGAAGAAGAAGAATGGCTGTTGCTCTGGCATGTCCCACCCCAGACTCTGGATACCCACGGCATCCTGCAGCCAGCCCAGGAAGGATTCGGAACATACAATATCTCTCTGTTACGTGCAGCTAATGAGCCTGACTTGGCTCAGGGTACAATGGAAGACCGTTCCCGTCCCAAGGAACTTACACTCCACAAGACCCAGGGGAGCTGGGGAGGGCGCTCACTTAGAACATTAAACAGCCTTAGATTTCTCTCCTCTGCCCTGACATCGTGCTGGGGAGGGAGGGAGTTTGCCTAATGTGGGTCATTGTTCATGGGCATCTGTCTTTAGGAGAGATTTGAGTGAGGAGAGGATCGGGGCCCTGGGACAGGGAGATCATTCCACACACAAGGGGGCAACCTGGCAGCCATCAGAAAGATGGGAATGGGATGAAGACCCAAAGAGGCAGGGAGGCTGGTGCCACTGGCACAAATAAGGGGAGAAGTGGGGACATGCTAAGAGCCAAGATCTGATCTGAGTGGGTGGAGCCGTGCAGGGCTATAAAAGGGAACACCTCTGGGATGGGATGTGATCACTATTTTCTGAGAGCTGTCACCCAATCCCACACAGCAGTTTAGGACAGGAAATGAACAAAAATCCTGTATCCAGCTGAAACTGAAGATGGGTCAGAAAGGAAATGGGGAGGAGTAGATGTCTCTCTAGAGCCACCCCAGTTATGACAGTAACGTCTAATGCAGGCATGCAACATCAGCATGGAGTGGCCAGCGAGCTGCGTTCCTAGGCTGTCGCTGAGCGCAAGGCCGTACCAGAGATGAGTCTGAGGCTGTGACGCACTGCATCTGTGCAAAGGAAACACATCCTGTGGGCTCTGAGCACTGTAGGTGTCTTACGCTGAAAGGAAACCACAGTGCTAGCTTGTGGCTCCCAGCAAGAAGGGAGGCACATATACCCCCTAGTCCCATCCCCAGATGCTGCCAGTGCTGTGTCCCTCCCATTTGCACCTGCAGAGTAGAGGGTGAAGGCAGGGCCCTTCCACGTCTGCTTCCTGTGCAAACCCCAAATCATGCAGCCAACAGGGGATCTCCACACCTAGAAGCCATGGAGAGAGGTGCCTTAAATATACCCGAAGGAGAGAGATTCAAGGGACAGCAATACTAGTGATTGGGGCATCTCTGCTACAGCTGCCTCCTGCCCACCTGCAGCCAGTGGACCCCACTCCACCCACCTGCACAGATAGCAGCCCCTCCTCATCGGGCAGGATCCTATAGGTGTGCACGTGTCTCTGGAACCTAGGAGGAAACAGAACAAGGTATCAACACCAGATTTCCACCCTTGTGGGTCTAACAGTCAGGTGGGGCCAGTGATGGTGGGAAGAGCCTTTAGCCCATTAGGAAGGCAGGGAGGGATCACAGCAGCACCCATGAGCTCAGCTATATCTGGATGAATCTGGAAACCAGTTGTTCTCAGGGAAATGAGGGACAATAATACTCCCATTCTCCTAGCTTCTGTCTTGTCTGGGGAGCTTGTAATCTCCCTGAGGCAGGGACTGTCTCTCACCATGTGTATGTGAGTGCAGTCCCTACCCAACGGGGCCACAACACAAATACATCATAAGTTTCTGTCCCATTTGGGAGCAGCAGTCAACGATCCCCAGCACTGTGATAAAGGGCCCAATTGGCTCTCAGAGCATTACCCATCATTAGTACCTGGGACAAAGGGGGCAGAGAAATTAAGCTTCTAACCTTGGAAATAAAAATATCACCGTAGGCCCTAAGCTGTAGTAACTGCCCCCAACCCAGGCCACACAACAGGGAACCCCATTGATGGACGGATGCCCTGCCCCCATTGAAGCCTGAAGCTAACTTGTCACATGGATAAACATCCTTGTTTGGCCAAAGAACCCCCTACAAGGCCATTGCACCTGGATACTGGTTCTGACTCAAGCCCTCACTCTTGGTGTGTGGAGGGAGGGTTTGAGTGACACGTGTCCCTCCCTCCTTCTCAAGTGACAGGTCAAGTACAAAAGGACTTTATGGGCAAAGTTTTCAGGAGAGGCCAGTGATTACAGATGCTTCCAATTCTGGGTCTCAGCTGAAGTACAGTGGGCCTGATTTTTCAGAGGCGCTGAGTCCCTGCAGCTCCATTTGGCATCAGCAGAAGCTGTAGATGCTCATGCACAAGCTGTCTCAATTTGGGGATCCAAAATCTGAGCCACCTAAAATTAGCTGCCATTGTTGAAAATAATGAGGAGTCCTTGTGGCACCTTAGAGACTAACAAATTTATTTGGACATAAGCTTTTGTAGGCTAGAACCCACTTCATCAGATGCATGGAGTGGAAAATACAGGAGCAGGTATATATATACACAGGACATGAAAAGATGGGAGTTGCCTTACCAAGTGGGGGGTCAGTCTAACGAGACAATTCAATTAACAGTAAAATACCAAGGGATGAAAAATCACTTTTGTAGTGGTAATGAGGGTGGCCCATTTCGAACAGTTGACAAGAAGGTGTGAGTAACAGTAAGTGTGAGTAACAGTAGTAAGCTCTAAGATACAACCGCATTTGCTCCAATCCCTCAGACAGAGACAAACACCTACAGCAGTAGTTCTCAAACTTTTGTACTGGTGACCCCTTTCACATAAGAAGCCTCTGAGTGAGACCCCCCCCCCTTATAAATTAAAAACACTTTTTTATATATTTAACACCTTTATAAATGTTGGATGCAAAGCAGGGTTTGGGTTGGAGGCTAACAGCTAGGGTGACCAGACAGCAAGTGTGAAAAATCGGGACGGGGGTGGGGGGTAATAGGAGCCTATATAAGAAAAAGACCCAAAAATCGGGACTGTCCCTATAAAATCGGGACATCTGGTCACCCTACGACAGCTCACAACCCCCCATGTAATAACCTTGCGACCCCCTGAGGGGTCCCAACCCCCAGTTTGAGAACCCCTGACCTACAAAATCTCTATCAAGCTTTCTTAAAACTACAATACCCACCTGGTGAAGTAAAGAAACAGATTGACAGAGCCAGAAGGGACCCAGAAGTCACCTACTACAGGACAGGCCCAACAAAGAAAGTAACAGAATGCCACTAGCCGTCACCTACAGCCCCCAACTAAAACCTCTCCAGCGCATCATCAAAGATCTACAATCTATCCTGAAGGATGATCCCTTACTCTCACAGACCTTGGGAGACAGGCCAGTCCTCACTTACAGACAGCCCCCCAACCTGAAGCAAATACTCACCAGCAACTACACACCACACAACAAAAACACTAACCCAGGAACCAAACCCTGCAACAAACCCTTGTGCCAACTCTGTCCGCATATCTATTCAAGGGACACCATCATAGGACCTAACCACATCAGCCACACCATCAGGGGCTCATTCACCTGCACATCTACCAATGTGATATATGCCATCATATGCTAGCAATGCCCCTCTGCCATGTACATTGGCTAAACCGGACAGTCTCTACGCAAAAGAATAAATGGACACAAATCTGACATCAGGAATTACAACATTCAAAAAACAGAGGGAGGGGCTTCAATCTCCCTGGACACTCAATAACAGACTTAAAAGTGGCAATTCTTCAACAAAAAAACTTCAAAAACAGACTCCAATGTGAAACTGCAGACCTAGAATTAATTTGCAAACTGGACACCATCAAATTAGGCCTGAATAAAGACTGGGAGTGGATGGGTCATTACAAAACTTAATTTTACCATACTAATTTCCCCCTACTGTTACTCACACCTTCTTGTCAACTGTTTGAAATGGGCCACCCTCATTACCACTACAAAAGTGATTTTTTTCCTCCCTTGGTATTCTACTGTAATTGAATTTAGGGTGACCAGGCAGCAAGTGTGAAAAATCGGGACAGGGAGTGGGGGGTAATAGGAGCCTATATAAGAAAAAGATCCAAAAATCGGGACTGTCCCTATAAAATTGGGACATCTGGTCACCCTAATTGAATTGTCTCGTTAGACTGACCCCCCACTTGGTAAGGCAACTCCCAGCTTTTCATGTCCTGTGTATATATATACCTGCTACTGTATTTTCCAGTCCATGCATCTGATGAAGTGAGTTCTAGCCCACAAAAGCTTATGTCCAAATAAATTTGTTAGTCTCTAAGGTGCCACAAGGACTCCTTGTTGTTTTTGCTGATACAGACTAACACGGCTACCACTCTGATTGTTGAAAATGTGGTTCTGGACGTGTTGGGGGCAGGGCTAAGTACCCCTATGACAGCCAGGCCAGAGGCAGCAGACACTGACCCATGTTGTTTTGCTGAAGAGCCGGACTTCCTGCAGCTCATGTGGCCACTCCTGTTCAAGTGTGAATTAAACTGCCCACGAAAGGACAGCCTAGGCCTGGGCTAGTGAGAGGACGTCCTTCTCTGGGAGCCCAAACACCCCACAGCTACTCAGAGCCAAGGCAAGAGCTTTGGAGAGAAAAAGTGCTTAGCAGTATCTAAGCCCCTGCAAGTTCGGGGGGTCTGGGCAGCTCATTGGTTAAATCCCCAGCATGCACTGCGCCTCCCACACTCCTCAGGACCATGTGTTTGTAATTTGTACCATGCTCTGGGCCAGGAAAATCATCGGAAATGGAACGGCATCCTTCCAAGACTCTTAAAGGAACAGCATCTTATTCCTGCAGCACCCTGACTACTAGCTGAGCTTTCAGTGAGTTATGCAGACGTGTGACTTGGCGGGGAGTCGGGATCAATGTGGCAGCTCAGTCACTGACAGCACAAAGGGACACCTGCCCACTCAGATCACACCCAGCAATCAATCTCCAGCCAAAGGCTTTAAACCATGTTTAGGTAAATCTGATACAATGTTGTCCTCAGAAATACTAGCAATTGGACAGCACTGGCTAGCCAAATGCAGTGCAGAGCCCTGCTACCGGTACTACATTCTGATCCAGAGCTGCAGCACCCCTGGCTAGTCCAGCCCTGAGCTCCCACACAGATCTGCCAATGCTCTCAGCCCTGACCTACCTAGTCCCTGCTACTCCAGTCCTTGCACACACGAACAGCTTGCTCTGTCTGCTAGTGCAAATTTTAAATTGTGGTTATGATCAGAAATGCGACTGTATAAAAATGGCTCCTCCTTACTCACCAGATCTGAGCGCCATGCGTGTCAGAGTCAGATCTGCTGACTTCAGGGACAAATTGGTTTTCACAGTCTTTTACTCCTGTAAAACCTACAGGAGCCAGTGCAGCTAGAGTAGAGGGAGCTGGCTCAGTGGTAGCTCCTGCATCACCCACTCAATTCTTAATTAACTAGCCAATTGCAGAACCTTATTGCTGGTAAGCCAGAAAGAGCCCAGCCCAGCGCAATTCTCCGATCCCAGGGGAGTTTGCAGCGCTGGCTGCTAGAAAAAAAACAACAGCTTTTCACTTCCAAACTGAGCTAGTTTGATCTGGAGTTAAGAAACAATGAACATGGGATTCCACATTTGCCATTTGTATACAGGCATGTTTAGAGCACAATGCCACTTTAGATTTCAGGGCACCAGTAGGGTCTGGGTACCAGGGATCACCTAGTACAGAGTGAATTATTAGAGGGATTACTAGTATGTGGAGCATAGGGGGAATAGGCTGCCCCCATCAAAACTCCACTCTGAGTTACCTGCACATAGTGTCCTCATCAGGGACCTGTCCTTTTTGTGCAGTGCCACGCATGGGTGAGGATTTAGCAAACACATTCCCATGCCAGGGATGGACATTTAAAGGATCTCTGTGCCCTGGAATCTAAAGAGTTAACTGTGTGCTCTGGCTGCTGCTGAGTTTTGGGGTGACTTTGTTTTTACAGAGAGTGGATTGCACCCGCCTGGGTGACTCACTCCCTCACTCACTCACAGCACTAGCAGGGTCCTGCAGTCTCACACAGTGCGTAGTGGCTCCACTGGACACCCACATCAGAGGCAGACGCTGCTACCGTGTTTCCCCGAAAGTAAGACAGTGTCTTATATTAATTTTTGCTCCCAAAGATGCGCTAGGTCTTATTTTCAGGGGAGGTCTTATTTTTCCTGGAGCTTCGGGGCCTTATATTCCGGGGTGGCCTTATTATCGGGGAGGTCTTATTTTCGGGGGATGCCTTATATTACAGCGAGAGGCAAAACTGGAAGTAGGTCTTATTTTCGGGGGATGTCTTACTTTCGGGGAAACAGGGTAGGACGAATGGGGACACAGTTGGGGCAGGCTCTCTGGAGTCTAAGGACCTGATTCTGCTCCTTCTTACACTGATGAATTGAACATGGTGTGAATGGAGAATCACACCCGAGAGTCACTGCCTCCGCAGCCACATTTCACAGATCCTGTTCTCAGAGCAGGGCTGCTGGCTTACAAACCAGGCAAAGCCACTTGCACTCCAGGCCCCCTTAGAAACAGGATTTTCCCTTGCATGGGGAAGGGCCAGTGGTGATAGGTATATCTCATTTGCCCACTTCTCAGAAAAGAGGGTTCCCAGGCTACATAGCTCCCGGTGTAGCCAGGACTGTCTTACAGTCAGGCTGTGTAGTTACTTCCACTAGAAAGACTCATGCTTATTCCATTGATACAGCTGCACTGTGATCTAGGGGTTGGAGCATGGGTTAGGAACCAGGGACTCCAGGGGGCTAAACCTAACTCAGCCACTGTCTCACTTTGTGCCCTTGGCCAAGTCATTTCACCTCACTGTGCCTAGTTTCCCCATCTGGGGATACAATCCTTACCCACTTGGTTAATGTCTGCGCAGGGCTTTGAAGGCTATCAGCGCTCAGCAATATTATTAGTCACTTCCACGATGAGCAGCCTGGAGACACCACAGCCAGATTCTTACAGCAATGTGTGAGTGTGTGTGCATGTTTACACCATAGGATCAGGTGGCCCATAGTTAGAAAAGGGCATCTCTTTGTCATTATTCCCTATTGACCTCTCCAAGAATGATCCAAGGAGTCTTAGCGCACCGTCAGAGACAAAAGGGATTAAAAAGGCTGGCACCAGCCTGAGGTGCAGAGAGATATCTCCAGGAACCATTCACCCAGGTTCAGCCTGCTTCTCACCCTGGGTCTGGGCACTGGGGATTTGGGCCTCAGGGACAAAGCCTTTTGGTAGAACAAGCAGGTTTGTAAGTGACAGGTGTCAGAACCTGAAAAAGGAAAAGGGACAGAGAGAGACAAAGATGAGAAGTGAGATGGGCACTTACAGCAGGCAAAGGGCGTACGCCCCAGACACGGACTCGCTGTCTCGCACCAGGAAGCACCCATCCTTCCCAGCTTTGGCCAACAAATCCTCAGCCACAACACGACTGATGTCCCGGTGATACCAACTTGCTGCTGTCATTCTCTGCACCAGTTGGGCATGGACTGAAAGTTGTCCCCAAAGGCAAGTCCACCCTAGGGATCCTGCTGCCACAGAAGCTCTGGGATCAGCACCTGCTGTCAGTGATCAGGCCAGACTAATGGGGTCCAAGCCAGAGGGTTCAGTACAGAGGCAGTGAGAGCTGTTGAGGCGAGAAGGGCTCCCAGCCCTTGGATAAATTAGGGGATGAAGATCAGAACACAGCTGTGCCAGCTTCAAATCTGCATGTCCTGCATGTGGTCTCTGATTCATCTGTTCCGCCCATTAGGGGACACTGCCTTGGATCTGCACGGCCATGCACCGAGCCAGGCGGAACCTCCACGAACATTTAACTTGGTCCAAGCAGAGCCAAATGGGGCTGAAGTTTGCTGAGGAGGGTTGGTCGTCCAGAATGCTGGTACACTCTTCATCTCAAATCATTCCGATGGGCCTGCCGGATAGGAGAGGGAACGAGCTGGGGAAGGTAAAGATAAAGGGGCCGGTTAGCAATCACACTTCTGCCGCAACGACTTCCAGTAACTGTCTACCCCAGGGAGCTGCCAGGCCCCTGCCTGATCTTCGGTTAGGGGCCTATGGTCCCCGTGAGAGCCTGAACAATCTCTGCAGCAGTGAATGTGACCCTATCACAGGATGACAAAGAGACCCATTCTGTACAGGAGTCCAATAAAAGCAATCTCCCTTTAATAGGGATGCTTAGAAGGGGGAGCTGAGTTCCAGCCCGGGATTCCCTGGGACTGTCCTGGGGAGCAGGATCTGTGCTACAGTCAGAAGGGGAGGGAGTTCCCCCAGACTGACTGGTCCCATGGCAAAGGGTCTCCATGCTGGGATTCCCTGGGGTCTGTCCAGGGAGCAGCCTAAGGACAGGGCCCATTCACTTCATTAGCCAGAACACACCCAGGCAAACTCCATACAGGGATTTTATGACCTCTCCAAACATGTGCCCCATCCAGAGCTTGGGCCATTTCTCCAGAGCACACGAAGCCCGTCCCCTGTGCCTGTGGGGCTCTCAGTCACTCCCTGGGGCAACTTAGTCCTGTGCACTCCGGAAAGCCGACTGAGCCCCGCTAGCTGCTGGTAGCTGTGCTGAGTGCTAAATGTCCACTTGATGATTTCAGTTTCCCCCTGAACCCCTGTCTCCTGACTGCACCAGGCATACACCCCAGCCCGCTGCAGCTCCCTGCGGGACCCCTAGCTGCTGCACCAAAGCCGGACACATCCCAGACTAAGCTTGGATGCTTAGCCCAGGCCCCCACAGTCCTCCCCTCAGGAACACCCAGGCCCAGGAAAACTTTCTCCGGTGGCTCTTTACCAATGTCCCGTGAAGCAGGAAAAACAGCATCACCCTGCCTGCTGGATGGGTCCTCCGTCCTTCACCTGGCTACAGCTGGGCCTGGCTCCTCTCCGCACAGTCTGGTTCTCTCGCTTGTGCTCCTCTTCCTTCTTCTCACCACTTTTCTCTCCTCCGAGGCTGTCAGGACCAGCCTCCTCCTTCCCCCTCCCCCAGGTTCAGTCACTCTGCAGCAGGCGCAGCGGCAGCCGCTCTGCTAGAGGAAGCCAGTATTAGTCATGTGGGTGCAGTACTCACATGCTGCCTCCATTCTCACAGCTCCAGTGGCTCAGGATGCAGCCCTGTTTGCAAGGCAGCCCCAGCCCTGTGGGGAGAGGCAGCCAGAGAGCCCCTCGTGGGGCCAGCTGCTGAGTCCTGGCAGTGTCTTAGCCTTTGCTTCACAGAATCCTCGGGGTTAGCAATGGAAACGGGCACGGCCCATTGGAACACCAGGCTCCTCTCCCAGGAGCCAGGGGAGGGTTGTCTCCTGTTGGACATTGTCAAATGCTTTCTTCAGCATAGTTCAAAAGGTCTCAGGCAGTGAGGCATCCAGCCCATGCCCTAGGGAGATCACTCCACAGCTTGCTGGCTTGAAATGTTTTCTCACAACCAGTCTACACTTTTCTTTTCATTGGCCATGTCTGCACTACGGGGACTATAGCGGCTTATCTAGGTCACTGTGGCTATGCAGCATAATCCACTGCATAGACGCAGCTTACAGCAATGGAAGGGGTTTTTACATCACCGTAGGAACACCACCTCCCCGAGCAGTGGTAGCTAGGTTGACAGAAGCATTTTCCCATCAATCTAGCTATGTCTACACTGTGGCTCAGATCCGCATAGCTACAGCGCTCCCAGCATATAATAAATATATGGAGATATACCTATCTCATAGAGCTGGAAGGGACCCTGAAAGGTCATTGAGTCCAGCCCCCTGCCTTCACTAGCAGGACCAAGTATTGATTTTGCCCCAGATCCCTAAGTGGCCCCCTCAAAGACTGAACTCACGATCCTGAGTTTAGTAGGCCAATGCTCAAACCACTGAGCTATCCCTCTCCCTAGCTACAGTGCTCACCAGCATGGATTTTTCACACCCCTGAATGCTGGAGCTATATCGGCCTAAACTTTAAGTGTTGACCAGGCTTTTGTTTCATCCCATTTCTCCTCGTTTTACCCCCTGGTACACCCTAAATAATTACATTCCTTCCTTGGTGTTGACACCCTTCATGTACTCACAGATTGTGAGCATCAGATTTCAGCCACTGTGGTAGCCGATGACCGGAGCCTCCTTTTCCACTGGTGGAACAGTGGGCTATCTGGGAGCAGACTTCACTGCCCTCGTATGGATTCATTATTCACATTAACTTGGTGAATACTTGCCCTATGTGGATTGATCGCAGCATGCAATACTCAGTATTTGTGATTCCAGTGTCTTGGTTAGTTTTGATTGCTAGAGCATTCATGTGGTATTATTTCCGATCCCTAAGTAGATAAGCATAAGAGAACTTCTGATATGAATACTCACGCCTGTGACTTGGCCAGTTGCTTTCTATGAACAGCCAGGCAAGTAAAACTTATTGGATCAAATGTTTTCAGGGAGCAAATACAGAGGGGGCATGCAGTGCTTAAGTTGTACTGAAAGAGGTGCTGGGACTCAAGCAATTTTTTTACATTAATAAATGATGCGGCAAGCTCAGAGGTGCTGGGGCTATGAACTGCCAAGCCTAGAGGTGCCGGGACTCAGCCCTGGCAAGCCCTGGCACAAATTAAGCACTGGGGGCATGAGCTTAGTCTTAGTCAGTGAAAAACTCAAGCATATATTCCCAGAGACTATTTTAGAGCATTCCTCATCACCCCCTCGTGTTCACACTAGGAAAATTACCTCTTGCTGTTGCCAGGTGTCAGCAAAACATTCAGCTGAATGGGTGCTAGTGCGGCTTAACTGCAAATATAGACCAGAGCAAAACCATGGTTAAAATTTGCTCTATGCTCAGCTCCAGCAAGAGGAGCCTGGTTCAGCCACCTCAGGAGTAATGATGGGTTCCTGAGGGGATCACCTCCCAGCCAGAAGGGTGGGTCTGCCCAGCATGGGGCTTTCAAGGGAGATGGGAAAATAAAGGAGAAAATAGGGAATGGCCCCCTCTCCTACAAACCGACCTCACCAAAAGGAATGGAGAACCAAGCAAGCTCTGCCTGGAGCAAACAGCAGAAACAAACGAGGGAGCAGAGACGGGCTCTGCTGACTGACCTCCAAGGGTCCCACGGGGTAGGACCTGGTCAGTGGGCCAAGCTTCCCACAAGGACTGCTCTGTGACTCTGCCCTTGGGACACGTGCCAAGGGCGGCTGTCCACATGGGAAGAGAAATTCTCAATGTGTTTGGCATCGGCTGTAATCACACTTATGATGGCACCACATCCCCATCCTCTGGGAGTGGGGAGGGAAGACGTGAATGAAGGGCTTTGGGGTCCTCCTAGAATTTGGGTGAGAATGAATGGTGCGGCTCATGGGAATAGGTAGGCAGGGCAGAGCGGCAAATACCGCTAGAGCTTCATAGGCTCTTCCCAGCCAGAAATCCAAGAGCTTCAATCAGCGCAGCTATAAATAGGCTGTTAGAGGGAGTCAGTGTGTGTGTGTGTGTGTGTGCGCGCGCGCGCGTACGCAGTGCTGGTGCGGGGAGGTACTCTGCTGTCGCCACTGGCTCCTGAGAGAGAAGCTAATTAGGGTTTTGTTAGGATGATTATCAGCACAGAGTTCAATTAATTACAGATGAGCAACAGCCACCATCTGTCACTGGGGAGGCTGTGGAAAGGTGAGACCGGAAGGGCAAAGAGAGGGTGATGGGTGACAGCCAAGGCCCAGCAGGAGGAGGGGCCCAGGTCTCAGGCCAGGAGAGGTGCCCCTCTGCCTTAGAACCAAGGCCTATGACCCTCCAGCAACATGGGATGCAGCAAATCATAAAGCCAGCTCTGCCTCTGAGCCTCTTTTAGACCCCTTACTCAGCCCTTTTCACTGCAGAATTGCCATGTGCCTTCAGCACAGGACGACTGTACCTCCCGCACTTGGTTTTACTGTGACTGCAGGAACCACAGGGACTATGGCTTGGACAGCACTCATCTGCTCAGTCTTCTGTAGTGAGCAAGGCAGAGGTTCTTAGGGCTGAAGGAGGAGTATGAGTGAATGTCCTGGTCCCCCGAGGGCAGGCTGGGGGGGGGGGGGGGGGGGAGGGCTGAAGAGGTCAGGGTGGGGAGCCCTGTGCTAGAGGACCTTGGAAAGCCCAGGAGTGAAGGAATCTGGGGACTGAGGCCCTGAATCTCAGCTGCAACTGGTGTAGTCCAGAATGTAGGATGGGCAAAGGTGGCTGTGCACCCCCTTCACAGTTCCTGGGTCTGCTGGGGACAGGTTTAGCCTCTGCTGTTAGCTTCACCAGACCCAGCCTGCAATGGTCCCCAAGGAACTCTTTAGCAGCTCAGAGCAGCCATGCCCCATCCTTCCCCAACACACCTTCTCCTTGCTCTGGGCCTACCCCTGAATTGGGGCCCGTGGAGGGCAATTCCGCTGACCCTGCCATCTCCTTTACTCCAGGACTATTCCCAGAAGGGAGAACACAAAGGAAAATCAGGATTCTACAACCATTTACATAAAACTGCAAGATCCGAAGTGGCCAAAGCTTCTTTCCAAGGGTGGCAGCATCATGCTGCTTCCTGTACACTTTGGTTGCTGTCACATTTACCCTTTAACATCAGTGGGAGGGTCTGTGGGCTGGTCTGCTGGGAGGTTCCGGAGAACCTTTGCTGCCTGCTTTGTTTTCAGTTGGTGGCTCCCTGGGTTGTGAGCAGCTCTGCTGTGTTTGTGTCTCTGACCCCTTCGGGACAATGGTGAGGGAGAGACGCTAAAGAGTGATACTAAGTCCTCTGGTGATATAATGTGTGTAAGCAGGACAGGCTGCTCACCAGTTACACAAGTCACCAGGATCAGAAATAGCAATCAATGGACAGCCAGGAGACTAGCTGCTTAGGGACTCTTTCCACAGAGTCACAGAGGAAGCTGCCCAGGGACCCTCTCCAATACAGATTTGGCTAGTAGGGGGGTGCTTATCTCCCCTTTTAGACAAGCAGGGGTTATTTAACAGCATTGCACTAATTTGTCAGACCTAAGAGGATGCCCAGATCTGGGAGCAGAGCTTGGTGATTAATGCCACTCACACGCCTTAATCCAGACCAGAGAAGGAAAGACAGTTTGAAGCTTTGAGGGACTTTGGGAAATGACGAGAATCTGAATCAGTCATACAATGGCTCCAGCACAGGAGCTCTGTAGTGTTTATGTAACGATGGGGGATGCATGCACATACAGACACCATGGCTGTCAGCTGGGATCATATTTTGGGCCTTGAGCACAAGAAGTACAGGCTTTTACCGCTTGAGTTAAGGGAGAGCTCCATTAGCTGTGAGACAGTAGTAGGCTGTTCTGCCACTGGAACCAGCTACTATAGGGATACATGATCACACACACACACCAGTGTATTAAATGCAGGCTATATTTTAGGGGTGGCCAACCTGTGGCTCCGGAACCACATGCGGCTCTTCAGAAGTTAATATGCAGCTCCTTGTATAGGCACCGACTCCGGGGCTGGAGCTACAGGCACCAACTTTCCAATGTGCCGGGGGGTGCTCACTGCTCAACCCCTGGCTCTGCCACAGGCCCAGCCCCCACTCCACCCCTTCCCGCCCCCTCCCCTGAGCCTGCTGTGCCCTCGCTCCGCCCCCCTCCCCCCCAGAGCCTCCTGCATGCCACGAAACAGCTGACTGGGAGGTTCTGGGAGGGAGGGGGAGGCGCTGATCAGTGGGGCTGCTGATGGGTGGGAGGCGCTGGGAGCAGGATGGGGGAGCTGATGGGGGGCTGCTGATGTATTACTGTGGCTCTTTGGCAATGTATATTGGTAAATTCTGGCTCCTTCTCAGGCTCAGGTTGGCCACCCCTGCTCTATTTGGAACACAATGTGTTATGCACTGGGTGGGTTGCCACCTCAAAGTGAAAGTGTATTGAGGAGAATAACAACATGGGGGCTCTACATTCAGAGCTGGGCTGGGCTGGCCTGGTAAGTGGTGAGAGGGCAGGCATGTTAACACCTTTCCCAAGCTGCCATTTGTGCTCCAGAATCTCAGCTCTCATTTGTCAATAAAGTAAATCTAAAGCTGCTGTGGTTGCATGTGAAAACGTGTGAATGGAGTGTAAAGGTTGTAGTGATTTCTGTCTGAGTCTGGAACAATGGCTCTGAGAGGTGTGAACTGGCCCATGCATCTCAATGAGGGGTTAACTCTGATGCCCAGTGAAGATTATTTAAAAGCTAGCATTGTAACTATTCCATTATTCATTAAAGTATGTGGGAAGGGAAAGGTGGGCTGTGGGGGAGGAAGGTCTCTAATCTCCACAATCGTCTGGGAGTGGCATCTCATTTTGGCACCATGGTGGATGGCATTTGGGAGATACCAATACTGGCTTTCTCTCCCTGTCAAGGAGCAAAGCCCTGGGAGCCTAGCAGAGTTCAGGAAGGCATTCCAGCCCACCAACGGGGAGCCATGCTCAAGGAGCCCAGTGGAGCCAAGCAAACACCCATAGTCATATTCCAAACATCTACTCAATCTGCAGTGAGTGGTGCCTCATGTGTGTGGAGCTTATTTTGTGGGGTGGGGCTTGGAAGAGTACCATCACCTTTTTTTCACCAACTTGACCCCTGAATTAATATGTTAAAATGTGAGTTTTCCAGGAAGCTTCCAGAGCCCCCTGTCACCATGTTGCTCTCCATAGCCATGCAAGGCATTGGGGTCTCACAGTGAGACTAAGACGTCCAGGGTGAGGATGGAGGATAGGATTCAGAGAGGGCAAGCCTCCATTTGAATGCAGAGGAAAGCAGGAGACTTCCAGAGGGAGTTATGGCAAGTTGGTTAAACGCCTTACTACTGGTGTTGGTTGCTGCTGTGATACAGAGCTGACTTTGCAGAACTTTGAAAGTCCCCTGCTTAGCTCTGCATTCCAATGGGAGCTGCACTCCCTGAGACAAGCCTCAGTTTACCTCAGAGTCTCAGAATATCTTCCTGGTGGCTCCACTTTGGCTGTTCATTGCAATAGGCTGCACAATGGTTCCCTCTGCTCTGTGAGTCAGTGTCATAATTGGGCTCTCTTTATATGTCCCTAGACTTCCTGTAGCCTCAGTTGGCTTTTATCATAGCCAAGGGATCAGATGTGCCTCCTGAGTCCTTGTATCCACTGCTCCCACCCAACCCTGGTGGTACTTCATCCTCTTGTCTGCATCTCCTCTGATGTAGACCTTACACACCCAGAGTTACAGCTCCTCCGAGTGGGAATCGTGCACAGAGGGAGTGAGCAGTGCATTCTCAGAGCCATGTCATCCTCCCCAGTGTAGCCATGTGCCCTGAGGTGATCTGCACAGTATCGCAGGGACCCCCTGCAGGACCAGCACACACACTCCAGAGTACGAGGATCCGAGAAGGGCAATACTGACAGCGTCTGTCTTATCATAGATAGAATCATAGAATATCAGGGGTGGAAGGGACCTCAGGAGGTCATCTAGTCCAACCCCCTGCTCAAAGCAGGACCAGTCCCTAGACAGATTTTTACCCCAGTTCCCTAAATGGCCCCCTCAAGGAGGGAACTCACAACCCTGGGTTTAGCAGGCCAATGCTCAAACCACTGAGCTATGGGGGTGGGATATGGAGCCCCCATACACACGTCAGACTCTGTTAATGGGGTTGGAGCATGGATCCTCCATACACATTTCACATGCTGTTAATAAGGATAGCAGAGTAAATGGGGCCAACTCCTGATGCAGACCAAACCCTTAATCCTGACCCTACCAGAGGGAGCTAGAGTAGTTTGCAGGGAAGGGACAGCACCAGGACCAAAGTAATGGTGAAGAGTTTTCACTGGTTTTATTTTCTGTACAGCCCAACCTTTGTCCTTCCAGACTCACGAAGGATTAGTGCCTCCAAAAGATCACTGAGTGCACCCTGCCAACCTGCACAGTACTGTCACTGCAGAGACCCTTGTCCCGTGGAGACCTACAATGCTCCAGCTAGCTAGTTAGGGGCCTCTCAGCACCCAGAATCAATTTCTGCTCCTATGTTGCATCCCTTTTCCCCCACCCTTTGTCTGCCTTGCCTTAATTATAAGCTCTTCGAGATAGGGGCTGTGTTTTACTATGTTTTTGTACTGCTTCTAGCACAATGGGGTCTTAATCCTCATTGGGAGGCACTATGGCACTAGATAGATAGATAGATAGATACATACATACATAATACCAGGAAGATGTTGTCAGGTTGGATGGATTCCATGGGATCTGAAAAGATTAGGACTAAGTCTGTCCAGTCTGGCTATTGGATATGCTAAGGGTCTCGAAGAACCCGATGGTTGCAAATGCCAAGAAGGGGGAGAGACTGTTTATTAATGGGGCCAAACTAGGAGGAATGGAATGGAAAATCCAAAAGAAAGTCTGAGAGGCAATCAGGAAGCATTGCCAGCCTGTGAGATTGATCAGGCTGTGGAATCATCTCAGAAGAGAAGGGCTGGGAAATGCAGACCTAGAGACATTTAAAACTGGACTGGCAATGCCCTGGAAAATCCACTGTAGGAAACAATCTTGCACTAGATGGGACCTAAGTGTTGATACCAATGGATTCAATTCTTTATTGATAAGACATCAGATAACTCAGCTCAGTAAGTTTATTGAGCATAGATAAATCAGCACAATACAGAAAGGGTTAAATACTTTACCCAATCAGGAGAACAGGCTTGCAGCTTACATCTTCACTGTCCCAAATGGATTACAACTACCTGTTTTTATACCCCACTTGTTTACAACAGATAAAAAATTCTACAGATTCCACTTCATTAATTAAAGCACTTACATACCTGTTCTGATCTAGTTTCTAATTATTTTGCAGGTCATAAAGACATCTGAAAGCATCTTATACCAATTATCCCTAAAACTAGCACTGTTCATATTTGGCAAGCCTTAACAGAACATACATCTTCTTTTTGTTGGTTCCTATATGTACAAGGAACAGGTGTCATACACAGTTTACCTATTAGTACATTTCTACTATAAGCTTAGCATGAATTGAAAAGCATGACAGAAGTATGTTCATAGTTATACAACTTAGCATATGTGATATTGTCTGACATACGGCTTTGCTCAGGCACTCTCTTTCAGGCACTTCTGGAAACTGGAGCCCCTCCCTCATGGGAAGGGCCCTGTGTAAATTACAATTCTATTTTATTTTAATTTTTTTAGAAAATTCATGACAGTGTAAACAGCAAAGTGTTGAATTTTACAGAGTTTTCATGGAATTAATTTTACAACTAAATTTAATCAGTTTCAGGGACAAAAGCTCACAGTTTGGGGGCACTTTCATGATTTCCATGCCCTCTATGAAATTGTGGTTTACACAGGGCCCAACTGATGGGCAAATGGAGAGACTCCCTGCTATCTGAGAACAGAATAACCTCAGATATTGAAACCAGCTGGGATGAACTACCCCCAAGACTACTGTTGGGCGGATCTAACATGTCATTAGTCTTTATTACCAGCAGGTGTCACTGTCCTCAACTCAGGAATAAAAATGAGCACACTGTGAGCAACTAGGAAATAGTTAACTCGAGCACCTATACCCACCCTGTCCAAGCCAGCCTCTGCACTATCACAGGTCTGCTCAGTGAGATGCCCTGATACGCTCCCTTATGTCTAGGGTGACCAGATAGCAAGTGTAAAAAATCGGGAAAGGGGGTGGGGGATAATAGGTGCCTATATAAGAAAAAGCTCCCAAAATCGGGACTGTCTATATAAAATCAGGACATCTGGTCACCCTACTTATGTCTGCACACACTCACGCTCTAACACAGGCATGACAGAGCTGCAGTCACCTATTCAATCCCTTCAGTCCTTTAAGCAAAATGGGACAAGGACGAGGTCTTTGTATCTGCACCAGATCAGATTTAGGATAGGGTCTGAAGGTGCACCAGGGTCCGAGTTCAGATTCCATGGCACAGAAATTTCAGCAGTTATTCTCAAGAGATTTGCCTTCATCTGAACTGGAACCAGAAAATAGGCTTCTTCTGGGTTTGATCCAACCCAGATCCCAAATGGAGGGGTGGGTTTGGATCTGAGGAAGCTCTTAAGGGGTTCAGATTTGAGGATCCAGTTCCAATCTCGACTTTAAACAGTGTTTGAATTTGGGGGAAGGGGTTCAAGTGGGAGGGATGTGCCCAAAGTTGCTTCTTAGGCATGGTCTACACTTAAAACTTAGATTGACATAGCTACGACTCTCTTAGGTGTGAAAAATCCAGACCCTTGAGTGCTGTAGCTATGCCAACCCAACCCCAGTGAGATCCAGCTAAGTCAAAGGAACTGGTAGGGAGGTGGCAGAAAAACCTCTCCTGTCACTGTAGTCTGCATCTATGGTTCAGAGTTACAATGGTATAGTCACGACACTGTAGCTATGCCACTATAGCGCCTGTAGTGCAGACATGGTCTAAGGTTGTATACGCTTTGGGCAGTGACTGTCTTTTTGTTCTGTGTTTGTACAGTGCCTAGTACCATGGGGTCCTGGTCCCCGATGGGCTCCTAAGCACTAGAATCATACAAATAATAATAATTATAATAAGAGAGAAAAAGGTGGAGCTCTTCATGGAAAATGCACCCCTTCTACCCTCCCACTCCAAACCCTGTCTTTCTTCTACACGTTCCCAAGGTGTCCATCTGATTAACACTGCTGAACTTTTGCCTTGTTGGATGATAAGATCCTTGGCTGTTGGCAGTTTCTTCCTCTATGTTTGTGCAGCACCCAGAACAATAGGAACCCAATCCCGGCCGAGGCCTTTGGATGCTACCAAAATGCAAATAAATAACAAAGAATCATAACTGCTTAGACAAAATGTAAATGATAATTAGAGAGAAATGCTAAGGATAGCTAGAGGAATGTCAGCTAAGGAGGTTAGGTTGAAACGGGGTGCGGGGGACGAGGGGGATTTCATGCACTCACATGGATCGGAGTGACCAGAAGAGAATACATTGTTTTGTGCTTGCTCAAAACAAAACAAGCCCACAAAGATTTGGCTGAAAGCTATTATCTCTGAGAGTGCAGATGGGAGTTCAGACTGGAAAGGCCAAATCAGGTGTGTGCATCCCTGCACTGATACACATGCTTGCATACACTAGCAAACACACTGTCCTGTGCCTGACTACAGTGGGCTAGTGAAAAGCCTGAGATGTTTCTTCTAGCCGACCTATCCCCCACACCTGGTCCGTAATTCAAAAAAAGAGCCATTGAATACAGTTTATTTGTTTTAGTCAGGGAAATAAGTTCTTCCCCACTGGATCCAGATAATGGGAAATAAACTGAACTGAACCTCTCGACTGTGGTTCCTGGCATCCTGCCTGGACAATATTCCGATTGATCTATCCACCTTCATTTTCTGTAGTGTTCATGGCCACTGCACTACTGAAAGAAAGCAGGCTTTAAGGGCTATCCTAAGATGCTGAGTCTCAGGCCAAAACCTTGAGATTAGGCAGCTTTGATACATGCTGAGGGTTCTCCATCCCCACTCATCACAGGTGCCTGTGTAACTACCACCAAGAACACAGATCTGCCCACTCCTATGGCTACAGCTCTACCCACTACATCTGTGCAGAACAGGTCTCTCAGGAGTGTGCATCCTGTTCCCTGCAAGACTGTCACTAGAAAGGTCACAGTTCATGTGTCCTCCAGACCTTGATGGAAATAGCCAGTGCTAATCTACAGACTAAGCAGCTCTCCTGTGTACAATTACAGGATCACAAGCCCCAGCGATGGGCAACGTGTTCTGACAGATAAAACCCTCCCAGCAGAGGCTGGCCTGACAAAGATGCTTCTTTTCAGCTTACAGAGACCTGAGAGCACAGGTGGGCTTAGGGTGACCAGATGTCTCGATTTTATAGGGACAGTCCCGATTTTTGGGTCTTTTTCTTATATAGGCTCCTATTACCCCCCACCTCCTGTCCCGATTTTTCACATTTGCTGTCTGGTCACCCTAGGTGGGCTAAGCGTGAGGTGGGGGTACACAGTGATTAAAGGCTGGTGACAGAGTTCATGAGCACCAGAGGTCCCTGGCAGCCCTGGGAGATGGGCATAGAGGGATCCCAGAGGCAAATCTATGAGACCCAGAATCAGAGATCTTTACAGTCCAATATTCCACCTTCCCTACTCCCCTGCTGCTTTTGGGAGTCAGCTACCTTGTGAATGCACCAACCATGAAGCACAATGGCAAAGCAATAAAAATAAATACAAACGCTCATAGGAACCTGAGCCTCAACTATCTACAGTAGTGCTGGAGCCCTGCAGGGCTGTCGGAACAGGGTAGCAGAGGCCTAGGAGCTGAAACAGAAACAAAAGCATACTTAAGGCAAAGGGATATAAAGGTCTAATAAAGCAACCTAGGCCTGGGATTGTGTCTGAGCACAGACCCTGGTGAGTTCACTCATGCACTATACCTTGCACGCACAAATGGTAACATGTCCGTGCACAAACCCCACTAGTGCTCAGTCAGTCTGTGCTGGATTTGTGTTTGCAGAGGCGTTTGTCCTGCCCATCTTTCAGTGGTGCCTGCGAAGCTGCACAAGCACAAATACAGGCCACATTCTAAAACACAGGACAAGGACTGCACTTTGAATTGACAAAGTGGCAATAAAGCCCTTGGCCTATAGTTTTGGCACTGTTGTCATTTTTCCAGTCTGCCAGACAATACAGTAGTTCTTGATCCTATAGCTTAGTTGTGCTCTGTGTAATGCTTTGCAAATAACATACACGAGCCCCAGAGAATTTAGGTATCAGGCTTACGCTGCTGCACATCTGATGCTGTGCAATCCCACCACAAAAGAGCTGCTTCTGTTACAGATGTTGATGGCTGGGAGGTCTCTTTTCTCATCTCCCAGTAACAGCGCCGACATAGCCAGGCACAAATGATCTTTACTGCATTCAAAGTCTTCACACTTCCCCAGATTTGCTATTTGATCAGATAAACAGACAGGCTAAACCCTTATCTTCTCCTTAGCAGGTGGAATTTGCAGGGTTTATATTCACCCTGTGGGATTTTTTTGTTCTTGGGTTTTATAAACACTAAACTGCTCCATAATGGCTGCCTCATAATGGGCACTTCTGGCTGGGTTCTGATAATAGTCCTTGGGATCTGAGCTTCATTCTCAGACCAGAACCCCTCAGTGTACAAGCACATAGTCTTGTGTTGCTGTGAGTGCAGTCACTATCCTGCTGCCAGGTGCAATCACAGGAACTCAACAAATCTCTCCTGGTGGGAGAGGAGACTTTGGCGCACTCTGTATGCAGAGCGATCAGCACATGTTGCAGCGCATTGCAAATTGACAGAAATCACCAAATTTTTTCCCCAAAGAAAACTCATTCCAGGAGGATTTTCTTGCTGAAGGAGGGAAGGAGACTTTGTTGTTGAATTTCTTTTCCTGGGGTTTTAGCTGTGATCAGAGGCTTTTGTAACTCTGAACTCACACTCTGTCAGAGGCCAAAGAGAATGGGCTTCATCTCACCCTGCCTCTCTCCCTCCCTCTCCCTTTGGCAAAATATGTCACCCCATTTGACAACTCTGACACCCTGGGACTGCGCCAGCTGATAGCCAGACAGATAGTGCTGTATAATATTTCCCATGAATGAGCTCTAGTGGCTCCTGATCTTGCTGCTTCCTGGGGCCTGGCACTCCCTTCACATTGACTGGCAAATCAGATTATGTGCTGTTATTAATAAATATAGCATGATCCAATGGCTGGAAGCTGAAGCTAGACAAATTTAGACTGGAAATAAGGCATAACAGTGGGGATAATTAACCATTGGAACCATTTATGAAGGGTCGTGGTGGATTCTCCATCACTGACAATTTTTAAACCAAGGTTGGATGTTTTCCTTAAAGCTAGGGTTACCATATTTCAGCAA